>NC_071396.1:105803324-106431180 GCF_022682495.2 Desmodus rotundus | reverse complement strand
TTGGTATCTAATAATGATAGACTTTCCTCCCCCTGTGTTCTGACTAAATTGAGAAATAAAATAGAGGAAGGCTGATGGAAGCCAAATAAATGCTAATGCTAATGCTAATACTATATTTGTATGGGAAGTTTCTTTGTGTGTCAAACATTGTTGTAAACCCTTTATATGCACCAACTAATTTAGTCATCAGAACCTCCTGCTGTTAGGTAGTGTTATATTTAGTGCACATGCATGAGAAAACTCATAGATGTATGTTTAAGCAAGGTACTCAAAGTCGCACAAAACTGTTAGAGCGATGATTATAAAGCACAGGCTGTCTTCCACCAGCGCACGAGGTCTTTAACAAATGGCTTTCATTCGGGACGAGACTCCTGGCATGGGGAAGATGTCTGGCTGTTGTCTGGGTGAAAGGAGAGAATGGATGGTTTGGAGGGACTTAGTGAGCAGGGGCTTTGTTCCTTAGTGCTACTCGGTACCCTTCAGTGCACCCGACAAGCATGTCGCTGTATCCTAGCTACAATGAACAAACAAATACTATCACCCTTAGGTTTTGGTGGATTTGCAATTTTATGCCTGTTTAAAATGCAGGCATTGCCTTTTTGTAGAAACGTAAATGTTCTTTTATGTTTCTACATCTCTGCGCTGCGTCCCCATGTTTTGGATGTCTGCGCTAATTCCTTCTTGAACAGAACGTCTACACCCTGCAGCAGATATTGATGTACAGCTTTCGCTAGTAAAAGCGTCAACTCGATACAGTTACCAAATGCTAAGCTCATTTCAGGAACATTTTCTCTGTCTTAGTACAGTTGGTAATATCTCCTTTCGTCTTAAATTGCTTTTTCATCATTTACTCCTCTATTTGGGCTATGTAGAAAAAAAGCTCAGCCACTTAATAGTATTTTCTCTCAACCAGTGAACGTAATATATATTGTAAAGCTTACTCTTTTTTTTTTTTTAAATTTCTAGTTCTGCTCAGGGAGATTACAAAAAAGAAGAGAGAGAAAATGAAAACTTGGATTTGGTGAACTGATTATATATTCAATATGATTCTGTGTCTATAATTGTATATGTCTAAGATACTATATATAAATATATACATATATGATACTATGTACATAACACAGTGAAAACCATTCAAACACAAAGACTAAGTGAAAAAGAAGAATGTCAATTACCCTAATATTATAAAACCATTTGTTCTTTCCCCTATCCTAGAGTCATCTTTAGGCCAATTGACCTTTTCTTATTTTTTTAATAACTCATCACATATCAAATGATTTTCCTTGTTCCATGTTTACTTAGTTGCTCTTCGTTGGCTGCTTCTCCATATAATATAAGCGGAATAACGGCAGAGACCTTGTGTGTTTTTCTTTATGATTATATCTTCAGTACGTCAAACTGTGCTGAGAAGGTCAATAAATATTTATGAGTGAAATGTAGTTATAAAAAGAGAGTCTCCACAAGGAGAAAAGGCATCAGGCAATAAGACCAGGTCATGAGAGCAAGACAAATAATAATGTCTTGAAATGAGGAAAAAACTGAGACTATGTCTCCTGTATGAAAGATTATCATTTATCCCCCCCCCCCCCTCTCTCTCTCTCTCTCTCCCTCTATCATCTATCTACCTACACCTCTAAAGTTCAAGTGGTAGTTTGTCTTTTATTTCTTTGTTCAAGCCTGGCTCTGTTAAAATGATCAATCTCTCAAAGAATATTCTAGGCTCAGCAAACTTTGAAGTAAGTTCAAGTTTAGTTGTCAAATCTCACTATTATCCAATATTTTATATTTGAATGCGCTTAAGTGAAATGCTGTCAGACAGGATCCAAGCATTCGGCTACTGGTTAATCATTCAGCTTCAGAAAGGCCTCCCCAATATCAACGTCTAGAATGGAATATCATGTGGTTTTAAATCTGGGAGATATATGCAAACACTCTCTGTTCCGAAACATCTTGGCTACTTCCTGACCTCAGAACCTCTATACAAACACAGGGAAATTAATGTCCCTGTGACCTGAGTTTGAACTTCTGGCACACATGGTATATCCCAAAGGATATATTTTAACATCAGCAAAACTTGCACTGATTTGGAACCATGATAATCAACTTTTAAGTTTAGAAGTTCACTACTGTGCTTAATAACTTACCCCTAAAGTTTAAAGGTTTTGCGTGCCCTTCAATGGCTAGATTTTTATTAACCCCAGTCATAACTTCCTCAGTAAGCAAGGCAAATTTTTGGTTGAATTCCATGCCACGTGTATCTAGTAGGATGGGACTTGAAACCTGAATAAGATGCTCCCAGCCCATATACTCCAAAGGAGACCTGCCTAGCAATTGCAAATTCCCAGAAAACTGAGCTACCCAGTACAAGAAAAGCAGAAGAGAGGAAGCCCACTTTTATAGCCTAAAGTCTTAATTTTGAGAATATTGATCAATTTATTTAGGTTGGGATTCTGTAGCCTTCTAGAACACTGGGGCGATGTCGAGGGACTGATCTGACACCTTTCATTTCTTCAGTGTGAAAACGATCCATAGTTATCCATAAAAGTCAAGTTATATTTAATGCTATGTGTGAAAGCTCAGAATAATTATAGGGCTGTCCTTGGTATGACCCATTCAGACAGAATAGGTCAACAGAATAAATCCACATATAGAAATAAGGAAATATACTGAAGAGCAAAGGCAGTAAGAACAGAAATGTGTAGGGTTCTAAAGAATTATATCAACCATCAACTAAGTTTGCTTCCAAAGGTAAGAGAGACATATCCCTGTGTCCACCAAAACTATTCATGTCCACTCCTACTACCCCTTGTCTTTGGTACTTTGTATTACCACCTGAAAACATCTGAAGATGATGTGTTCTTGTGCCACACAAGAAGAGCCACAAATTGCTCTTCAGTGGAATGAAGAAGAATCTAGAGTTATGACTGTTCAAACCAGATTTCTATATATCAATTATAGCTATCAGATTGGAGATCAATATTTCTTTAATTCCTTCATTATTTTCTTTCCCCTTCCTTCTTTCTTTCTCTCCTTCCTTCCTTCCTCTTTCCTTTCTTTTTTAATTTTTCTGACTATATACTCATTAATGCTGTGTAACCCACAGATGCATTTTACAATCCATCCAAATGTATCATATCTACAAAAGCCTTCTATTAATTATGCCTATTGCAACAGTCATGTAACTATAAACATAACAAATTACTTTCTGAAAGGTTTAGATGATTACTATACCAAATTATTTTATAGACCCCAAAGCTTTATTGTTTGCATATTACATAGCATAGATTATTACTCATAACATTAAAAAATAATAGAACAAACTTGTCCCCATATGGCTGCACTGCCATCAACATTTGCCTTGAGACTTACAGGGGCAGTTGGAAGAAATGACCAGTTTCAATCAATGCACATTTTGACATGGGGGTCCTAGGTTGTTTACGTCAGTATCCCTTTGTGTCTGACATACAGTAGGTGCTCAACAAATGATTGTTATTAAAGGGGTGAATAGTTTTAAAAATATTATTTTTAAATGTGATGGCTTTTTGCCTCCCCTATAGTTTTGTCTGATGACAAACGTATAGCCTCCAATTTGTTCTCCTGCCTGTGGCCAGACTGAGTTGAAAACTAGCACACGTGTCAGTCCCCTGATTTACTACCTGCGCAGCTCAACACGGCCCTTGCCAAGCGAGCAAAGCCCTCTCCAGCTAGAGTCTGCCCACCTTCCAACCTCCTTTTCTCTGTATTTTCAATTTCGGACACTATCCTCCAGATATAAGGAACATCGTCAGTTTTGTAAGCTATCATATTCAGTTACATATTTATTTAAGCAAATCCTAATTTTGAATATGTTTGAATATAATTTCTGTTATCAAAGTAAGTTATACTAATATATTTGCACATAATTTTGTACCCTACTCTATTTCATTAGGAAAAATTTTAGGAGTCAAAAAATGAACAAAAATACTCTTTTAGTATTTTTGACACAACTTTTCAATTTTTTTTCAGCAGAAAGTTGGCACCAATTTAGGCCTCAGACTGCTGTGTAAGGTGATTCCAGTTTTCATATCACAGTCAAACATATATATTTTGGGGTAATTTAATAAGCTATTTTAAATGATTGTAATTTAAATTAGCATTTCTATAATAATTACCTCTTCATAACTGGTTTTTGGTCAGGTTATTAAGTCATAAAAGAAGCTTAATTTATACTTCTGTGCCTAATTACTAAATCTACTTAATTCATTAATAAAACTCATTGAAGTAAAGAACGTCAGAATGACTGACATATTATGCCACTCGTGTGATTGAAAGAATGTCTGATTGGCCATCTCTCATTGCATATTTACAGGATTTGTGGAGGTAGAAATCAGATGCCATTTAATCATCAATTATTCAAAGTTTATTGAATTTTTAAATGAATAAAAGCATTCAAATTAGTATGTGAATGTGTTGATTAACATGCTATCAGTGACAATTAACAGATGACCCAACTCAGGACAAGGTAATTGATTGGTTCACTGTCCTGAAATATGAAGAGTTCAGGTACAATTTGATTAGGGCTTCCACTGTTTCTCTAACTCTGTCGTTTCTCCTTTCTTCTTCTCTCCAGGCTGGCTTGACTTGTGTTCCTGGGATTTTCCAAGGAAACCAAAGTATATTTTCTATTATACTTTATTGTTTTAAGACATGATAAACCTCACAAAATTTACCACTTGTACTTATCATATGAAGGCTAAGATTTCTGGATATTCCTCATAGCAAGAAATCTCTCATGGGACGAGTAATTAGCATTCCTGACCTTGAGCTTGCATAATAAGAAAAATTTAGGAGAAAAAAGATCTTTTCAAGAATTTTATTTACACATAGCTTCAGTGTACACACTGTATCCATCCATCGCAATGTATGTAATTCCTATCACGAAAGCCACTTTAACTTGTGAAAGGCTACTTTGCATTAATGCAGGCAGGTACACAATCATTTAGGGAAGAAACCAACCTATTAAGAAGATCTCAAGATTTTAGAGCCAATTGGTATTGTCTTCCAATGATAATATTAATATAAAGGTGAATCCAAAATCTCTTCAGCTTCTAAGAGAATAACTTTAATTTAGCAGGAGATGAGGAAAAAAAGTATCTTCAACAGTTTGAAGAATCAAACACTTTAAATTACTAAATTGAAAAGACTTTTTAAAAGTATTAATGAGTTGTAATGAAAGTATTAAAGCACATAGTGTTCAACTAGGTAAGTTAGATTTTTTTTCCAGCAAAATTATAGAATGAACTACAAATGGTTTGAGTACATATTTGTAATGGAGTGTGGAAGACTCTGTTAAGCATTAATTCTTTTCTTTTTTCTTTTTCTTTCTTTTTTTTTTTGCCTCTCTCATTTCTTCTGAACTACATAGAATAGTGAAGTTTTCAAAGACTGACGGCAATTTCTGAGATTCTGGTTGACAATGCTGAATTATTATTTGGGAGACTCAAATTCTGGGCCAACTTCAGTTGAATGTTTTACACTTTTGCTCTTATTTCATGACTTTTTGTTTTATAATTAATTCAAACTTACATTATTATATTACCATCAAGCAAATCAAAATACATTAAATATGTCACATCTTTACCAGAAAAGATTCAAGACCTTACATGTGATGGTATGGTTTCTGGTATGACCATGGCCAGAAGGAAAGAAAGGCACAGAAGTGTGCACGGGAGAATACAAATACGTGAGGCAAGAGATGAAATTAGGGCCTGTTAACCGGGCCAAGCTAGAAAACCAAGTCCCCTAGACAGTCAGAGTCAATAGTAGAGTTGCATTATTTGTAAATTATGTTTCTTTGGAACTCAGACTCGACATTAAGGTACACCCAGTCCTATTTCAAGCCCCCTCTAAAATTCTCGGGAACCCTGAAGGGATGTCTCCACGTTCATTCCTTCCCTCGGATCCGCTGTGCCTCCCTGCTCCTCCCACTGACACAATGAGGAGGGACCTTCCGTAGTTCTCAAAGCGACGGGAGGGGTCAGCAAGACAGCTGCTCACACTGAGGTTTCCCACGGCCTCTTCCCGACCAAGCACACACCCCAAGGTCCTGCCCACTTGAAGGCTCATCCAGCACTAATCACTAACCGGCAGAAAGGACTTGCTCCCGTGGTCGCCTGGGAGCTGACAGTCAGAGGCTTCCTCTCAACACCTGCTTCCACACAGCGGAGGTAGCGAGGGGAGTGTTGCAGGTTGCAAACTGGCTTTGAAAATGTCCACCAAGGATTGACAGACATTACCTCCCCCTGCATTTCACTGGTAAGGCTGGTCCCATACAGGCTATGCTGGCCCACGACCAGAAAGAGGAGAACTGGGCAAGATCTCCAGTCAACTATGTCTTTGCTTAGAGCAAGTTGTTCAGATGGTTCCTAGACCTTTTGCACCAACAGATCTGTGGTCTGTTTGCAACATATGTCATCCAGACATTTGTAGAGAAATTTGAACCCTTGTTTATGCATTGCTGAGAATCAAACTTAGGCTTTGTATGCTGTTGTTATTACTATTATTTCCTTATCCCTTTGCTTTTCTGCCCAGAGAGCATGCAATCGGGGAACTTCCCTCTGCCCTCCCTAGTGAGGAGACTTCCCTGAAAACAATTTATTTTGACCAGATACTTAAAGACTTTTTTCTGGCATAATATCCTACTTCTAGATAATTAAAAATACAGTAGTCCCCCTTATCCATGGGGGATGTGTCCCAAGACCCCCAGTGTATGCCTGAAGCCATGGATGGCACAGAAACCACATATATGGGTTTTCTCTATACACACATAACTATGATAAAGCTTCATTTATAAATTAAGCACAGAAAGAGGTTAAAAACAATAACTAATAATAAAATAGAACAATTGTAACAATATACTGCCAAAAAGTCATGTGAAGGTGATCTCTGTCTCACCCAAAACCTCTGGAATTTTCCATTTAATATTTTCAGACCATGGTTAACCTCGGCTAAATGAACCCAAATTTCGCTAAAAGCAAAATTGTGGATAAGGGGGCACTACAGTGATTTTTATTGTTTTTCAGAGTCGACCTAGTCACACACAAGACCATGAAGTGAATATTCTAGAGTTTAGGCATTCGTTCACTCCCTCGTTCAAGTGCCTCATTAGTTCTGCGATGAACTTCTCTGAGAAAGGTCCATGGACGATGGCTCTTCACTGGGAAATGCTGACCAGGTGAACTGCTGTGCCGATCCACCAGGAATGCTCTTGCTCTTCCTAAGAACTTTTTTACTCTCTAAACAATTATTCATAATGGAATCAATGCAGGAAAATCTTTCCTTTTTACCCAGTAATATGGAAAGCGAGCTCATAGTTAAATGTTGTTAAAAACTAGCTTGGAAAAAGTAGAAAATACATTTGAAGACAAGTCAACTGGCATTTCCCTAAAGAGATCCGGGCCCAATTTCCTAAAAAAGGTTTTATAAACTGCTTTTCTCTTGGCCTGGGGTCCTTCTTTTGCTGGATTTTCCCTGTATGGCCAATAATTTTGTTTTGCTTTTTTATCTGTAGGGATTTTTTTTGCTAGTACATTTCAGCCAGAAGGGCAGGAGAGCAGCTGTCTCCACTGGAGAAAGCAATTATTTGCCAAATGGATGGGCTTCTTTCTGCTTGGATTCATTGGTGGGTTCCCCCAACACCTGAGGGTAGCATGTAATCTTCACAATAACCTAAACCTTGTTCTCATCTGGATCAGACTATTCTACCCTTTCCATGGCTTCAAAAAGCATGTTTGTTTCATTCAGGTTGCAACATTTAGACACAGCTTGCTTCCAACTAAGCAAAGGAATAAGGCACAGAGATAGGATTACTTTGAAGTTGATGAAGCTCAGAAATACCAAAAAATTACACAAGCTTCAGGACACACAAAATCAGATCTATGCTGCTCATGCACGTTCAGATTCTTACCATCTCCTTAAAGTCTTAAACGAAGGAGGTACAATGCTCATACTCAGTTATCACTGAGCTTGATTTCTTTGTTTTGTTTTTATATTGTGTTCAGGAGACCCTAATGTATAAAAGGAAGTCGGAATAGTACTCATATAACAGCCAAACAAATCATCAAAAACAAAACATTGTATGAGTTACCTACATAGGAAAGAAGGATTTGACTTAAAGGATTGATGTATACATTTAATATAATGGCAGATGTAAAAATCAGCCTGCACATTTCTTAGCACAAATTACACATTTAATACATGTTTGGTAAATAAATAGATGGACAGCTAATTTGCTAAATTAGTCTTTCTAGTAGACTATAATGTCTGGATTATTTCTCAGGTTTATATCTTAAGTTCCCCAATCAGTCAATTAAAAGACATAAAACTGTCCTTGAAAGAAGTAAATGTTTTAATTTTTTTCTATAGCCAGTCACGTTTATAGGCCTATAGTTAGAACAGCAATAACTGTTACGAATAAGTCCATGTTACACGAGACAACATGTAACTGATCTCAACTAAATGAATTCCTTTTCTGCTAGCATAGGGTTTTAGTGAAATTTATTTTTTTGAGAAAAACTTTTGTAAGTATTCTGTAACTATTGGGAGAAGAAAGGTTTCCATGGATTTCTAGAGATAGGTGGCAATCATATTCAGTTGCATAATTTTCTTTTTAAATTCATCATTTATTATATTAGCAGAAATTTAGCTCAGGTTTGAAATAAAACACATATTCTAATACTAATATTTCTAATAATTCTAATGAAATATGAAATATTTCATAATTATGAAATACTAATATTTTATAATTCTAATATTTCTAATACTTCTATGAAAATTAAGTCCTCATTTTTTAAAAGTCTAAGGAAGATCTGGAGACCAATAATCTGGGAAGATAGGCACACAAAGGCAGGATTTAACATGAAAATTTGACTGGATGAGAAAAAAAAAATGTCCCCTATCTTCAGATGTTACATGATTGCAGAGAGAGGAAATTTGCCAGGCATTGTTTTGAAATATACAGGGAATTACTTTGAAATTGACACTTTGAGGAATCTGAAAACCATGACAATAGTTCTGCAAGGGAATGGTTATTTGGCTCTATAATTAAATTGGAATGTGTTCAGTAAGCAGATGTGTGCAAATAAGGAACCATCTAAGCTCCGGGTCTGCACTTCCGGATCTTCCTTTTGTTTGCTTTTTTATGAGGACACCCCATGGCTTTTTGCTGTTGCTGCATTGTCATTGTTGTTTTTCTCCTCACTAAATGAGCTTCCAGCAGGAACACACTCCTTGGGCTTCGTCAAAGACCTCCCAGGCTGCAGAGTTCCACTTTGTCGACAGATGGCAGAAGACATGACTCTCCATACTCAATGACTTCAAAAACAACACTTAGCTAGCGCTGTCTCAAAGTTGATTTGAAATTATCTCCTTACTACTGCTGAATGCAAACAAACTTCTTTGGATTTCACATGCCATTGAGAGATGTGACATTATTTGTGAAGGGTATAAAAACTGAAGTTCACCCCCGCCAAATAAAAGTAATCTCAAGAGAGAAAACATTGATACATATGTCTACTAATGTCTACTACCCACCATAACGTGCAGTATTCCCTGCTTCCACTACTTCTATCCTACAGGGCAGGGCAACACTGCCATGAGAATATGGATGTGGTCTGAACCCACACAATTCTGAACAAACTCCTGGTGGCTGTTAGTTTCCTTGTATAAACTGATACAGTTTCACTAGATTGCCTTTTAGTGCCACCATTCTGTATATGAACATTTGATTCAACACACAGTTGGCAATAAATGTAAAAAAGCAAAACTTTCCAATACAATAGAAGAGAAGAAAGAGAGTAAACTTGTAGAATTTGAAGGCCACCGTGCTTGAGATATCATTGAATTTAAACTGTCATTTACTGATGAACAAACTGGAACCGGAGAAAGAAGCTGACCTGACCAAATTACTCAAGAGTTCCAAAATTTGTAGTGCTCTTGTGAGCCATATTTCTGGTCATAGAGATGGATTAAATCTTTAGTTCTAAGACTTGTCCTGCCTCAGCCATTCCTGGCGAGCCTGAGAAAGTCATAGACAACAGTACTAGGCCAAGAAGAGTGGCTTTTTATGAATACCTGGAGATATAACTTAAAAACCGAATTTATGAATATGTTCTTTACTTGCAGAACTTGACTGGTGACCTAGGACTGACTTGGACCCTTTTGCATAGACTAGAGGATTTGAGGCCTCCTCCTCTGAGTATCTAACACATGGGCAGGAGTTTGTTGGTGAGGTTAATGAGGGACGGACCAGGTGGAAGAAGTTGCCTCTTTCCAGTAGGGACAACCAATATGGGGGAGATGGGGGAGATGCTATAAGGTGACTCCATCAACGGTTGCCCTTCCTCTAAAACTCCTGACTCTCCTTGTGTTCGCCTCTGAGCTATCTCACGTAGAGCTCTCATCAAAATGGGTGTTTATTCTATTAAATCATGTGATGTTGAAATCCTTTTAAAAGCTGTTTAATATTATCTTACAATTTTCTTGAGTTCTTACTAGCATAAATGGATTTTATGGAAAAGAATAAATAATACTAAGCTCTGGATATTTTCCACAATGTCAAGTAAAAGTTATTTGTGATATTTAATGTGATGCTGCATTGTTTTATTTTACATTGTACACTACTATACTGTATATGTTATATGCAT
This sequence comes from Desmodus rotundus, assembly GCF_022682495.2. NCBI lineage: Eukaryota > Metazoa > Chordata > Mammalia > Chiroptera > Phyllostomidae > Desmodus > Desmodus rotundus. Next base: position 106,420,498 of record NC_071396.1, on the reverse strand, counting down.
AACAGTGTTTAACATTTGGGAATAACTTTAAAAAATCATATTCTTTATTAACCCTAATGACAGCATTATTAGCTCAATTCTTTAATACATAAGCACAGCAGGAGGCTTCTAAGACATTAAGACTGTAAAAAAAGAAGTGTAAAAAATGGTATAAAAATCCTATAATTCTCTTCTTGCATGCGGGATTGGAATACTTGAGACTCCTTGTCACTTTTGATCTGGGTTCTTATCTTCTCTCTCCTTTTATTTTAGCATCTCTGTTGAATGTCTGTTTTTTTTTTCCTTTTTTAAAGTATATTTTATTGATTATGCTATTACAGTTGTCCAATTTTTTTTCGCCCCTTTATCCCCCTCCACCCAGTATGCCAGCTCCCACCAGCATCCCCTCCCCCTTAGCTCATGTCCATGGGTCATACACATTAAATTCTCTGATTTCTCCATTTCCTATACTATTTTTGACCTCCCCCTGTACAAAAATTTCTATTTTGTACCTAGCAATTATGCTTCTTATTTCCTGTACCTTTTCCCTCATTCTCCCCCTTCCTCCTCCCTCCTCCATGTGATCTGCATTTGTGTGATTCGGTTCCTGTTCCTGTTCTGTGATTCGGTTCCTGTTGCTTGCTTAGTTTGTTTTTCTTTTTGTTTTTAGCTTCAGCTGTTGATACCTGTGAGTTTGTTGTCATTTTACTGTTCATAGTTTCGATCTTTTTTTCATATTTGTTAATTTTATGTCTTGCCCAAGGTTTAAATCTAACTGTAAGATTATATATTTTTAACATTAGAAATAAACCAATGTCTGTTAATATTGACCTTCAAGTCAAATTCATTTTATAAGTAATCAGAAAAATGATTGTCTATTTTTGTATAGGAGAATTTAGTCTTTCAGAAGACATGATTACAAGCTGATCCCCCATTGTCAGGAAAAATGATCAAGAAGTCATGAGGTAAACTTCAAGGATGCGCCATGCTAATAGAATTCTTGCATAGAACACATTGAAAATAAACAATAAGATTTAAAATGTACTTTCATAAAATTAAACTGGTTATTTATATTGATTAAAATGAATTGTGCTAAATTACATCACATAATGAGTATCAGGAAGTGATGGATGAACATTGAAATTTTTGTGGTCAGTAATGACTAGAATCATTTTATGATATTAAGAACCCATCACTGAAGCCCAAATGTGGGACAAATGCCTCTCTACCAACCATGGAACAGAAGGGAGTCCAGCCGTTTCTATAATATATGGAATGAATCTAAAGTATAAGGATCCTGCTATCAGTCACATTCTGAGTATTAGTGATTTTTCTTTCCAGGATATGGGTGTGAGTTTTAAGAAGTCAACTTCTGTTATTTTCAAAACCTAAAAGCAGTACTACCTCCAAATCTCATGAGGAATCAGCCCTGGTTAGAAGCTCCTTAGCTCGGAGTCTTATGTAGGAAAATCTACAATCCCAGTTCACCCTTGTTCAAGTCTTGTAACACAGGAAGTAGATTAACTTGATAAAATATGTACTGGGGAAAAACTGGTGAGAGGGCAATACAAGAACCTGATTGTGGATATTTTGTGAGTATTTCTTAACATTGTAGATTTAGACATAAAAATATTTACAATAAAATGTGGTGAGTTGTTTTTAGACAGAACCAGTAACAGTTTAAAATCTACTAGGTTCTCCATTGATATGTTTTAAATTGATTTTTTTAGTGAAGTGCTATGATAAATGACTACACAAGATGCTATGGACACATCAACAGAGGGGACAAATTGTCACCTGTTTCTATAACCTATTAGATTGTAATTGTATGTTACAAAGATTAACAGATGATTTTACAAAATGGAGATAGAGTTTAGATACTACACTCCCCCCAAATTGTCTGGATTCTTCCCTGGAGGGAGAATAATGTGATGGCTCAAAAATTGGTATTTTTATTCAATTTCAATATTATGTTTTCTCTTTAATGTTTTCTTGAATGAACAAGATCAGCATTTTTCATTTTAGGGTCAAAAAATTGGAATAGAAAAGAAATGATATTTCTGCATTTTCTGTGACAGTCCCATTCACTGTGAATTTTCATATAAATTAATTCAATATTACAGTAAGAAAATTCATATAATATACATATACACACATATTTATACATATCAGTCCTTTATTCAAAAATATTACTGGAAAGAAAAAACAACAGGATTTTCAATAATTTAATGAGATAAAATGCTTCCAGTTTACCTAGCTGAAAGTAAGAACTGTCCTAATTTTTAAATCGTTTTTAAATTTCTTGAACTCCATTTAAATATAAAAGCCTGTTGTATACAATATTTACATTAATGTTTTCTTTTCTATTGTAACTGAACAGATATGTATGGCGATTTTTGGCATAAAACCCATTTCAGATGGTCTAAATGTGCCGACCCCCCCACCCCCACAGCTGTTTAGTTCAGAAACTGCCATCTCCCAGCCAGCCTGTCTGGTCCAGGAAGAAGCTCACTATTCAAACTTGCCCAATTTGAGAACTATTTGAAATTTTTCTATGATGATTATAATAAGACTATTGGTAAGGCTTTTTATTTCCAGACAGCTTGACTCAAATGGTAAAGTATGTGACCAGGCCTTGTGGATGAGACCCTGCCGAGGCAGAGAGATGGCTCAGTGTGATGTTAAATAGAGGCCATTAGTCCTGGGAGAGGAGATAAGACCCGCTATTGAATTAACAACTGCTTTTAGCTTTGCCCAAATTATACCTTAAATGAATACCTTTTATATTTACCATTGTTATTATTTATTTAGTTTTGCTTAAACTAGTTTCAGTTGGATTCAATTTCTGCTTGCACCACTGTTCTGACTAATGCAAAAGTCAAAGGGAGAGAAATTGTTAAAATAAGGTAAAATGACAAAATAATGTCGATAAAGTGATTAGATAAATATTACATTTGTCACAAAGCATGAGAGAATACTTTCACACCCAGCGATGCAGAGGTTCAGGCACCTAAATTGGGATCCTTGTCCTGTTAAATATGGTGTTATTAGAATCTGTAAAGACATCATTCGTAAGACATTTTGTGATCTAAAACTCAAGCTTACTCAGAGATGGGGACAATGTAGGAACTCCAGCTATTACCAAGCTGTCTCCCTCTACTCAAATAAGTAGTAGCCAGTCATTTTGAGCAAATTATTAAATAGTGTAAGCCTCTGTTTGTTTATGAAGTGCCAGTAATAATATGTGCATCTTAGCCTTGTTTTCAGGACTCAATGAGATAATAAATGCAAAAATCTATTGGCACAAGTCCTGGAAAAATAAGAAAGAGTTATTATTATTTTCTTACCTAAGGCACAATGTTCTATCCAATGAGATGCACAGGAAGAGTTCAGTTCCGGGAGAGAAAGTGGAGAAGGCTCCAAACACGAGGCAGCAGTCCAATCGTAAGGGCTGGCTTTGCACACGGGGGTGAGGACGATGGGGCAGCCAAGGTGGCACCCAGCCCAGAGTCCTCCACAGGCCCACTGGCATGAGGCTGAGGGCAGTGAGGCATGCACTGGAGCTGATTGCTGATTTGCTGGAGCATAAGGATTGATTGACAGGTCATCCGCTGAGCCAAGGAAGATGTACGCACTTGATTGGTAGAGAAGTCAGGGATTTTTGCAGAGTGATTCCTTAGATGGGGAAAAACCAGAAATGCTGATGAAAAATACTCTCTGCCCCACCCCAGGCACACCCACACAGATCATGCACTATGTCTAAGAAAACAGACCTACTGAGTGGATGTCCTATGTGAAGGAAAGATTATCAACTTCCTCACCCTGTATTCTCCTGCCTCTGTTCACAGGTTAGCATTTATCCCCTAGAAATTATGTGGCCTGAGGCGACCAAGAGTTAGTATCTCTGAGTGCACTCTGACCTCTATGCCTGGAAACAAAGAGAAGAAATGAGGTTGGACCTCAAGGGATCATCCAGAAAAAAAACGCAAAAAATCACCCATACAACATCCTTGACCAAAATCAGTTGGACTCAAATCGTTCAGAATGTCTGCCTCCCAATACACTTCCTTCAGACCAGTTCACCCACTTCCTTGGGTGTTACATCAGAAGCTAAAGATTTTATTTCATTGGCTTATTTATTTTTTAGGTCTACCTAAAGAAGCAGTGTGCTTTATTATGAACTGATTTATATTAATTATAAATCCAAAATTAAACTCCACTTAGGAATGAAAAGATTTATGTTGCTTTGCTCATTAACCATTGCAAAACTGTCTTTAATTCATGTAGTAAAATGACTATACCCTGAACCAAGGCATTCAAAATAATTTGTACTTTTCCCTTTCCAAACAAGATCATAGAATGCACATTTATAAGAAATCCTCAAACATGAACTCTGTTTTTCTACTATCCAGGGATGAGGTCCTCAGTCTGCAGGTGACACTTGAAAATACAAGTTCTGACGGGCAAAAGTCATCCCTCAGGGAACCCAGAGTAAGCAGAGCTGGGATATGCACAGCAAGCCAAGTATGAGACATGCCAGCTTTCATTCATTGCATTTTCTGTTTAATACAAATAGTCCTTAGGCAGAGGGAGTTCCAATTGTTTTGTTCGAAAAAAATTTTAGATACAGCCATTGTAGCCAGTTTCATATCTCATCTGAGGAGACTTAGTGTCATTTTCTCTTTGATAGATGACCTCCATATTTGGGAAGAAATGCCATTAAAATATACAAACTTATTGTTAAAATTGATTAAAATGAAAGAAGTAGACATCAAACAGATACATTCTGATATCCTCTTGAAATAGCAATGTCAGAGAGCACAGAAGAGCCATTTCAGTTACTGTGGAATCCAGGATGGCCCGGCTTTAGTTTGCCATCGTGGGCAAGGTAAAATGCCCAGATGTCTCAGTTTGGTGGTCCAAACCTTGCTCCTTAATGGGCTGGCTCTAGGCTCATTGAATTTTGTCATATGGCGGTACTTTCTGATGTTATTTCCCATCAGTTCTCTCTGTCAGAGGCTCTGCCTGCTTCCCAGGCCCTGCATCTCCATCCACTGACACTATACATGCCCACGGGTCCATCAAATGTCTATCACCACCAGGACAGCCCAATGTGGCACCAGAAGGGCACATTCAGGGCTGCCCCCTCAAGGCTGAAAACCTTTCATTTAGTGCCAGAGCTCTTATTTAGCCAACCACTCAATCCTAAAATATATCTACCTGGGGCACAGAAAGCTGGTTGTAGGAATCCGCATGTTTTTGTATGATGCTGAATTCTCTGCAGTTTGTTTTGCCTTTTATAAATAATCCTTTGTTATATTTCTACAATTGTTAACCTTCCTGTTACAGATTTTGCTTTGTCCCTATTGGAAATACTTTGTACGGACAAGGAGCAGCAACAGATAGGAGTAAGAGAATAAAAAAGTAAATGACAAGTGGTTTTCAAAATAGAAGTGCTTCCTTGAATGTAACCAAGGAGGATAACTCAGGTTTAATGGAAAGTATCCAGGTCTAAGACTGCTTTTATTTTGACATGATATTTTACTTGGGGATGTTCACATATAGGAAAAAATAACAAGCACTATCTGCTGTGTATTTAAAACTTGGTTGGTTCTCTGAGTGACACAACATATATGTGAAATAGACACTCTGTGATAGCTGTAGTCTAGTTTTTAAAAACGTGTCAAAATTTGAGAGCAGAAAAAGAATATTAATACTACCCAATTTTGCATAACACAAACAGAGTACACTGCATTTGCATAAAGGAAAGCTACCAGAGTGACGAGAGAGACCCTACAGGTTTTACGATGGTACCTAAAGGAGCCCTGAGGTAGAGGTAGAATTTGAACAGGTGCGGGAGGAAAGTATTTCCAAATGCTTTTGGCCTGCAAGACTCTAAGCAGAGAACGCAGCTGAACCTGCTCAACTTTCTGACCTACAGAACTTTGAGATGATCGATGTTTTCAGCTATTACACTCAAGGTGGTTTTCTTCCACTGCCATGAAAAACTAAAGCACTACACAAGCCGGCTTGTCATTACGAGCGTACTAGAGGACTGATGTGCTGTACTGGCCAGGAATCCTAGCGTCTTCTTTTGTAACATATTCAGTGTTATCTGAGGAACTACTCCTACATGAATTTTTAATAGATGAAGATCATCATTACGATGTTCTTCATTTCTCTAGCTGGGGAGTGAGCTCGTGATACACTCAAAAAAGTTCCGTCGATCCCTTTTCCTCGGACCATTTATCCAGGCTGGAGTCATGCAAAGAACGAACACATTTGGCGCAGTCCTCTTGAAGTGGGCAACTTACAACCTATCACATGGTGTAGAGATTCCCCTTGGACTCTCTGGCTTCTTGATGTCATTTAAATCTTCTTTTTCTCTTTCAAACCATGTTGCTTCTGTTGCTTGTACCAGAAGAACCGTAATATCACAGTGAGTCCCTCGTGTTAAATGAATACTTTGAAATTTAATCCTGGTCATTTAAAACAGAGAAATAAAAGTACCGTAGAGGTCATCTAATTCAATCCCTACAGTGTGTGGTTTGGAGGACCTTAAATAACTGAGTACAGCTAGAAAGAAAACCGCAACATGGAAGAAAACCTAAATAATCATAGGTATGATGATGCCTTTGGAGATACAACACTACACACAGAATCCACAAAAAATATATCAATAAACTGGATGCATTAAAATTAAAAATTTCTTCCCTGTGAACAGCAGTATCAACAGAATTACAGACAAGCCACAACTCGGAAGAAAATATTCTCAAAGCACACATCTGATAAAAGAGTGTTAACCAAACTATAAAAGGGACACTTTAAACTCAACAACAAGAAAACAAATAACCCAATTCAAAAATGAACTAATGACCTTAACAGAGACCTCACCAAAGAAGATATACAGATGGCAAATAAGCATACTCCACAGCATATGCCATCAGAGAAATGCAAATTAAAACAACATTAAGATACCACCACACACTTATTAAAATGGCTCACATCCAGTACACTGACAACACCAAATGCCGATGAGGATGTGAAGCACCAGGAACTCTCGTTCAGTGCTGGTGGAATGCAAGATGGTGCCGCCACTTTGCAAAACAGTTTGTCATTTTCTCACAAAACCAAACATGTTAGTACCATCTGACCCAGCAATCACATTCCTCAGTGTTTACCCAAATCAGTTAAAAATTGTGTCCTCATAAAAACATGTGTATGAATATTGATAACAGCTTTATCTATAGTTTCCAAAACTTGGAAGCAACCAGATGTTTTTCAGCAGGTAAATGGACAAATAAACTGTGGTGCATCAGATAATGGAATATTATTTAATGCTAAAAGGAATCTTCTATCAAGCCATGAAAACACAGGGAAGAAACTTCAGTGACTATTACTAAGTGAAAAAAATTTAATCTAAAAATCTACATATTGTATGATTTTAACTGTATGACATTCTAGAAAAGGCAAAAGTATGAAGAGAATAAAAAGGCCTGTGGCCGCCGAGGGTGAGAGGAGGGAGGAATAGACACAGCACAGAGGATTTTTCAGGCAGTGACAATTCTGTGTGACACTATGCTGATGGATATGTGTTATTATGTTTTTCTCAACCTATAGGTTGTAAAATACCAAGAGTGAAACTTAAAATAAACTATGAACTTTGCGTAACTATATGTCAATGTGGATCCATCCTTTGTAAAAACTCGCCATGCTGGTGAGTGATGTGGATGATGGGGAGGCTATGCATGTGAGGGGGTGGCTGTTATATGGGAAATCTCTCTCCCTTTCTCTCAATGTTGTTGTGCCCCTAAAACTGTTCTAAAAATCAAGATTTTAACAAAAAGAAAATGCATTTTTATATGTGGAAAATAAAATGTGCCAATTTTCATGTCATGGCTAGGGGCCCCTGGCTGCCATAAATAGTATAGAACTCTCTAAGACTTTCTGATTGGCTAGAGGTTACACTTTCCATACAATTTCCATGACTTCTAGTTCTGTAGAAAACTCTTGGCCAGTGTCCTCATTAAAGCTGAGGAAACTAGACTAAGTAGGTTGGAACTCTCTTCTGATTCCTAGTCAAATGTTATCCTAGTTTAATAAGTCATTGTACTTAGCTATAATAGAAATATATGAGCAGATCCTTTTCATCCCTGGACCTTACTTAGTCATAGGAATTGTTTGTTCCAGCTGTATTCTTGCCATTTTCAGTTCATATCGATAAATTCCCACCCTCTGATGTGAAATGAAGGAAATGTTGAATTTCTAATCTTTAGATGTGTGTGCCAGATAGGAACATTCCTGAGTCAAAAAAAATCCACTATTCTCTGAAGATTTGCAAAAAGGCCCACTAAAAATGTCATTGTGTCTCATAGAACAAGCCCCGGAGTTCCTAATTAAGTAGTTAGACAAATTAACTTCAGAAGCTTATGTAGATTTACTTGTCTGGGGGACCTGGAAACCCAATGCCCAGATATCTTTCTTGATAGTTCTTAAAAGAAGAGGTGAGAGAACTCCTTTTTTTTGGCGACATCATTGCTCATGCTTACTGGTTATACAGTCTAAATGCCCTTATTTGAATTGTAGCTAATTTGACATCATTGATTACTAAGATTTGTATACCAGTAGACTTCCTCATACTGGTCTATGAATAGTCAGCATGAAAAGCTAATAATTGAAATTCACAGCTGAAAATGAAAATCTCTAGGCTGTTCTACTCCTTGAAAATCTTTCATGGAACTACAGTGATTCCATGTTTTCTAGTACTTATCAAAACCAAAGCTATGAAAAGGTGTTTATTTTCTTAATCTAGTTTTTTTTTTTTCTTTTCCACATCTTTCGGTCTGAGCTAAACAGGTAATCTAAGGAATGTCCATGTTCAAAGGTTCTTCTTATGTGAAAATGAAAATTTATAAACATTTAAAAATGTTCATCTGCCTTATGTATTTGTAATAAATCACCCACTTCTTTGGTGTGATAGAAAGGCTGGGGGACTCATAATCAGGAAGTTCTGGGTTTGAATTCAACTTTCTCATTTAAGTGTGTGATCCTGAACTAGAATCTTAAACTTTGTGAATCTCAGTTTCCCAGTGCACAAACGTGACTACTAATAATTTATATGACAAGCCCCTGCCTTGTAATGTTCCAGGTATAGAAACATGGTGGATGATTTTTAGAAAAACGGTTCACTAAATGTCTTTAGAAAGGTACTATAAAAGCAGTAACAGTTGCAGCTGGAATCTTGTAGTCACATGTGTGATTGGTACCTTAGGAGCAGATAGATCTTGAATTAGTTGTTAATCTTTCCAGAAATCATCTTCCCTATTTTAAAGGATGAAATGCAGTGGTGAGAGCCAAGTCTATTTGAAAAGTTAAAGCCCAATATAAATGTAAGACCTAATTTTGTCGTTGAACTCATATTGCTCAGCAGTAACTCTAGCACATGCAACTACTTTTAGGTTCTCTTAGTCTTGGCCATTAGTTAACTTCTGCCCAACAGACCTGCCCTCCAATAATTCATGGCAGTTTTCTTAAGAGAATAGTGGGTGAGAAGTCGCTGCCCAAACGGGAACTACAGCTTGTAGTGTTAGCTCCTTAGCACCCAACAGGTCTGTTTTAATAGCTCCTGCTCACAAAATGGGAATGAAAGGATGTGGTTGGTTCTGGGCCAAGATAGCTAAGAACACTTCCTTTATAAACAATATATATAATATAGCTAGTTGAGAAATATGTATTCTCTGAATTAACAAAAGTTGACACAAACTATATGAAACTATTCATGGTAACAAATCTAAGAAGAAAACTATCTTACGTGTTGGGCCACAGGAGAACCTCTTTTAAAAAGGGGGTCATGGAGTCTTCTCTAATGAAGGAGAAATAAAACATATACAAGAAAAAATCAGAGGGGACTTTGGAAAGTGTGGGTAGATTATAGAAAATATTTCTGAAAAATCTATTAGACACGAAAAGGCCAACATGCTTAGAACAGAAAGAATAAAGTGGGAAAGAGTGAGGCAGTCGCAATGTATGGTAACAACAGTTTAGTTGATAACTTAATTATTATTTCCTTTTGCAAAGTTAAGCTAATATGCAGTACTGTAACTTTTCCTTTTTTTTCTGCTAGAAAAGTACAAGAATTAAAAGAAAAAAGAAACTTGGTAAAGAAAAATATGAGTTTACATAAATACACCTATAGGTATACACATATATTTGTATGTGTGTGTGAATCTTGAAATTTAACTAGTACTAAAGATTCTGACTTAAAATATACCACTTTTGCAAAAAGCTCACCATAAGTAAATGTTAAATTTGTAATGAGAGGGAATCATAGAAACAATGGTTGTCAGAGAAACCTATAATTTTCTCCCAATAATGGTAAGAATTTATTGCTTTTAATTACATGTAAGCAAAATTATTTAGAAAAAAAAACATAACTGGGCATTTTCATTGAAATAATTTTTCATTGAAAAAAACCTTTGAGATAATTTTGGAATACTAACAGTTGCTTTATTTCACATTAATATTCTAAATGCCGTGGACACCTCTCTCTGCTAGCTCGATCTCATGGAAAAAAGTTTCAAAAAAGGCTTGTTCAATTCTTGGGTTACTGAGACAGCATTGAGATTGTTGTAGACACAAAAGAAACACTTTTTTGAAACAAAAAGGTAAGCATTTATTCTTTCTTTGACTAATAAACATATGGGAATTGCTTTTTTTTTCCCCCTAGCAGTATCCAAGTTTCTCCAACCACTTTCCAACATGTTAAATTAAAATGTTGGAGAAATGCTGTTTATTCATACAGGACTATTTGTTTTATAGTTCATCCAGGAGAAATTCACATCCAATATAGATTTTTATTATTTAAAATAATTGTTGGAAAGTGGGTGTATTTTTCCTATTATATAAATAAGGCAATAAACCGTAGAGAATCCAAAGACATACAACCATTAAGTGTCAGGACAAAAATAACAACAACTACAACAAGAACAATAATACTGCTTAAGCTGAACTGAGTACGTGGGGGTGCCAGCTCATTTTGCCTTTATAGCAACCATATGACGTCCTATCGTCCCATTTAGAGATGGTAAACTGAGGCACAGAGAGGAAGTTCCTGGCCCTAAGTCAAACCTCACTGGAGCCCATGCAGTCTGGCTCTAGAGCCTGTGCATGAGTCCTGCCCCACCCCCACCACTTACACCCTGAGCCTTGAGAGAAGAGAGCTGGGTTTCATTGGAAAGGATATTGGATTCTTCAACATCATTATCCTTCATCACACTGCAACAAAAAATAGAAGCACCAGCGTGCTGGCCTGTTTTTAAATCCCAGAAGGCAGATGGTTATTTTTAATACAATGACCCAATTGCATGTGGTGTTCCAAGGTCAGCGCAAAGCTCCAGAGAGAGCCCAAAGAACCAACTAAGTTGAGGTTGGTCAGAAGGAGAACAAAATAATCTTAAAGCAACATTTCTTGATTTCAGGTTTAATTGCTCACGCAGGGCCATCCTATCCTCCTAGATTAAACCGAAAGAGTTTGGCCAGGGGTGGAGGGGGATCGGGGTATTAAAGAAAGGAGGAGAAGATGAGGTTATTATAAAAACATAGCACTGGACTTTTCAAAAGGGTGCTGGCATCTACAGTTAGCATTCCACAACAGCAGAAGCAGGGATCTCGGAGCAGTTTCCTTGTTATTTCTAGAGTGTTAAAATGGGATAATAACAGGCAATTTGGATTATGTTGGTGAGGTCACGGCATACATTGCTGTACTATATTGTGGTGAGAATTGGGGCTGCAGAACAATGGGCATAAGTGTGATAGGAAACTGTGGGCAACCTTCCCAAGCACCGTTCATCACAGCTAGAGAGGGGAGCTTGCTGGCACCTCTAACGGCTCAGGACAGAGACGAAATGTCTCACATACAAAATATGTAAACTGCTAGAACAATGCCCGACATATATTTGCTGTTATCTTATAAAATATATTCTATATATTTTGTTGTATTAAGTACTCAAAATGACGTTATGAAATAATTTTGGGGGTAACTGAAACAGAGATTTGTTAAAAGATGTCTGGTTGTAGACACACATTCATTATGAAATATATTGCTGAAGGTTTTGTTAGATTCTAAAATTAGATTTACCATGGAAGTGCACCAATTTATAACTAAGAGTACAATGTGGGGATTTTGCCAGTTATTATATTTTGCAAATCACACTATAGAATTGAACTGGCTCATGTAATTATGATATTATTGGAAAAGGCACTGGGCTCATACTTGGGATAATAGAAATGCATCTCCACACATGAGAACCCACTGCCATGAACCTCTGGGATGTGGGAATCCCATTTTATTCATGTTTGTTTGCTTTGTCATCTTGTTATTGCTTGTTCTATGATGTGCGACAGAGAGAGACAATAAACGTAACGATGAACTAAAGAGATAAGTCACATTTATCTACACTTCTTATTTAACAACAGCACGGAGAACGGTCTCAGCATCTGGAAGCAGTAGCAAGGGATGCCATTCTGGAATGAGGATTAGGAAGGAACCCTGGAGGCAGCACTGAGACATGGTTTGGAGAGGAGGTCGGCAAACACACTTCGTAAATGCCAAAAAAGGTTTGACCTTGTGGGGCACACCGTCTCTGTCAGGACAAGTCAACTCTGCTGTGGACAACACATACACAGGTGGAAATGGTCGAGCTCCTCCGAAATGTTATTTACACAAAGAGTTAGCAGGCTGGACATGGTATCCCACCCAGGGTTTAGAGCATGGAGACAAGCTTGATGTGACTAAGGCTGGAATTACCCAAAAGTCAATGTAGGAGAGACCTTCAGGGACAAATGCCATACAGGGATTGCTAGAAACTTGGCTACTTGCTTGCAACACCACAAACTGATGAACAGAGGAATATCCTACACATTTATAAACCAGCCATGTGGGAGGGCCGTTCCAATGTCATGGGTAATGGGTTAAAATGTGAGAGTGCTAGGTAATGATACTCAGGTAATAAAGGCCAGGTCCCTAATGACAAAACTAGAGGAACCTCTGCTCCAGCACCTACACTCACAACAGTTAATGCTCTGTATATATGAGGGGGGACCCCAAAAACTGGAATTTATTTATAAAACATTGAGTAGTTATTCTTACACATTGAAACTTCAGTCACTTTCAAAGTCCTCTCCATTTGGTGCGGTATACTTATCAGGGCATTTTTCCACTGCTCAAAACAGTTTTTGAACTTACTGATCTTGATGCCTTTTAGCGCTTCTGCCCTTTTTGTTATTTTTATTGTTTCACCTCTTCCACATCGGCAAAACATTTCCCTCTGAGTACTTTTTCATCTGGGGAAACAAAAATAAAGTCTCTTGGGGTGAGATCAGCTGAATAGGGAGGGTGGGGAATGGAGGTCATGTTGGTTTTGGTCAAAAACTGCTGAACACTCAGCGTGGTGTGGGCAGGTGTGCTCATAAATCACCCATTATGAAATGGGCAAATGTGTTGAAAGGAACTTCAAAAAAACTCACTGAAGCTGAAGGCATCCTCTCACAACAACACCAGTTGGTACACTGATACAGAAGGGTTCCTAGAATGATCTCCTAGTGAGGCAAGCCCTCCAGAAGGTAATTCCCATATTTTTGGTTCCCCTCTTGTATGATAGTAATAGACATATTTTACAAAATTCCATTTGCCATTGGCTCATAGCTTTTACTATTGATAATTAAATTTATTTATTCAGCTAAAACGTCTCTTCATTTGACTGACACCTAATTAATCAACATATTCCACAACCCTCCAAATGTTTCAAGGACATTCCAACACAGGTTCTCACTGGCTTTCTCTTACTCGGGGAACTAGTCCCCATTCTCTTTCTTTGGGATGAATGCAGTTGAATGGGGACCCTACATACCCATCACACACACACTGCCCAGCATGACAGTGAACTGCTGTGGGCTGGGGTCTGTCTATTGTGTTGATTACATTTAATATACAATCAAACACGCTATGAGTTAATACATTCTCTATACAAATAGCTGGTAGTCCTTCTTTCTGCAGTGTACCTTGGCCTTTTTCTCAACCAAATATGGTACCTTGTCAGGGTGAAGGAATACATAGGCAGGAGTTATGTGTGGCGGAGGGGCAGTCTGGGTTTAGAAGTATGTGTGAGAACAGAGATGCAAAAGAGAAAGGATGAGAAGTCAGAGGCTGTCATGGGGAGTTATATTTTTACTTAAAGTAAATAGCTCCTGGCAGGACTCCATGCACAAGGCAGATGCACAAGTCGCATTTTTAACGATTAATTAATAATGAAACATTCAATAACATCAATACGTATTGACACCTCCACTTACTGACACCGTTCACAAGAACTCATGCCCACATTTCAGAACATTGCCAGGCAAGTTGAGTGTTGGCTAAAAGTATGTAGTGGGAGGAAGAAATACATTTAATTATTCACATGGTGCATATTAATGTCAAAAGACAAAATCACTATGTCCTCACAGGTTTCTACCTCATCCTTTTTGACTTCTCTGGGCCTCTGTGTTCGCTCCTCTAGGAGCAACAGATGGCCTTCCCACAGGACCCAACCTCCCTTGCCAACCCACCAGCACGCTGCTTACTTTTCCAAGCCTGACGCTATTTGACTTCCTCCTCGAGGCGTGTTTCATAGGTTCCATCAGAATTAATTGTGCCTTCCTCAGCTCTCTGATGGCAAAGCTTGAATTTAGCAAATTAATTTTCTCACAGTATACTTAGTTATTTATATGCTTCCGTCCCACGTAAGAGTTGAAATGCTCAATGGTGGTGACTGCCTGTCATCTCTGTACTCTCGCTGGGCCTGGTTCAGGACTTTGCACAGAGAAGGTGCTCAGCCATGTTTGTGACACCCGATGAATGGCGTGCCAGGGGTATGGTGCCAGCATTATGAAAGTCCATGGCTGATTGCAGACTTTTGGGCTATGAAAAATGGTGTGCAGGATGTATTTTTCAAAAGTGAAACTAATTAAAATTAATTTTCTTCTGAGAGTCATTTTAGAATTTCACAAGAGCCCATGTGGCAATTAGGGACACTCAGGGGTGTCACCAAACTTGGAGTCACAGTCACTGTTCCATCAAACATGAGCCACTGAAGTCACTCCCGTGTGGCTATTATTATCACCGACTGCAAGATGTATCAGGTTTATTAAGTGAAAGTCTCATAAAGGTTTGCAAATAAAGTAGTGCTTATGCAATATGGATGGCGTGTGGTTCCATCCCCTTAAGAGGAAGAGAATTAATAAACAGAATAAAGCAACCATGTGTTTATTCTCAGGAGTGTCCCTCAAGGATGACGATGGGAAGTGTGGAGCCCTTAATTCATGCATTTAAGAGAAATACGGCATGAAGGGTGTGCGAGGAGGGGAGTCAGTTTCAATCTTTTTGGACTTGAAAGGCAATAAAAATGATGGCTCTGAGTTCACATATAAGTTATTCTGCAATCAATATTTTAATTTTAGTTCTACTGAAAAATAATTTTTCTTCTTCTTATTCTTTATTTCCAATATAGTCCAAGGGGCTAGGCTCAAGGGCACTGGAATACAAAAGAGTGAATACCCGCAAAACTCGGAAGTCCCCTTCCTGAATCGGGGGGCAGGGGGGGCCTTAGAGGCGGGCTCTAGTATGAAGGGGGCTTGAGTTACCCAGGGCTGTAGTTACTATGGTACGGAGGGGGAAGGGTGACACTTCATTACAGCGAACAGGTGAAAAGCTGGGGATTTAATTGAATGAGATGCCATATAGACAGAGCGAGAAAGCTTTTCTATAAACCAGCACTCTCTGGAGGGCGGGAGTTTAATTCTGACTGTCGTGTCAGGCAGAGGGAAAGTGTGGCCCTAGCTAATTTCGCTTCTCTCCGGAGGGAAGCAGATCTGGGCAGAGATGGACGTACAGTCTCGTGAGAGGAAGCCTGTGACTTTCTGAGATGCCTACGTCTAAGAAACAAGCTGCCCTGGCACCAGCTGCCAAGTTGAACTTTCTGGACAAAGCCTGAAATAGCCCGAAGAATGTAACAAAGTAATGAGAATCACCGCTTTATTATTTAAGTGTTTAAGTGTTCGATCCTTCAGTCATGTCATGCTACGGTCCGTCAATTGGTGGCATTGGTGGTCCAGTAGCTGTCACCCCAGGGAGGTTAGAAAGGAAAGATTTTATTCCCTAGTCTAAGAGCTGCTTTTAAGAGCAGATACAGTATACAGAAAAGAATACAGGAAAAATTCAGCTTAGCCCATAACGTTAGGTTGATCACAAAACTCAGTATCAGAGGTTTCCTCATAGCCTGAGAAATAACTACAAGAGGAGAATACAGCAAAATCCAACTCTAGAAATTAGAATAATTTAAGCTAATAAAAGACTCGGTAGTATTTTAACGTCTATTAAATTGTTCATCACCACTCTTCCAAAAAGAAAAACAAAGCACAGAACAAAACAATTGTTTCTCTTAAAAAAGGATTTCTCTTATTTGGCCAAACGTTTTCCATTTGGATAGCAGATTTCCCAATGTTGAAAATACCCAATACACTATTGAAAACTATTTCAATGGCATTCGAGTCCCAATATGCTGAGAATGACTAATATATTTTAAAGCAATTAATTTTGTAAAAATGAAAAAAATTGGAAGCACCGAGAAAATTAAAATGGTGCTAATTAATTTCCACTATTTGGAGAGAAGAAAGTGGGAACCTTATTTCAAAGGTATTTAGTAAGATCTTTTTTAAAAATGTTTCTGAATATCTACCATTAATTTAATGACATTGTGAGATCTGGGAATGAATATCACATTATTGAATGTCCTGAAAAAATCACGTTGATTTTGTTTCACAATCAGTCTGTTTGCTTGTAGCTCCATGTGATCCTTGGTAAAACCTCAAGGTATCCGTGGTGAGAATCAGAACTGTAACATAGATGTAACAGTATCATTTGTAACTAACATGTAATGTAGCCAGCATTGGCAGAATATTAGGAGCAGAGAGACTGTCAGTTCCCATCCCCGGGCCTACTTGTCCCAGAATCATCAGAATTGTCTCCAGTCTGCACGTTCCTTTCCACGACCACATTTTTCTAAAGACATTGCATACATATTTTTAATTGAGGTATAACTTACAAAACGGAATCCATATATCCTAAGTGTACTGTTAGATGTGGTTTCATGCAGCATAGAGGTATATAACTGCTCCCCAATCAAGAGATAGAATATGTTCCCTTCACCTAGAAACCTTTATGCTTTCTAGGTCATCTCTGCCCTCCATGGGCACTCATTCTTCTCAGGTCTAGCACCACAGATTAAATTTACCTGTTCTTGAGCTGTTCACGAACGGAATGATGTGGTGTGTTCTGTTGTGTGTCTTGGTTTTTGCTCATTATTGTTTTTGAGATTCATCCATGTTGTTGCATGAATCAGTAGTTCTCTGCTTCTCCTTCCTCTTCCTCCTTTTCCCCACTTTCCTCCCCATCCTTTTCTACTGCTGAGAAGTGTTGCATTATATGAATATATGGCCATTTGTGTATCCTCTCTCCTAGTGGTGGATAGTTTGGGTTGTTTCTGGCTTTTCCTTACCCCAAATACAAAAATTATAAACATCCCTTTACAAGTCTTGTTGTGGTCTTTATATTCCCAGGAAAGCAGTATCTCGTTAGACGTATGTTGAACTTTATAAGAAACTAGCAAAGGATTTTCCAAAGTGGTTGGACCACTTTAAATTCTCACCAGTAAGGCAGTAGAGTCCAAGGGATACACATCTTCACCATTAGAAGAGAGTTGTTTTCTGAGAAAATAAGAATTCTGTAAGAGTAAGAGACAGTTAATGAGTTCCTTTTTCTGGGAAATTGCCAAGCTCCTAATTCTTATGGTTTAAAGTGATGGAATCCGACATTCATTTTTACAATAGAAAATGTCTTATCCAATTAGAAGATGGATGAGAAACTCACACAAACTTGGGTGCTCTTAATCTTTATGATCAAAGTAAAGAAAATATTTCTCTCCAGAGAAAAGGAAATATTTCTCTCTGGTGCTTTCTCCCTCAGGGAGGCTAGATATTCTTTTTTGTATATTGATCTAATTTTAGGAAGACACACAGAGAGAGAGAGAGAGAGAGAGAGGTAAATAAAAAGTATAGAAATAATAAAAAATACTTTTAATAATAAACATAAGTTGGTGTGAGTTCATTCCTAAAACCTAATTAATCTCCAAGCTTGCCTTTATGAAACTTTATAATATTCTATTGCAATACAAATATCAGAAAGCTTCATAATAAGTCTTTCACTCCTCCCAAAGCTTCCTTTCAATTTGGTTCCATTACTTATACACAAAAGAATTCTAATTAAGTATTTATTTCATTCCGTGCATTTAAAACTAGCAAAGTGTTGAGAACTGCCTGTCACCACTCTCTCAACTTCTACTAGATATTAAAAACACCCAACACATCCATGAGATGACTTCTTGAATTGCTAAAATAGAAGAAAAAAACTTAATGATTTAAGTTTTCAGTCATGTATTAGAGCAATCAAAAAGAAACACTTAATTTTGATTCAGTTTATTCTTTTTTACTTCTGGCCTTTTGAAAAACCTCCCATTCTCAATAATTTTCACTTTCTGCTTACATGCACAAAAATTTGCTTCGTTTTTTTTCTGGAGAAGAGGAAGTTAATCACATTAATTTACTTTATTATTAAGCCAATTTAAAATTAATTGACACTTTTATTTTTTATTAGGTTCTAATTGGAAAAATATACATAACTAGTGCCTCTTTCTCCTTGATTAAAACATGAATAATGAAAGTAACTATCTACTCACATTCTGACATGTTGCCTTCCCAGAGGTTTCACATGCTGTGAATATGAAGTACAGCATTTCTGTTCCTTCGCTGGGCTTTCAGATGTGTCTACGAGTGTGGAGTACACCATTGGGCCACATGACCCTCGTGTATTTACAGTTCTTCAGCTTGCTTCGGGGCGTGGATGCTGGAGTCAGCATACTGGGGTTGGAATTTCTGTTCTGCTACCTAACAGCTGCGCTACCTTGTTACATGTGTAACGGACAAATTACATTCTCTTTCTATACCTTCATTTCCTTGTCTGTGTAATGTAGATAAAAAAAAATGGCTGGATCATTGATATTTTTGAGAATTTAATTAGTACGTGCACTATATATTTAATACTCAGAATTTAGACAGTATTTAAAATAATTTGTTATTATACTAGTTTACTTAAATATTTTTAGATTTTTTCATGTTAGACTCCCCCATTATTCTTAATTAATGTGTGGTATATCATGGTTATGGTATAGCATAAATTATTTAGCCATTCCTCTATTAATGAATTGTTAAAATACTTCCAGTATTGGCCTTAGCTGGTGTGGCCCAGTGGGTTCAGTGCCAGCTTGTGGACCAAAGTGTCACTGGTTCAATTCCCAGTCAGGGCACATGCCTGGGTTGTGGGCCAAGTCCTCAGTAGAGTGTGAGCAAAAGGCAACCACACATTAATATTTTTCTCCCTCTCTTTCTCCCTCTTTTCCCCTCTGTCTAGAAATAAAATAAGCAAAATCTTTTAAAAATACTTCCAGTATTGTACTATAATAAAAAATTCGTATTTACATTACTTGTCACATTGTGCAGTATTTTCCGTAGTGTAGATACAGAAAAAGTAAAGATGCTGCATGTTATGGAATCCAAATTTCAGCGGATTGCCACCAAATTCCTCTTGTCACCATAATATAGGGAAGTATTCCTCTTCCTACAATCACCCACACTTGACAGAAACTTTAGCATTTGGAAATCATGAATTTCACTCTGTATTTTTCATTAATAATGGATTTTATTTTATAGGTTTCACTTGTTTTAACTTATCTGTATGTTTTGGGTCCCTGATTTTGCCAATTCAACAAGTTGTTTATTTAACTGTATTATTATATAGGTTTTACTTACATAGTTGGATAAAAATCCCACATCTTCCCTGTGTGTTGCACATACTTGCTCCACAGTCTGTTCCTTTGTTGTAAACCGGTGGTATTGGAAACAAGGAAGTTACAACGCTGACACAGACGCACTGATTAATTATATCACGTAAGCGTATGTGCGAGAGTGTGAGTTTGCTTGCCTGTGTACGCATACACATACATAAACATTTTTTAAAACTTCTGAGTTATTGATAAAGAAGGATTAAAGCATCTGTTGCTAAATCCCCTATCTTAACATAGAAGACATGACAATTTTTGTATTTATTATTGAGGCTCTTGTGATCTGAATACATGAGAAAGCAAAACCTATTTTAGTGTGTAGGACTTCTAAATAAACAGGTTCCTCCCCGCAACAATGTAATAGTGAATTGGTTTTGGAATTTGCTTACATCTCATTCTTCTTGATATTTTATGTTTTTTTTCTGTACATGTTCAAGTATAAGTGACATACATGCCACACGCAGAGTGGCATCGCTGGGAGTCCTGCCTAAACCCTGGGGCCCGAAGGGCACAGCACTCAGACTGTTACTGTCCTTCGGTTCCATGAAATAAGGTCAAATTCTATCTAAAGAACTTTTCACTAAGGATATGTCTCAACATTTACAAAACTAGGAAAAATCTCTTGTGCATTAAATCAGGTAAAAAATCCTCTCAGTCATTCCTGGGTAACCAACAATCCCAAGACTTGGCGGCTCCAAAGAACAATGATGTTCTCTTGCTTATGTACCTGAGAGTCAGCTAGAGGTCAAAGGATTCAGATATCACATCGGCCAAAGGGAATCACACAGCCGTGTCTCCTGGGAAGGACACTCCCTCCATTAGGACCGCGTGGGTGGAGCAGAGTAAATATTGTTCAGTGATATCCACCCACTACAGAGAGACAAAGTGGAAATTTCTGGTCCTTTGTGTTGAAGTATGACAATGAAACTGTTGGTCCAAGCTGCATTTGTTAGGAAGAAATATAATTATTAAAAATACAAATAAGAATAAATGAGGAAAACTTAAACCACAAACAAAATTATTGGTCATTCTTTTTCCTTCTTATACTTAAATGTAATATATTCCTCTCTCTCTATATATATATATTTAATCAGTGTATTTTAATTTATCTAATAAATGAAATGAGAGCTGTGTCTATTTCATGACATTCAATACTCACATAATATTTATGTAACATGATTTATTTTGTCATTTGTGACAAAGAAATAATGTTCACTTATCACACTTATTTTTAAATACTCATTGAAATAGCTCAGTTGAAAAATGGGTAATTATGCCTATGTGTATGTCCCAAATGACAACCTAACATTCTGTAATAAGGTATAGGGATAAATGAGCAATAGCCTATGGGCTGCTGTGAGGTGTTCTCCAATAATCTTCATTTTAAGCAGTGATGGATGATCTTTTGTCTAAGTAAGCCCAGAATGAAATACATATTCAAGCTAATGATTTTTGTCTGCTTTGGGAAGTAACAGAAAGGCAGTGTTAACATTTGCCATGGGAAGTAAAAAATATTCCATATAAATGACAAATGTTGTAACTTTCACCTCTGTTATGGTGGTCTTTCTTTGCCATCCCTTGACCTGCTAACTAATACACTAGTTCAAATAGTTCTTTTTTCAGAACTATTGGATTACAACCCATGTAATAGTAGACATAACAAGTGCAAAACTGTAACTGTTCCCTATTTTTCCTTAAAAGAGTTGGTAGCTAGATTTTATATAAAGTATATTTGTAATAAATATATTAAATCATCAAAATAAAGATTTCAGACTTTGAGAGGCAGGCATGCAAAGCATGTATGTACCACAGACGTTTTTATAGCACTAAGCTAGTTACCGCATTTTTTCTGGCTCATTGTATCGTATTTGTAAAATGAAGCATTTGAGATAAAATTTCCCTTAGATATTTTTTGGAAGACAACTAAAATATCGACGTCATAATTGAGGTTAGTTAATTTTGGAAGAATCAATGTTATTGCAGGTACTAGGTTAGCAATGAAAGAGTCATTTCTTCATTTATCCATTCAATTAGTCTTATTCATCTTTGTTCACCTATTCATGTATTTAAAAGACATATCAACTGTGTCATTGGTGAGATTCTTTTAACATACACTGGGACTTAGTAGTCAACAAAGCAGGCATGGTATTTAACTTTGAAAACCTTAGTCTGGAAGGTGTGAACAGCATTAAGTTAATGATTACACTGGTTAACTCTTTGAGACAACAATAAGTAACAAGTTCAGAGATTGTCACCTTGCAGTAGGAGGTACCCAAGTTTTTCTGGGGGACAGACATGAGTTATTTCCTCTGCTGGGAACAAGTTCCTTGAACACTGTGCACACAACTTAAAGGTTGGAGTTCCCTGTTGCTCCTCCTATTTAACATCAGATGCCTGACCGCTGATGAGCCCATTGCTTAAATCTCCTTTAGAAACACAGTCTTTTATCTACCATTCCCAAAACCACCAGTTGTGTGTGTGTTTTTTGAAACCCATTATGTGGCAAAACCACAGATACTGAATTCATTAGGTGACAAAACCAAACTGACAAATGCAGTTATTTCCAATTAAAAAGAATATTTACTTGTTTTCCTACTTGATTACAAAAAGCATCTGCAGACCTCTCTGGCGGTATTACTTGATTTACGCACCACTCTGAAAAATTCTTAATTCTGAAACACTTCTGGCTCCAGGGATTTGGGATGAGGGGCTGTGGACTTGCATCATTATGGTGGTCACAGAAGAGACACCTCCAACTTCTAGGCCCTGAAAGCCTCCATTTTGGTATTCTGCAGAATTATTGGAATATGACCCATGTAATATTAGACATAAAAAGTACAAAACTGTCATTGTTCCCTATTTTTCCTTAAAAGAGTTGGCAGAGAGAGAAAAATTTACCAGATGATCGTACAGATTTCCTATAGCACCTCCCCCACACCCCATCCTCTACACATGTTATTTATTCTAATTATGTAATCAGCACTGATACATTATTAACAAAATCCATAGTTCATTTATATTTCCTTAGCTTTTGCCTAATGTTTTTCTGTCTCGGTGTCATGCCCAGCACACTACTTGACTTTAGCTACAGTTTCTCCTTGGGCTCCTTTCAATTGTCATTTTCAGAGGCTTTCCTTGGTGTTCATTCCCTTGATAGTTCAAGGGAATGGGGTGGAGGATGGGTCAGGTGTGCTGTCGGATGCTTCTCTACTGGAGTTGTTCTGATGTTTTCCTGTGATTAGACTATGGATTTGGAGAAAGTGGGTGGAGGCAAAGTGCCATGTCAGGACATCCTATCAAGGCGCACACCAGCAGTGTGATTTGTGACTGTTGATGGGACCTCGCACACCTCAGTGGGGCAGTGTGTCAGGTTTCTCTACTACAAAGTGATGTCTCTCCCCTCCTTTCTCTACTGTACTCTTGGGGAGGGAGTCACATAGACAGCCAACACTTAAGGAGGGGTGTTCTGCTCTCCTGCCTTTAGGGAAGAATATCTACAACATTTGTAGATATTAGCACCAAGCTCTGGGTGCTAAGTATCCTCATTGCTACTGGGGTGTCATTTCTTTTAGTCCTCTCAGCACAGAAATGCATGGCGTATAATAATCCACATGTACATAAATAAATACACACATATTTATGTAAATATTTCTATATTAACCATTGGTCTACATTAAGTTAAACATGAGTTCTTCAACAGGTATTCTTGGGCAGCCATAACAAAATGTCACAGCTTTGGTGACTTAAACAACAGAAATCAATATTTTTCTCAATAGTTCTGGAGTCTAAAATATCAGCTCTCAGCACTGGTAGATGACAAAAGGGGCAGCCTATCCTCCCTCTACTTTACAGACTTCAAGACTGATTTCTGCAGAGCCGCTGGTCACGGTCAGTCTTTGATACTAGAAGGGAAGTCCATTCTCGAGCCCCCATTCCTTCTTTCCAGCGCATTTCATACCCTGTGGAGGCTGGGAACATTTCAACCAAATATAACTAAAGCACGCACAACTCCCAATTTATGAATATGTTATGATAATGTTTACTTGATTTTTCTGTATGTACATGAGACAACCAGCAGTTACAAAGATTTTAAACTCCCATGGAAATTGATGATGAAAAAGACCACTGTGCAGGTAATTACTGCTAAGGATATCTGTATCCTGAATAGTTTTATTATGTACCAAATCAGTGATTTGCATATGAAATCAGTGTCAGTACAATATGTCTCTTCTCCTACAAAAGTAATCTATACCAAAATGTGTAAGTTTTCAGAAAAGATGCATAAAACAAAGTTAAGACTATCATATACTCAAAAAACAAACAGAAGAGAAGAGAAGTGATGAAATTTACAACCTTAGAGTTTGGTTGAGAATCCAAATTTCATGTTAGACTGTGACAATCCTAAAATTTAACTATCATGAAAACAGCTACTCTGGTTATTTACTAGTAGTACACAGATCAACTGGATCAAAGAATAAAGAAAACATATTTGCAGGTATTTCATGCAAGGAACAATTAATACAAATAGCAAAACATTTCTAAAAAGATTGTGAAATGGACTTGCTTTAAATTATTTCTGAAACAAGGATGTTAATATACCGAGAATCTATACATAGTGAACCTTTGTTTTCCCTCCTTCTCTCTCATGCTCTATGTAAGTAACAATAATAACAACAGTAATAATAGTAATAATAGTAATAGTAATGAAAGGTACCCTACTGGACCATTAGGGGCCGTGACTGCCCTGACCCCTGGAGCCAAGGCACCACATCAGAGGGACAGACTTGTGACTGGAGCTGTGTCCTGGGCAGCTAGACATCAGCGCATTCGGGTGGATGCTTCAAGGCCTTCCTGCTTGATGTCCCTCATTGGGCCCCAGCTCCCTGATTGGCCAATCCTGTTATTTTAGTATAACACTTCTTAGTAATGTTTTGTATCCCAGAACTTAAATATTAGAGAGTTCTAGAACATTTTTCCCCACTGTCTATTAAGGTATAATTATTTATAAAAACATAAATGAAGTTCCAATTCTAGTTTTAGTCAGATGAGACTAATGCAATTAATTACGATGGCTTCAATCTGGGATGAATTTGTCCTTTCCTTTTACTTTTCTCTCTGTTTCTCTCCTTTCCTCTCCTTTGCTTTTCTTTTTTCATTATCAGGTTCTCAAATTTTTATCACTGTGCCCCATGATGAAGTTATCACTTAATTCACTGCACAGGGATTTTCAGCTCTCTCCTCTTCATTTTCTTTGCTCAATCATTTGCTTGTTCAGTCATTTTGGTCAGGTTCCCTTTTAGTTACTTTGGAGCCTTCTAAGTCTCGGCATTAGTGATACAGACTTTTCTTAACTATATTTAAAGAAGAGCTTTCTAACAAAGATCCCTGCCAAGAACCTGAGGACAGTTACCAACCACAGCCGCTATGACGGCTCGCAGCTCAGAGAAGGGAAACGGCCGTGAGAAATGAGCTTGACCTGCTTCCAGTCTGCCTCGGAGCGCTCCTGGACTCTTGTCTTTAACTTGCTTACTACTTAGGAAAGTCTAGTCAATGATTTCTATTAACAGGAAATCCTACATCCACAGTGGAGACTGTTTCCAGTCCCACAAGACCAAGCTGGCTGCGAGTCTTTTACCGTTACCGGATACAGGAGGGTGAGTCATTGAACTTTTGTACTCCTGCCGTGTGCGGGCCCCATATACAGCATGCAGCGTGACGGTGAGATAAGTGTGAGATCTGATAAACTAGGAAAGAAAAAATATTGCAAAGACAAGTCTTCCACCATTACAAAAATAAAATGCACTGCTTATCAAAAAATATTAGATATGAGAAGAATGTATAGGCACTGAAAGTTTCCGTAATTACATATATCACAGAGAGCCCCTGATAATATTGGCGCATATTTCCAACCTGTGTTGTGAGTGTGTTGTGTGTGCACTCCCTACAACTACATCACAAACTATATACATATGTATCTCACAAATAGGTCATTTGACATACTGATTTGTGATCTTTAACAATGTAATAGGATGTCTCTCCACATGAATAATTACAGCCTATCATATGTTTTCCGATATGCACTAGCTTCCAGTTTACATACTGTAATATATTTAATTATAACCATTTGATTTACACTTAAGGCATTTCTAATTCCCAATTATTGTTAACAATATTTCCATAAACTTTCCAGTGCTCATGCATTATGGTTTTGATATTGTTTATGTATCCTGAGAGAATTTTCAAAACTAATTGGTAAATACAAGGGGCATATTTAAATTTTTGATGAGTTACACTAAATGTAAAAGGGTTATCGCTTACACATCCAGGAGCGGCGTGTGCAAGACATCTGCTCCCTGGCCTCCTCTTCAGAATCGTGCGCTCCCACCTTGATTGGCTCTCAGATTCCTTAGGGAAATCTGTAGCTAGTGGTATTGCTGTTGAGCAAGATGATATAACAATCTTCATATTTGTCATTTAGGTTATTTTCCTTTGTGCTTTGCCTCTTCACATGGCATACATTGTTCGTAGAGAGTTGTGAGAGATCTTTACAGAATAGGAACACTAATTTGTCACGTGTTATATACCTCACAGATGTTTTCCCAATCTATCTTTGGGGCCATATTTATCCTTTTCGACAGAAGTTTTAAATTTTTATATCGTCAAGTTTATGCACTTTTGCACTGATAACATTTTCTATGCAAATTTCCTTAAAAATGTAGCTGGATTTTGAAATTTTTAATGTTTCCCATTTTACATTTGAAGATAAATTGATTCGTTTGGGGTGCGAGAGTATGTGCATGGGGAGTGGTTGAGGTTGGTAGAAATCTAGCTTAGTGCAGAGACCACTTCCAAACTGTAACTGTTAGGAAGGAAATAGGTTACAGCTACATTCGGCAGGCTGGTTGGAGAACAGCAACAGCATGCAGGGATGGGAATATTGAAGTTCCTCTGCAAGACTATGAGTGAACAAGTTTCACCCAATTAAAAGACTGATGTAGAAGAATGGTGGAGGAAAGACTTCCAAAAACATGATAGTGGGTGTTCTGGAACTACCAAATTATGTTGTTTGCTTTATCAAGGCAGAAAAAAATAATAATAACAACAACAAATGCAGCCATTTAGCACTGGTTTAACATGAGGAATCTGTCAACTCATAAATCGGATTTACACAAAACACAAATAGGATGAATCTTCACTAATAATTCCAAGGTTATAGGTTATCAAGGCTTCAGAAAAAGCAGGTTGGAGACTAGACAGGTCCTTCTTTCCAACATCCAACACATTTTCTCTGGTGCAGAGTAGATGAGGTTTGCACGTGAGGTGGGTGGTTATGGCCACACCCCAGAGACTATTTAGTCTATGAAATATCCCCATTTCATACCTCAGCTGAGACAACATTTTCCTGGGAATCATGCTTCATAAATTCATAGATTCTAGATTATGATTATTTAGTATAAGCACTCTTTCAATAGGGATATTCTATTAAGAACCATCCAAAATAAAGACCTTATTCATATCAACTAGCATTAATCTATTTGACTGAAGGTCTATTTCTCACATTGGCAAGAAAATTGGACCAGTCCCTTGAGAATATCCCTTGGTAAAGGACGTGAGTAGATCACGAGATGGTCACTTTAACTCCATCCTTCCCAGGACTGGCCAATGTGCCTGCAGCACAGACAAGTTTACAATAAGCGAATTTGATGGGATGGGGGATCCACAATTCAGTGGGGTAGGTGTAGAGAGCAGAGGTAGAGAAATGTGTCCATTCATTAAAGAGCATTCTAAAAACATTTAAACCATCAAAATATTCCAAAATCACTTTACCTATAATAAATCAACACTGGCCATAAAATTTAGAGTTCATCCATTCTAGACAGTCATTTTAGATCCTGTCCCTAATCACTTGTCACAAAAGACAAGTATGTAAATATAGTTATAGTAGTTGTAGAAGAATGTGAATTAAAATAGAATATAAAAGAATTATCAAATTCATAGGTTAGTAGTGCCATTTTTTTTCAATACAGAGATTTTCATCAACAAATATATTTGGCCTAGAGATACTTCTCTGTCTACAAATAAGAAATACTCCAAAATATGGATTTTCTAAACTAAGTTATAAACAAAGGATTGTGAAATGAATTCCAAATGCCTGTTTGATCTGAAGAAAATAATCTCTCCAAGGAGAAAAGAGAGTCCTACCTGTTGCGAACAACAGTCAAGCCGACTTTTTCTTTTCCCCCAACAGCAGTTAACAGCACCATTTTGGACTTTGGCTATTATTTTTGCAGGTGCCTTAGTTTCTCCTCTGCATTATAACTGCACTAAAGGAAGTGGGAGGTGGTCCAGCACTATTCTGTCTAATTTCCTTTGATTTTCTTCTTCAGCACTCACTTTTTCCCACACTCCTTTGCTCCACATATTTTCTTTCATGTGTCACTGCACAAGCTGTGGGACATAACGAGCGGCATTTTAGCACCGTTCTGTCCCTTACTCCCGGTCCACAAATCACAGCAGAGTTGCTAACAGCTTGTCACTGACAATCTTCCTTGATAGACAATCTGTGATCCTTTCAGCCTTTGACTAATAAGCTCATTAGGTGAGAATGGCTAGAAACCGTTTCTGGGATAGAGCAATGAACTGCAGCAAATTCAGTGCATGTCTGGCCACTCCAACTTTAGAGAATCAATCTTCCCTCAATCAAAACTTAGTCAAGTCCTGCTGGATGTCTGCTGAAGGTCACTTTTTCTTTTTAATAAAAGTGTGTCGGAAAAAAATCAAGGAAGCTTTCTAGTCTAATGTAAGTCAAGGGAACATTTTTCTGCACCAGAATTGTGAGCAAACACACAACGGTTGCTTCAGTTGCCCCGTGTGCTGGGCTTTGCCATGGCAGGCCTGGTGAGCCAACACGGAGCTCTTGCATCTGAAATAGTGGACAGTGTTTGAAAAGCACTGAGTGTTGCCTCTGGTCTCTGCCGAGGCTTCTGATACAACTCAGAGGAGAGACAGACAACATCACGTATAATAGCTGAAGTTTTCAATGCTCTTCCCTCGAGAGCTGATAGAATGAGTAGAAAGAAACAAAAAAGTTGTACAAGGTTTGAATATTATTATAAAGCACCTTTACCCAATTGACATTAGAGCAAACCACACTCAGAATTATATATTCTTTTCAAGTGTGCATAGAACTTATGCAAATGTAGGCACATTCCGAGCCTTAATACAAGGCCGAACACATTTGAAAGGATTTCATCCATGTGAAGTACCTGCTATGATGATACATTAATAACGTTAGTTATGTTATTACGTAAGTAATACATTAGTAATGTTAATAAATTAGACATTTTAGTAACAAAAAAGGCTATAGAACATATCCAACTATTTGGTAACTAACACACTCCTAAATAATGTATAGAATAAAAAGGAAAATGAAATAGAAATTAGAAAGTGTTTTTGACATATGGGAAATGGAAACACAACCTATTAAACTTTCTGGGATGCTGATAAAACAGTATTTAGCGTGAAAACTTTTAACACTAACCACCTACATTAAAAGAGAATAAAAGTCTTAAACCACTGATAGCAAATTCTAGCTAATATAACTAGGAAAGGAAGAGCACGTTAAACCCAAAGTAAATAAAACAAAGGAAGTAATAGAGATTAGTGTAAAAATCAATAGAATAGAGAATAGAAAAAAAAACAGAAAATAAGTGATACCCAAAGCCTTTTTTTGAGAAAATCAATAAAATTAATACACCCATTTTTTCTTTCAGGAAAAATGCACACATTTGCCAATATCAGGAATGACAGAATTTATATTCCTCTAATTTCACAGATATTAAAAGGATAATAAAGCAATATTTTAATCAAATTTATAATAACACAGATGAAATGACCAAATTCCTCGATAGAAAATTTCAATGATAAAACTTACATGAAGAATAAATAGATAATGTAAATAGTGCTGTATATTAAAGAAATTAAATTTGTAACTATAGATCATCCCTCAACAAGATGTCTTCATTGGTAAATTCTATCAGGCTTTTTTTGGAAATAAAAATACCAATCATGCATACTCTCTTCCAGAAAATTGAAGAGCAGGGAACACTTTCAAATTCATTCTATGAGGCCAGCACTATTCTGGTACCCAAACCAAAGAGATTGCAGGAAAATAAAACTAGACCAATAGTAATGAACGTATACAGGTATAAATCCTCAAGAGAGCAAATCGGGAAAGATAAAAATGTTTCCACTGCAAAGGGACTATTATGAAAGTAAAAAGACAAGCCACAAACAAGGAGAAAATGTATACAAATTATATCTAAGTAAGAACTTGTACTAAAAAGGCATAAAGAAGTCTCTTTCTCTCAACATTAAAAGACACACAACCCAGGTGAGCTCTACAGGTGTTTTTAGAGGTGTTCACCATCATTATTCTTAGTGAAATGAATATTCAAACCACAGTGAGATACTATTTTATGCCCATTTAGAGTAGCTATGATAAAAAGGGAAGAAAACAAATATCTTGACAAAAATACAGATAGATTTGTATTGCTGGTATTGCTCATGTGTTGCTGGTAGGAATGAAGAATGGTGCAGCCAGTTTAGAACTTTCTTAAAACACTGAACATATATTTGCAATAAAACCCAGCAATTCCACTCCTAAGAGTTTATCCAATAAATAAATAAGTAAATAAATAAATAAATATAAAAATAATATGCCCCCACAAAGATTTGTATGAATACTCATAAAACCATTATTCCTAATGGTCTCAAAGGTGAAATAACACAATTGTCTATCAGCTGACAAATGGATAAACCCCATGCAATATGTCCAGGCAATGAAATAATATTCAGCAATAAAAAAGAACGAGTTTCTGCTCTATGCTACAATGTGGGTGAACCTAAGTATATTATGTGAGGTCACAGGTAGAAAGAGTTATTTTTGTAAAGGCTCGAAAGTAAATGTTTTAGTCTTGACAGCCACATACAATCTCTGGAACACAGTTTTTTTTTCCTTTTAGTTTCTACAAATATTAAGGTGCAAAAATTATTCTTAAGCTTATCTGCCATGGGCTTTATTTGGCCGTTAGGCTGTGGTTTGCCATTCCCTATGCTTATGAAAAACCACAAAGGTCAAAGGACTCTCTATCGTGTACAACCTTTAGTGTAAGAAAACAGGTGGGAAGGGCAATACAGCTGTATATGCCCATTTGTGCAAAAAGAAATCCAGGAAGAATGAGCCAGTAAACAAGGAGATGGGTTCTCCGTGGGGAGTGGGCGGGGCACTTCTTTTTTACCTTTCCAGAGAATTCCAACTTTTAGAAGCATGCCAATCGTTCCTACACAAAAGTACAGTAAAATCAATAGTGGATGTAGGGAGCTAGCAGAATGCAAGCACAAACAAGTAAGCCCTACTGTATTTAAAATGAACAACATCACTATGGTCAGTGAGAAGAAAAGTGAAACCCAGATATGTTCTAGAAACAGTCTATGGACTATATACCCTCAGGCACAAGACAAAATGACCTCTAAACAGATAGGCACTTTTTTTTCTGTGAATCCGAGATGATTTCTAAAAAGAAGTTTAAAGAATAAGGTATTTATGAGGCATTTTAGATAATTTTTAAAGAAATTGACATAGTTATCACAGTGAGATAATCAGCAGATTATATTATCTGGACCCCAAACAATTTCCTAGTTTGCCATTCAGGAAGCTCTTAATTGTTAGTGATAGTGTGAGAAGGGAATATTAATAGATAGAATACATCACACAAAGTTATTTCAGTTCATCCTTTCTTGTCTTTCTACTGAGCAATCCTGTCAGGCATTTTCGAGGCAAGCAAGACTGCAGGGTGGTAATAAATTGAAGATTTGGAGTAAGTCAGGTATGGAAGTGAAATTTGCATGTTCTACTTATCAGAATGGGGACCCTAGATAATTCACAT
The DNA here is from genome assembly GCF_022682495.2 of Desmodus rotundus. Classification (NCBI taxonomy): domain Eukaryota; kingdom Metazoa; phylum Chordata; class Mammalia; order Chiroptera; family Phyllostomidae; genus Desmodus; species Desmodus rotundus. The sequence goes on along the minus strand of NC_071396.1, from coordinate 106,388,583 downwards.
AACCTTTAAGAACCTCAGCTTCTCTTCTATAAATTGTTATGCACAATCTTCTAGGTTAGAGGCTGTAAGCATAAAATTTAATAATTAATTTCAAGCTTCAAGAATAAATCAAAGTATATGAGGGGCCTTTGGGCCGTGAAAATTATTTTCATTGTTTGTAAGCAGGTGAGAAGATTGCCTCATCCCCTTTTCAGCTGCTCATGAATGTATTTTAGTAAAAAAACAAAAATGGGAGCAGTGCATGGAAAGACTAAGGAAGTCTGTAGAATTCATTCCCAGACTCAGAAGGAGAAAGGAAGACACCATCTCTTTCGTCAACTAAGTACTCTCTTGGATCTGCCTCAAGAAAAAACATTTGGAATGAATGGGTCTGGGCAGGAACAGAGAAGAGAGCAGGAAGAGATAAAGTGTTTTTACGTGAAAAATCTGTTCTGTAACTTGTAAGGAAAGCGATGTCATGGGATGAAGTAATGAAAATTTCTTTAAGCCAACAAATGATAAATTGCCATAAGAGCTTTTTTGCTACAACACTAGGTTTAATCATGTTGGGAACAGAAAGGATCCCGAATGCATAAAATTCTCTTTAACCAAAATGAAATTACACCATCCAGTGCGATTGCTCTGTACATGGGAAGGTGCAAACTGGAATATTTATGAGACTCCGTTGGTAAATGACAATGTGATTGCTAGAAAAATGACTAAATATGCAATTCACAAAAGAAGCCAACTAGGCCTTTTACTCTTGGGTCCTTGAGGAAATTTGGAGGCACGAGCGCACTCTCGAGAGGCTAGGGGAGTGAGAAACGCTGTTTTGGAATCGGAGGAATGTTACAGTCCAGCATCTCTGAGACTCAGGTTGTTCACCTGTGAAAAGGTGAGGTTAGAATAGGGGTCTCAGTCCTTCCTGCCTAAAGGCATGTTCGCGGTAAAGATAAGTAAGAAATTCTAATAAAGTATGTGAGGCACTTCTTAAAAATAAATCAAATTGATTTTTAACAATGTTCAAAATAAATGTCTCCTAGGAAATAAATAATGAGATGAAGGGACAGATCAACAGATCATCCTGCCCATGTAGTGTGATGACATTAAAATAATAAAAAAGGATTTTAGAAAGATATACTTCTGGATAGTAACAGTTGTCACCATACAGTGAGATTATTAGTGATAATTTATCGTTTTTCACATTTTGCTTTTCTCTGTTGTCTCAGATTCATTATGTAGTGAAATATGTAGACTTGTCCTTTGCTAAAATGTATCATCACTTGAAATGTATAATGTTGCTGATCATGGTACTTGAATGGTATTTTAACGATGACACAAAGCAACGTATGTGGAAAACCTAGTGCAGTTCAATATTAAATGTACACCTATAATATCAGGTCCTTTTATCCTACTCGAAGCTAATTCTACCCTTTTGTGAGTCACGTTCAGCCTCTTAAGACTTGCCACCCAGGCTTACACAGCATCGGTTTCCACAACTTTACCCTTACAAATAGCCTGACTGATCTACAAAACGTGCACTCTCAGGATTCCTTAACCCACACTGTCTCTGTTCATAACCTGGAGTCCGGTCATGCTTTGCCCTGACCAAATAAGCTATGCTCTGGTGCGTTATACTGCTTTTCAGAGGTACCATAGTGATAACAAAATGACCCATCTAATCCTCTCGTATTGTTTCACAGTCTGCAGGAAGTTAAACTGATACCCTAACCCCAGAAGTAAGTTACACACACAGTAGACAGTAGGGGAAAAAATAGGAGTCCATTGGTCGGAAGGAGCTTAACCACCCTCACCGGAGTAGTAGCTTCAAGTTGACGTTCAGGCCCGTAGCTATAGTGATGAGGATGCTCCACTTGCTGCGGTGGCCATGAGGACTCCTGACACCACATCAGGATCACTAGACAAGTCTCCCCCAGCCCCAAGGACGGGAGAGAAATAGGGGCATTTTCCTTTGGTCTCTCATTCCCCTGACACCTTTGCTACCCTCCAGTGACCTTTAGAAGATTATAATAAGATTACCAACTGAATAGGATGATTTTTATTTACCTTTCTCTAAATTACTTTTCACTTCTGAACTCAACTTTTTACATTCTTAGTGATTCGTTGTGTTTAGAAAAGGTTGTTTTGATAAAAACTTCAAATACTACCCATTTGAAACATTTCTCAATAAGGACTTTCTCAGATGAGTCTGTGATTTATTGACCTACAGAAAAATAATCGTTTCTCTCCACTAACCATACACTTTTGGGACCTAACCACATTCTGTTAGCTATTTTCTCATTCACCGTGTACAGTCTGATGCTGACCCTAACAAGTTGCCCCACGATGGTTCTATTTGCTCTTGATGACTCAAAGATGACAGTCTACAGTGTCCCTGTAATGCCTAGCCATGTGACTGGGGTCTGTGTGAAGGAGAGGCAGACATGATGGGGGCTGCACATGGGCCACCCTCCACCTTCTGGAAGTCTTCTGTACAATGGCCTTGTCAGCAGAGGCCAAGGGACCCATGGAGGGCAGAGCCTGAGGAGTGGAGGACCCTCCCAGCTCCGGCCAACCTCCCTCCACTGAAATGCAAGTGAGAAACTTGTTGAGTAAGCCACTGTGACCCAGAAGTTTCTTTGTTACAGCACTTAGTCTATTCTACAAAGGTCAAGTCTTTTGCCAGTTGTGTGAAAGCAAACAGGGGCTGTTCCTGCCTTAACTGATGGGCTGATGACATGCAGTCAGTAAACTAGAAGGCAGCTCATGTGTCCACATGCACTTTTAATGCTACCATGGGCAACAAGCGCTCTAATCAAATTTGAGATATTATATTCCTGACTCCATTTACATAATACTAACCACACAGGGCGGGGAGGTTATATCTGGAGCAGGAGAGGATGATTAGATTTTTTAAACAAATTGCGCATAGAAAGTATAATCAGAATTGGATAGGATCACTGAACAAGGTCTTTTCTGTGAGATTTTGTCCTTCGAGATCAGCAGAAACCCAAGGCTCATTCAGTGGCCCTGTCCATCTTCCTGGGCAGAATATTCTTTTTTTATTTCCTAATACGCTTATGAGATTTCATAATATATTATTACTGTTATTTAACATGCATGCCCATTCCAGAAAATGCATTACCTGGGGTAATTTGCACTGCACCCTAAAGAGCAATAGAAGAAATATAAACTATTTTTAAATAAATATATAATCTAGAATGTATATCATTTTCAAAGCTGACAGGTGTTTCCTTATTTTGGTAAATAGATACTAAGTATTTGTTTTTAAAAAATTTATGTTTTTATTACAGCTTATAGTCAATACTATTTTTATTGGTTTCAGGTGTACAGAATAGCGATTACACATCATGCACTTTACAGAGTGGTCCCCCCGGTATTTCACGTACCTGGCACTGGACATAGTTACAGTGAGCACCTCACTGGGGCCCGTGTCCCTTCCACAGTGCTCATCCCCGAGGGTGCGCATGCACGTTGGTACATATGGCGATGACTCTCTGACCCTGCCTCCCAGGCTGCTGACTGAGCCCCGAGGACCTACCTCTCTGGAAGTCTTTGTCTGCCCCACTCCCTCCCGTCATAATGAAAACCACAAGCAGCAATGGAGTGAGAGACCCCGAGGTGGCTCCTTAGGGTGCAGTACCACCTGAGATGGGTGTTTTCTTTTACTGACAGAAGCCCTCTGCATTACCTATAGAGAAAGGAGGAACTGAATGTTGTGGGACAAATCTCCAGTTTGTCTTTTACAACCAGGTTTTCAATCAGTGTGACACAAGAAGTTTTAAAACAAGCAATACCTGGCTCTGTTCCCTTAGACTGCCAAACAAAAAATTGACAACAGCCAACACAACCACAGTCGCCTGGTGTGAATGCCCGCAAATATACAGGCCATGTAATAGAGCTGCATCTTATTCACCACGTTGCATGATAACATTATATCTGCCTGGTTAAATCTTGGTACCAGAAATCCTTATATACCCCTGATTTTAGGCCCCTGATTTTTTTTAAGTCACGTTGGAGCAAAAAGGGTAGGTAATTACTATTATTATTTTTTTGGTAAATAAATCAAAATCATACCTACTTTTTGTAAGATCAGCAAAAAATATATACTTTATGGCATGTGGTAGAACTTTAGTAATTATTTTATGTGTGCCATAAGCTAAACACCACTTTCCAACATTTTATCATTTATCATTCCCAATATTTATCAGGAAGGGCTCATTTTGTTATTCATTGTTTTGAGCATTTTAAGTCTATTAGAATATAGTTGCCACCAGCTGTGAGGATGGTGACTATTTGGGGAAGAGCCGAGGGATATGGGGTTTCAAAGACACATTCTTTTATAATTCTCCTGTACTTAGGATATAGAAACCACAAGAGAAGATCACTGCCACCCTAAGAACAGGAAAAATCATTTTTCCAATTCCGTCAGAGCCAGGTTCACGAGGGGAACTGAATTCTGAAGGTGATCAGCCCCCCTGAAGAGACGTGGGTCACATTGGGTTGTTTCACCTCTGGCAGAGCCTTGGGGGTAGGACTGGTGACCACGAGACGCAGTTTTAAAAAATCAAATGAAATATTGATAAATTCTTCAAGGAGAAGTTCCAGTGAGCATAAAAATTTATGACCCCTGAGAGCATCTGAGTAAGAACAGGGTGAGTCTGAGAGTGGGGTGTCTGCCTCCACTGCTTCTACTAGGGAGTTACCAGAAAGACAAGAGGTAATGTAAGAGATCTGAGAGGCAAAAGTACTCTTGAAAAACCCCAGATTCTTTTTGAATATGCCCGAAGATCCCTGTGTTAAGGGGTTTCTGTTTTGTAGGCCAGTCAGTGTGGGTCTGGGCCCCTATTTGTGGATTGTCCCTGTTCAGTACCATATAAGCAAAGGTGCAGGTCAGACTTCCTTGATTTCTCAAAAAAATTAAGAATAGACATTCACATATATACTTGTGCCTACAAACACTTATGCAAGAGATGATTGGTAGATTGGAAGTGATGTAGAGATGGAAGAGAGGTTTATATTTTATCAACCCAGATAACTTCAGATTTAATATTAGTTGTCCCTGTGGGTGCTCTCATAAACTCAGCTGTTCTATAAGGAATACTGCAATATGTTCTCACTCAAAGTTAACTTATTCTCCATGATGAATTTGGTGTCTGCTCTTAAAGAAATATATCTTGGATGTCTCGTAGGGAGGGACTAACAGTGAAGGAAAAACATTGCTGCCTGGGGACTGAGTCTTTGAGCAGGCCAAGTAACTGCCTTACCTTTACACCCATCTCTAATAGGCTAAGTCTTTGGAGGTCTGATGAGGAAATTAACTTTGCTATAGGTTATGTCTGAATAGGGAGAAATATATCAGTGGTGAGGGGAGTTACAAAAAAATGATATGAGGAAGGCCTTTTGCAATAAGATTTAAACAGCTGAGTGAAGGGATTGAAAGACATTTCTCCAGTAGGACAGAGCATGGCAAAGGGGCTTTGGCAAAGGGAACCTGCACGGCAGTGAATGCAGGTGAGATACGGGATGTGTCTGGGAGGAGCGGACACGCTCAGGGTGAGTATGACGAGGGAAGTCTGAAGCAGACTGTGAAGGGCCCAGACTTACACATGAACCAAGAATGTCGAACTTTATCCTGAGAAAAGTGAAAGGCTAATCAAGGTGTTCTACTTTGGTGGGTGATATTACTAAGTTGGTTTTGCAAAGTAAAATCATTTCACAATGCTAGTACTGAATTGTGACCTCCCATGAAAGTCATAGCTGTGATGAAATCCTTTTGTGACTGCTGTCTCTTGGGCCACAGAGTACAGTTCTATTCCGATGCTGTAGGTTCATCCCCACCTTTGCTCATAGTTTAGGTACACTTGCATTTTAAATAGGTACTGAAAAAAAATAGAGGATTTAAGTAATGGAATTATCCTAAACAAAGGCAATACCTGTATTATGTCAATCTGTCTTAAGTAAATGCAAACTGTTGTGAAACAGACCCCCGGAAATTTTCATCTTGCAAACCGAACTCCGTAGCCATTCATCAACAACCTCCCCTTTTCCAACTTCTCCCAACCCATGCTGACCGCATTCTACTTTCTGTTTCCATGATACGTGGTGATTCATCAGTGGAATCATTAAGGAAATATTCTTATGGGACTGGCTAATTTTTCTAATTTTTAAAAAATCTGTTGATTTTTAGTAATATAGGAATGACCATTTTATTGATTTTAGGCTTTCCAATAGAAAAGTTGTGTGACCCCCAGAATATAAGGAATATATACCCTCCTTATTTGATACTGATGCATTTCTAGAAAAGTTTGATAAGTTGTATCAAAGCCCCATAGATAATATAAAATATTTCAGTGGAAGTATTTGTTTCCTCTATTACAGATTTAATAATTGAGTAAATCAACAAATATTTATTGAGTTCTTGCTATATTTCAGGCACTGTTTTATGCTCTGGAGATATAACAGTGAAGTATAGAAAGCATCTTTGCTTTCACTGAGTTACATTACAGAAAAGTAGGGCAATAAGATAGGTAGCTGATAGATACAAATCATCAGGTACTAATAAGTGGTATGGAGTAATATGAAGGGATGGTATAAAGTTGAGATATGCCTTAAAAAAGCCAACCACCCCTCCCTCAAAAAAAAAAAAAACAAACAAACCCAACAAACTAGGACAGGGCAAGATACTTCAGAACTCACATGAAAGGCCTCTTATGACCTGTGAATCCCAAACATGAATTTATCTAGAAAAACCAATAATAATATATTTATGTTGTTTTAAAAAACTCCATATTGGACTAAATGTCCTTCCTTCATCTAGTGGTAAATATTTTTTTTCCTTGTATGATATACAGAGAGGTCTCTTTATCATTTAATGCAAGTAAACTTTAAGACATTTCACCAGCTCGTTCCCTTTGGCCTTAAACTCACCACTCTATTTCTTAGCCTCACTGAGTTGCACCATTGTTGGAAGAATAAAATTAGGCAATATTGGTGAAAATAATGTGTATAGTGCAAATCATTATTTCAAGATGAAGCGACATCATCATTATTTTCAGCAATAGTAATAACAGTGTTGGGGGTGGTAATTAACAGTCATAGTATTTATACATTACTACTTATAGATTGAAATCCAATTAAAAGCACATTTCAGCCTAACACCATAGGCTTTAAAGAGAGAAAGGAACTGTTGGGATGGTCTAATCACACTTCTTACAAATGAGACTAGATCAGGGCCGATTGAGTGAGTGATTACGTGTTACAGGTAAGTTGTATGCAGAGCAGGCAGGAAGTCAAGAGCATTCAATGCCCATGAATGAGGGCTTAGCTGCCTATCTAGCTTTCGTATCTAGACATGAAAAAAAAAATCGCAATGGAACCTCCTGTTCACCCAGCCTTCACATGCTTCACTGGGGAACAGAAGCTGACTCTCCATAGCCAAGTGTTACCTGGGAATAACTGGCAGATTTGCTATGGGATTCAGTGCAGACACCAGCCTCTGGAGAATGTGGCAGGTAGATGAACTTGGCTGCTGCTTTAATTAAATCCCTGGAGGATCCCAATTACCAGGAGGAACCACTTGTTCACTTCTTTTGGATATTTACATATGGGATCAAGATGAAAGGCATTTTGAGATGTAAATACCTGTACAACAAATATTATTTGTCTTTAGGATGTCAACACCTCCCTAGAGAACATCCCGAGAATGAAGCTGGAAAATGACATGCAACCCCATACGTATCACTTGCCTCTCTATTTATTTTAAATGGAATCTGTGATAATAGGGTTGACTACCAGTCATCTGGACTGTGGGCTACTTGGTGATGTGAACCAGAAGAAAAACGGTGAAGGAAAGACAGTGTAGTGGAAAGGTTAAGGACTTTATTTATTAGCTATATTAACTCAGGCAAAGTATTTAACCTTCTGGAATCTCAGTTTTTCCCCTTCACTTGTAAAATGAAATAATTATACCAAATTTGCAAGTCATGAATGTAAGATTTACTGCTTCACAGATTTTGTCTTCAAATATAGTTGAATTCCCTTTACTTTCTGTAATCAAGTTAAAACATTCAATATCATTGAGGTTCTGGTTAGGTTGTTGGGCCATTTGTCCTCAACTGTTGAGCCTTCTAGCTTCTGAGTGGGTGAGGGCAGTGGGTCACATGTTGGAAACCTGGAGAAAGGAAGAATTCAGAATGAATCCTTGGTCCTTTCCTGCTTCGGACAGTGTCACTGTGCCCAAAGTGTCACTGTGTCCGAAGCTGGTTTCACTGGTGTCTAAGTGTCTCTCCCTCCTCCTGGAGAGGATTACTGTGATTCCAGATGCCATAGCCAGCTCTGGCCCCTGGGCGTCAGCGACACCATTCCTTCCCTTTGATTCTCCATCATTTAGGTGCAAGTGACTTTCGAGTGTTGCTGATCTTGGGTTACTTAAAATCACTCAGTAATAACAATTGGGAAAGTAAGGAATTTCAAAAAGCGTAAAATACAAAATATTTGTGTACGCAGTAGCACAGCAACGATTTCTATAGGACAGAAAAAAGTTGATAAAAAAAGAAGTAAATAAAACACTAAAAGGGGAATATTTAATTTCTCCACTCTCCATTCATAATTTAAAAAAACAGAATGGTTATAGGTGTAAATTACATAATTAATAAAATAAGCCTATTTTATTATACCAAATTGATTATTTGGTATAATAAATATATTGCATTATAATAGTTTATATTATAATAAATTAAATTAGTAAAACTTTACTATAAAATTATTAAAATTATTAAAAGGTATTAAAATGATTATAATATTTTATAATATTTTAAATATATTTAGATTATACCAAATTCTAAACATGCTTTTTAAGTATAGATTGCTGTCTAATTTAGATTCCCATAATGATAAATATATTTTTTAAATTTCTAAAACTGAGTTCACAAAAAAATCTAAACATTAAAGAGTCAAGGATATTTTATTATGTGCAATGTTTAAAATTTCACTTTTAGATTTCCATAGTTTATTTACTTTATTATTGTTTTAATAGTTCATTTTTATTGTATTTTTCCCATGTTACCATTTATCCCCCCATGTCCTTTTCCACCTCCATCCCCTTGCAATTTATTTTTTAAACACAGTAATTTTTGTAAATAATATGATGAATGTCTTATTTTGCAAAGTAAGTGATTCTTGGGAAGCCAAAATTATAGGAAGCATAAGATACTAGCTATCTTATTATTAAGAATTTTTAAAAATACATCTTTGCATTTAGTTTTAATTCCTTCTTAAAACAAGCTGAGGTGAGTCAGAAAACAGAAGAAATATATAAAAATTGATCTCTAAAAGCTAACAGTTTAAAAATTTATACAATACAGAAATATTATATTTAATTGATTCCTTCTTTCCCTTTCAAAGTTCTTTTGCTTCCTAAGAATAGGTATCACACTCTAGTTAGAGAATTTGAGAATGGAAAAGTTCTTGTGTTTTCTCTTAAAACAGCCCTGACACTTTCAGAGGTAAAACTGTAAAAAGTAATTTCAGTACTAGATATAATATGATAAAATTGAGAGATATAAAGTGTTACAGGATTATACAAGATACAGTAAAAATACTGCCATTAGTAGCACTAAATTGGACCACATGAAATTGCAAATATTTCATGGTTTTTGACCTACAGGAATTGCTACTGTATCTAGCTCAATCTAATATTATTAGACCTCATAGTGTAAAATGAGGCTAGATCTTGAAAAACGATATATGATTAGACTTAAGTTCTATAGCAAGTGGCCTGAATATAACAGTGGTTGAACAAGATAGGATATTTTTCTCTCTATTAAATTGATTTTGGAAGTAAGTGGTCCAAAGGTGGACTATGCTTTGCACCACAAATTCCTGATAACCTTGGTCTCTCCAAATTCACACTCCAAAGCCTGAACCTGCTGTGAGCCTCATTTACCCCATTCCAGAAAGCAGGAAGGAAGCAATGATGGGAAGGAGGGACAGAGGACACAGGTCTATCGTCACTTTAGGAGATTTTCAAAAGGATGTCACAAGACAACTTCAGACATCCTGTTGGCCAGAGTCTAGTCACAAAGGTTCCTTCACCTCAAGGGACACTGGGAAGTGTAACATTTTGTAGGCCTCCCTGCGCCAGCTAATAACTCTAGTGCGATGGAGAAAAGGAGTATGAAGACTGAGGATGAACCGGCTTCTCTGCCACTATAAATAGTTTACTAGTTGTACGAGAAATGGGAAAGGCCTGGAAGAAAAAGCAGAAGCATTTGTAAAGTACAGAACATGGAACACGTATGACTGTCTTATCAGGAAGGGGCAAATATTCAGTCAGGGTAGTCAGTCATTAACACACACACATACCCTCAGACACTGCCTTCCCCAGACTTTCCTATCTTACTCACCTTGATTTTTCCTAACGCCACTCTGGTAGCAAAGGACGGATTTCCTTATCATGCCTGTCCCAGGGTCTTTTTTCAACTCATCAAGGAGATGAATTTGAAACAACAGGACTATGCCGGCCTGTAGGGGGCCTGTCTTTAGTTCTGACTTTCTCACCCTCATGCTATTGGAGAATTTTGAGCTGGACACTGAACAAACATTTTGCTATTAAGGAAGATCACTCTGGCTGCAATATGGAAGGACTGGGAGAGGACAAGAATGAAAAAGAAGATAAACATTTTTTTTTCCTATTGCAGAATAATGGGTGAATTTCCCTAATCCACTGCCCTTTATCAATATGGATAAAAAAGATACAGTAATCAAAATATGAAAAATACAATAACTCTAATATGCTCATTTTATTCCTTTATTAAATTTAAAAGTGTAATTTAACTTGAAGCAAGCTTAACACAGAAAGAGTAAATAAAATGGGTGTAGAATTGCTGCCTAATTTAGATTCCCATAATGGTAAATAAAAATGCTTTTTAAATTTCTGTAATTGAGTTCTCAAAAGATCTAAAACTTAAAGGTATCAGAGACATTTTATTATGTGAAATGTTTAAAGTTCCATTTTTTAGAGTTCTGTATTTTATTTTATAATTTTTAATAGTCTATTTTATTGGGTTTTTCTCATTACTATTTATCCCCCCCATGCCCTTTTCCACCTCCTCCCAGCCCTCCCTCCCTTCACAATTTATTTTTAAACACGGTGGTTTTTGTAAATAATATGATGAAAGTTGCATTTTGCAAAGTAAGTAATTCTTGGGAAGTCTAAATTTTAGGAAGCATAACAGACTAGCTGTCTTATTGTTAAGGGATTTTAAAAATACAACCTTACACTTTTAAAATTCCTTTTTAATATAAGACGAGGAGGGTCAGAAGACAGTGTTGAAGGGGAAACGATATCAAATGTGAAGTTATGGTGCAGATAGCTGTTTGGACACTTAGCTTCGTTGTTGCATCTAAAAGCTAATAGAGTGGTTCATAAAACTGATTGCAGAGCACATTTCAGAACTAATAAAACAAATTGACTATTGATGATTACACAGGGCAAATCCAATTACATCTCACAAAGCTTTATATAACTCGCTCTATTTCTTCCTTAATGTCCTCTCTATATATTTCAACTTAAAGTTTGGGTAACAAGACAAAAGAGATCCCATGTGGGGAGGCAGAGAGTATCTTAGACTTAAGAATCATAAGCCACAAGTGAAATTCTGGGCCTACCCTTTGCAGCTCTCAGTCTCTGGAAACATGATTTAAATGCTCTTCGATTCAAATTCATGAAATTAAATGCACAGCACTCTTTGAGTATTAAGTAAATTGACATATGTACAAATGGTTTATAAATGATAGAATGTAATACAATTAAAATAACAATTATTGGTTTCAATGATGAATAAAGAATGTATATTTTAATATCAATGAATAATAAAAAAGCTCAGATTAACACACACACATACCCTCAGACACTGCCTTCCCCAGGCTTTCCTATCTTACTCACCTTGATTTTTCCTAATACCACTCTGGTAGCAAAGGACGGATTTCCTTATCATGCCTGTCCCAGGGTCTTGGCACAACTGCACATGGTCGTGAAGACAGTATTTTGTCTTTCATTGTGCCCAGCTCCCTGCTGCATGGATGACAAATGCTACATGGATGACAATGCTGCTGTTGGGACCTGAGAAGTATAATTAGCAGATACACACAAAATGCTTTAACGACATCCCCCTTCTGCACGTCTACACCTGCCGGGCTCCATAATAACAAGGCTCATCTGCCACTTGAACATTGATCAAATGTCCCACTGAGGCTTCAGAAATCTGTGCTTCGGCGAGTTGTCATCACGGACCTGGCACAAGCCCACAACTAGGATCGGGGATACTGCAAAATATTCAACATCTGCTGCTTCGTGGAGGGGCATTTGCTTGTATTTCATAAGCTTATGTGCATCCTCTTAATTTTCTGATGCTAGGGATTAATCACTCATGAAAATAATAATTACAAAACTCATTTAAAAGCTTGAAAAAAATCCGGCCCCTTTTGATGGACATTGCTTCAGAAAGAGGAGGGGAAAAAAATAACTCGTGCTTTAAGGCTCTCTGAAGCTAGATGTCCTAAAATTGGGGTGTTCTCCACTTTCCCCCCAAACAGTTATGCATGCTGCCATTGCCAAGGGTAGGTGAAGAGAAGGCATTGAAAGTAGTTATGTGCGACACTATATATTTACGAGATAGTCAGTTTATTTTCTTTAGATGATTGAAAAATAAATCTCAGTAAAAACATCAAAATGATATAACAAAATATAAAATTTGAAAGGAATTGGAGAGCTCATTTTGCCAACTAGAATTCATTTCAAAGAGTAACACTCTGATATCCCAAAAGTTGCTCATTCAGCATGTGCTTTTAAAGTCTTATACCCACACAAAGAAACAATTTCTTTTATGTATAAAACTAATTTTTAGAAAATAAACTTCCCTATATGGAGCTCCAGTGGGTCTTCCTATAATTTCTCATCTGTCACCTGAACTGTCACTTAGAGGGTCACAAACTGCATTGACCTTCTCTTCTATTTAATCAGTTGACTATCGGGAAATTGCACGACCTCACCGTGCACTACAACTCTTCTCTACCAAGTCAACATCAACAGGCCCTTCTCTGTATTTCTAACCTTATCTCTGATTCTGTTTCCTGCCCTTACTTCTGAGTTTCTCCCCCAAGCCATCCTTAATGATTTGGGATACTTATTTTTTCTTCCCTATTGTACAACAGCATTCAGATTTTAAGTTCTATGCATTCTCCTACTGTGGACAGTCTCATCTTTTCCCCTGTTCAATTCCTTCAGCTACTTCCACACCCTCATTCTGTCCAAATTAAACCATATGAAAATATTTGTATCAGATCTTTTTACTTCTACTCTATTCTAACTCTCTTTAAATTCATTTTACTCAATGGTGGGGATTAATATTCCCAAATGCTGATGAAGTTATATTCTACCACTCAAGGCCAGTTAATGGATTCCTGATGCTACAGGGTATTGTTTGTATCTTTAGTCTCACGAAACCGTCCTTCTTGGTGCCTTCCCCTCCGCTGCTTTCCTGCCACACTCACAAGTGAAGTGCCACCTAATGAATCGCTTTTCATTCTGCAGTGGTAGCACGAGTACTCTCATTTTCCTGCCACTGCTCTTGTAACTTTATCTTCAAATACTCTCAGCAAGAAGGAACCTGGAACTTTACGACATTTTATTTGTGCTGCTCTTATATACCTCCTCCCAACTTCTATTACAGTGTTGGTGCCTCGGGATGTTTTCCCCGTTTCTGGAGAAGAGGTGTTGATCACATAGGTCAGCATCACACATGACTCTTAGTGTGTACGTAGCACATAATAGCCATTGGATATCTATTTATTGACTTAATACCTGTTAATTAATGAGTTTCTAATAATAATGCCAGAAATGAATCTATTACATATTCCCCCAAAGATATTGTGTTTAAAACATATGAAAAAATCACATCAAAATAACACATTTTATTTGTCACATGCCTTTATTCATTCATATATGTAAACATATTCTAGATATGCTAACAAACCAAAATCCTATAGTCAAATTGTCAATGACAGCGGTGTCTCCACAGTGCCTGCTTGGGTTTTCCCTGAAACAGCTTTCAGAATGCAATAAAAATGCCCTTTTCCTAGATCCCCGAGAACAGTGCAGACCAACCGGTTGTACATAATGTAAACCGAGATCACTGACTATCTTGAAAGAGAGCATTTAGCTCACCTGCCATTTAAAATATGGTTTAGAACATCAACTCTAAATCTTAAATTGAAGCATTAGAAAGTACATTTCTCAAGGGTTAGATGTTTAAATTGTGTCATAAGATAAAAACAACAACAACAACCAAAAACAACTTCCCCTCTGCCACAGAGCTGCGAGGTGGAACACCCCGCTGGCCCACCTTCAATAATGTAACATGCAGTGAAACATCCACATACGGAAACTTTATGTCATTTACTGCCTTATAAAACTGTAAGTGGCCTCTTAAAGTCAGTATATTCTGACGCTTTGCTCCCCACGGATCATGTGCTGAAATGTACAAGAGTTAAGCATTAAAAATTGAAAGCAGAATGCAGTTCTCTCAAATTGGATAATTGGAAGCTAGTGAAACATCTCAAATGTGCATGTAATAACAAGTAGGCTGCTGGCAAAACATGAGTAATCTGGTGCTGTATTTAAATTATTAACTGACCCTTTGGCAGAGTGAATCCTGAAAACATACTAATCTTCAAAGAAGTAAGAGAGTTGTTTTGCCAATCCTGTGCAGGTAGAAGACTACCAACAATCTGCTATACTAATCTTACCTCAAAAATATTTTAAAGGATCATAAGAATAATATCCTTATATACTTTGTAGTAAATGGTATTTTAGGGTGTCTATAAAAAGCATCAAAACTCCCTATAAATTATGGTATACCAGTGTGATCCTAATTTGTGTGCCTAGTGACATCAGTAAAACAAACAATACTTAGGTAAAGCATCATTTATTCTTTCCCATTATGGACCTATTTCTAGAAATCACTTTCCAAAAATAAGGTCATCTATAGATAACCAGCTATGTTCCAAAATCAGAGGTGATCGCTCTACGACCCCACCCACGTAACTCTCCGTTGCCTGGCCAGTGCCGAACATTCTCTGTTGGAGCCTCCTTCCTGCAGCGTTGTCTATGTTTAAATATTGAGAGCCCTGGGAGAACTCTGCTCAGCCAGCAGAGAAAGGTGCTTGGCATAAACACGAGAATACCACATAGGCTCCATTCAGAATGAGGAGGATGTTAAATCTATTTAGTCCAACACATAGTCTTCCTAAGGTCTGTGATAAACAACACAAAATCTCTCACCAAAAGTGGCCTCTAACAATTAGGCCTGGCAAGTGTAAGTTAAAGCACAGCTATGGAAAATAAATAATTTTAGATATGTATGAACTAGATGACCCAAATACCACACTCCTGTGCCACGTCATTTAAAAATAACTGTGTTATGTGATAATAATAGAGGGAATGAGCAATGAAGGAAAATATACTGGTCAGCATTTGGGTGTGTTAAAACAGGTTTTTATAAGAGTTTGGGATTTCCTCTTGAAAGCCTTTTGAAAACATGGAAAAGCTTTTCATCCAGAAATGTTAGCTTCTGATCTATTCAGAATTGTCTTTCTTGGTTCCTATGAGTGGGGGGGAATTATTTGCTTATTTAAACAAAGGAGGGCTTCCAAAATGTAGTGGGTTTTTTTTTAATTTTTATTGTTATTCAGTTACAGTTGTATGCCTTTTCTCCCCATCCCTCCACCCCACCCCACCCAAACCCCCCTCCCTTCCCCACCTCCACCCTCCCCCTTGGTTTTGTCCATGTGTCCTTTATATTAGATCCTATAATCCCCTCTCCTCACTGTCCCCTCCCCACTCCCCCCTGGCTATTGTTAGATTGTTCTTAACTACAATGTCTCTGGTTATATTTTGTTTGCTTTTTCTTCTGTTGATTATGTTCCAGTTAAAGGTGAGATCATATGGTACGGATGGAACTGGAAAGCATTATGCTAAGTGAAATAAGCCAGACGGTGAGGGACAAAATGTAGTTTTGAAATCATAAGAGTTGATAAATTAACATTTTGTTCAGAATAAAGGAAAACTGAAATGCAATGGATTTTGGAAAATAATACATGGCAACATTTTCAAGGGATATTTACAAATGTGTTAAAATTCATAGATAGTATGTCCTGTTTTTCAGTGTCTCCATAAAGCGACATTAAATATTGACAATAAATATTATTTCATAGTCACAGATCTTATTTATGTTGCTAAATTCACTGGCAGGTGAAAATAACGATATTTGTAGAAGTCGAAACTCTAACACTCTGAAGTATGTTGTTTCATTGGCATAAACCGAGGGTTAACTAAAACATCTCTGGACAATACAACTTGATTATGTGTCCTGCTCCAGCTACTACCTGACTCTCTCTGACTTTGCACTAAGACTTTCCTGAAAAAATACGACAGTGTATTCGACCCACATTCTCTCTGGAACTTACTCTCCTTGAATTCCACCCTAGGGGCCTACTGAAAGTCCTGTGATGTCGGTTCTCCGTTGCTCCACGTGGTAAAACCCACAGACTGGCACATCCGTCTTTGCCATCACTGAGCTCTCAGCAGCCACCGCCATGGTCCCCACCTTCTGGAACAACAGCCGCTTCATTCTGGGAAGGGGTCCTCTGTGCAGGGCTTCTCCCCTTTGCGGCCTGTACTTTTCATCCCTGTTGCTAACTTCTCATTCTCTCTTTGACCCCAGTGGTCTTAAAAACCACATCTGACACATTTATTTCTCAGGTCTCTATCGAAGCACAACTTTGCTGACTACAATCGCCCAGCTGACAGCCCCACCATATCTAATAGGCATTTAAGCACCCACATACCCACATCAGAACTCTTGAGTTTACCCTGAACTATCTGGAAACTTCCCAGGCTTGCTCATCTTCTTCCAAACCATTCTCCACCTGGCACCAAGATTGCTTCTTTAAAAATAAAATTCATGTCATTTTCTTGCTTACGCGAACCCACCACTTGCTTTCCATTGCATTAAAATTGTGTACAGACTCCTTGGCTGACTCTCCACTGCCCTATAAGACTTAGTTCCTGTGTCTTCTGTCTCTTGGGGCCCCTGGTGCAGCTCAGTGTGACCATTGCAACTGCCTTCTTTCTCTTTCTTAGTCATACCAAGATTACTCAGACCTCAGAGTAGGACACACAGTCTCCCACTGCCCCAGAACTTTGAAGAGTGGCTTTTTTATCTTTAAGACCTCATCTAAAATGGCAGTTTTTCAAAGGAGGCTTTTATTATTGCTAAATTTCAGTTAGATGCTTCCCCCAACTGTTTTATTTAAATTTGCCTACTTGATTCCCTTACTCTTATCTGTAATTATCACTCTATTCAATTTAACTTTGTTTATTTTCTATGTCTCCACGCTCTATTATGAGCATCACAAAAACGGGCTTCACTGAGCCTTGTTTTACTGCTGAACACTCAGTTCCTTTAACAGTGTCTGATAATGGACACGCATTCAATATTTTCTGAATGAATGGATGGATGGGTGGGTGCTGCCAAAAAGGCAGATTCGGCTTTTAGCCTGTTTATATTTTAATTAGGGGAAGTTACAAGTATGCTGAAGCCAAATTGCACTACCCAAGACATTTATATTCTTTTTGACTTCATTAAAGCCCAAATTTCGGCATAAGCAAAGAGAACAGCATAGCCCTATTGTCCAGTTATTCGTGTGTTCTGCGCTATTTCACCTACATCACGTGACAAAAATATTATGCTACTGGACTTGTTTCATACATTCATTCCCATTTATTCTGTCATCATATAATTGTGCACTTCAGTGAGCTAGTCCACAATGTGTGTGTTTGTGTGTGACCCGCCAGACCTCTGCTCAGTGTATGCACAGGAGCATGATATCATCATCTTGAAGAAGGTTTTATTTGCTAGAAGGAGCTAATAAGATAGTTCTTCAACTGCATTTAGAGTTGCATCTGTTTTCTTTTTTGCCAAAGTACCCCTCTTCTTTACTTGGTGTTTTTAGGAAGGGGATGCTATTTAACATATCAGATATTAAATAGATGTAATCCATAGGGTCCTAAAATTGCGTGCAAGGTTTGGTGTGCCTCTTTATTTTTCTGGGGAGCATTTCTGCAGCCTCCACTGGCTCCTTGGTGTCATATAAGAATAACTTTACTTCAAGGAAGAGGATGTTACTTCGGTATGTAATACTTCCATTTCGAAGTTCCCATCTCAGATATAAAATGACTAAATGAACTACATCAGGGAAGCAAAACTTACATGGTTTCAGAGCTACATCCTCTAGAATATTCATATTAAAAGAAGAAAAAGACATAAAACTGGCAAATGCAGCTTCTGATGCAAACTCTTAATTTATACATATATAACATCGAAAATTTACTTTGCTGATTTTGCTCTCTTTCATCTAAATTTAGACAGCAGTAACGAAAGCTGCAATTTTCCTTTGAAAATTACAAATCTGTAGCAATAACTGTATCTATACCTACTCTGCCTATTTCTGAAGTGTTCAAAAAATATTCGCATCACTGGAGAGCAGGTGTTCGCTGCAACATGTGTTTCGTGACTGCCTTCCCGTGCAAAATAAGAACTCAGCAGTGAATTAAACCCACACCCAGGTGTGCAGAGAGAAGGCCTTTCTGAAAGAAATATATCTATGACTCCTCCATGGGGCCAGAAGAGCCCTAACTTCATAATTTTGATGGACTGGAAAGGGGATCATTGATTTTGTTTCCTTGCAGAGGAAGAAACTTACAGTAATTATGCTTTGCTTATTTTACTGTAAGATTTTCTTTTCTATTTCACTTGCAAAACAGTTTCTCTTTCTGTGGTATCTTGGGGAAGAGTAAGGGGTACATCATCCAATGTTGCCATGAAGCGATGCGGAAGTTATGGCGGCGTCTTTCACTAGACCTCAAGGTCCTGGAGGGCAGAGCCTGTAACTCACTGAGACCATCCACGCACGTAGGATGCTGCACGAAACCCAGCAATATGATATGCTGAAGAACGGGATGTGACATTAAGTATAAATCAGTGGGAGCTGAACTCTAGGATGCCACCCTCCAGAACAAAAAAAAAAACATGGCAGAAAAGCAACTGGCTCCACAGTGTGGTGATTAATACAATAAAACATGCTTGGAAGAGGTCCAGAGACTGGCTGTGGAGAACAAGTGTCCATCGACTCTCTCAAATAAAATTGCCATCATTGAAATAATAAGTATCATGTTGTAACTAATAATAATGTGTGAAATTAATAAAATATGAAATAAATCTGAACATCTGATACTATACTCTTGCAACATGTAACAGAGAATCAGATTCAAAATGGCTTTGATATGTGATAATGGATCGATTTATTTGAGAGAATATAGAGGAAAGGTCAGGCTTATCGATCTAGTGACTTAATGAAGCATCATGGACCCAGATTCCTTGGGTCATTTGCTCTGCATCCACATGCTTGGCTCCCTCCTAATGTGGTTCCCACGCTATTCAGGCGTGGCCAGTGAATGCGGCCATGAGCACACACACTGCTGTTTGTGGATGCAGGAGAGATGAAGAGGCCCTCGGAATAAAGAAAACCTTCCCCAAAATATTCAGAAAACTTCCAGAGGTTTCTTTAACCAGGTGGGGTCATAGGTTTTTTTCCCTAACAAAACCTTGTAAGGGGTATTAGTGCTGGGCTTATTTGTTTGTTGTTTTGTTTGATTTTCGCTGCCCCAGCAGCACCCACCTCTGGAATACATCATGGAGGCCAGCATTGGTTCCCAGGGGTACAGGAGCTGTGCTGAGGTGGGGTCAGGGTTGAGGTGCACATAAACATGATATTAGAGGAATAGTTTTCAAAAGGTAGACAGAATAAAGGATTTTCAGAGTGAAACAAATTTCCTCCTAGGGAAGTATGTAATTGTAGAAAGCAGAACAATGTGGGTATGAAAGGAAGACCTCGTAAACAGCAGACGACCCAGCCACAGCAAAGCTGTGGGCTTTATAATTATCCTGGCCCACACATTGTTTAAAAATGGAAAAAGGGCTCAATAAAAACCCACCAGCGGCATCTGTCTGAACACAAAGCCCTGGAAAGAAAAGAGTTGTTGCTGAACAGACAACAAAGTCTATTCTACCCATGGGTGGAGGTAGGTCTAGTTAACCCACCAAGAAAAGTCCTGCTGGTCTATTTGGTGTCAGGCACTTTCCAAACCTGTTCTTCTGTTCCAATAATGCAGAGACAGAATCTCAAGATCGTGTTCATTCTAACCTGAATCAGCATTGCAGCCAAGGGAGCCTGGTGGATCAGGGTCAGCGGAAAACCTGGGACCTGAGACACGTTACTGGCCAGCAGAGCTAATGCTGCTGCATCGCATCGGGCACGTGGAGTGTTGAGCTCCCCGATGCTCCCTGATTCAGCCCATTTATGGCTGTGCCAATCGGCTGCATATCTGGCGGACTCACGTTCCTACCCTTTGTTTCTGCGTCTTCATTTAATCACAGCTCTCCACTCCCCCATATACCCAGATGGCACGCCATATTCTGCAAGTTTGACTCATCATGTTCTGATGATAGAAGTTAATTTTTAGAGATGTATCTCAAGGAAAGAGGGTTTTCAGACATCAGGTCTTTAACATTCATATGCACCACAAAACATGCCCCTACCTCTCTTTCTCCAGGGCATTCTCTTGTTTATAACCCAGCCATATTTAACCAGCACTTCCCTGTGCTCTTCCCCACTATCAAATAGATAGGTATTGTAAATTTCATAGCAGCGCTCCTAAACCTGACATTGCAATATGCGAGGCACCCTCATAGTTCTCTACTTTATATATTATTTTTATGGTGAGAATTAAAGCTTTTATGAGGCTGTAATTTTTGACCTTACCATCGCTTCCCGGGAACTCAATGTTATCCTATTTTACAAAGAGCTAAACAGGAGAAAGAACACATTTCCAAGGTCAAGCGAATCTTCTGAATCTGGAAGGGAGGGGCTGTAAGCAAAAAAACATCTGTGTGTTTAGCTGAAAATGGATTGATTGCATTACAAAAAAAGTATGCTTCATTTTTAATAACACAAGTTACATGCATTTACAAAGGTTCTAAAAATTAAAATATTACTATTTGAGATGTCATACATATTTGATTTCTGTAAATAAAACCAAAATATTTTAAGAAAATATCAGTATATATAGCCTATAAAAAGTAAGTGACTTGAGGGGATCATTAAACCCTTAAAATAGGTAATACATATCAATAAAATGTAGCATTACTTCATGCAAGAAATATGGAATGTAGTGCGTCCTGAGTATGCGCTTTGTAAAATTTAAAGAAGGCTATGTGGTTGCCTGCCCTATAGGAACTGAAAACACAATAGTGGAAAACGTGATGGAAACCAACTTGGAAGACATCTGAAAATTGCAAATAAAAACGGTTTATAAAGTTATTGATGATGAACAGCATAAGGACACATTTACAGGTAACTTGGCCATGTCTTATTACCTGTGACCCAATTCACTTGGAAATGGCTTGCGATTCATCTCACAAAGTGTGTGGCATAAAGGGAATAAAATAATGTGGAATCAGCTCTTCATCTCCTTATAAAATGTTCAAGAACAAATTATTTAATTTACCTGACACTAAGTTTTCTCATTTAAAAAAGTTACCTTTCAAATTCTAAATTTAAAGCATTATATTGGATATCACTTTAGATCGTATTTGTCCACTATATTTTAAGATACAGTTCCCATAATCTAAAATTCACCATTTTAAACATTTTAAGTATACAGTTCAGTGGGGTGGGTTTTGTTTTTGGGGGTTTTTTTTTGCATGTTCACAATGGTGTGCAGTTACCACTACCTAATTCCAGAACATTGCCATCACCCCAGAAAAGAGGACCTGTACTTTCCATGTCCCCCAGCTTGCTTTCCTTCTCCTCTGACCAGTTCTCTCAATACTCTAGTGAACAAGGACTCACATGTCTCCTACGGCACAACAACTTACTAAAAAGATTGCTTGAGATGCTTTGGGCCTGCCCTCACACGTGGAATTCTAGGCGCGGCCTGCCTCATACTGAACACCTTCCTTCGGCCTCCATCCAGGTCCTCTCCAGGGTAGCTCTTGCTCCTAAGCACAGAGATGCAGCGGTGATTTATTCCAGCTTTCCTGCCGTTGCTTGTGTTCACTTTCTATTTATATGTTCCTTTCTATTTATATGTATCTATACACAACCAAGTCCCCCTTTTTGGTGACTCATTAATTACACTTGAATTTGGGCTTTAGTCACAAGTAATATTTTCCTATTGGAAAAAAATATGAGAGCCTTATTCGAGTAGTTTAAATATATTATATAGAAACCTAAATCAGAATAATGTTTCCGCTGCTCAAATCTTTGACTGCTTGTGTTAAATCAGTGTCCCCTGTGTAAGTGTCTACCTAGGTGTAAAAATGATTCTCATGAGCTATCACTATTGGGGAACTTCACCTAGGAAGAATACCTGTTTGTCAATTTCAATTACAAGCATTGTCCGTTGTCATAAGGCTCTAGGCTTTCATATTAATTATTTCTTAGATATAAGGTTATCCCACCCTCTGGATCCTTATTTCCCAGCTGCCCCTCTGCATTTGGTTCAGGACCCCGGACTCCACCCCCTTCCACAGCTGGCTTGTTTGGCTAAAGCTTTTAACCATGAGACCACCAGTGCCTGCCCTCCTCCCCACAGGTACCCCTCCACACACACTGATTAGTTTTTGAAGTGATTTAATGAATAGGGAATATGTAGTAGTTGAATGAAAAATATTTCCTACTAAACCCCTCACTTGTGGATAGCCCTCCCCAATTTTAATCTGAGAAACAGAACTCCTGTGTTTGAGTTGGTTTGTTATTAGTCTTTTATTTTTCTTGAAAGGCATTAAATATTGAACTCTTGCTTCAGCATATTGCACATGTTGAGATCTATTCAAGGCGCTTAGTTCTTTCTCAATATTGTTTTGTGTGGATTGGAAAGTATTTGCATGTTATTCCTTGTCACCACGAAGCATGTGTTTGCAGGGAGAATGTAATGAGCAGTAAAGTTGAAAACATTTTCTATAAATTTGCATACAATCACACTCATAGGAAAATATATATGTTTAATTGTGTGCTTCAAAGCAGAATATATTGACGTGAAATATGTTAGCAGGCTGTTTGAACTCAAAATTTAAGACAAATATAAACCATTTTCAAATTCCCATAATTTTTAAGGAAAGTCTTTTATGCAAGCCTATGTTTTATGGTAAAAATAACTTCCTTCTCTAGATATTCTTAGTCTACTATTGACCTCTGGATATTACGTTTCATATCTCAGCTTGTAGAAGTTGAGTTTACTCACATACTTAAACCAGGACATTATAATTATGGTTGGAAACCAAATTATGTTACCTTTAACTTTGGCTGTTTTCTTTAAAATCTACCTTAATATCCACCCTCAGTCAAGAGAAAGATGATGACTTTATTTCTTGGGCTAGATGCCTCCAAAACCAGGTCGTTGGGTCCCACAAGCTTATCTATAGAAAGAAGATTCTTAGACATCATGTTCTGCCCAGATAAAATTCTGAACTCCTTCTCCATGTCTATGTTCATAGGCTCTAGTCCATGCAGGTATCTCAAGGAGACATCTCTTAAGATCAAAACAAAAAGACTGTGGCCACTTGCACGTAATTACTGTAGCCCCTGCCATCAGAGGAATTGTTTGGGAACCGTGGAATGCTACGCCGGGTCTGGTGTGGGCTACAATTTAAATATGCACAGCATTTTAAATAGGGGATTTTTTAAAAATCAGTTTTTAAAAAATCTTGCTATGTACATGGTGCATAAAGCTAGAAATGATTAAAACCTTTGGGTAGATAAGCAAAAATTATGTCACCCTTGCTTATCATCACCTCTAGCATTGTCTGCTTGGATGGCTTCTTTTCATACTTCTTTATGAGTATAAGGTTCATTGTTATGAAGATCGGTCCTCATTACTTTGATGGACCAAGTGCCCACCTAGTTCACCACCTGACATAGAACAGGCACTCAATAAATGCTTGAATAATAAATGTAAGATAAGGAAGTATTGCCAGTAAGATTTTAAACTTATAATATGTTTTAGAAGCATGAAGATTATGATTCTTCCCACTAATTTGCTTTAATCATGAGTCAGGACATTCTCTTTTGAAACATGCAAAACATTTATCCTTAGTATGTCCTTCCCATGAGGTATACCACTGTTTATCACTGAAGGTCAAATTCTTAACCACATCTAAAGAGGGTGAAATAGTGGTTTGCCAGGATTTAATGTCCATTTTCAGCTTGGTCTGCATATTCCCTCGAGTCTTCAGGACAAAAAGTTTCACTCATCCCCAAACTCAAATTGAAATGGGGTAGCTGGTTAATGCTTCATTTAGTTTATGGGATTCATGTCCGGGCAATTGCTGGAATGTCGGCTTGCCCTTAGAATTTTGTTCTTCTTCTGCGTGTGTTCTCCCCCTGATTGTGACTGAGGATTGCATCTGTTTAACTTTTTTTCTGTTCAGCACAGATCACGCCTGTTCTGAGCCATAGCCTAAAGCCAGAGTCTGATACTTGGAGTAGAAGGTTCACTTTATTATGCTTCAATCAGCTCAGATGCGTGTGGTTCTGCGCTTGCCAGTGAGGGAGCTGAGTGGAAAGCAAAAGCACTTGCCCTTGTGAGCACTCTGGCTCCTTTGAAGATCAGGGCAAAGCTATGGTTCCTTTGAGATCATGAAGTTCTTCTTTAGTGTCAGGTTGCTAAAGGAAATTCATGGAAGGAACCATATAAACAAGGCCTTTTGTGATTATTCACAGTTTTGAAAGTTATGTTAACCTCTTTAAAATCTGGGATGGATTTCTTAGGTCATCCTAAGTGATCAATTATTGTCATCGTCATAGGACTTTCTCCTTGTCTGTGATTAGGAAGAAGGCAGAATAGTTTAGACAAACTCATGTTCCCTTAAGGATTAAGAATCAAGACTATATCAAAACAACAACAACAAAAACATTGCATCTCAGATTGTTGAAATTTCTAGCCAAGTTATTAAAATAAAATCATCTGAAAACAAAAAAAGATAAAAACACAACAAATATACTGTTCATGTTTTCTTCAGAGTTGCATGGAATCCTGATGGCAGATCTAGCTTTGATGTACCACCGTATTTGACAATATTCTGGGATAAATCCCATGCCAAACAGTCGCACGTACTGGGACACTGAGCATGCCGCTCTCCTTCCATTAGACTTGGCTAGCTGCAGATAGAGGCATTAGGCCAATGCTTTCGGCTTCCACCCACATCTGCATCCCATTATCTCTCTCATCATCACATCCTCCAACTGTTCATATTGTTACATGATTTGCCTTGTCTTCTTTCACCAAATGCCATCATGTACACATAGGTACTTAATCAATGCTCCAGCATGAGAATGATTTATGGTGTTGTGGGCAGTTTTTTTTTTTCTCTCCTTAATGACCTCTAGAAGGTAAAACTAAATCAATAAGTACTTAGCATCTGTGGAAACAGAAGGTATTTGTCCGCTAATTGGTGTGGGTTTGGGGTGTTTTATATTTCAGTAAACCACGTGGTAACAGAGGCTACTGCTACTTTGGGTTGATTTATGCTAGGTCAAAAACAACCTTGCTAATTCTGGAATGTCTGTCTTATGTCCTGAAGGCATTATAGATAAAATACAAGAAGTGTAAATAGCATATTTCCCTCTTCCCTCCTCTGTTAGCTATTCATTTTAGATTTGCTCTGGGCCTCACCCTGATGGGAGTGGCCATAGCTGTTTTGCCTTTGTCAGCTGTCTCTGTTAACCACCCATTGTAGCAAAGCAGTCAAGAGTTCACCTGCGTAGGACATCCTTCCAAAGGGGGTCTGGCACTGGGAAGGTGAGACCCACTCCTTAGTTAAATTGCTCTTCATACAAGATGTTTAAACACATAAAAATTTTGATAGCAAATGTTCCTTATCCTTTCTAGAGAAGGATACAGAAAGTATTTTTCCAGGTGATTAACATTTCTTCAAATACACAAAATATCATGTGCTTGCCAATTACAATTTTGTACATCCACATGCCCTTGGAAGACATAAATCATGAAGAATTTTATTTTTAAGACCAATTACTTCTTTAGGGTAAACATATTTTTCATATATTTGTGAACGGCCTGTAATTGTCCCTATACTTGACCAATTATGGGTCAATTAGACAACTTTGTGTGAAATTGAACATCAAAATATACAAGGCAAAGTATTATATTTCCTAAAATTATTTACTTTCTTAAATTTAATTAGATAATTTAGATTATCATTTTAAATAAAGTAATTAGTTGATATAGCTTAACAAAATAATGATCAATTTATAAAAATTATACATCAGGTCACTTTTGAAGAAATAATGTAATATTATATAGCCCTAGATTTAAAAACTGGTTGTTGGGTTTGAGATAGAATTCAGAAATGTATTGGATTGAAACTAAATATAGTAAATATGGCAAAATGAAAATAAAAGTGTGCTTGTATTTTATATGTTCATGTGTGTATGAACATATATAAGCAAAATAATTAATAAACATGATTTAGAGGACTAGAAATATGTCTATGTATTCTCTTCTCTCTGACCTACTGAGGGCTATGGAGTGGCTCTGGGTGCCTTTATGATGAAAAATTTTCTTTTAAAGTCATTTAAGAAGTGACAGGGTCCATTTATTACCAAGGGCAGTTTGTCCCTTTTGAAAGGATGAGTCAAGTGCTTCTGTGACCCTCACACTTACCACGGCAGCCTTCTTCTCCATTACCAACTTACATGTGACTTTCATGTTATCACAGCTCATGTGCCATTGTTGTCATTGCTGATTTTGTTCGTGGCATAGGGTTGTCTTTTATTGCCTATAAATGGTGCAATTGAGGTCAAGTTATATTAATTTGTTTTGTGAAAGTAGTCAACACAGTCAAAGATTCCAAATATCTGTCATATGAATTTTTAAGAGCTAGCATTTTAGAGAGCCAACTTTTTCTATAAGCGTTTTGGTCCAGCAGTATTTCAGTTATCAGCCATTATTATAATAAGATATATTCATTTTATTGGAAATTCTATTGATATGCATTTATTCTGAATAAAGATATAGTAATGTTAAGAAACTAAGCATATTCACAGATTCCATACATGCACAGAAAAAATCACTTGTGTTTTTCTTTATATCATTATTTCTTTATTATCTATATTATGTAGTATCAGTGAGCAGGTTAGTAAATAGTATAAGCAATATATGCAACACCCTACCACATGCAAACAGAAGTCTAATTTCAAAGGAAAGTTGTCATCTGTGAATGATAAAAATTTTGACTCAGGACAATAGAAGAAAGCCTAACACAACAAGACCAAACTCTAAGTAAATGCACATTAATGAAAGGTTAAAGGTGAGATTTAGGACATCATCTGTTGCCATTGAAACTGTTAAAGGGAACTACATAAGAAAAAGATCAAAACTATGAACATCAAAATGGCAACAGATGAACAACTGTCAACAACTGAGTCTAAAAACCAAACTAAGCAAACAAACAGAACAGGAATAGAATCATACATATGGAGAGTATTTGGAGGGTTATCAGCTGGGAGGAGGAAGGAAGAGAATGGGGGAAAAGGTACAGGGATTAAGTACAAGTTGGTAGGTACAAAATATACAGGGCGGTGGGGGGGTTAAGAACAGTATAGGAAATGGAGTTGCCAAAGAACTTATATGCATGACCCGTGGTCATGAATTAAGGGAGGAGAGTGCTGGAGGGAATGGGGCTACTGGGCAGAGGAGAGCAAAGGGTGAAATATTGGGACTACTGTAATAGCATAATCAATAAAATATATTTTAAAAACTTATGCATAAAACTGATTTTCTTTGGTCGGAGTGTTTCTTTATTATTTTTATTGTATCATCTATTACTAAGATAAGTTCTTTGTTCTGAATGATTTTTTGCCTAAGTTATGGACATCATTAGGTCAACGTGATGCCCACCTTCTCACAATGACCTTGCGTATCTGTATCAGGCTATGTCAGCGTCGGCCCTGGTTGACAATGTAGGGAGTTGTGCACCTATGGGGACTGATACAGTGATCAGGGGCACAGTAGTACCTGCTTGTACAGGGATCTGTTTCCTAAATTAAGTGTATTGTCTCTAGTCCTAAATGGGTCCATATATCTGACCTTGGCCGGCATTGCTCTGATGTTGGCTCCTTACTGGTGCAACAAAGGCTTTAGATAGATGACCATTCATTTCTTGTCTAATAAACAGGCTTAGGTGTCCCTGACCTGGAGGAACTGCAAACGGACAGTAATCGAGCAGGTGGAGAAGGATGAGGGGGTCTGGCCCAGGGCGTCTCGCTGTGGAGTAAGCACACACAGCAGCACATAAAAACAGTTCTCATAGTAAGACCTTTAAGGCATTCATTTACTTCTCATGTGCACGCTGCTAAGGCAGGGTAGCGATACCTCTTACACGATGCTGATCTCCGAGAGCCTCTATGTGTTATGTTCTTAGAAATATTGTCTTTATTGCTGCATTTTGCACTCTTTATTTATATTTACCATTCCTTATTCTCTCAGGTGATACAACTTAAAGGAAGTAAAGATAATTATAAGTAAAGTAGAAAATTAGAACATGAAGTCTGGAGAGCAGCGCTAGAAAGACATGTTTATTTATTTCACTTATCATTTCCATGGCCATATCTCAATAAATTTTTGATTCTTACTGTCTCACCCATGCTTTTAAATAGAATGGCACTTAGTCTATTTTGAGATGTTTTACAAGTGGAAGTGCATGTATAACATAACGCAATTACATTTCAACTTGGAAACTTTACTGAAAGTAGTCATTAACATACTTACTATAATTAGAATTTTCGACCTGGAAAAGCTCTGAATCAAAAAGGAGTTCAAAAGGAATACCCTTGGCTTGGAATTCACTTGCAAAAGTTTTAAGAGAGTGATCTCCACAATATGCACGGTGTCCCTCTGTATGACAAATAGACATAATAATACTGCTTGATCTATCCCACAAGGTTGCCATGACAATGAACTGTGATCCAGATGAAAAGTTTATAATAACATTGTGTGCGTGTACATAGGTAGAAATGTTTACCCTAATAAAACTTTAATTTACTTATGAATGTTGCTAATGAAAAAACTAAGATGGGACTTATAAAATAATTAAATTAATTTAGGGGATATTTCATACTTGTATTCATAACTATCAAAAATAAGAGCTTGTTTTTAATATATCTATAGAGTGGTCTTTTTGCACTTTATTTCTTAAAACTTGAGAAAATTTCATGTGTACTTACAATTTTATTGTCTTGGGAAAATACTTTGCCTTTAAAATAGTTGATAATTCCTATCAATTATTACCTTAAAATATTAAGGCAGTGAGTACCATAGGCTCCTACAATAGAAAAAGCTGAGGCCTGGAAGTCGTCAGTCACCGTGAACTGCAGCACAGTGCCTTCATCTGCACCTGAGATTCTCTGGAGGGTGCTTTACTCACCTAGTGCTGTGGGTACGTTCAAGGCCACACACCTGCTTTGGGTGACAGGGCCACACCTGTCTTCTAGTGGGGCTGCTCTCACCTCAACTGCAGAGAATGTGATTCCAGATTGATTAGGTGACCTTTGTCAAAATGACTGAAGGACTTTGGCTTTTCAGTTGTGAGAAGTGGTCCTTTTCACACTGCTGTGTAGACAAATGAGTGATTCCCCACCTGAATATCTGCCCCAGGCAACGTCTTTCAGAGAGAGCCATGCCTCAGTTTCTTTTCTACAAAAACGTTGCTTGGACTAACATGTCATGATGTCCCTTTTAGCCCTAAGATTTTATTTTAAAGTTTAAAAAAACTTCTGAGAGTACAAATAGTCTGCTTTTGAAAATGCCCTATATTGGATATTTCAAAGTTATAAGAAGTTATTCTTAGCACTAATAGTTGAGTGCCCCTATTTGAGACATACTAGGCTATTTTAAACTGCTCTCTACCCCTGGCTTCATCATTATTCATATCTCCTCTACAGTCTGAGGGTCAAAGATAATGTCTAAAGCTATTATTTCCCCCTAACCTGAGAAAATATGCCATACTCTCATTGAACATGAAGTAAATGATTATAAAATTAAAGGTCATAATGCCAGTTTTCAAGGACAAATTTCCTACATTCATTTTCCTTTGAAAGTTAACTGTCACATTTGTCACCAACACCCTTTGTTTTATTTTATTGTGTTATTTTCATTAATGCACCTTATCTGTCATTCTCTCTTCTGTGAATGTAGTGTCACAGTATTTATGAAACGAGGAGATGAGATAGAAAGATAAATTCTATAAATGTTTACATATTAATGTGAAATTATTCAAGAAAAAAGTAAATAGAGATAAAAACAATGAAATTACTTTTTTATAATGTTTTAACACTAAAAGTATGTGATGCTATAGGAAATATGTTTCTAATATTAGCCCAGTAGTGCTATGCAAAATAAGTTAGCCAACAAAGAATCTAGATAAAAGCTCAACATAAAAGGTGTATCAATATTTTAAAGGGTTCCTTTTTTAAAAAAAGACTTTATTTATTTATTTTTAGAGAGAGGGGGGAGGACGGAGAAAGAGAAGGAGAGAAACATGAATGTGTGAGAGATACGTGGATCTGCCGACCAGTCATTCATTGATCTGCTGCCTCTGGCACATGCCCAGCTGGGGACCTGGCGGCAACCCAGGCATTGCCCTGACTGAGCATCCAACTGGCAACCTTTCTGTTCGCAGGCCCAGTGCTCAATCCACTGAGCCACACTAGCCAAGGCTAAAGGGTTCCTTATAATGAAAATGATAGTCCATTGTCCACAAAACCATAACTACATTTTGCTGAGTGTAACACTGCACTCATAATTTAAATTATCCACATGGTGGGGATTCAGAAACCATGGCCGTAGCTAGTTAAACTCTATATACCATGAGCAGCAGAATTCATCTTTGTTTTACCTCAGTCAGGTGGACAAATTTATTGTGATTCCAAGAATAGAAGGACTTTTATAAACAATTAATTTCAAATGTATTTATTTATTTTTTTATTGTTGTTCAAATACAGTTGTCTCCATTTTCCCCTCACCACTCTCCCCCACCCCACCTCACCCATATCCAGAAGGACTGTTTAATATTCATCTAATTGTGTCTATGTTATTTTAAAACTAAACTCGATAATATGTATTAGCTTTTTAACTATATGCATTCACAGTTAACTTTTAAAGCTATTACTTTTCTATAGGGGTCAGGATTAAAACTGTGTGCAGTTTTTCAACTTCATCATTTTTTTGTGTAGTTTTACTTAGATTTATATTATTAAGTTTCTTTTCCATCAAAGGGTTCTATATAGCACTGATGATATAACATTTATTAGCAAACATTTTAGCAATAAAAATATGATATCATTTCTCTTATGGGTACATCATTAAATTCCATATATATGTATACATATGTAATGTGTATATATACACATATATTAATTATATATATGCATATATATACATATATATACATACATACACACACATATAATGAACCAAACAGGTAAGTCAAATTTTAATCCATAATGCACTTTGCTTCTTCAGGAATCTCCCTCCACCACCTACCATTCAGGGTACCATGTTTTTGGTAAGAGTTATCAGTGAAAAGAAGTCAATTGACAACACTTGAGTTACTGTGGAATCTAGAGGGAAAATAAATTGCTTCCTCAATTTTGATGAAATGTCTTGCTATGAAAAGACAACTGAAGTAAATGTGAATAGCTTGTGTTGAAAATTCTGGTATTATTTGATTGCTGTGGATGAACACACTCAAAGATGATCAGCATGGGAATGTCATATATATTTATGGGCACTTGGGCCTCCTTAGATATTTAACTTATAATCTCAAATATGTTAATAAAAACATATTTTGACATAGAAATATATTTTAAAAAAAGAACATGTTCTTGTTCATTCTCACATGCTAAGTGCTAGTTGTTACCAAGAAACACAGATGAATAATTTAACATTTTCTACTCAAAAAGCATTCAGTCTAATGGGAGAGTTGTCTATCAGACACCCTTATCCTGTGTAATAAGCGTGTCCAGTGCAGAAGGGATCACAGAACTCCTTGAGGAAAGGGGCAAGCAGGTAGCCAACTGTGTGGGGCACCTAAATGTCATGGTAATAAGAGTCATATAGAGCAAATCAATGCTCCCACCAAAAACAATTAGAAAGTGTGGATAAATATAAAAATCAAGTCTAAGGCACCAGAAAAGTGCTGAAACTGAGATAATTAGAGACTGTTTTGTTCTGGAGAGAGGACAACTTCAGAAAATCGAGCTGACTTTTGTAGAAGTGTTTTCCCTGAGGGACTTTGCTGATGCTGCCTTTCTAGAGGAGGCCGAGAATGTAGGTGACGCCCCAGAAGAGGGCTGCTGCTGGACACAGGAAAAGAAGCAGAGATTTGGGGGTCTGACAGGACTAGGAAGAGAAAATGGAGACATGATGGATCCTAGGAGGCTGCTTCTCCCTCTGAAGCTGCACGGAGAACGGAGAGGCTAAATGGATTCAACAGAAAGTCTTTGTAAAGCAGGGCACGTGTAGCCCTACTGATGGGACAACGCATAACTTCATCCAACGCTCAGGAAAAGGTCATGCAAACAGCACCAACCCCGCACCTGAAAACACTGAGAATTCTGTGTCCATGGGGAGGGTAAACCCCAGGTAGAGCTAAACATTACCTAAAACACAAGCCAACAGGTCCTACAATCCCCAAAACAAGGGAACAGAAGAGCTGATGGAAATAGACCCAGAGACAGTACAGAGATTTAGTTAGCAGAGCACACATTGAAAGAACTATAATAAAACTGTTAAAAGAAAATGAAGGAACAGATGAGAAGGTGAAGTGATGGTGAATTATTCCAGAAAATTGGAATATGTAAGTATATGTATATATACACACACACATATGTGTATATGTATATATATATTATATATATATACATATACACATATACATAATTTATAATGAGTCTATAACTGAAAAAATGTTTAAAAATTGAAACATCATTAGATGGGTTTAAAAACAGATTAGACACAGCAGAACACAGAATTAATGGTCTGGAATATATGTCAATAGGAGATAAACACACTGAATAAAATAAAGAAAAAGGAAGGAAAATACAGAAAAGAATATAAGAGGAATGTTGGACACAGAGAAAGTGTAGAGCGTATCAATAACTGCTATTCCAGGTGAAAATTAGTAAGAGAAAGAGGAAGAACTGATATTGAAGGAGATGGTGAAGAAATTCCCCAAACTACAGAAGCACATTGTGGTAGCCTGTCCCTCCAAAGAACTACACAGCCTTACACTCAGGCCCTGTGTAGCATCCTTCTTTATTGAATGTGAGCCAGAACTATACCTAGCTTTATGCAACAAAATGTGGAAGTAGGACACTGTGCCAGCATCAGGCCTGAGACTTAAAATGACCTGGCTGCTTCTGCTTTGAGCTCTGAGGAGCCCTGCCACACCAGGTAAGAATGCCAGCTACACAACTGAGAGGGGACCCAGGGGACAAGGCACTGTAAGCAAAGAACAATTTCACAAAGAAGCCACAGTTCACCTTATACGCCAGTGGAGGAACCATTCTGGACATTCCAGCTGGAATGGAGCCTCTAGTATCCAAATGATGCCAGAGTCAGCTGCCATCTGAGTGCAATGATGTGAGAAACCCTAGGTGAGAACTTCAAAAGAATCCCAGCTGTAATCATCTAATGCACAGAACATGAGCTAAGAAAATGGTCATTATTTTAAGCCACTAAATGTTAGAGTGGTTTGTCATGTAACAACAGAGCAAATGTCAACCTACCAGTCAAGAAGCAAACTGAGCCCAAAGTAGCACAAAGAAAGCCACATCTAGGAATAGCTTCGGAAAACTGCTTAGAAACAAAGAAAAGGACTCAAACTCATTCTGGGAGGAGGATGCAAATTATGTTCCCAGATGTGACAGTAATATTTAAAAAACAAAACCAAACAGAACCTCAAAGCCGAAAGACAGTAAAATATCATTTTTATGAAGAAAATAATCTCTAACCAGAATTACATACTCAACAAATAATATATCCTGCAAAAATAAAGGTAAAAGATGGTGGATGAAAATCTGTTAGGAGCCTCTAACAGCCCAATGACGGAAGAAGAGAGCGGGTTTATTGAGAAAGGCTTCCTTGCTCTGACGCCACATGCACACGCACTGAAGGGAGGAGGGGGAACTTTGTCTCCTTAGTGGCTTATAGTCCCACGGCCTCTCACTCAGCCTTAGCCGTGGGGGTTACAGCTTCTGAAACCAGGCAGGGCGGTTCCCAACACAACTGCATCAGGTAAATAAAGGAATTTCACAGGCACAGTTTAGAGTTAAAGAAACCAGACAAAAACGTGCACACTCTATGATTCATTTATGTCAAGCATAAAAACAAATTTATGCTGTCAAAAGTGGATAGACTTTATCCTTGGTGGGTTAATTAGTGGGATGCATCTTTGGCTAAGGTGGTTGTGGGTGAGGGGTTTCCTGGGGCCTTGGAGTTCTCTGTGTTTTGATGTGGATGCTAGGTACACGGACACACAGTGTGTAAAAATTATTTGAGATGTCCAGAAGCTTTTTGCACTTTTCTGCATACAGGTTAAACTTTAAGAAAATATTTGCATGAAAAGTATTGAGAAGGCACATATTCTGCCAGTAGATATCAGATACCAAAAACATATCAATGCAAGAATCTTTCCTTTCATTCTTAAATATTTAACTTCATTTTCTTAGCCAAAGTATACAGGGTTATTTATTTGTAAGATCTCATACTGTGTTTGAGAGGTTAATCATTTTTTTTTTTGTTCTGAGAGATCAACCTTTCTCTTTCCTGGTTTTGGGGTGTTTATAGGCTCGGACTCTACGTGTATGTATGTGGTGAGCAGAAGCAAGCATAGCTCTTTCTGTCACTGGTTTTCCAAATACAAATTCATAATTGCAATTATGCTAGACACCTAACGAAAGAGTGAAGGTTCTGTCTCAATGATTAATGTAAATAAATACAGAGATGCGTACTAGATAAAAATTAACAAACTAAAAGACCAATAACTAAGCCTTCTCCAAGGTGAGTGGAAAGGGAAATGGGAGTGAGGTGGGTGTTCCCTCAGGGGCCAGGCATGAAGGGTCTCCAGTGGGAGGAGTAGGGATCTTCCCACTACATAAAGAACACTTCATCATTCGGTTGGCTGTGCTAATGCTGAGAACCACCACAGGATGTCAGTGATAGAATTTTCAACTGGGTTTAATGTCACATTAGTAAAACTGTGCTCATTATCACACAGATGATCATGTCTTTAGATCAAGTGAATATCAGATGACCTTACCACATAAAGGTACCGGCTGAAAACGCAGTGGCCACCGTTGGCCTGCAGACCATATCGGCGCCCAGGTTTACAAGACTCATTGTGCTGACTTGGTCATCATAGCAGAATTACATTGAAAATGGCAATTGAAGTCCAGCAAAAAAATAAAAAATAGATCTGTCAGATAGCATTAATGTTGTTAACTTTAATTTGATGGGCTTTGTATTTTGCTTGCTTATGCTCAATTGTACATATTTGTTTGGCTTTAAAGTTGAAGAAACACTATAACCATAGAGACTTCATAACAATTTTATGTTTATGCATATATTAATTTCAACTTCATTGTATAAAAAACAACATTTTCTTTAAACCTTTCAATGGGGAATCGTGTTTTAGTGAATTAAAATACTGGAGTAAACACACTTATTCAATGGCGTGTTTGCTTTGAGTGTGTAATGTCGAAGCAAAAATCTCACTGATACAAACAGGTAAGGGAGATGTTATTCAATGCTACCGCAATAGGAGAGAGAGGTCAGAATTCTGGCTGAACTCAACTCTCTTAACATAAAGGACTAGAGTGCTTTTAGAGTTGAGGTTGGGTAATCTTAGGTTATCTGCGTTAGCTAATTCTCTTTACCAAAAGAGAGGTCAACTTTCTCGCTTAGTCATGACGGAAAGTATTTATATAATTCGGATCGATGCACCTGCTGAGTTAGGTGTCTACCCTCCTACAGAAAATGGAAGGTAAGCTCTATCTTCCTCAAGGATTGCATTTCTAAGGGAGAGATTCCTGGGCTTTGAGAAAGGTGTTCCTGGAATAAATCTAGCAAGAAGCTTTTTATGAGATTTATATTCAAAGAGGTAGAGAAAGAATGTTCAATTACAAGATTTCCACAGTAAATGCTCTAGGGGAAGGAGGTGAGGCACCAGGAGTCTGAGAGGAGCATATCCGAAGTCTGGCCAAGTTCAGGGAAAAGTTGAAGCCCTCATGGACCTTACGATGGTCAGTTGGTCATGATGCCCATAATGCACTCGAGTAATCTGTACAGTTTAATCCAACTGCTTGTCACAGCAATGCTTCACATTTGGAACTAAAAGACTTTACTATGATTCAGCATATTAAGAAGTCTTGTGTAGAATAGTTTTTTCTTTTATTTCTGTGAATAGTATCAACAACACTTAGTAAATTTATTACTAGATTGTCTTTACTGGTACTTATTTATTTTTATTCAATTTATTTGAACTAAAAAAACAGTTAATACTTTCCCCTATTGTATGTGTGTTTAAAGCGTTGACCCATAGGCCACACAGATAAGTGCGAACAACGCACAGCAATTAGTTGTTAAAGGGCATTGAGAAACTGCGTTTGTGTAGATTCAAGCAAGGAGACCCTACAGACTACATTTAATTAGGTCAAAATAGATTTAAATTGTGCAAAGCAAATGTTTAAGGGCAGCCCTAAAATCGCCATTCTAGACTTCACACCTAATTTGTAGAAGCTTAATAAGAGAAGGGTGCATGCTTCAGCAGGATACATGGATAAGTTAAATACATTAACAACAATGCAACAACAATGTGTTTCTGGTCCGCGAGCCCTGTGCAGTGTCCTGGTATGTTCCAGGGACATCGGGTTGATGAGGTCATAGCCCCTTCCCTCGAGGAGTTAACTTCGGAAGGGAAGTACACATATTCACCAATAATTTTGATAAAATAAGCTTTGACAAAAGTGTCTACCTTCTATTTCTAAATAGTGCATGTGTGTATTTGGTTGGTCAATTTGAGATTTCTTGGAAAACATAAGTCATGCTTTTCTAGTGTGCCTACTTTCATCTCTGGTCCACCTTCACTAAGCAATAGAACAAAGAAATCAGAAGACATTACAACTTAATACTATGTTAAAGCTCACCTGTTAACATGTGCATGTATGTAAAACATATATATATTAAAATAACTTTAACTGAACAGCAAATACTTTTTACCTGATTACTCAATACTTTTCTTAAGGGTTCACTATCATACTGGGGGTCTTACCCACATCTATAAGTCCAGTACAGACTGGGTGGTCTCTGGTTCTTGGTGAAGAAGTAAGGGTCCCAGACTCCACACCCTTTTTCTCAAATAGCAACACAGCAGATCAAAGACTGTATGCAGGAAACTGCCTTTCCCCAAAAAAACTAGTCTATTATTTTAGAAAGTAATAAATAAAATTACATTTTCCTGAAGCCATGTCAATCATGCTTCACCAGAGCTCACTGCTCAAGGATAAAGCCCTTTAACTGCAGCATTGAATGCCAGGGATTTCTTCTCAGATTTTTGCAGATGCTGTTACATTGTATTGTCTTGTAATTTCAAAACTTTTATTTCCTCCCTAATTTATTTCCCAAATTCACTTCCTAATAAATTTCAGAGTATATGCCTCAAAATATACCTAAAATTGATTTTACTCTTAAAAGCCTAATCTTCCTAATTCTAATAAACATTATCCAAAAAATGAAGACATTAAGATGATAAGAAGCATCTTCGTTTCTTTTTAACATTAAAGAGAATAAAAACACATTTAGCACATGTGGGCATTTTCCATCACGGACACGGAATATTATCAACACCCTCACTTCTCTTATAGAGGAGAAAAATCTCCACAGCTCTCCCACATCTTGATTTGAGTACATTGTGGTGATATTTCCATTCAAATAGAGACAGGATCATACAGGGTTTAGCTGGAGCTATTTGCTCATCAGGACTATAGGCCCATCAGGACTCATCCTTTTTAAGTATTCTGTTTCTTTAGAACAGAATCTAATTGTTTCTTGAATGATCCTTGTGTTTTGCCTCAGCAATTGTGCCTGATAGGCCATTCCATATGTTTATTATGTTCTAAGTAGTGGAAAATTCTTGCAAACATCTGTTATGGGCTGCTTTTTTTCAAAAAAATTCTCTTTTCCTCCTTTGCAATTGTTACACTTCTGGAAATTAGCAATCAATTGACATCACACATTAATAAAATAGTATGTGTTCTAACCACTGAAATGTCTGTAGTTTTACTTGTGTTATTTCCCTGATATTAAATCCTATGCTATTAGAAGTGAGAATAATCTTGACTTTATTCTCTACTAGAAAAATAAAAGACTAAACTAGAATATTGATAGCAGCTGCCCTCCATCAACATAAAGGAATTTTTTTTCTTTTAAATGAAGCTGCCACTTGATCCATAAACCAACCTTAAAATTCTAGGGTACACAAGATAGAGCTGTAGCAGAGTAAGACAAAAGTTCTTCAAATCAAAGAACTCAAATTGCCCCCATTTATTTCTTTTATGCTTCTATTAATAGTACTAAGGCATTCCTCTTGATATTATCCTTCTGACTTTATTATTCTTTGTTTTAAATGTCTAAATGCTATTTATATGTCTATGTATTATAAATACATTTTCATAAGCACCTTCAAACTTTTATGCAGAGAAGTAAGGTTTAAATAAGCAAAAGGCAATACTAACAATGAGGAATATGTCTTAAATACATATGGTACCAACACATTTGCTTCTGTGGTCGCATATGACTTCCATGATGACCTGCGGAAGAGAGCATTACTATTTTGCTTTTCACACCATACAGAAATGGGGAGTGAAACTCAGAGAAATAAAAAGCCTTACCCCAAATAACACAATTGGATAAGACCTGGTTCTTTGGGTTACAGAATTATTTCAATGCATCAACTGTCCATATAACTTTTGTCCTTTTTTCTATATTTTTATTAATAATTGACTTATAACTAGCTTCAAATCTGGTGGATAGAGTAATTGAATTTTTAAGTAACTTTTTGAGTGTGTGTGAGAGTGTGTGTGTTTACGCATACCGAGACATCAAGATTATAAAATCTGTAAGAATTTGAGGGAAGCCCATATGACATAACACCAAGGAAGAAATTCATAGAGAAAGGAAAGGGACTTTGCAGTTTAGCCCATATGTAATCTTATCTGATTGACACACTCTATTGGCAGAACATATCCATGGATTCATAGGTGATTAAAAACAGACTAATGGGGCCTGGCCAGTGTGGCTCAGTTGGTTGGAGCATCATCCCATAAACTGATAGGTCACAGGTTCAATTCCCCATCAGAGCATGTACCTAGGTTGTAGGTTGGAGTGTGAATGAGAGGCAACAGGTGGATGCAATCTCTGTTTCTCTCTCACATGATGTTTCTCTTCCTCTCTCTCTCCCTCCCTTCTCCTTTCTCTAAAATCAGCGTGTCCTCAGGTGAGAATAAAAATGAAGAAACACACACACAAAGCTGAGGACACTGAACAGTAACTCTTTGGAAATATTCTCATATTTTGGTGAAAAAGGTCAATGCCATTCCAGTGTTTATTGACTCTCATAATGTGATCATGCCAAGTCTGAGTCTGATTTATTAACTTAGGTCATAGGTTCTCTAGACTCTCAAGCAACTCCTCATGAGCCTATCATGTTTTGTAGGAACACCAATGGGAGGTTAGCAGCTACCCTCCTTCAAAGTCAGCCACAGTGGTCCTACCATCTGAGCATACACAGGCATCACATGATACAAGAAGCCAAACACAAGAGAAACCAATGGAAAGTTGGCATTGTACTGATTCAATGCTCTTTCCAAGTCAGGGAACTTACATTAAACCTCGAGTTCTTCATGGTTTTTGTTTTCTAACATTCTGCTTGTCAGGATGACTCATAGCCTCTCAAGATCAAAGCAATTGGTAATGTGGTTTGATAAAAGCTGCAGGATTTATATATATACTCTCAGAGATGATTTGGAGATGACAATAAGAGGGTTAAGTTCTCAAAGTGGACAATACTCCTTCAGTTCTTCAAAGTGGACAATACTATTTGGGGGAGGGGAGAGTTATATTATCAGATGAAGATTATTATAACCTTTTGTCAAGGGTCTACTACATAATTACTAATGGTGTTGTATCACACAGCTATAGTTATAGGCTATACACAATGGAAACTTTAAGCTTCTGCAGTAATCTCTGTATTAACAGTCAAATTTAGAAGTCAAAATTTTTTACTGTGTTATCAAAATATTATCCTCCTACTTTGGTTAGAATTGCCCTCCCTTCTCCACCCTGTCAAGAAGTTTGAAATTTCTTACTTATTTTATGTTGTTTTCCCCAATATTGCATGGCATGGGGTACTTTGGTGATAGAAGAATCTTAAGTTTTGGAGCAAAGGTCTACATTCCACTCTTATTTCTGCCTCATATTTGCTGTAAGATCTGTGCCTATTACTTTAACTTTTGGGGGATTCTGTTTTCTCAACCTAAAAGTGGGAATAAAATGAATCTCATAAATATATCATAAATTTTTGATGGGACTTAAATGAATGTAGAATTTCTAGCAAAGTCTAGAAAAGGCACTCAGGGAATTTTAAGCCTGTTCTATATTCTTCATTCATTATACATCTTTCCATTTTTATACAGTTTTATTCATTCTCTATTTATCATTGCCACTAATCATGTAAACACCACTTGCTTTAACTAGTACAATGGCAAATTAATGGATAATCCTGCCCCTCCGCCTGCCCACCCTCTCCAACCATGTTGCATAATGTTTCTATGAATTTCTTAAAGTGCAGAGCTCATTGTGTTGCATCTCCACAAAATATGTTAAATATTCCTCTAGGTTGCATTTAAAATAAAGTAAAAGCTACTAAACTTGGCATTTAAGAGCCTCCATTATCCAACCCAACAGCATTTTCAACTTTAACTCATTACCTTTAATGTCCTCTTATATATGCCCTGGGCAGGCCAGCCCATTTGTTGTGTTCTTTAAATATCTGTTTCTGTCAGGTCAGGTGTTATTTTTAACTTAACTATAATAATATGCAACTTACTATTTACTTAAAAATAGGCGCCAGTATTTTATACGCATTGTCTCATTAATCTTCACATAACAAAGAAAACAAAGCAAAGCCCTGCAACTTAGGCACCACAAGCAGAGAATGGGCATCGAAGCCCCACCCCCTAATTTGGAAACAGAGTTTTGCTACTTTCTAGTCCTATGATCTTAAATTACTTAATATTCCATTTTACAGAAGTTTGGAAGACATCGAATCTGTGATTTTTTTTAAAAACCATACAGTTTTCCAGAATCTCAATTCAATGTTTCTTTTGTCAAGTAAGGCAGAATATCCTTACATTAACTCATGGCAAATATTAAGGTTTTAGGTGTCAACAGTAGCAATTAAGTATAAATGTAAGTAAATATTGCAATATTAATAATTTTGTTTTCTCAAACACTTGGAGGCCCCCACGTATGCGCACATACAACAGTCAATATGCATATAGAGGGAAACCCACTTGGCCCATTGACTTTCTGGAGC
The DNA here is from genome assembly GCF_022682495.2 of Desmodus rotundus. NCBI lineage: Eukaryota > Metazoa > Chordata > Mammalia > Chiroptera > Phyllostomidae > Desmodus > Desmodus rotundus. The sequence goes on along the minus strand of NC_071396.1, from coordinate 106,346,731 downwards.
ATAACAGGAATTCATCAAAGGCTGCGGCAAACTACAGGGGGGGGCCAAGGAGGTTTACAATTGTTCATATGGAAAATAATACAATACTTAGTAAATAACAATACAAGAATAAACTCTGTGTTTTGTGTACTCACAGCCATAAACCTACTTCTGGCCTAGCCTGTATTTGACCTTGATGCTCTTTAATAACTGAACACAGACCAGTAAGTTCAGAGAAGAGAAAGAAAAGTAGTGTTACAACCCCACCCCCAAGGTTAACAAATGCAAATATGTCATTATGTATGACCTTGCATTGTTGATGAGTAACTTTCTACATCTTTTCAGATAAATCTTACACTCATCATCAATTTGCCTACCTAGAGTAAAAGCAGTCTTAAAATATACATTTTTTGATGTTTTCATAATTATGCTTAAACCCTTCTAGTAAGGATCAAGAACGATAACCGAGGCTGTTTTTCCTCATAATGAAGTGTTTTCCTGCGCACTGTTCTTTTCATCTCCACTCCTTTTCATGTTTCTGTTACAAAAGGGGAAGGTCTCCTTCATGCTACACCTCTGTGTGGAATGCTAATAAGATTTAGGGTTTAAACGTAGCCAAGGGATCACTAAGCAACACAGCTTTGGTGGGTTTGAAAGTTTGGGAATAAGTGCACATAATCCCTTCAATGACGTTCACCCAAAGTTCTCACTTCTCTAAGCAAAGTGACTCCTTATCTCTATATAGAAATAATGCAAGCCTGATGGTCAAACTGTGAAGAACATAGAAAACAACATATATTATCTCATAGTCACAAAATGCAGAAATTAATTCATTTGTCAGCTACACATTCATTCCTTTAGGAAATAGGCAGAAATGGCCTCTCCTGTCCCAAGTTCTGCACTGGAGATTGAGCCAGGTCACCCGAGGGTAACTCCGTTGCAATATAATATATACATTTTATAAATGCTATAGTGAAGTACATCTCTTTGCATCCCCCACACTCTGATCGTGGCGTGCTACCTACCACCTATGCGACAGAGGAGGGCATATGCTCTCAGTTTATTTCCTGAGCTGTTCTTTTTGGAAAGCCTCGTGAGTATTCATTTATGTGTCACAATCATGAGTGATTTCAGCTGCTTTGTATTTTCATCCCTTTCTTGAAAAATTGAACTAGCTCTGAAGTTTCATTTTGAAACTCAACTCACTTTCCACATTAAACATTAAATTTAAAATCCAAGATATTAAAAGACATAATAAATTCAGTGTGTCCAGCATTTTTAGTGCACTTAGGTTATAAGAAAATGGAAGCAAACTAAGTTATCTATTTTCAACTAAAACATTCGATCAACCACAATTGCAGCAGAAAAGGAAATCTATAGAAACGAAGTTTGTATGCATGCCTGTTGAATCAATCCAAGGCATTTAAGAAAACAACATATTTTCATAAGGTAGCACATTCTTTAAAATTCCCCTCTACAGATTCCTGCGGTCTTCTGTCCAGTAACAATGCAGGCTACTCAGCAGAAATATTATCAACATAATGAGAACTAGTAATAGTTAACATGAGTCCAATATTTGGGTTAACGTTGCGGCTGTTGGCTGTTGACCTTGAGCAAGTTTCTTAACCTCCAGTTCGTTCTGAGAAACATGCCGTCAGTAACATTTGCCTCAAGTTGTTGTATTAAGTCAATGTCTGTACGCCGCTCAGCCCAGCACCAGGCATGCTGAGCACATCACATCAGCTGTTTTTAATTGCTCCTGGCCCTGTTTTTCTATTCACACTGCCACACGAATGCCATGAGGCTCCCAGAAAACACCACCCTATCCCATTTCCAATCACTTACAGAAGGTGAACATGCCAACATTATGCCCTCAGCTCTCAACGAGAACCCAACCACCACAAGAACACAAATTGACCTCTATCAATAGGTGTGTTTTTACTACTCATTTTTGCATGCACACCACACTCTCTGGTAATGGGAAGAAGCATACCAAGATTTTTAAAATCCATGTGGAGTTTGAATGTGTTGGCCTAGAAATAAAAGTAGAATTCTTCTTACACAGAGGTCTGGTTTCTTTTTCTTTCTTTATGACAATGCTTCATTCAAGGTCTACAGCATAGACCTTGGGTAACAGAAATTAAGGTTATCCGGAAAATAGTGAAAAGAAAACGAGTACACAAATGAGAGTAGAGAAGGGAGAAAACAAGTAGAATGAAAACTTGAGCCACCCTCCAGGTCTTTCAAAATAAAAACGGACCCCTCTCAGATTGAATTTGTGAGGCCATTCAAGGAACATACATTCAAGGACATGAAATTGTACATATGTACCCTCAATTGTAGTTAAATGATGCCCAGAGAGAAGGCTCATGTTTCCATATTATTCCTCTTTGAGAACAAGATGCTCACTTAGTAACTCTTCTTTTTAAAGACATTTTTAAACTTGTACTTAAGCTACCTATAATGGTTAAGCCCCATGTGAATAACAGTGATAAATATTTACTAAGCATTTATAACCACTAGACAACGCCTAAGTGCTCCGCCTGTGTCATCTCATTCAACACACAAAACTCTACTGGTTTGCCATGGTGTGCCATTTTACAGAAGCAGTCATGGGGTCATGGTTCATTAAGAAAATTCTCCAGTCGCCTCCCCTGCTGATAAATGGCAGAGATCAATTCCAAATCCAGGGCTTCTGAGAGAAAAATCAGCTATTCTAGAAGATTCCAGGAGCAGCAGGAAGTAGAATGGCTTAGGAAGAGCAGAGGAGCCTTACCGACATCTCAGCCGGAAGTCAGTGACTAGGGGAAGGCTGCGGACGCCTAGGGGCATCCTAGGCTTTGAGCAAGCTGGAAGGTCGGTGTCCACATCAGTGAATCTGCCTTTGGTGTTTCATTGGCTCATTCTGAGTAGCTTTCCAGCGGGACTGAAAAGGTATGCTCACTGAGGCATGCTTAGATTAGATTTGCTCTTATTGCTTTATTTACCCTGTCATGATAAATCATAACATTTCCATCCTCTGCTTAACTGCTTATTAAAATGGCATGAGGTGGAAACACTTTAGTGGACATAAAATTAAAAGAATGCTGTTTTTTTTTTCTCGTAGAAAACATTTAACTTTCAACGCTCCTTCTGAAGGGATATGAGTGGTGTTTTTAAAATCCCACCCTTCAGTCTTGGCAGCAATAGTCATTGTCAGGAATAGAAATCACTAACACAGTAGTAAAACAAAATAGCAATCAACCCAGAGAAAATGGTATTTTAAACTCAGTTTACTAATGAAATATACTTTATCGTGATAGGCCTTTAAATATAGAAAGTTATTTTAATTTTTGTAAACTCAGATCTTGCTACCTTTGCTATGTTGCCATGGTTACAGACATTCCTGTCTGTTGCTTAATACCCAAGTGCTACACCACCTCTTCCATTCATAAATCCCATCTCAGTTGTTGATAAGGATATTTTGGAAAATTATATGCCACCTTTTGCTGAAACTCCCAATTTAATTTACTTTTCAAATAATTTTAACAACTGACATTGTTGAAGAGAAAACCACAGGCCTAAATTGGAGTCACTTGTGCTAAAGTCCATATTAGGACACCTAGATTTAATACTGTAATAATTGCCGTTTCAACCTCCAGAAACATATCTTAATCAACCAGTCTGGAATTTTTTGATCCATGCCAAGGAGGGAATCTGTCTTTTGGACCCTTTAGATCCCCCAAAATGGAGAGGTAATCTGCATGATAAAAACCCTTGCTTTGCCCTTGCCCCCCTAAAACAAGATGTCCAGGTCTGAAAATAACCCTTTCTTTTCTTTCGCTTTTATCTTCCTTGCACACCCCTCCTTCTTCTTATTAAAAAACCTTCCGTTCTGTACAGCCACTGGGGGAGCCCTTCTAGGCACTGTGGGGGCATCCATGACTGCCTAAATAAAGCCAATTAAATCTTTAAATGCACTCTGTTGAATTTTATTCTTTAACATCATCTTATGCAATAAGTATTTGCCTGAAAAATTTTCTTATCCTTTCCTTTCAAAATGCTGGGTTTATTCCTGTTGTTCCTAGTGATAAACTAGATGTTAAGTCCAACTCCTCCTTATTATGTAGATGAGTTTTAAAGGTGTGGTTAAACTTTTGGAATTTAAAGACATAGAGTCCTGAAATAACAACCGAACAATGTATAAAGGCAAGCAACCCTGAAGTCAGCACCTGCCTACGTTTGTTAGCCGATATCTCGGATTCTAGAAATTGGATTTTAGTGAACAGGAAGGAAGTATAAAATATGTGAAATAGTGAGAAGTGATGTAAAGGTTAAACCTAGCACAAATCTAAGGGACAGAGATAACATCTAGTTTTTGTGGTTAAAGGAACCAAGGTGGAAAGAAACAAAGGCCAGAATAGAAAGGACAAGCTGTGGTGTGTCACTGGGAGGGAAGCAGTCTTTGGAGAATGCAGAAAAAAGGTAAAAATAGCATTTATGCTCAAATGCTTCAAGTTAAATATGAATATTAAAATTCCAAAGGCAACCATGAAATAATAAAGATACAGTATGTATAACAACTTCCATATAAGGAAAAATAATGAAATATATAAAGGAAACTTAATCTGAATAAATGACCAAAATTGAAGAAAGAAAGAAATAGAGAAAAGAATAGGAAAATGGAAAACAAATATTAGGGAAGAAATTAAATCATGTGTAACTGTTATTATAATTTATTTATTTTTAATTTGTATTGTATTATTTCCATCACCATTTAACTCCCTTATACCCCCCTCCCCCTGAAATCATCACACTGTTGTCCATGTCCATGAGTCCTTCCTCCTTTTTGCTCAATTCCTGCACCCCTACCCTTCTCCCCCCCACAATAGCTGTCATCCTGCTCTCTATATCCGAGTCTATTTTGTTTGTTAGTTCAGTTTGTTCATTAGATTCCACAGATGAATGAAATCATATGGTATGTGTCTTTCTCTGACTGGCTTATGTCACTTAGCATAATGTTCTCCAGGTCCTTCCCTGCTGTCAGAAAGGGTACAGTTTTCTTCTGTTTTTATGGCTGAGTAGAATTCCATTGTGTAAATGTCCCACAGCTGTTTTATCTGCTCACCTGCTGATGGGCACTTGTGCTGCTTCCACATCTTGGTGTTCTTATCATTTAAATGAATCAAAACTTTCAGTACACATATGAACCACTGAAATTATTTGAGAAATGATAAAACAATACTTCTAGAATAAAACTACAGAGATATATATAATATGTATATAATATATATAACAAGGTTTGAAAGGACCACACATATTAACCAAAACACAATCCAAAAACCAAGTAAAATATTTGTAATCCATTTTCCCTATAAATTATTCATATCTAAAATATATAGAAACTTTCTATAAATAAAAAAAGACACATAAGTCAACTGAAAAGTGAATAAATGTTCCAAGATAATTTCATAGAATTGGTAATACATATTATCATTAAATGTGAATATACATTCACATTGACTATATTGATAAAGTAGAAAATGCAAAATAAGATTTGCACTCACCAAATGGTAAAAATTTTAAAATCTGATAATGCGTGTTTTTATGGATGGTACTCATAAGACCACTTACCCACATCTGATGGTTGTATAAAATGATGCAACCCCACTAGAAGTCCAGTAGGCACTGCCTAATAAAGTTGGACATGCACATATATAACTGAACATAGGCACACACACATCACACACGCAGGCATGCATATGTGTACATATGTATACATACACACCATAGAATACGCATGCACATGCTCATCAGATGACATGTAAAATAATGTCCCTCTGTAAGCATTGTTAATAATCAAAAAACCCACATGCCCACATGTGTGTACATAGCAAAGACCACTGAATGTCCATTTTTAGTAGAATGGATCAATATACATATTTGGGGTTATTCACACAATGAACTATTGTTTAACTAGTGAAATGTATGAAATAAGATTTTGGGTCCCATCATAAAATCTTTCAGTGTGTGCAGCTGTTTTAAATCTCACACTGTAAGATATTCAGAGGAACAGGAAATATCTTATTCTTCCCCGGAATCCATTACAAAGTTACAAACATAAGAGGGGATTCACATATATGCGCACATGCAGCAAGCACCATAATTATAGAACCACTCTTTGAATCAACAGCAAGAAGTTTGATTAGCCATGGCACCTGCCGATTAAATTTAAGTTGAATTTAAATTGAATAATTCTTGACATTTCAAATAGAACTTTGAAGAAGAAAGGCATCATTTTCAGCTGCCCATTGAATCACAAGGAAGATAGTCCCCCATTTCAGTGACCGAAAGGAGCAGTAAGAGATAGTGGGTACTTTTTATTTGGAATCAGACACAGCTTTTGTTCTTATACCGTGAATGACATTTTCATTGTTAAGTAAACTTATACCCAAAAAGCCAATATACCAGATATTAATAGTCATGAAAATAATTACTTCCTCAAAAGCAATAACAAAACTACTTGAATGTTTTTCACAAACAAATTTTGGTACTGGGTGAATTATTTTCATTATTACGATAAATGAAATTTGATGACTTAGAGATGATAATGTAGGCAAGTTTTAAGGAATGCTTCAGCAAGAACATTGGCTTTATTATGGGTAGAGCGGAGGCAAATGGGTGTGCGGTTTTCATTTGTATTCAAAACTTACGCTCTTTCACTAATTATATTGTACTTTTCTCCTGCAAATGCTGTCCTGAGATTTTACGAGAATTTTATCTTCTTTAGTTTGTCTGTGACTAGTTCCATTTGAAACATAATTTAAACTTTTGCGTTTTCATTCAGTTGAGAGCAAATGCTACTTATGATTGTGTGTAACATGTAACACTCTATCAAGAAAAAACAAAACATAGCCCTGTATAAGATAATCTGGAATTATATTGCAGTCCAATATTACCTTTTCTTGGTTTTATTTTGAATTACCACTGTACTCCCAGGACTCAAATAATTCACACTAAAAGTCATTTTGAACAAACATCGTGATATCATTGATTGACTAAAAAGCAAAAATGCTGGGTTCTTAAGTGACTTTCTTGTGCAACCACAATATTAATGAAATCTGTTTCCCGTAGGGGAAGTAAAAACGACTCCCAAGTTCAATGTATAAAATCCCTTCCAGGCGGGCAGCGGGGACAGAGAGCGACACTAAGTGTCTCGCTGGCTCCCAGCCATGCGGTGGGTGGCTTCTTGCAGCTCAGGCTCTGATACACATTACGGAGTGAGGATCACATGGAACTATTGATCAGAGATGATTTTCTGTCATAGAGAGACAGCCTTTCGCTATCTCTTGGCCTTGTTAGAGAAACTAGTCAGTAAGAAAAATGTACATTCAGTCTCGGGGTTACAGGAGAAAAGAAAAATATTCCTCAAATGGCATCATTAGATGCTGGCAGGATGTGCTCAGAACTGCCATTTGGATTTAATTAATGGGCCAGTTTGCCGAGTCTAATCACTGGTTTAATCTTTTCCCCCACCAAACAGAGAGGCTCTGTAATCAGTTTCAAATGGAAGCACTGACTGCAGTTGGCAGTATAATTTCCCATATTAGAGAGCAAGCATTACAGTGGAAATGTGTGTTCAGGCTGAGCTCAGAGATGTGGTATAAACGTAGTGTAGATCGAACACTGTCTGCAATCACCATGAAACCCTGCGCTTTTTTCTAGAACCACCAGTGAGTGTGAGAAATTCTGGTCTGGGAAGTAGACTCTCAGCAGCTCTGCGAAGAATCAAGCACACAGGCTCTCCCCCAGCACCCTTCCCAAAGCTCCAGGTAGTCAGCCTGGCCTGGTTCCCTAGCTGCCTGACTTCCGACTCTGGGGAGAGGGGAGCCTTGGGAGGAAATCCCAGGGCCCACATACCTCAAAGGGGACTCTTCCCTTGCATTGTTTCAGTCTATGCTGTAGCTGAAAGGACCACATGAAAGGCTAGTTCTTTCCTTGGAGACACGAATCAAGGAAGATACTGCTGCTCCTTTAGGGAACAAGCATATCTTCATCTCTATGGGAAAATACTATCTAAGGGTAAAAATAATCCACAACAAAATCCCTCACTTCTTTTTCTGTGTATCCCTTGCGCAAAGTACAAGCCACATCATACGCAGAGAAGGTTAATTAGAACAACATTTAAATCCACATTCGTGTTAATTCTAAAACAACTGGAGGCTACATTGGAGATGACCTGTCCCATATTATTAACAATAAAAAGAACTTACTGGGCACTTTGGGGTAGCCCCTGCACTATACAATTCACAGTGTGCTCCGCTCAGTAAATGTTGCCTTAGTTATGCCCACCAATATACATACAATTGAAACAAGTTCAGAAGGTGAGAAACCAGCTAGTGACTTTATATAAGCAATATAACGACAGCCATTTTCAAGTCTCATTATAGTCAAACAAACAAACAAAAACAAACACTCCTCTAGCAATTATGATAAAATCATTGGAATTTCTAAGTATCATGTTAGGAGAGTATGTAGAAATCATGAGAGTTATTATTCTCTCATTTATTCTCTCTTATTATTCTCCCTCTATTATTATTATTCTAATATTCTCTCTGTTTACATTAATTTTTGCAGTCACACTGTTTCAGAAATATTTATATAAAAAGTATGTTTCTCTGAAATGCAGGTGATCAAAACTTATGATAAAGTCATCTTTATGTTATAGTTATTCCCTCCTCTTCTCAGTTTTAATTTTATTTCCCCTTTTTGATTTAGGTGCAGTTAGCAGTTTATTTTGATTTGAAGAGTAATTGCTACAGATCATGAATTACTTGCATCTCTGCATTTTTTTAAGGTGAACTTTTAAACTGTTTTTATGTAGGGCAAGTTGGCCTTAGGATTGTTCAACTGTGAGGTACTGAACCCCTTCTGATTCAGTGTGAGGAAAGAGGCCGTGGGGGTGGAGACCAGGTGAAAAATCCGGGGAAACTTACTTTGCCCAAGTCCACATGTGCAGCTGGGCCTCAGAAAAGTCAGAAAGGATGGGCGAAGGTTCAAAGTTCAAAGAGCATCTTTCTCTTTCCCAAGCCTCTTCCCTGTGCACCTCCTTTGTTACAGCCTTCATTCTAGACGTGCCTGTCTCCGTGGGTCACGTTATACAAATTCAGTGCATGTTGAGAGTTTGCTACCTATATTGGCTGCTCTGAGGTCCAGCTCCTCACATTCTGCCCCAAACCAAAGCAAAGCTTTTCTTTCGTTTATTTAAGTGCCTGTGTGTGTGGTAGGGGTGGGGGAAGAAGACTTTGAAGAAGTCTTGAGAAAATAGAGCTTTTCACAGGTGAACAATACCGCAGATGAAAGAATCAGCAAAGGAGTGATAGTCTTGGAGCAGCGAATTATTTTGGAAAATGATGGAGAGAGGAGAAGAATTGACTTTAGCTGCAGATGTGGTCAGTGTCCCATTGCGGAGAAAGTGTGGAAATGAGGTTATTGGGGAGTCTCTTAATTTTTTATTCAGCAAAAACTTTTGCCAGGCCCCCCAAAAGACCTGTATTAGAGTTATATTGCTTTTCTCTGGTTTTGGGATTGGATTTATAAATTTTTTTAAATGTTAAAGTGACACCATGCCGAGTCTAGTCTCAATGTGGTCTTGTTTTATCCATGTTATATTCACTTTCCTCTGCACATGACTGAAAAAAACCCCACAATCACCCCAAAAAAACCCAGCTATGCATTCTCCCAGTTTAATCAACCAAAACTTAATAACAAAAGGGTTTTTTTGTAGTCTAGATTCCTAAGAGAGAATACTGTGGGGCCCATTTTTGTCAGTTGACTTTTCTTAGCAAAATTACCTGTCACTGGTGTTTGAGTAAGTGAGGATAGTGGAGAGGAAAGAGGTGGGTAGATTTATTAATATAATATTACTAAAGGTGCTCCCTTTTCTGGGTGGGAGCCCAGTTCTTAAGGAAGATGCCCCACAACTTGTAACTTTCTAAACTGTGTCATGTTGTTTGACGAGGTAGTATTCCCTAGCACTGACTCAAAATTCTTTATTGCCTGCAAAATAAATGTTATAAATTATTAAATAACTTACGACTGCTTTTACACATAGGGCTTAATAGCTTTTTGCTTCTAAATGCTTCTTTTTGCTTCTAATCGCTTCTTGTTCAATTACCCCACACTGCCCAGATATTAAAATATCATTTTCATTTTCCTTTGGTCAGTACTCATTTCAAGCCCTTTAATGATGTTCTGCCCATTATGCTAAAATCATCCAGATTTATGATTGAACACCCTGCCTAATTGGTCCAAACCAAATCCTCACTCCAGGCTGGATTCATCCTCTGCCAGAGACACATTGAATTGTGTGTTTTATCATTTACAGATCAACCTCACAGTTTCCAAAGATTTCCACATATAAAAAAAGGGAACTAAAGTTTTTTGTGTGCTTTGTTTAATTGGAAGAAGATTCTGAGTAAACTAAGCCAGCTACTTTCATTTTCGATAAAAAAGTAATCTTAGACCAGAGTTTAATTGATTACTCTAAGATCCCAGTTGTTCAGAGTTAGGATGAAAATGTAAGTTTCCTGATTCTCAACCACGTCAGAAACACGCTGTGCCAATAACCCAGTCTCTTTTTTAAGATTCTCAGCTCATTGTAAGCAGCTTGTGTATTTATTACTTATGGGAAATAAAAGACAGGGTAAAATTAACTCACAACAGCTAGTACACAGATTTTCGATTTTGTAATTCAATGTTTAGATGACAGATACCAATAAATGCAGGCCAGCTCTCAAATCCCATCTGTCCTCTTGGCAGGAATGAAGATCTCACTTAAAGTCAAGGTTTTGGTATTACAGAAGACCTCAGTTAGAAAAGAATGAGGCAAAAGTGTTTATAAAACAGGAAATAAATATCTAAACCAGCAGAGAAGCAACAGAATGCTACAAACCATAAAAAATACCAAAAGATGACAATAATTTACAGGTTAAATAAGCTTAACCAAAACCTTTAAAGTCTCCAAGAACTGGAATACACTTGGACAAAATAGACATGATATTTGGGACTTCTCCTGGTGACATAAACGCCCTGCTTATTGAAAGCAGTGTAAGGAGTTCCAAGAAATGAATGATGTAGACTACACCAAGTAAATGGAAAAAATAAGCCTAATATTCTGAGTACATCAACGAAAAAGGTTTTTGGCTGTGTTACTAAAATTATAAGGCATATGGCGGAAGGGAAATACTAGCTACTCGTTATGTGTCCATTAGGTGTTATAGAAAGGCAGGTACCCATGAGAAATCATCCAGCAGAGAACTGTTTTTATTCATTGTATCAAGGAGAGAGAACGCTGCTCAGTAAAGCAAGTCAGTCAGAGAAAGACAAACACTGTATCAATTCATTTCATGTGGAATCTAAAGAACAAAATAAATGAACAGATAAAATTGAAACAGACTCATGTGCACAGAGAGCTGACCGGTGGTTGCCAGAAAGGAGAAAATAATTGCAAACCACCTGCCCAACCAGGGTGATAATATTTAAAATAGATAAGAAACTCACAAGACTCATTAGGAAAAAATATTAAAAATGGAAAAGAGACCTAAGTAGATATTTTTCCAAGAGAGATATACACGTGGCTAATAGGCATGTAAAAAAGTGCTCATCATCACTAATCAACAGGAACACGAAAATCAAAACCATGCTGAGACATCCCCTGAAACCTCTAAAATGGCTATTATCAAAAAGGTAAGATAAAGTATGGGCTGGGGTGTGCAGAAAAGTGAACCCTTGTATATGCTGTTAGTAGAGGTGTAAATTGGTGTGGCCATTTTGGAAAGTATTAGGTAAGTTCCTAAAAAAATTAACAATAAAACTATCGTGATTCAGCAATCCCACTTATATGTATATATTAAAAAAAAAACTAGACGAGAACCTTGAAGAGATACCTGTGCCCTTGTGTTCATTAAAGCATTATTCACAATAGCCAACATATGAAAATAACCCAGATGTTCATAGACAGATGAATTAATACACAAAATGTGGTATATGCATGCAATGAAATATTATTCAGCCATGAAAAAGAAGGCAGTCATGCCATTTCTATCAGCATGGATGAACCTGGAGGACACTATGCTAAACAAAATAAACCAGACAGAGGAAGAAAAATACTGTTATTATCTCCCTGATACGTGGCATTTAAACAAGTCAAACTCACAAAACAGAGTGGAAGGGTGGTCGCCAAGGGCTGAAGTTGCAGAGAATGAGGAGTCGTTTGTCAAAGGGCACCAACTTCCAGCGGGACGAGTAAGCTCTGAGGAGCCAACGTACCACGTGGTGATTATGGTTAATGCTACCATGCTGCATACTTGAAATTTACCAGGACTATGGATCTTTTTTTTAATTTTTATTGTTATTCAATTACAGTTGTGGATCTTAAGGGTTCTTCCTGCATACACACACAGAATGGTCCCTATATAGGGTGACACATGCTAATTTGCTTGATTGTGGTGATCCCATCACAATGTAGAAGTGTATTGAGTCATCACTTTTACACTTTAAATATAAATGAATTTTATTTATCGAAGACACCTCAATAAAGCTGAAGAAAACATTCTGTTACTAAATGTAGTGGCCACACAGGCCTTGGCAGAGAGCGTCTCCCTTCCTGCACATTCAGGCCCATGGGCAGTGGCAACTCTAGGATTTTGCTGCCATCGATGTTCTTCTAGTGCATCATAATTTTTTCTTACTTTTATGTTTGCCTCTTGACTATAAATGACTATTAGTATATTTCATATGAGTGAAATGTGTGTGGGTTATTTGTGGTCGGTTTAGTTAAACTTATAAAACTATATTATTTGCATCAACGATATTTATGAACCCAGTATTTCCCAATTATTTAAACATTGACACATAAATTCAATGCAACTCAAATACAAGTAATCAATATTTTGTTAAGTGACTGTAGAAAAGGCAAGAAAAGGTAGATAGTTCTCTTGCACCTATGAAGGCCCACAGATAAAAAATAAATAAAAAGAGGCACACATACTGGAGACTAAATAGCTTATACCCCAGGAAAGCTAATAAAATTGGAATAGATATATAGTCAATTCTTCTTTTCCTTTGGACTATGTTTTTACCCTTCAGTTTACCATCGGAAAGCATACCAACACGTTAGTATGAAACTCATGATATGAGACAGGCACCTTTTAAAATCAAACCACCAAAAAGGTTTGAATTCATAGGGCGCTGGTGTGCACACAAAGATTCTCCCAACGGAAGCCTGCGAATCCTAGGGCGGCTGCCCCTTGTGCTGTAAGTTGTGAGGGTGGCCAGTCAGTCCTGCAGACCCTTGCGGACTCTTCTGTTCAAACCCTCTATCGACATACTTATTACTATGCATGCATGTTACACATGTTTTCTTCTGCTCTCCCCTCTTCACTTTTATTTTGTTTTTCAGAGCAGAATGGACTCCAATAAAACTGCACTTTTTCAGAGCATAGCGAGCCATTAGAAAATACGACAAAGCATAGCTGAGCAGCAGTTCCTATGAATTACATTATCACTGAGGCAGGAGAAAGAGCTGGATGGAGCAATGCCCAGTCTCATTCGTGTTTAAAGAATAGGAACGTCTTACCCACCTGCCAATGAAGTGAGAGGCAGGGAAATGCATATTAAAATATTATATTTCATAAAGACAGTTATTTGGAAGCACTCATGTCCCAAGCCTACTTTTCGTAATGGGGAAATAATTCCTGTTGTTGGTATGGACGGCCACATATGCCCTTTAATGTGCAGTCTATGAATTCTAATCAGGTATTGCCAGAAAGATGGAGTGTTTTTAAACTCAGAGTGAAATGTGAGATGGTTTTCTTCCTGGTTTTTCATAGTAAAAGTCCTTGCGGTGATACAGAGCAATGTTTGACTTTTTCTAATTACATTTCGCAGAGCAGTCTGCAGCTCCTGACTTGCCTCCTCCTCGTAGAGGCTGTGTTGGGACGGAAACCTCTTTTCCCAAGGTGTCTCCGTCCTGCACCTTATCCATGGAGCTCCAACGAACTGCATTCTGTTAGACCCATTACATCCCTAATGGGGTCCATTGCTTTCCTAAGCAGCCCTTGCAATTTTCAGCAAGGTCCTTTAACTCACTTAATGGGAAACATTTGTGCATGCCTAATTTGCCTGAGCCCGACCATGGGGTTGATGGCCGGGGTAGAGTCGCCTGCTTCCATTGGCTCTATTGTGCGCTGAATTAGAGTCATGGGTGCGGGTTTCATTTGGCTGGTGCTCTCCCCCGTGGTGGCCCTCCCCGACGAGGGTAAGAAGCAGAAGGTGACAGCATCCGCGAGCACAAGCCTCTGCACACGCACGCAATTGTTGACAATGCGAGTCTTTCCTCCGCCTTTGTGAAAAGGTTCCATAAAGAGTAAAGGTTGTGCACTGTTGGTGGGAATGCAGACTGGTGAATGAGTGGATCCAAAAACTATGGTATATTTACACAATGGAATTCTATGCAGCAGAGAGAAAGAAGGAGCTTATACCCTTTGCAACAGCATGGATGAAACTGGAGAGCATTATGCTAAGTGAAATAAGCCAGGCGGTGAGGGACAAATACCATATGATCTCACTTTTAACTGGAACATAATCAATAGAAGAAAAAAGCAAACAAAATATAACCAGAGACATTAAAGTTAAGAACAATCTAACAATAGCCGGGGGGGGGGGGGAGCGGGTCAGTGGGAAGAGGGGATTACAGGAACTACTATAAAGGACACATGGACAAAACCAAGGGGGAGGGTGGAGGTGAGGGAGGGAGGTGGGTTAAGCTGGGGTGGGGTGGAGGGATGGGGAGAAAAGGCAGACAACTGTAATTGAATAACAAGAAAAATTTAAAAAAAAAAAAAAAAGAGTAGAGGTCTACACTGCCCTTGGGGTTACAGTGCAGAATCCCTCATTTGAGGATGATTTTAATAAAGTGAGAGTAGTTTTCTCTGAGTTCTGATATTAAGGTTATAGCTTTGCACATGCCTTCGACATGTTAGGCACCCCCCTCCCCCCTTTAAGGAACTCTGGTGAATCCCCCCTTATTGTTAGCTCAGTAAAGACTCCTATCTTATTCTTCTGGGTTTGGTAGTTTTACTCAAAATGAAAGGAAGACATTCTTTGGCTACAGTTCAAAACAACAAATTAATTCTTTTAAAGTTTTTCTTTTCTCCTAACTTGGACATCAAACCCAATTTTGTTGCTTGTATACCATCAAAGAGACCATTTATTTTATTTTACTTCGTATTTATAGACGATACAAATTAGTTCCTCCCGTTCTCTTTCTCCTGTATCTGTCAAGGCTGGGAGGAGATTTCTCAATTCTGTAGCATGATGACGACCTGAAGCTCTTAGCCATGCAATTATACTGGAAAACTGACCTTTAAGTAATTTTCAGACTAGTGACAAGAGCATAATAAGGATGCAGACATTTGAGTCTCAGCAAAATCTTCCTTTGAAATCTCATTTTAAAACTCTGCATGTATGTTATCATTGCAAAGAGTTTAATGAAGTATGCTGTGGAATATATAAAATATTCTTCCAGGGGAGAAAGTTAACAAATATTTAATATGTACGCACCTGGTACATACATATGGAAGATATATCACACACTTATTTATATTAGTAACTGTAACAGGCACATTGCATGATATCATTTCTATTTTAAAAACAGAATTTGAGCTGGAAAGTTTGACTACATGCCAATAGTAAATATGTTCCATAATTATTTTCCAAGCCTTAAAAATCAACTTATTAAATACTTTATCAAGGGACTGTGGTTTTCAAATATAATTTGATTATAGGCAATCATTCATCTCACCGAAATGAAATTTTGCAAAAACTTGAGAACTGGTTGTACCCAACTAAGCAAAGAGTGAAATTATGTTCACTTTCTAATTCAAAAGGCCAGGAATGTAAGTGTATTTTGCCCTTTATGAACGTGTGTGTGTGTGTGTGTGAGATATTCCTTAGAGAAGAATTATAACAAAATCACACATAAGACAGTATAAAAGGAGATAATTCATTTCTCCTGGGATTCAAAGGAGAATAATAAGACTTATTTTATCATTTATGCTACAGAAGAGAATATTTCCACAAATGTATCAAGTGAAAAATGAACTAATAAAAAATAAAATAAAATACATATAGTAATAAGGAAAAAAAGAAGAAATTCAAGTAAAATTTAACAAAGGAACTGTCCGATAGAAATGACAAAAATCAACAAGGAGACATGCCTGGACATAGTGAGAAAGGAATGTTTATTGAAAACTTCCCGTCTTTTTTTTATGCCATTTTGCTTTGGGTAGGGGCAAGCTCCCTTCGATAAGGACAGAGAGCTACGTTGTTTGATCTTTGTTTCTGCGATCTCTGTTTAGAGTCTGTTTGCTCTGAAACATAGTGGGGTCGTCAGTCACACTGGGCTGAGCATAACCCTTCTTATATTCAGTCCCGAATATCAGCTATCCCTGTTATAGAAACAAAATGCTGCCATCTGGCATGTCACAATCAAGCCTATAAAACAGATTTTTTTCCTTCAGCTTGGGCACAAGCAGTTTAATTGTGTGTACATTTTGAATAATAATCTCCATGTAAGGCAGAAATTCTGTGCCCCAACCCAGCTTTGTGCTGCTGAACTCTCTGTCCTTAGTAGCACATTGTTTTCCAGGGAAGAATTTCATTATGGTTCACACAAAAATCTTGTAAAATGGGTCAGAATTTTTTTTCAAATATTACAATGAGGCAAATGGGCTGCAAACCAAATATGGATACGCGAAATTTTGGGGGTCTTTCATCACTTTCATCACTTTCACCTGTCTATCTTTTTGTTGGAATGTATGACATAAAAATGTGGGAATGTCCTCATATACAGGGCCCAGCTGAATTAATGTCTGCTTCAGTGTGGTCGGTAGGGTAATAATATGGGTGCGATAATTTATAGTTTTAATTTGAACCTTTCACCTCAAATGTCATAGGGTGTGTTTGAGTAGGATATTGTTGTGTTATAGAATTACACGCCTGTGATTTTATAATAAAAGATTTTTGTAATGAAAAGGGGCATTATTTGTGCCAGACCCTGTATACATAATTAAAATAGCTAGATTTTTATATGCAAAATAGGTGATATTTATACTTTACTTGCCCATGGCAATAGATATTAACAGAAATATTTCTGAGTGAATATCAGTTAAGTCTTTGAATTGTGAAGAGGATGCAACCATTTTATCTCTGTTACAGCCCAATGGAATAAACTCCAGTTGACAGCCCATTCTGTTCTGGGACATTTTAAACATTATATTATTTATTCCTAAAAGTTATTCCATTAGACGGGTATTTCTTTCTTAATAATATGCAAGACCACATGCCTCAGAAAGGTAGACTAACATGCTTTCCTGTTGTAACTGGAAACTCAGTGAGTTGGCCCAGGTGGACATGTACTAAGAGCGTGAGTCAAGTCCACTCTGAAACACTTTGCGAATGAGCACAATTGAGCAATGAACAGGTGTGTTCGTAGGGGGAAATATCACGACATGACGCCTCTAAAACATTATACTCAGTGAAAGAAGCCAGACACAAACTGTTGCTTATTGTATGACTCCATTTACATGAAATATCCAGAATAGATGAATTCAGAGACAGAACTTTGGTTGGCAGCTGCTAAGTTAAGGAAATGAGGAGCAACTATCTTATGGGTGTGAGGTTTTACTCTGAGGTGATTGAATAATTAGGAGCCACATAAAGATGGTGGCTGCACAACATTGTGAATGTTATCCATGCTACTAATTTGTTACTTTCAAAGGGCTAATTTTATGCTGAGAGAATTTCACCTCAATAAATTATTTTTAAAAGAAAAAATAAAACTGTGATGGTAAGAGATGATAGATCTCAGTTCTACCGTTGTGGTGGTAGAAGTTCATTCATACTTCTTCCTTCCATACACCCCTATTCCCCAAATCACTACCCAGCCCTCACCCTTTTCAGAAAACAGAGGATAAGCACAGGCCCCTCGCTTGTCCTGTGACACGAGGTCCATCTGGGAGGATGTGAGATTCGAGTCTGTGTTGTCCTCAGTAGCTAGACCAATCAATACCTGGTAGGATATTCTAGGAAAGTTTGGAGAATTCACTTTGAAACCCAGAATCAATATAAATAAATAGTGATGAATTTTTACAAACACACCCACTTGTGTTTTATAGTTTCACTAAATATTTTAGCAATCATGGCTCAACATCATATTTCTAAGCTCAACTGAAGATATACATTGTCCATACTTTCAAGACAGGGAAAGAGAATAAGTTGGATTAAAATTTTAAAAAGAGCTCTTTGATGGAAGTTGAATTCTTTGGTACCATCCATCATGTCATAAGCACTTTCCTGCCACACATGGATTATTTACACTATAGTTCATCTCAGTCAATGCTGCCTTTTTAGTTCAAATAGCTCTATAAACATCAAACTATTTTGTTACTTATAATCAGCTACACTTTGCTGCTTGATTAAAAACGGGATTTCATCTTTCACGGGATGACACTTTAATGAAGAAAAAGAGAATATTGTTGTCCATTAGAAAATGCAGGTGACGGATAGTTTCTTGCAGATGCCAAGGCTTTAGTAAAATATGAGCAGTCAGAATAAAATTTCAAATGGAGAAAAACGTTGCTCCATTATCTTACGGGATTCAGACAAACACAATTAGTTGTGTTTATGGCTTTTACTGGCCACCAGCAATAAAATAATTATATTCACTCTGACCTCATGTCAGAAAACCATTTTGCAACCTCTGGTGTTAGAACTCCATGTACAAACCAAGCTCGAAACATAAACCAGTTAGTAACTGGCAGATCCCCCAGATTTTTAACCTGGGATGTGAATGACCCGATTCATCACTGACTGAATGACAACACAGGGATCCATTGAAGGTAGAATAAGCTAATGTCACAATAATATGACCATTCTCCAAATACACTCAGATATGTTCAGAAGTCATTTTCCATCAAATGCAATTTATTTATACACAGTGTGCTTCCTGCCCTCCAAGTCAGTGATTTATAAAACAAAAACGTCATAGCGACTATGCCAAAGCTGTTCCTCCTCACTGACATCTCTGCTCAACTCTGTCTCCTTCCTCCTGGTTTCATCCCTCTCAGCCATCATGCAGCCGATCTGCTTTGAACTTCTGGGATTGTCTGATGTTTTAGCAGGGTGGTTTTAAAACAGAACTTTCAAATCCTAACTACATCCTAACTTTAAAGGTCAATGTAAAAATAATTTAAAATATGGAGTTGTAAAAAGGGGCAAAAAAAAATAAATCCCCCAATTCTGCTCAGTCATCTCTGCAATAGAGCAAAAACACCTAATAAATAGCAAAACCTGGAAAAGGTCAAAATGGAAATTATTAATAAATGCTAAATAACCCAGAGCCAGTGCCTGCAATACATAAAATGATGAAATACCAATTTAGAACTACCATGTGAAGCAAAAAAATCTTTATATTTAATTGAAAGTGTCTGTAAGAGGAAGAAATAAAACAAATTTTCCAAGCCACAGCTTTGCAAGGCTTGATTACTAGGTTGCTGTCAGGAATCCCATTTCTGCTTAGAATCCTGCAATGCTTAAAGGTCTTTTACCGTTCATACATTGCTGTATACAAATCATTAAAGCAACGAACTAATTCATCAGATGACTCAACATGTAGCTAATAAATGAGAAGCCAGAGAGTAATTTATATACAGAGCTCTTGGAAATCGTCATCTTCACTTACAAACCGATGGACATTGGTCGCTCCCCTGCTCAAGGTTATTAACACCATTGCCCTACATATTCTGGCTGTATTTCCTATGCCTTTCCAAAGTCATGGAAACAATTAAAAGTTAATATTTAATGCAATGCTAAACTGTCAGATGGTTTTCTGGAGCTTAAACATAGTGTCATGATATTGAACAACCTTAGAAAATGCTTCCTAATCTACCCGAAGTATCTGCATCTTATGTGCTTATTTATCATCAGTGCTCAGCCAACTGGGCACGCGCCATCACTGTTGACTCCTT
This sequence comes from Desmodus rotundus, assembly GCF_022682495.2. Lineage (NCBI taxonomy): Eukaryota > Metazoa > Chordata > Mammalia > Chiroptera > Phyllostomidae > Desmodus > Desmodus rotundus. Next base: position 106,326,683 of record NC_071396.1, on the reverse strand, counting down.
TACCCTGCCTTCTTCTGTTTGCATTTGAAAATAGCTTCGTAAAAGAAATGAGAGTTTTACTATGGGTTATTATTCTTATTTAAATAGATAAGTCAGGTAAAATATAGATGGATCATAATAAAACATATAATGTATATAACATACACATTATAACCATATCCAAGTATATTCTTGTTAGAGTTGCTTTATCCAAACTGTATTCCTATTCTCTGATTTTTTTTCAGGCTCCTTTAATTTCTCCAGTTCATTCTTTGTTCACACTGAAATGTTTTTAATTGGTTGGGCGAATCATAAAACTCTCACCAAGATAGCTAAAGCTCAGATACCTAGAGAATAAATGAACTTCCTTGTGTTATAAACAATAAATTACATAACTAAAAGCATAAAAAGTGTCCTTGGCTTGCAGAGACAATGGTAAGTGACAGACTAGGAAAGTGTCTTCATAACTTTTAACTAATTTTTTTGATCCATTTTATTATTGTTCCCCTCATGCATGACTTTTCTGAAATGAGATCTGGAAGGAATAGTACTCTGGAAAAACCAAAATTTTAATGATGGATGCTTTAAATAATAAGGATAAGAAGATTTATTGTGATTACATTTAAACATTTTCCACAGTGAGTGCCCTTGGGGGGAAATCTGCATTCTGTGTGGTAATTAAAATTCTGCACATACTATAATGAATAGAACAATGTAGAAATAACTCTTGGCTCTAGAGTTGTAGCATCTATTTAGTGGTCTGACAATCTCCCGTGCAAAAATAAGGTGACATTACTTAACTGCTGATTCACAATTTAGAAAAGTGCCATATAGGATGATAAATAGAGAAAAATGTCATCGACCAGTGTAATAAGGTAATAATGACTTCCTACTTTCCCCATGTCTATGAAAACAAGAATAAGTACTCTCAGTTACTGTATACTCTGCTAGGATATGAAACTGGCATACTGACCTTACTACAAGTGTGGAAAATAGCTTTAAAGAAAAAAATCAGCACCCTGAACAGTGCCTGGTCGACACTCAGTACATAATTTTATTGTTGACCCATATGACTGGTTTAAACATCATCATATTACAGATAAAAAATTTTAGTATCAAAATCAGACCATATAGAAGTAATAACATGTCCCTGCTTAAGGGATGGAAAAGGCAATGCAGCTGGAGACAAAAGGATTCTCAGAAAACAAATGCAATTTTGGGACACATAAGTACATGTAAGTAGAATTTTAGGGTTGCTACCAGACTGGAATCCCTTTATGGGAAATCACATGAGGAAAGACTGAAATCTCATGAATGTGGAAAATTATTTGAGCATGTATAAATATCCATAAACTATACTGTGAACCTCGTAAAGGATGTTTTTAATAAACCAATCGTGTCACTATGCTTAGAGAATATATTAGGAAAAAATTTAAAATTCAACCAGCATCTTTTACAACATAATGTGGTCCAGACCTGCTTGCCTAGAACAAGCCTGCAAACGGTCATATGAGATGCGAGTTACCGTGAAACCTCTGTGTAATGTTTAAAGTAAGTAAAAACCAATGAAACAGTGAATGTGCTCCTGCCAGCTCATGGTGGCTGAAAATCTGTTAGGAGGCTCCAAGAGCCCAATGACAGAAGAAGAGAGCAGGTTTATTGAGAAAGCCTTCCTTGCTCTGACCTCTTGTGCACACGCACCAAAGGGAGGAGGAGATGCGGCCACCCGTCCCCTTGGTCAGCCTGTCACATCAACCTCAGAAATCAGTGGCGTGAAAGCCATATTGCCTTCAGTCCAAAGTTAAGACGGTGCTGAAGAAATGTGTTTTCATGGAGGTCAAGCAGGACTTTACTTACTATGTGAGGCCGAAAAAGTTTGATGTGGGAGGTGAGAATTCAGCTTCCTTCAGGCCCAACCCACCGGCTGGTTAGGACCCTTAGTCAGAAGGGTATTATGCCCATGGGGGACTAGCAAATGTGATAGAGCTAGCCAAAACCGTGGGGAACATTGAGAGCAGTGCAATCCATGGTGGTAGTAGTGATGAAGAATAAGAAGTTCATCTCAAGATTCCGGGAAATTTAAACGCTTCTTATGCCTTTACTGAAGGTATTCCATGCAGAGAATTAAAAAGACAATTTAGATGGAGGGACATGTAGAGGAAGGAGTCAGAATAGGACAAAATGCAGAGGTGTATGAAGGGAAATAGAGGCATATTTTAAAAGTGTTAATATATCGTATTTCAAAGAAGGGCTAATTTATTACTATTTGACAGAATCAATGATATATAACTGCATAGTGCAATTTTACTCTGTTATAATTGAGACAAAATTACTTAATGGAATCTCCACACCAATCTATGTACTTTGCATTCTAATTTCTGATACTAACTATAGTGTGATGTGATTTTATGTGTCCACATCTATACCAAGATAAGTTTTGAGTTTCATGATAAAGACTACTTAAAAAAACTAAAACCTTTCTCTTCATGTCCAAGAAAACTGTCAAAGCCTTTCCTGCCTTCACCCCTCTGGGCACTGGGGAGCAGGAGCGGGGTGGTGGTGATGGTGGGGGGGCGCCTTTTGACTGAGGCTCTCTCGTCTCTGAATTGACGCTATAGTCGTTGTGCCCCATCCTCCCACAAGGGGACGCTGTGGTCAGAGGCAGCCTCAGAGGCTCCTGGGGTGCCCCTGGCGTCTCAGGTCCTTAGTCCAGGGAGGATCTGCCTCTGCAACCCATCCCTGACGCTTTCTGTAAACATAACCCCCTGCGTTTTCTCCCACCGGCTTAAAATACTAGCAATAATTTCCATTTTAGAGTAAGTGATTGAAGGAAAGACTTCCATGAAATAGCTGGGTCCTGCAGTGAATAGAGTAGGAGTAAATTCAACCAAGTGTTTGGAATCTGCAGATTTTAAGGAAACATTTCAGGTTTGATTTAACACATTTTAAATATAAAATAATGTACACTTATTGTAAAATATTTAAAATATTGTAAAATAGCAAAATGGTGAAAAACTCACCCCTGAGAAACAAGTAGCAAGCAAGTTAATATTTCGAACTGTTTCCATCACATATGATCTTTCTATTTATGATTTTAAGAACTTTGGGTCATACTGAATTCACAATTTGATAGTTTAATTGCTTAATTCACCATTATAATTATAGGCAATATTTTTTAAATGCATAATTAACATTAATTACTGGGTTTTTCTCCTCTATAAATGCAACATAACTTAAAATTTTATTTTATTAGATATTAGTTAAGACTATTGTCCTTTTAAAAATATATCCCTTAATTAAACAATTGAAAGGGAGGAATTATTTGTCATTTTTAAATAAGCATCGATTTTAATTCTAATGAAGTGGAACATTTTTTCATACATGTTAATTGAATGACTGCATTTTTCATTATGTCTGCATTCTGTTTTGAGTCCCATACACGAAATCGTGCTTTCGAACACCCGTGTTTTGATACTCAGTCAGCAGCCGTGTACAGGACATGCTGGAGCTGAGCTCACCGTTGGAAGAGCCGGCAAAGTTTCCACGACTATGCACCGGGCCCTTTTGAATGCGGTCCACACCCGTTAGTCGCCTTATGGAGTGCTCATGGCGACCCTGTGGAATAAGTGCCATCGCCCCAAGTGCAGAAGGAGAACTGTGCAGGCAGAGAGCTCCATTAACTTCCCCGAGAAGTGTATGGGTGACCGTTGGATAACTTCGCTGCTGCTGCGGCTGTGAGCGGTGCTCTTCAGAAGACACCAGGGCCCTTTAGCTGTGCTGCCCACTCCGCAGAAGCAATGGGGTCTGAGAGAGCAAAGCCACCAAAGAACGGCAGAGAGGAGTGCTAGGGTGGAAATGCACGTGGGCAGTCCTGGACTTTCAGGTCCCAGTGCCTCTCAGGTGGGCCGAACCCCTGCCCTTTGCACAGGTTCCCTTCACACAGGCCTTCCAGTAAATTCCTCCTGCCTGACGTGGACTTCACCTGAGCCCAAAAGGGTTATGTGCAAGTCCAACTATTGCTTTTCTATTCCTGCATAAGAAGCCACCACAACCTTAGCAGTTTAAAATAATGTCTGCCTGGTGTCTCACAGCCTGTCCATCAGAAGTCGGGGCACAGGACACCTGGCCTCTGTGCTCAGGGGTGTTTCCAAGTTCACTCTGGACGCAAGCTGGGGCTGTGATCTTACCACATCACTAATCACATCTCAACTGTACTTTCGCTCATGTATCGGCGATGGACTATTCGCACCGGAATGTGATGCACATAATCTCTTCTCGGATGTCTTCGAGTTGTCTCACACTCATTATGTCTTAAGTTAGCTCAAAACTTTACACCCACCCGTGGTTCCTATGATTGTACCCAACGCAACTACTTCTAATCACATGCCACCGAGTATTCAGACCAAAAATTTTGGTGTCCTTACTGATTATATTCTTTCTTTTTTTTTTCCCACTCACCTTTACAATTTTTAGCCCTCTCAGATGAATGTCCAGAATAGGGCCATATGTCATGACTTCCACAGGAAAACTAAGTTACACCAATCTCTTACGTGGATTATTGTAATGGGTCCTAACTAACCGAATTCAACCCTGTCCCTTCAATCCCCCTCTATCTAGTCTTCCTACAACTGCAGAAGGGTCCTTTGCACGTCAGGTTGTGTTACTCCTCAGGTCAAAGCCCTCTGGTCTAATGGTTCCCTGGATCAGTGGATGTCCCAGCAGGAAACAAATGATATCCTCAATTTAGGTCACTTGAAGAGCAGCTGATAAAGGCACCACCTTCAGTGGTGCAGACAGAGTGTGGTCCAGGGAAACTGCAAAGGCAGGATGGTGGGGACCAGTCGCACTGAGAGAACAGTCATGGGCCGATGCAGCTGACGAAAACTAAAACATAAAGAAGTCACGATAGAGGACATGGAAATGTGGAACGCTGGCTGATTTTCTTTAACTGGAAACATTTCAAAATAAATACATAGGCCAACGTAACAGAAAATGTTCCTTCTCTCCTTCTCTCCTATTTTTTTAATCCTCACCTGGGGATATGTCTGTCAATTTTTTTAGAGAGAGAAAGAATGGAGGGGAGTGGGGAGAGAGACACACACACACACATCAAGAGAGAAATATCGATCAGTTGCCTTCCATATGCACCATGACCAGGGATCAAACCTGCAACCTAGGTATGTGCCCTGACTGGGAAACGAACCTGCAACCTTTTGATGTATGGAAAGATACTCCAACCAACTGAGCCACCTGGCCAGGGCCTTCTCTCTTTCTGTAGGTATAAATAGATATATAGACAGATAGATAAATAGATATGGGTACAATGCATGTATATATGCATGTGTCCACGTGCGTGTTTATATTTCACAGTAGTTGTCAATCATATTCCACAACACTCAACCTTCTCATCTGTCTCTACATGTGGGACCCATTTACAATCCCTGCTGAAGGAAGAATCAGAAGGTTAACTAGTATGTCTCTATTGAGTAGATATAAGAAATGACATATATATATATATATATATATATTGCTGTAGATGCTGACATTATTTTATTAATGCCACATTTCTATTATTTAAAGCATTTGCTTAATATTTGTTGAGATTTTAACAAAATAACCCCAAAATGAATCTTGAGAGTACCGAAAAAATATATACATTTTCCGTGTTTTCTCCCCGGGGCGGAACCAGCGCGATTACATGAGTGAGCGGGAATGCTAATACTCGCTGTCTCACGCTGCAGCTGCCACACCTGGTGAGCTGAGGCGAGACTGCGTCTCTGCTTGGCCAGTAACCTCACGTACAAATCTTGGCTAATGCGCAATTTAAAAATACCAGCACATGACTAATAAACAGGACGGGGGGGGGGGTTTAAGCAATTAGCAAAAATTTAGGACCTTCTCTATGCGCACAGCGTTTTCAGAAAGACGTACAAAGTGGTCTGTGAGAGTTACCATCCGCAGCACAGTTCTGCGGGAATCACACTGGGAATATCACCGACCGAAGAGATTGGCCTAGAAGCCATCTGTCACTTTCACGGAAGTGGGTTAATATTCAGGCTCATATATTCTTTTGATATATTGGCCCTTCCATCCACAGGCTTCAATTCTAGCCCTGTCACTTTTTAAAATATATGATACATGTAGAATCCACTGAAATAATCACAGAAATATAAAGCTGGCTCCTCTCCAGGTCTATAGTATGTTTGCATTGACTGTGGGCTTGAAAATTCTAACCAGTGTCTGTGTTATCAAAATTTGTGAACTCTACGTAACTTAAATTTTAAAAAAATTAAAATTTTACTCTTATATTTAGCATCATACTCTGACCTAATGATATTTTAAATATTTAATATCTGGTACCACGCAAAGATAAAATGGCAATTCTATTTACTCACTGAAACAATATTAACCTTTACATTTTCCCTCTAAAATCCTGTATCTTTTTGCTCTAAAACAAAACAGTTGATAGAATTTCTGGTTGTTTCTGGGTAAATGAAAACTCAATTTGTACTTTTATCCTACCTGCAATAACCCTTCAGTGCGGTGGTACCTCATATAAGTTACTTGATTTACTGTTTATCTCAAATTCCACTGTCCATAATCTCAAATGCAAAACATATATACACTAAAGGTGCTATGTTGTAATGGCTCCTGTTCTGCTCTCTCTTTTGTCACGGGATTCTGATTAAGAGTACAATTCAACTTTAAGGTCAAACATAATTTTTTCTTTATCTTAAATCTCTGTGACTTTTCTCACGATCACTCGTTTGACCTTTGCACTTTACAAAGTGTAGTCTGTTGTTAGTAGATTGGGAATGTTAGTATGGTATCACTTTATCAGTCCTCAAATTTCAAAATGATGTGTCTGTATGTTTGGGGATATTCTACCAGAAAAATGAAATATGAAATGTTCTGTTTTGGGAATTACCCAGATTTTATAATATAGGCACATTTTACTAGAGTCTTGTATTCTTCCAAGAGTTTTGCTAATCATTACAAATTTTAGCAAATTAAGTAAAGAAACTTGGTTTTTAGTTATGTGTTTTTGAAATAACGATGAATAAAGGTGTATCAAATAACTTTCAAGATGTCTTTTAAAATGTTAGTGCATTATTCTTGCGATGGTTTGTTTCATCCCCAATCTTCTGGCTGCCCAGGATGCAGGCAGCAGGGGTGAGGCCATGCAGGAGATACACCTTCAGTAAGCAATGGCCCCTCAGGGGCTTACACACCAAAGGGAGAATTTGAAAACATTACAAACGTGGTAAAAATCCCTAAGGGGAACACCACATGCAATGTCAACAAATGCAATGTTATGCAAGTTGAAAAGGAGGTGGAGTCAGTTCTGGATGTGGCTGAGTCTTCAGTGCATCTGGGAGGAGAGCCCAGCAGAGGCTGATTTTGACCTTCTCTTTAACACGTTCCGAAGCCTTGGAAGAGAAGCTCAGACGAGTCAGGGGACTGGCAGGCTGCAGGAGGGAACAGCGAAGAAGGAGCATGTGAGTTGGGAACACTGAGAAGAGCAAGGGCACCTGAAAGCAATGAATCTCTGCAGGGTGAATTTAAAAGGCCTCCAGGAATGCACAGTGAAGAATATATTCATACGATCCTGAAGTGGCAATATATTGGCTAAGAGTCATAACTCCTTTTGTATTATCAAAATTTCCCACGTGAAGTAAAAAACATTTCAAATCAATGCCAGAAAAGTTGTTGGACACAATTATTTTTGCATACAAGTCAACCAGTACCCAATCACAGATTTAAATCATAGTTTCAGACAAATTACTGGGAACATATAGAAAAGTCTGAGTTACAAAACTGAACTGTTTCATACTATGAAAATATTTGATATCACCTTGGAAAATGTTGTTTATTTGTCTTCATATTATTTCACTAAAATTCAGAATACGTTGCAATAATTTTTAATATCACTTTTATTAAAATTAGGCTTACTTTGAAATTATAACTATGGAAAAATTAAATGTGCAATTTAATTATATGATATAGCTAAAATACTATTAAAAGCTGGGAAAGAGTTTTGAAGCTTTTCTTGTTGCTAGCAGAGGAAACTGTGGGGACTCGCAGACATGCAAAGCAGAGGCTAAAACAGAGGCTGTGCCTTGGGTGATGCAGGGAGAATATATTGTCATCTAGAACACACACAAAAGCATGTCAACCAGGCATATTATTAAAATGTGTATGGCAAAGTTTAAGATAAATTATTTTTTTAAAAAGACAAAGCTAAGCTGCCTCTGAAAGTTATCAAACATTCAACACATAAATCAATATATATTTCAATTAAAAAACAAGCAAATAGACACATAGCTAGAATAAACTCTTAAAATAACAGGGTCAATTACTTAGACGTAATGCCAGAGTGGTAGAAGTCAAAAAGACAAAAAAGAAGAAAAGTATTGAACTATTTCACAAGCCTTTGGACCTTACAGAAATGAAAGACCAGTAAAAGCAACGAGATTTCCCGTCCAATGGCTCCTTGCCACTGTAAGTCTCAAACAGGAAGCTTCTGCTCGCTCTCTCTCTTTTGCCTACAAGTCACTGTAAATGTTGAGAGGCAGCAAGACAGAGAGAGAGACAGAGAGAGAGAGAACATCTCATGATGATGAATTTAATTAAAAAGTAAAGCAAAAGCTATATTTTTAAGAAACTAAAATGGAAGAAGCACAATTTAAAATATGTATTTGGATGGTCTTAATTTACAGATAATTATCACAAAACATTTTGTGCATACTAAAAAACCATTAAAATTATTTAAAGAAAAAAAAAGTAAAGCAAACAAAAAAGATCAGAAAAAACTTGCTTCTAATGATTGAAGCACAGAGTCTAGAAGCCATGAAAAATTCAGTGGCAGCAATGGGCGGGTCTAGTCACCACATTTACATAACCCTATTTAATTCTCAAGATGATACTTACAAGTAGGTAATAGTAAACAAATTTCTAAATATAAACAGAGGAGCCAAGATCAGACCTAGATCTGTTTGTTGCAAAGACTGATATAGCCCACCCATTATACATTTTTATTAAACAAATGAAAAAACCCAAAATATCCAAAATATCAAAGTGATATGTTTTTCTTGATTCATTTAGATACATTGCATTGGGAAGCCATGATGAAAAACAAGTTTTAAAAATAAATTTACCTATTTTCCTTCACTAAATTTGGGTGCTCGTGTTTTAGCTGCTGAAATGAGGAATTACATCAGTTTCGTTTCCTTTGTTGTTTTACCTCTTTCCTAAAGCTGTTATTCTCTGATTTTTTTTAAAAACGTTTGTAAGCCAAAATTGTAGGTAGCTTAGAAGTGCCCAAGTAATGTTTTCTGAGTGTGTAAAGGGCGTTTGAACAAAGAATGATATCTTTTCTCCAGATCAAAGGTAGAGAAACCAGAGAAATTCACTTACGTAAGGTGCCTCCCAAAGGCTATTCACTGAAGTGGAGAAATCCTTGACTGAAGAACTTTAGAAGGAAAAGATATTTTCCAGCCCTTTACAAACAATTTTTTAGGTATGGTCTTTTTGAAAAATGTCTTACAAAATGTAAACCTATTAAATGTACTCTGACATCTGAAGTTACTATTTATACAGAGAATATTCATTGTCTGGGGGGAAAAATGGACTAACGTATTTTCCAGGAGTTGTATACTCCCCTCACTGTAGCTTCAACAAGCCCCCACACTAGGTATTTTAACCTATTTTTTCCCAGGTGAGGAAATCAAAGATTAAGGCCTAAGTAATTTTCCAGACTTACACTGAGGTGGTATTTGAACCCAGGTATGGTACAAATCTGTTTTATTTTAATTCTGCCATATTCTTTGTGGCTATTTTGCTGGTAGTACAATATTTTAATGGGTGTGTCCATTAGAAATGGAGAGCAGGGATTGTGTGCATGCTATGGAGTACACCAGATTAGATTTGTTTACATGGATTCCCTAATGGAAAATTGAATTTCAGGGTTTTTTTTTTCCTTTTAGAGCTTAATATCTCTCAATAATTTATTCTGCTTACAGCTGTCTTAAAATCAAAAGTTCATACTGCTCTATAAAAACAATATTAAATGTGATATTTAATATGCCTAAAAAGAAAATAAGATAGCATCACAAGGTAAGAACTGATGCATTTATAGGCCTTATTTTCATATACTATTCCCTTTGTGACACTTTTTGGAAGTGAAGGAAGGATATCAGGGTCTCAGAGGAAGTGGTTGCTGTTGGCCCTGTTCCTTAAGTTGGATAAGACTTCCAGAGGCAAAATCACCACTTGCAACCTCTAAGCAATGGGGCCAACACATAGCACTAAAGGAAAAAAAGTCAAAAGGAACATATTCTTAGGTTTGTAGCTTTGTGATATTCTTAATGGAATACCACAATTCTATTCACAAACTATATAAAAATAACAACAGTATTCACTTCAACTACCTTAATCTAATTTTAAGCCAAGCAACATATTTCTCTCATCAAGGCAAAGTATTTTTATAAAATCATATATATGAATTATTTAAAATTATTAAAATTTAGCATGAATATCAGTTTTTAAAAATATTCGTCAATGCTAAAATATAAATTAGTCTTATAATAAAAATTTCACTCCAGGAAATCTGCTGGTTTTGTTTCATAGGTGTAAACTCATGAGGATTTGTGATCTGCTTTGCAAAATATTTCACAAAATAACTTAGGATTTCAACTTCAGTAAAAAAATTTGCACAATTTCCTGACTAAAAGTCCCCTTTCAAGACGCACATACATGCTCCTCAGCATTGGGCTAACTTGTTTTTAGCTCTCTCTAGTATTTAAAAAGTGTGGACACTCTATGAGAGCACGTTTATCAGCTAAATCTAGTACACCATGGCTTAGCATCGATTAAATATTGAAACCATGAAAACGTGCAAATCTGATCTTTGAAGTAACGTCTGAGTTGTCACTTGTATATTTTACAATTGTCCCAATATTCAATAAGTGTACATTTCTATCAATTGCACACTTACATGACTTTTCAATATATTTGGAATTTTTCCTTAAATCGATGGTTACTTTTAAATGTCGAGTTAAAAGTCTGATGCTCGTAGCATTGAAAGCACAGGCCAGCAACGTGCCCGGTTAGGATCATAGAACGTGTCTCTGAAGTAAACCTGTATTAGGTCAATGCAGTGTGGTAATTGAGACAGAGAAAAAGCAGCACTAATCCCCGTGTCCTATCAGGGTCCTTGGGGGGCAAAATTAACTGGCCTGACTAGCAATGTGCCCGTGGAGTTTAGTTTGCCTCCAATTAGCTGCAAACTTCCACTAATAAAATGAATAACAAATACCAGCCACCACGTCCGTGAACCCTTCATTATTTAGGTACTAATTTCAAATGCCCCCTTCATTAGACTGTATATCCCAAAAGCTAGCTTGGACTTCTTTTTTTTTTAATTTTTATGAACTTATTAGGGTGACATTGGCTAATAAAATTATGTGGGATTCAGGTGTACAATTCTACGATACATCATCTGTGTTTTGTACTGTGTGTTCACCACCCCAAGTCAAGCCTCCTTCCGTCCCCATTTATCCCCCCTTTACCCTCTCCTACCCTTCCCACCCCCACCCGCTCTGGTCAATACCATACTGATACTGTTGTCTGTGTCTACGGGGTCTTTTTTTCTTTGCTAAATCCCTTCACCCTTTCATCCAGCCTCCCCACCCCCTGCCCTTCTGCCAACTGTCAGTCTGTTCTCTATATCTATGAGTCTGTTTCTATTTTGTTTGTGTTTTACTTTGTTCATTAGATTCCACATAGAAGTGAAATCATATACTACTTGTCTTTGACTTTTAATTACACTATAGAACCAGTGCCGTCCAGTGACAATTTGGAGATAAAACAGACTTAGGGCATCTCTAGTTGAACCTCAAGGGTTCAGCATTCAATCAAAAGCAAACGGAGAGCAAAGGCAAACATTCTGGGAACACTCCGCCGTGAAACACAGGGCGAACTGCTGGCCCTGTTTAACCTTGCCGCTTGCTTACACCTGTCATGAAACCCATCTAGGAGATTCAAGAGGCCAGGCGGAGATAAGAACACAGGGCACACTCTATGAAAGGGGAATCGAACTCTGTCTTTTGTGATTTCGGAAACATGGGCCATGTGTTCATATCCCTTTTTATCTTGTGCATTGCTACTTCCCTTCATAAACATTTGTGCTCACAAGAAACTCTGTGTGTACTTGAAATAACACCTTGATCATCAATATTCCAGGTTGAATGACAGAAAATATTTCATGAGTGCTTATGAGATCATCCCTAGTTTATTTTTGGACCAGGTTTATTTCCATGTTTTAAAACAGTCTACCTGCGAATCATTTCTTTGGAAATCATGACATATTTTCCCTTATAGATGGTTTAAAATGTTCAATCCTTAGCACAGGCCAGAAGTTGTCTGCTTAACCCATGGAATAAATTGAACTGCCTTTGTAATTCAATTTTACTCATCTGTAACAAATTTAATATAAACATTTTCTCTTGCCGCTATGCAACACTCCATGCCTCAGAGTCAGGCTGTCCTACAAAGGACTTGATGCTTTTGGCCACAACAGCTCCTCTGACAATGTCAGCAGATGTGCCACAGGGGGGGGGGGGGGGGAGGGGATGCATTTCCTCTATGGAAGCAACTTGCAAAATCCGTAGGTTATATAAGTAAAGGGGATCTTAAAGAAGTTTTAAGAGAAAAACTACAAAGAGTCAACCTTTCAGTTGCTCTAAATTAGGAAAACAGTGTGTATTTGTGAGTGGGAGTGTGTATATGTAGTGTGAGAGTGAGCATAGAACTGGTGATCAAGTGTGTGTATAGGATACCGTGTGTTTAGGAGCACATGTGGAGGAGTGCATGTGTGTGGTGAGTGGAAGAGAATGCAGCGCCTGTAGGCTGAGGTTGACGCGTGAGTCACCTGGATGCCAGTGGCACCGTTATAACCTGAGAGCCATTCACAGCCACTCAACAACATGGGAAGCAATTCCTAGAAAAAGCTGGTGAGGAATGTGTTGAACTTGATTGTTCACATAATATTCATTCAAAGCGTATAATTTCCATATCATCTCGTTGTATTACAGGGAAGTCAAATGATTCTCAATAACCATATGGGAAGAAAGCAGTGAATCAAATTGCATTAAAATTCCATTATAAACTTCTCATAGCATCCTGAATTTCTTAGCATTTACCACAGTTTGAATAAAATAATTTCATTTTTTGTTGTTCAATATATACCTCCTAAGCAAAACTGAACATTACATGAGAATTTAAAGCACAGACCTTTTCAAATCCAAGTGCTCAATAAATAATTGTTTAATAAATGAATATAAACATTTATTTACCTATGTAGCTTAGTAAAAGTTGCCATATTGGGGCTTTATGAGGAGGGTTAAATAATGAACCTTCAATAATCTATTAATAAGGTATTTAAAAAATGTTTTATATAATATACTCACAAAATACCTAAAATTCTAATGCTGGGAAGGATTATAGTATAAGTAAAATAATTGGAGACATAAACTCATAAACCTAAGTAAGGATCATCATTTAAACAAAATGACATAAGCACACATTCACAAATCATGCATTTTTATATTCAAAGAGTAAGTTAATATTTAAATACTTATTGTAGCACAATGTTTTGTTGGTGATGCATATTAATAGCTATCATTCAGTGACCATCTACTAGGCACCCAGCACTCTATCTATAAAGCAAATATTATTAACCCTACTTCACCGAGGAAGAAATGAAGATGAGTTGTCACAAAACTTGCCGAGGTTACATGTACTCTTAGGTTCCAGAGAGCTGGAGTTGGAAATGTTTCTGACACTCAAAGCCCGCATTTTTTTTTTTTAATTTTCTAAAAGGAAGGGAGGGAGAGAGGGAAGGAGAGAGGGAGGGAGGAGGAAGGAAGGAAGAAAAAACCTTATTTTTATTTTTTGCCAGGATATATTTTTTAATCCCTGGATTATTTTGAAAGAGAGCTCAGTGATTCTGAGGAAAACTCAATTTAATAACCCTGTTAAATAGGTTGGCGTGTAACATACATTTTGAATGCTGCACAGAAAAGCAGGAAAAAAGGCAACAGAAAACCAACTAACTAGCAAGCAAGCAAATTAACTTGTTAACCACGTGAGAGGAATTTCAAGTAAACTCTTTCTTCGTAAAGTGGAATCTGTAATCGACCATCCTGCACTTATCACGGTGAAGAGGCAAAATCAAAGTTATAAACCAGGAAAAAATTAACAATGCAATACTAATGTACAAGAAAAAAAACAATAACACTACAAAAGGACTACATTCTGCTAATTATTAGGGCTTGTTACAATGATTTTCACACACACTCTTTCTATGATAAGTAAACTGGATGCTACTGAGGATCAAGTTCAAGGTAAAAATCAGTCATTGAACATGCAGTTCATTTTATACTAGAATCTCAGTGTGAACTTTATATCTCAGTCCTGGTCCTCCATCTATGGGGGAAGGATACATATGTGCATTATAATTCGCCAGATTGTTTCTTACATTTTCTTAGGAACATAGACATATTGAAGAGACAGTTAACCACATGATGTTAATTACTGAAGAAATTATCATTACTAAAATGAGAATTAACATATGTAGCTATATTTGATTTTGAAATACCATGTAATGTGTTATATATGTTTAATGAGATGTATCCATAAAGTTAATGCGATATGTCACCTCTTTGGCATGGGTTAATCCAAACAGCAAAATCAAATAAGCTCCCACATTGTGATCAATAAAATAAGATTTCCATACATCATACCACCCTACTTTTTTTTTTTTACATAAAGTTGTGGTTAATATATTGCTCAGATTGGAAAGTGAGCTTTTAAAGCCTGCCATTAGTTCAAGGCAAATGTAAGGAAATAAATCAGGTGTGCATGAAATGAGAAAATGCAAATAGAATGATTACTTCTGTGTATGTGGAAGCAAGAAAAAATGTAACTAGTATTTCTCATAGATGACGTACTTCTAAAAGGGAATGTATCTTCAGCACCAGATTTTCCCAGGGACTCTCAGCAATAGAGGTTTTCTGAGGTATGGGGCACTTCTGCTTTGCTCCTCCACCGCGATGTGGTCTTTGGGACCTGGTGTCTGGCTGTCTTAGAATATATGTCCTGTTTCTCATGTCCTTCTGAACATCACAGTGTCAGCCCTGCTTATACGTATCTGGTACTAGAATAAAAATTCCTTCTCATTATCAAGTTTTAATGTGAATATCTTCTACAAATCAGAGAAAGATTATGCATTGTTAGAAATATCTTAAGATGTTCATTGATTTAGATAATTACATCAGTGATGCAACGTACATAGCTTGTCCCATCTGAGGCACCAATAAGTACCAGTTGGATTTGTGGCTGTCACCTTCTAGCAGAGTCTACGTATATTTTATACCTGGGAGCTCAACATTGACTATCCATCTGAATAAGTCTCAACGAATCCTGACTCCCACACTGCACCACAGCTTATGGCTGAAGCCAAGTTCCAGTACCATTGTCACCCACATTTGCTCTGATCACGGCTATTTACATAATTATACATATCATTTTATTAGGTATGGCATTCCTCTTTTCATCACTGCATTAAAGTTGAAACATGCGTTTTTGAAATTACATGTGAAGGTACATCAGAGAACGGGTGTTGAAAACCGATGGCCCATGGCTCCTCCGCACTGCAGCCTGGGGACGGTCACATGCAGCTGAAAGGGCACGGTGACCTTTGGCATCGGGGCAAAGACTTTTCAGCTTGACAGTGAGCTCACCAGCATCCGTCGTTTACCTCCCTCCCACACAGCTGCAGCAGCAGAAGCTACTTGCAACCTCTTTGCTGGAAGAAAGGTATATATCAAGAACACCCAATCTCTCTCATAAATGCCTCAGCCCCCCATTTTGAGGCTAAGAAAACATTATTATTTTAGAAATTAAAAAATGGCATGATATTACATAATACTGTAAGCACTCATTTCTTAGACTATCCTGGATTTTTCTTTCAATATTTCATAAGAATAACACAATAATTAAGAATATGATTAAAATAAATTTAGAAAATTAAATTGAGGGAATCTACTCTTAGACAGTCATTCCCTTCATTAAATTTCATTGAACTGAATTTACATGACTCAAACACTCAGAAAACAGCACTTTAGGAACAACTAGGTTACAGAGAGCTGCTTTTCTTACTTAATATGAAGAGAGTAAGGGAAATAGAGATGGCAGGGCAAGGAGAGGAAGAGGGAGGAAGAAAGGAGGGTCTCAAGTGGTAAACTATGCCATGTTTTGTAACAAGCAGGAGCCACTCTGCCTGCAGAGGACCCTGGGTAACTCTCTGCCACTGAAACTCTTTCTGAGTCCGAGATGCAGCATCCAGATCTCCCCTGGCTGAGGGAGAACCAGCTACCGTGACGGTGCAGATGGCATTCAGGAGAACGTCTGCTTACCTCTTTGGAGGAGAAGTAAACAAGGATGACACAAACTATGATGCTAAATGTGAATGAAATGCACAAAATCCCTATTTTTAAATAATTTTAAAAGATCCTTTTATCTGCCCTATCATGATAAATGCATATCTTTATAGATACATTATTTGCACAGATTTGTAGTACTTGTCTATGACTTAAAGTTATTCGGAAAACAGTTGCCAAGAAACCTCAGTAGGCCTAAAACTCTCTTGCTGAATATGGACACATGCTTCCCACGCTATTAGCCATCTGGGAACGTGAAGTTCTTCATGGGAACTCTATTTCCCAAACTCCGCCAGCATCTTAGCTGCTTGCCTCACTTTGGATAAGCATGCCAAGCTCCAAAAGCATATTAACTATTTCACGCCCGGCAGGGGACAATTGACCTTGATCAGATTAAATGAGTAGAGAAAGGGGGACAGAAGAATACAGATATGTGAGACAAAAATTACACCTTCATAAAGGCCGGGGGAAAGGACAGATGTTTTAATAGTATGTTCTACATATTTCCTCAGCTTTTTGGTACCAAACAGAAATCTCGGTACAAAAGTGGCATCTGTCTTCAAAGAATCACTTTTGTTCTCTTATTACTATTGTATGAAAGAAAAGTATTGTCATTTTTATCACATCTCCAGATTCGTAACATCTACCTAGAGGTATGAAAGTATGAATTTGTTTTTCATGCATTTAAATGACAAACTAAAAAATATTTTGTTGAAATCACCTAGTAAATTGTACAACATGAAACAAAAAACTTCACTCCCTGGAAATAATACAAATATATTCTGAGCCTATAAGAAGACTTTTGGGATTACTGATTTTTAGAAAAAGCATAGGATTATTTTGTGCTTTTAGATAAAACACAGGATTATTTTTTTCAGTATGCAAAAAGTCACATTTAAAGCATGAGCCCCATGTAACCTCTTTACTAGTGTAATCACCGTTGGTGGGACTGCTCTTGTGGGCTAGTTAGTCCCATACCCTTTGAAGGACCATCCTGATATGTACACCTATCCTCAGACACGTACATATGAACATCTGTACACATACACAGACATGTACACACACTCACGCCCTGTGCGCACACACACTCCTCATCCTGGATGATGGTGTTGGTGCCACAGGGGTTTTTATATTTTTAAAAATCCCATAACTATTTACACAAAGAAAAAGTATGGTTTCTTTTATATTATTTGGCTATTTTTAAAATCAATTTCCATATTTTGGGTTCTAGTCCAATAAAGAAGATGTGGAAGATAAATTATTTACTCTTTGTTCTGAGGTTAAAAGCATCACAATACAGAAGAAGAAAGATTACCTGTGAGCGACTGAGAGAAGTGTGTGTGTGTGTGTGTGTGTGTGTGTGTGTGTGTGTGTGTGTGTGTGTTGAGGAATGTAGAGGAGAAAACACGTGAGCTTTCGTAGGAGTGACCGGGAAACAGAAATGCTGTGGTGAGCAGAGCCCTATGCCATTCTCTCCGTACATGAGTACCAGACCCTGCTGTCTCCTGCCTTTTATTCTGTCTTCAAAACCCATGCTGCGGACGTCCGTTCTTCCTCATGAAAGTGTCCTTGATGAAGTCCGGGTAGCACTAACCAATTATTCTCTAAGTACACCAAGAGTTTGCTTACCTAATACACGTTCACTGATGGGCTTCCATACACACTACCCCTACGTGCAGCACCTGAGCCTATGGACTGTTCCCAGATGTCAGGAAGTACATGGAGCACATCAAGACCTCAGCCTGCCTGGGTTGGTGCAAAGGGCCTGTGGAGACCGAAAAATTAGTGATAGCGGGCATGATTTAAAAATCTGCAGTCCTTCCCAGGTGTTCCTATTCCCTAACAGTCTTGGTGCTAGGTATGAATAAGCAATAATATCTGTCATGAAGTGAAGTATAAATTGAAAGGTAGCAAAGATAATGGAAGTTTGAAATCACTGTGTTCTCATTCCCCAGATGTCCAACCCCTGGCTTTTGCCGGTTGTACTGATGGAATCTGAACGTCCTGTGACCGTACATCTGGGCTCCTCTCTGCCCTTTGCCAAGGAACTGTTCTTTCCTCTGGGAGAAAATAAGTTTCAGGACTTATTAATTCACAGGATTTCTGACTCGAGTGAATTCTTTTCTCTGATGCATGTAGTGAGCTCTAGAACTTTCTACCGCCCATTGAAGCAGTGACCTCATCTTGGCCACTTACACTGACGTTTAATTACGAGATTTTATTTGCTCTCTTTAGAGTCGCTGCAGTTTGTGGGTTGAGGAAGAAAAGGAAGCACAGACCCCTTTTCATGATTTCTTGGGGTAAAAAGGGGCATGTATATCCTAAAATATTTTATATTCTCAATATTTTATTTTTTTAAAACAATAGCAGTACTAATATAATAACCTACAATGCTGCTCAACAATGCTGAAGTACAGGCTGAAGTCTTCTTGGGAGGAGAAGTGAGGGAAAGCCACTTGATCCACGAAGAAATGAGAACACTTCAGCTGTTTTGTTGCCATGGAATAAGATGGCATTAATTAAATATCTATTCATTAGTAATGAATGCCAAATAACAAAGCAGTTAGCAGAATATTAATCACATGCTTAAGGACTAATTGTACCGTATTCACAATTAATGGCACTATAAGAAGCTTGATATACTACAATACACATGGCATTAATTGAAAGCTCTTCTGGGAGTGTGATTTTCTATTTCCTAATGGGACAGTAGCACATTATACACATAGTTACTGAATTGTTTTTTTTTTCCTGAATATCCTGGTATGTATTTGGGCACGATTAATATATCCAACTATACCTCTATTACCATTAAAAAGCGATTGTTACAAATTGTGCTCTTTCCATTCTCATTTCCCTCTGGCAAAAGGAAACCTCATTTCATGACTAAAATTACTTTCTATTGAAAATAACATGATTATTCAGTTCATACGAAACCTTAAAGACGTAAAGCTGAACACAGGCTCCGTTTGGAAGAAGGCTCCCTCCTTCCACATGTGGCTCAAGTGATTTTCTCTTCTGACAGAGGTGGAGTATGTGATCAATAGATGGGGGAAAAGGACGCTTCTCCTCTCTGGAACCTCGCCCAAATGCTTCTCTGTTTCACGCAGATATGTTCTGAAATGCCCGTTACACCTGCTGCCTTAATACTATGGAGGGACACTTCGAAATGAGGTTTATTGTGGAGGGAGAGGAAAAGAAGCAGACAAGTGAGTACTAGGAGCTCTCAGGGCAGACTGAGTTACTGACCACAAATACGCATCTTCCCTGACTTGGCCATGGAACTTGGCAGCTCTTCCCACTGGTGGGGAGTGCACTCAGCCATCCCCTGACTTTGGACTTGGCCACAGAGATGTTAGCAGAAGTAATGCAATGCGACTGAGTCCCAACATGCGCCCACCAGTAGGGTCTCCCTCTTGTGTTTGTATCATTGCCATATTTGGCAAAATAAAGATGACCTCAAGTTCTTTGAAACTTCTCCTGTTGAGAGGAAGGTCTATCTCTTCCCTGCTGAATCTTGGCTGGTAGATAGAAGCTGGAAAGGCTCTGGGAGACTGTTTTTCAAAGCTGGCCAGGCCTTGAAAAGACAGTCAAACCTGGAAGAGCCTGAAGGAGAGAATCGGTTAGAAATTTAAGGGAAAATGCCTATGCAAGCCCTTTGTTCATTTTTTAACTGGATTGCATGGGTTTTATTTTGCTGTTGAATTTTTAGAGGTTCTCTATATACTCTGAATGTTAATACCACAACAGATATATATGACTCGTGAATGTTTTCTCTCATTCTGTATGTTTTTCTCACTCTGCCTTTGATGTACAAAAGTTTTCAATTTTCATGAAATCTAATTTGTTTATATTTTCTTTTGTTGCCTCTGCCTTTGGTGTCATACCCAAGGAATCACTGCCCAATCTATTTTAAGTAGGTTTTCCCCTATGCTTTCTTCTATGACTTTTAAACTTTAGACCTTATCTTTAGGTCTTTGGTGTATGTTTAAATTTTTGTGTATGGTGTTAGGTAGGGATCCAGCTTCGTTCTTTTGCGTGTGGATAGCCAGTTTTTCTAACACCTTGTGTTGACAAGACTGTCCTTTCTCCATTGTACAGTTTTGGAATCCTCTTCAAAAATCATTGGAACATATACATAAGGGTTTATTTCTTGTTTTTCTGTTCCATTCGTCTATATGTGAGTCTTTAGGCTAGTTCCACACCATGGAACTATTTGATTATTTTGTAGTAACTTTGCAAATAAGCTTTTAATTTAGGAAGTATGAGTTTTTCAACTTTGTTCTTTTTTTTATCAAGATTGTTTGGCTTTTTAGAGTCATGTAAGATTCCATTTGAAATTTAAGATAAATTTTGCTATTTCTGCAAAAAACGTTGTTAGGATTTTTAGAGACACTGCGCAGAATCTGTAGGTACTGTCGCGTAGTACTGACATCTCAACACTGTTACAGTGTAACAGCTGCCCATCCCTGAACATGAGTTTCTTTCAGGACAGAGGCGGTGGTTCTGAGCTCCCTCAGTTTTTGTTTATGGATGTCTTAATTTTTCTTCTGTTTTTGTGGGATGGTTTGCCACATATAGGATTCTTGCTTGATAATTTTTTGTTTGTTTTCTTTTTGTTTGCATTTTCTCTCCTTCTTTGCTGTTAGCACTAGAGAGGCCCATTGTCCCGGCCTCTAACTGTCATATCAAGAAACCCGCCACGGAAAGGGAGCCGGCCCCGTGTGGCAGATCGGTTCCTCACGGGGACACGTTTGTTTACGTCAGAAAGACAACGGTGCTGCTCATCTTGGAAAACTTTAAGTTTACCTTGTCTCTTAGGAACTTTTAACTGCTTACTTCATGCCATATTATACCCGCTCATAACTAAGATACTTGGTAGTGATTCTTTTGTCTCTCAGCCTGACTCAAAGTCTGAGATATGAAATATTTCTTGGCAGCCTTCTTTACCAGAGAATGAAACCTTTGTACCTTTGCTACACGGAGGTGCCAGCCCTGCCGTGGTCCTGGCCCCATGTGGACCAGGTCTCTGTTCAGACTCTGCGTGTGACCACGCTGCTCTCTCATTCTCCTTCCTCTATGACAAGCGAAACTCAGTGAGCGCTACTGACTTACGTTTCTGAGGTCCCTGTGGATTTCCGTGATAACTTACTGGTTTAAGTGTTCATTACTCTTCCCCCTGTAGATTCTCTTAGGCTTTGTGATCCCATCGATAGCTTTAAAACAATGATTCTTTTAAACAACGATTCCAGCTCTTTGTGTGTCTTAGAATATCTGATCAGCCAAATTGTTGTAAGCAAAATGCTGAAGTGTTTTCTTTTCTTTTTTTGGAAACACAAAACATATCATGTCTGTTTCCTGATATTCCTTAAGTTACCTTTAAGTAACTACCTATTTCCTATTGGGGTAGTCTGTATTCCTTAACAATATGGTTTATAATACTCATAATCCCCTTTGAACTTTGATTTTTTATTCACAGCTTTTATCTTCTAGAAATCTAAGTTTTTTTATAATTTCCCATAATGCCACATACACTTTCTCCCGGGACCTTTGCATATGATGTTAATTCAAATACTTTTTTTTTTCATATTATTTAATGGCCACATTGTAACCTTTGTTTCATGCCTCAGTGTAAATGCCCCTTCTTTGTAGAGACATCACCAAATGCTAGATGAAGATTCGTCACATGTGTAAAAAGGAACTAAAAATGACAGACAGAGATTTTGCTTTTCTTTTTATACCTTTCTGTTTTGATAAAAATTTTAAATGCACAAATATTACTTTATATTAAATATTTTAAGTAATATCAGGTCATTGGGTTATAAAAAGCCAAAGACGTACTTTTTCCTCCTAGAAACAAAACAATAAATGTTATTGAAATATATGTGGGTTTTTATCTATTTTTGTACATTCCTAGAAGGAAAATTTTTAGCCTTCACTTTTTAGGGCCTTGAAATACATTTAAAGTTGCCTGGCAGAAAGATTACCTGAAGTCAGCCTTTCCTCGTAGGGGACAACAACCGATGTCACAGTTGGTGCAGCAGATGCAGTGAAGATGGCTAGCCCCCATTAGTACCCATTCTCCCCTCTTTCTAAAGAAAAGAAGCCTAGACTTTTACACACACAAATGTAAACTCTGAAAATGGCTACAATTCCCGGGCCCCTGAAGATGAATAGCTATGTCCAGATGGATAAGTACTAGACGAATAGGATATAAAAGGATGTGAGATGTGCAAATTCCAAAGAGTGGCCTTGGAGGGAAGGGCTGGCTTTCTGATTCCATTTTCTCCGTCCTAATGTTCTGCATGTGGCCATCAAAGCTGGCGGGTGAAAACCGTTTAGAACCATGAGTTGATTTGGGTATGGAAACACACAAAGGAGCCTGAGTGGAAACACCATGAAGCACCAGACAATCCTAGATTGCCTGACTCCGCAGGGAGGTCCAAGAAAACACAAACAAGCAAACAAACCACCATGTCTCCAAATTCATTAAACCATTGTTAAAAAAAAAAATCCCTAATCCTGAACCTAATTCTAATCAATACAAGGAATATCTAATTTGAAATATCTAAGCAAATCCTCTTTCTTTATTAACTAACATTATAGTTGTAAAATTTATTTTCAATTCACTATATACTGTGGCTGAGACCAGGCACTTTACAGGCATTATCTCATTTAATCCTCACAATAATCTCTAAGGAATAATGTATTATTACCTATCTTTATGTTTCACAAACTTGGGGCACAAAGGACTTAAACATCGTGCCCAAAATTCTCCTGTGAAACACAGCTCACCTCGGGACAAGGCCAGCGCTTCCTGGCACCCATGTTGCAGAGCTTGTCCGGTCCTCATTTTACACCGTGCACTGAGCATCTTGGAATTAATTTTTTAAAAAGCAAAAAAGCAAGTGGGCATATTACCTGCCCTCCATATGTCCACATCCCTCCATATACTTAAGAGATAGGATATTCGAGATGGAAAATTATTGAGTGATTTCTTCCTTAACGACAATAGTTATACCTTTCTACCTGGTGCTTGCTTCAAAATTCAATTTTGTAATCCCTCTGACAATCAACCACTTGTCAAAATGAAGGCCCCACTTTCCAAATCAACTCACGCATGTGACGTTACCTACGATGTGATAGTATATGCATTGCTGCGTTTTAGGCATCTTACAAGCTGGGATTTTAGATCACCAATTTTAATCTATAGCACAGTTAATTTCTTCTAAAACCTGATCAGTGAGTTCAATAATGGTTTTGCCAGGTACTTACTGTCTTGTGATAGGGGCATAAACAGAAGCCTTTGAAATGTGTGATTATCCAATGCAACATTCTTATCGTATTTGACATTTTCTTTGATCACTTTGATGGATTTTCCAACTTGGATGAAAGAAACTGAAGAGATGAAGAGGGTAATGGCTCTGAGAGCTTTAGAAACAACCGTCAGAGAAATGGGAGAAAAAAAGAAAGCAAAGGCTAAAAAACCTTCTTTTAAAATGACTACCGCAGAGCGAGAGTTTAACTACATATCTGAGACTGTAGAATACGAGAACACATCAGAGACTTATCTCTTTTTCTTATTTGTCATTTTTAAGGAGACAAAAGTACAAATAAAGATAATAAGTAGCATTTCATAGGGGGTCACCATTTGAAAATAGTATCATGAACATCAACCATAATGATGAGGAATCCGTTCATTTTGAAGGTAGGCACTTTTAAGGTGCAAAGAGAGGTTATGGGACTTTCAATGTCAAAAAGTAGCAACAGAACTTCGATGGAAGCCCAGCTCTTTGACTTCAAAGTCAACACAACAGACTGGTGTCTGTGTGACTGTCACAAAGTGCCGTGCAAGTACAAGTTAAAGTCTAGAAAGGCCAGCTTACTGAACTGACTTGTAAAGTGATACCATTACTGAATAAATAGACAAGGGCACCAAGCACAGTCACTGTTACTGGTGTGTTTGGCCTTAGCATCTCTATGCCGTCTCTGCAACTCGGCGGAGATGTTTATTTAGAGCCTACATAGGTGAAAGGCATCAAATGAACTTTTCACTATGTGTTCGGGACCTATCACTATAGGCAAAATACAAAAAAAAATTAAATATTAAGCATTGCCATAATAGCTTTATTCTTGCAGCTTAATGACTGTGACGTGCTTATAGGGTGGTGAGTTCTTGTTTGGAATGTTAGTGCAGAACTGCTCCTGGGGAGAAGAGGGAGAGAGGGAATGCAAATCGGGAACTTCGCTGAGGTCCCATTCCGATTGCAACATTATCATTTTTGTGACCTTATAAGTCATTCAGTGTTGCTGGGTCTCACTCTCTGATCTACAGATTAAAAATACCTAAGTAAGTGACCTCCTACATCTTTGTGATACTGAAATATGTGACTTTTGCCACTGCATGTTACAGTCACAGTTGCCTTTTCTTGTAACTCTGCTGTGAACAGCAAAACTATGACTGGTTTAATGACAGTGTGTGATTGCTTAAAGATCTGGTGAGTAGTTGAGAACCGGAAAGCATAAGACCATTCAAATCAAGCAATTCCTTCTTTCCTTGCTTTTGCTTAGAGCCAACAAAGAGTTAGCAAAGAAATAGCCTAGGTTCGCTTTGATTGGTTACATGCTGAGACAGGTCAAGAGGTTTTTATTGTTCCCAAGCGAAATCCTTGTTGCCAATTCTCTATTTGCTGGAAGAAGAAACATTGGAGCAACTGGCTTCTCTTCTGAATGAAGTTCACTACGGGCCCCAAATTTCAGGTGAACCACAGTATTTAAGTGCAGGCTTCACTGGTGATACCACAGAAATATTTCCAGAAGGCCCACCGAGCATCCAAACACATCATGTGCCTGTGACTAAGCAGTGAGACACTGAGCGTATATTATCTTCTCTTCTGTGTATGAGATCTCGAGCTGTCCTGCCACCATCTGCTGGATCGTGGATGCAGCTGTTCTCTCCCAGGAATCCAGATGTGTCGTCTCTACATAAAGCCTTTCGACCCTGTGGATTCTGTGCAGGGAGAACGCAGTGGGTGGGATTCCCTGCCGCAAACATAGAGGCAGATTTTTGACCTCTCTCTTCTGGGGCTGAGCTGACACCCTCCTTCAGTCTTTTCCTTACCAAAGCGGTGGTTAAATTCCCCTCAAGGAGCCAGACTCAGACATTGTTATATCAATACTTCCATTCTGGGCTGCAGGAGCTTTTTTTTTTTTTTTTTTTTTTTTGCCTTTTTTGCCTTTTCATCTTGTTCCTTGTTCCTCTTTTTTTCTCCCCAGAGAAAGTGATCAAGAGGCAGTGCTACCTTGAACTAGACTCTCTGTAGTTCCCCGATCTTTAGTCTTGCTTCAGACCTGTACTTGCAGTTCCTTACGCTCTGATTTGACTTTGTAGACTCCAGGGACAAGCTGCTTCAGTTACCACTGAATGAACACAAAGGTGAAACTCACCATAGAATCTCTCTCAAAAGACAAAAGACACAGTTTCATTAAAGAAGCCAGCCACACAGTACAAGGTAGAGTGCTGCTTTATGATGGTGATTATAACAAATATGATGATTTAAAGAAAACTATAAATTTCATAAATCTGTTTCACAGATATTATCAAGCCTTATCTTCCCAAAGCCTCAGGGAGGTAGGCAAGGTAGTTTTTATCTTTATTTTACATCTGTGAAAACCAAACCCAAGGTATTAAGTGAATTCTCCAGGGCCGCACTGCTAGAAAGTATGAGAATTGAGAATTGAGAAATCCAGATCTTGTTCTCCATCCAATTACCTATCCATTTCACTCACTGCTTTATCCTCTATATGTGCTTCTTAAACTGCCATGTGTTTCCAAACTGTATTCTCATTTTAATCTGAGCTACAGAGAAAGACAGTATTTTCAGCAGTGTGGTCTCCTCCATGCTACTTCAAAGGGACACTTACTTGTTGAGCTTTGCTGACAACCTACAAGATTTGACCTAAGTTTTAGCTGGCCCTCTGGTCACTAACTATGTCACCACTTACTGAAGACATGCAGCAGGTACATGAAGATACTCCTGGACCAGGTGCTCCTAGAATCCACAAACGTGTGGTGCCAGGCAGAAAGGACACTGAGGGACAGTACGAAGACGTCCCAGGTCTTTTTCTACCCTTGATCAGTTAGCAGAATTTAGCTATACTCCATGTTTTGTTGTTATTGTTTTGTGTTTTGTTTTGTTTTGTTTTGTTTTGTTGTCTCCCACTAATCTGACTTCCTGTGTTTTCAATGTGCATGTTCCATAGCACTTTGGGTAGACCATTGGGAATCAACAACCTCTCTCAATCCTTCTGTGTAATGACTTCTCATTCTAAATGCCTGCTGTTGACTGATGACTTCATTCTGTGATTTGGGGCAAAGCTTCTCAAAAGAGAACCAAGAAGCACAGACTCTGGGTTCATTCATTCATGGAAGACTTTGAACACAGAGAATTACCACGGTCTGGACACTGTTTTGGCAGTTAGAACTAGAGCAGCAAACTCAATAGACACATTCTCTGCGATACAGTCTCATATTTTTGCATTTTAGTAATACAAGTTTCTTTCCAGCTGAAGCCTAAGGACAAAGTGTAGACTAAATAAAGTTAAAAAGAAAACACAAGAGTACGTGATATTGAAGGAAGGGAATAGTGTGTCTTTTTTTAGCTCCCAACAACTTTTCAAGCTGCTGGGTTTAGCACTGGCAACAACATATGGAAGAAAATATGCAGGAATCATGGGTGGTATTCCATTAGAATGAAGTATGTTAGGAGAACAAGTTCTGAAAAGGGAGGACCCACTATTAGTCATGCACGCTCAAGTAAAGCGCCATGTGCTTTCTTTGATGATTTTAAGTTCGGCCCAACTTCAGCCCTTTATTTAATGGACATGTGCATGGTGTGCTTTGAAAAGCTTGTGAATTCCTAACTATCCTAATAAAACATATCTAGTAAATGGAAAAAGTTATTCACACAAACGAAGAAACACGCTAAATTGATTAGGGGAGTGACAAGATCAGAATTCATAATTACATTTTAAAAACCGATTGTCTGGTGTTTTTTGGTGGGCTAGATCAGCCCTTCGTTAGATTGATGGGGTCACTGCTGACCTCCGGAGTGCACTAAGGATGCTGTGACAGAAATGCAGGTCTTTAAGAATGCTTCCTGGACATTTGCTGGCAAGAAAAATGTAAATGGACATAGGTAAATTAGGAGCTTATTTAGGAGGTACATTCCCAAAGGCTTGGAAATTTCTAGGATGAGAGTTTGTGAAGTGGGAGAACTCAGCATAAGTCCCAAAGTCATGGCTTGGGCAACTGGGTATAAATAAAATGATTCACAAAAGAGGAAAGCCAGGAGGGGAAGATGTTCTGGGAGGAACATATTTAGGTTAGCGGCACGATGAATTCAAGATGGCTGTGGGGCATTCCAGAAGAGTGTCTAATTATGGAGTTGGGCCTGTGAGCCTGGACTTTAAGGAAGTGGTCTGACCTTGAAATGTAGATGGCTTGTGGGTAAAACCTGGAAGCCTGTTAGAGTTAGTGATTGCCAAGGGGAAATGGGAAGACAAGACATAAGTGAGAGCCCTAACTAGTATCATAATTTGTGGGACGGTAAAACCTACTAAGTGATGCTGACAAGATGCAGCCAGACACACAGGAAAAACACAGGGAGTTACATCACAAAGGCGAGGGGGAAAGGATGGTTGTTTTAGCTTTCTTGATGTCAGGCTCTTCACTTTTTTTTTTAAATTATAAGATATAACACATAGGGAAATGCTCATGGAACACAAATGTTCCCTGTACTGAAGTGTTCTAAAGTAAACTTATATAATGAAAATCCAAGCCAAAAAAATAAAACATTTCTAACACCCTAGAAAATACCTCATTTGCCCCTTAACAACTTTGATCTCTCTCATACTCAGAAAATAATGATTCTCCTGCATTACTAATCACAGTATAGTTTAGTCCGCACTTTGAACTTTAAATAATTGGAAACACATTTGGGTATGGCATTTCTTACTTAATATTAATATTTGTGAGATTCATCATGTTGGTGTGTATCAAGTTCATTCCTTTTCATTATTGCATAACAATCTTGATGAATATTTGAACTGCTTCCACGTTGAGGCTATTACGAAAACCCTGTCACTAACATGCTGTCTCTTGGTGCAGATATGCAGGCGTTACAGACAGATAGATTCTTTTGAGAAGAAGGTAACGCGCAACATACTCAAAGATCGCTGCAAATACGAGATTATCCACTGGATGTATTCAAACGGGCTCACTGAATAGGCTGGTCAGCGGCTGTTCAGTGGGGGGTGCAGAGTTAATAGCAAATTCTGGTGGGGTGAGGATGGGATGTATGACTGGAGAACCATTCAGGGACTGAAGATAACTCATTCCTGGAGCGTGGCTTTAAGGAGAGGAGAAAAATAAAGAAAAGCTTGTCTCTAGTTATAAGGGAACAAAAGGCCCTTGCTACTTCTGAAAGAGACTGTCAATAATTTCTTCTCTTTCTTTATTCCTCAGCTTCTTTGTACCAAAATTTAAACATAATTTCTGCCATTCGGAAAGACTGCTTTGTCAAATCTTAACTCCCTGCCCAGGACTCTAAATCCCTTTCTGATGGGAGCTGACCCAACTCTCTAGCACCCACAGTCACTTATGCACCATGGTCAAGAGACGAAAGCTTTTCAGCTCTTCAGACGTGCTAGCCTTTCTGCCTCACCTCCACGGCCCCGCACTTGCACACTCTTCCTCTCGGAATGCTCCCTTCTGTGTGTGTCTTTCTCTTCTCCCGAGTAGTTTCTATTCATTCTTCGGGCGTCTGCCTAGATATTATTTCCTTTAAGTCTTTCCAAGTTAAATTATATTTTCGATAAATGTGTGTGTGTGTTAGCCATCCTCAGGCAAGCGGCTCATGGGTCACCTTTGGAAAACATTAACTGCCCTATAGGAACGGTCCAGGCATGGCTCGAAAGTCTTCAATGCCTCGCTGCTTTCTTCTACATCTATCATTCTGGCTTGACATTTATTGTGTCCATAACAGAATTACCTAAGTGAATTCCTTCTGTCTCCTTGTGTACCAGTAAGATAACAGGACCCAACAAGGGACACACCTCACTCCCATCCCAGCATGGACTATTAAGCAATTCTGGAATTAAATAGGTTTATTTTCCAGATAGAAACTTGTAAATTTAGGGTGAATTCTAATAGCATAAATATGTTTAACCTGAAATGGTTGTTTTAAAAATATTGTAGAAATATTGACAACTAAGATATATGTTTCTATATATAGTTGCTGGAAAATGCATACATTGGTATATAAATAAATATGAATATATACATATAGCTATGCAGCTTCACACACACACTACATACCACATTGCTGTGGAGTAAAATATTTCACATAGAGAAGTATATAATTAGCTAAAGTTTACCATAACTAATACAATTTTATTAATTTTAAATCTTTATAACCTTTGGCAAATGATGCAACTCACATTGCTCTACTTTTTCATCTGCAAAATGAGGACTTAGAGTCTCAGATAATCTTTCACATCCTTCCCTGGTTTCATTTTCTATGGTTTTTATGACATCTTTTAAAAATGGATTATAAACTTGATATACTCAGAGGACATCAAAGATGGTTTCATTTTCTTGTTTTGATGTTGATTCGGGGTCAACAGGAGGAGCATTCACCAGACTGCTGCAATTTTTTTTAGCTTTTCTCCCTCATTATTTGATATCTGTCTGTCAAATGGACATTTCCGTTACCCCGGAGCTAGGCTTTTCCAGCTGTTATCGCTCTCAGGCCCTCTAGGTTTGGCTGTTTCTCACTCGCAGTGAATTGCAGAAAAACGGCAAAAACTGCAAACAATAATATGTTACATTACATGTAGCAAACAAGATTCTGCCTAAAGACTAAAAAGCAGGACATAGTTCATAGGTGGGTTTGGCAGTAGCTGGTTTGGGTGTTTGGCATCTTTTATGTTTGAATCTGTCACAGAGAAATAAGTTTGCTGGAAAACAAGCCACTGAATAAGCCGCATAGCATTGGACATTGACCTTTTCAGGGGATGCACACAATATAAATTATTGCCTTGACATTTTATGTATATGGTAGCATCCAACGGAAAAAAAAAAAGTGGGCAGAACTTAAATCAGCTTAGTTTCATCCTTCATGCAAGTAATGTACTAAACTCTCTCATCTTTCAATTGTGGGCTTATTATAGGTATGTCTTTATTAATAGCATTATGTTTTTCTATTTAGGCCATATTTCTGCCTTGAAAGTACCTCCATCAAAATCTAGAACACTATGAAACAGAGAGATTTTTTACCTCTTGAGAAAGTATAAAGTAGAAGCAAAATGAAGGAAGTGACTTGTCCGGATCACAGAAGAGGCAATGGGTCCAAAACAGAAGCAGAGGGTTGATTCCCAGTCATTGCTTCCTGCACCAGTCAGCATTAGCTTCCTGTTGTCACCCTGAGTTTATCAGCTTTAGAATTCATGGATTGCCACTATGCAACCTCGCTTACATAGATTCCAAATGTTATTTAAGTGATGTACTCTTAAGAAAGTCTAGTTGGCATGATTTGGGAATATTAAACAGATTTTTTCATAGTGGTTGTTAAAAGATGTTAATCATATTGGACACAGCCACTTAACAAGACAAGCATTGAAAACTAACTTTTATGTAGTACTTCAGCCCTAATCTCTAGCAATCACTAATCAATACTTAAGTATATTAATTGTACTGGGCACCCATCGTGCACAGTAATGTAATGAATTTTCAAATCTAAATGGGCATCTGTTTTCATAGAGCCAAGTCACATATTCATCTGAATCCATTCATAACCCAAAGCTGTCATCGACACTTTCAGATTGCAAGGTTATCGCTTCAACTGCTAACATAATAAAATAAAATATACACAGTTTTCCTCAATGTCTACCTATCTACTTTCTATGTTAAAGCATCATAAAATCCTTGTCACCTTCTAAAACCAGTGGTTATTTGCCTTGCTTGGAGAATGGCAGATTAGAGATACATAGGAGATAGATGTGGAAGGAGGCTTTCAGTAAGTAAAGGCATCCACATGTTAGCATGCTCAGATTTCCTGGTCTCTAAGCCAGAGATGATGCATCTGAAACATCTTAAATGACTGCTTTCCCATGAACATACTGTATAGAGGTTGGTTTTTTAAACTCTTATGGAAGGAGATTCATAATCAGTGAACAGTTATAACCTTTCGTTTTTCTTGGGTTCATACATATATCACTGAGTACGCAAAGTGCTGCATATGAGAAAATCGATAAATGCAATGCTTAGATGATGAATGTTTACGATTTACTCTTTCATTGCTACTGTGTGCTAATAAAAACAACATCTAAAAAAGAAAAGTGAGGTTACAAACATAGAGGAGATACCTGCCCCCAACTAAATATTTTCCTACTAGTTAAATCAAAACACTCCTATGGCTAGCATTTTACTTCATTGCACATAAATTGCAGATTTGATATAACTCATCCATCCCATTGAAAAGGAAAATGTGTAGAGTTAAAGGAAAAGTTGGGATAAACTTCATTATACAGTTGGGAAAATCACTTATGCATTCAAAAAAAAGGCGAACAGTAAATATGAATGAATGCAGTTGGGTTATCTGTAACTCTGTCTCAAAAAACTTTTTTATGGATGAAATATCTTAAAATTTAAATTACCAAGTGTCACAATACTTTATGTGAAACAGCTGCAGAAAATTTCATGTCTTTTTGAAATGTAGGACAACATCATATGCATTTGCAATGTGACAAGGAGTTTTCATTACAGATGAGGGCTTTTTTTAAGACTCCAAAGTCCATTTTTTATGCATTGACAAAACTGTCATACAATTAAAGTAATGAAAGCAACCCCATTTCCCTCCTGCTGAAAATACAGTTTCCTATAGTAACAAGACAAAATAATTTCCCTTGTTAATACTTAAAAAAAAGGGAGAGAGAACACTTTCTTTTTGAACAAACCTAAAGAATATCCCAATGGATGTAATTTTCCTGTTTTGAAAACAATATCTTGCATAATGATTCTCTTCTCTGAGCATTATTAGGGCAAAAAAGTCCAATGCGTATGAGTCCAATGTGAAAAAGTCCGACGTGTACTTCACAATGTAAGGCCTGATTTCTTTCCTTTGAGGTTGTGTTTACTATTTGCT
Source organism: Desmodus rotundus (assembly GCF_022682495.2). NCBI lineage: Eukaryota > Metazoa > Chordata > Mammalia > Chiroptera > Phyllostomidae > Desmodus > Desmodus rotundus. The sequence goes on along the minus strand of NC_071396.1, from coordinate 106,293,997 downwards.
AAAGCAGACATGAATGGAAGAGCCTTACAGAGGAGCCAAATAGAGATGAGGCACTCCTGAGTGCCTGCTCCCGACGGTCATGTACTACTGCGAGGGCTTTGTGTAAAGACAATGGCCGCTAGGGCCAGGTCACTTATTTGGATATGATGCCATTTGTCCCCTCTCTGATTTAAGTTACAATTTATTTTGAAGATGTTATTTAAAATGGATTTCTATCCAGTATCAAGGGAAGACCAAATAAAATGTTTGGAGAAACAGACCTTTGGAAGAGAGCTTAGAGTAGATATACGTGACAGTGTTTACCACGCGATCCAGAGTCAGGTCAGATCAATTCACATAGAGAACTAATCCATCATTCATTTTGATGAGCTGTACTTGCCATGGCTTTGTGTAGATGCTCTATAATGTTCAAATCATGTTGGCAACGAAGAAATACATGATATCAAATCGTTCACTGAGTAGTAGGTCACGTATTAGAGAGGTCATTTCTTCATTGCAAACAGCATACGCATCACAGGGGAATGGCACCTCCCATCTCCTCGCACTGACCCAGGCCTTGTAAGATTCCCTTTTCCCCAGCAAAGCCTCTGGTCTCCTCCATTTCACTGATCTTGTGAGATTAGTCCGGGATCATGGGTTGCAATCAGGATCCAGTACAAAGAATCCCACCTGACTTGATCTCTTGGTTGGGCAGTTATTCTAAGTAGGCGAATTTACTTTTCAAAGTCTGTGATGCAAAGTCTAGCTGAGTTCATAAGGAACCATAAGGAACCAGTGATAGCTGCTTTAATGTTGACATAGAAAGATTTTAAAGGAGTACCCTTTGTAACATGAAAATTAGTGCGTGTAAGCACAGGTAGTTTTTTTTCTTTGATTATAAAACCTGCAAACAATGTACTAAAAATAACTAGTCCATGCTATGCTATGTATATAGCAATTATCATGAAAGTGTTTGATTATAGTCCTTCTTATTAATGGTGCCATTTTCATTTATAGGTTTGTAAACACTTCAGACTCTATTACCTAGTAGCATTATTTCATTCTGTCAACAGAATGCATTATGTTTTGTTTGATGGCTGGAGCAGGATGTGGGAAGGGAAGAAGAAGCAAAATGTACAGAGCCAAAATACCTGGAATGCTTATGTAAAGTTACCCCCAACACTGGTGGAATGCTAGCGGGGTTTGCTTGCTTCTTTGTGCATTGTATGAGTTATTTTGTAAAGCTAGGTCAATGTGAGACTTTCTTAATAAACTAATAATCTCTTTACTTAAGATACCAGCCTATATCCTATATAATAACAAGGTAAAGGATTGTCTACACAGATAAAGTTAACTTATGTTTAGATAATTTCAATATCAATTACAGTTTGAAGATTTTTAAGTATTTATTGCTATATAAAATAGTTACACTGAAAGTTATTTGTATATTTATAATTGTCTTATTGTTTTAGTAAGTCAATTCTTACTTTTTCCTCACTTACAATGTGAAAAAAATAAAAAGAAAATTGTTCCCCCTCAATAAAAATCAGTGCCTTGCAGAACAGAGGGATATCTTAACAATGGAAAAGCTGGTAAAATGTGGATAATTGCAAAGTTGAAAGGACATTTCTGCAGGTACTTTGTTTGCCAAAATAATGTTAAACAGTAGGCCCCTTTCTTAGAACGTGGCTGAATGCTGTTAAGGACATCTATTAGATGGTCTCTAAGCTATGGAAGCACATCGCACATGCTCATATCATCCCTGTACATGTGTGGTCTACCCATAACCATGTCCGAACTTAAACACAATATTGGAACTAACCGTGTTGCACTTAGCTCCTATCTCTCATACTCAAATATTCAACCCATCAATATTTTGAAGTTATAATACTTTAAAATCCCCCTGCAGAAACGAAGTTACCTAAGAGGAAATATGCCAACCTGGAGATTCTGTCCCATGCAGCAGTTAAAGGCAGGCTGAAGTGAGTAGGGAATAAAAAGTTCATTTTAATTGCTAATCACTATAGAGACTATTAAAGCCAAAGCAGAGAATTCCAAACATTTAGGCTAAGACTGATCAACTAGAGTTGATAATCTTTCTCCTTCTAAACAAGCTTGAAAATAATCTGCCTCTGCTCCCAGCCCTGAAGGTCTTGTTTATACTAGGTGAATATTTCTGTCTTATGCATGGAATTGAACAAGACACAGGCAACTGAACTAAGAGGGACTGATCCAGTTTTTAGACTAAACAAATCTAGTTTATACTTTTCTCCTTAAAAATCTGAGTAAATAAACAGTGGAACTGCACCAAAGTAAAGAGCATTGCAGCAAAGCGAAAAATCAATAAATTCAAAAGGCAACCCACAGATTGGAAAAAAGTATTCACAAACTATACCTGATAAAGGCTTCATTTCCAGAATACATAAAGAATTCTTATATCTTGATAGAAAAAAACAATTAACTCAATTGAAAAATATGCAAAAGACTTAAATAGATATTTTCCCAAAGACATACAAGTGGTCAATAGGTATATGAAATATTGCTCAAAACCACTAATCATCAAATGCAAATCAAAAAACTTACTGATATTTCACCTCACAACTGTTGAAATGACCATTTTAAAAAATCACAACAGTTAGCAAGGATGTGGAGAAACTGGAACCTTAGTATACTTTGGTGGAAGATAGAATGTTGAAGCCACCATGGAAAACAGTATGGAGGTCCTTCAAAAAATGAAAACTAGCACAACCACATGATCCAGCAAATCAGTTTCTGAAAGAACTGAAATCAGGATCTCAAAATATCTGCACTTCCGTTTTCATCACAGCATAACTCACCATAGCCAAGATATGGGAACAACCCAAGCATCCACAGACAGATGAATAGATAAAGGAAACATGGCATATATATATATATATATATATATATATATATATATATATATATACACAGTAAAATATTATTCAGCCTTACAAATAAGAAAATCCCACCATTTTTAAAAACATGAATAAACACAGATGACATTACACTAAGTAAAATAATCCAGTTGTAGAAAGTTAAATACTGTATGACTCCACTTGTAATGAGGTCATAGAAGCAGACAGTGTAACGGTGATTTCTAAAGGCTAGAATTGATCAGGGAAATGAGGAGTTGTTGCTCAATTGGGATAAAGTTTCCATTATACAAGATACATAAGTTCTGGAGATCAACTATAGTTAACAGTATTATATTGTGCACTTAAAATTTGTTAAGTGGGTCTCATGTTAAGTGTTCTTACCACAACAAAAGAAAACAAACATACAAACACACATAAAAGAACATGAATCGCAACATCGTTTTCACATGTCCCTCCATTAAAGATGCATAGGAGTCTCTCAGACATTAAGGTTGTTGGTGGTTCACGTTGTAATGTCTTCTTCCATGAAAGGAATATTTTTATTCCTCCATATTTGACTATTGTAAAATTATCAATTGTCTTAGGACATCAATTTGTATATTAACTTGTATAAAGGAAAGTTTTAAAAACTTGTGGAAGAGAAGTATATAACCTGTATTTTTAAATGAATCTTGCAAGTCTAAACTTAATGATAATCTACAACATATTTCCCTTGAAAACAAAGGATCCATTCTTTGTCTCCAACTGAATTATAAATTATTAGCTGCTGTCCTTCATAAGTAGTTTAGCTTATGGCCTAATTTATCTCAATTACTATGTTGGTTACTTTAGTAGATGAATGCATTAATTTTAATTGGGTAAAGACTAATTTAGATAGGTATCAGCCTACACATTTGTTTTACTTACTTGTTAAAAAAAGCTCACAAGTAATACTAGACTTAATCACAACCTATTGTATTGAAAAACGTAAATTCACATCAGATTATATGTTTTCCTTAAGATGTTGAAATTCAAATGTCTAAAATTCACAATTACCTAAAGTAATTCCCAGAAAGAACTAAAAGGGGAAATTTTTCTATCAAAAGTGTTTAATGTTTTAATAATAATGAGTATCTGTATGTTCAGATTCTGGACTCACTTGGGCCTGAATTGGAATTCTGGCTTTGTTCACTGCTGAGTAGCAGATATTCTGTGAGGCATTAAAATTTTTTACAACTTAGATCTTCATCCCTAAAATAGGAAACTGAATTGTATCTATCTTTTGAGGCTTTTGCAAGGATTAACTGAGATGGTGTAGATAGGGAACTTAGCATTTGCCTGACAGAAAGAAAGGTTTATTTAAAGATCACTGTAAATATTATCACTATTATTATCTTTGAAGTTTAGCCTGATAAAAGAAAGAATTCTGGATGTTAAAGTCTATCTTTTTTAGTTAAACTTTATAATATCAAGTTTCATTTAATTCCATGCCCGTTTTACTAACATTAGTTGAGTAATCACAACTGTTATCATCTTCTTAAGTAAGAAGGAATTGAGCCATCGGGAGACTAGATGTTTTATAAAATCTTTTCTTGGAAATACTTTGGGGATATGTGATGTTCACATTCTGGTGATAGTTCCATGGCCTTGTTAAGAACCAGAGACACAGACAACCAAAACAATAGGAGAAATTATTGTTTTATTTTCAAATCCAGAGGACAGCATATGTTTCAATTTTGTTTAATTTACTAATTGAAATGAGTTTGGAAAATATGAAGTAAAACAACTCAATGATCCAAAGAATTTCCCTTGTTATTCAAATTGGTAATGTATATAAAACCAGCTGTAAAAAAGAAAAGTGTGCAATAATTTCCATAATATAAATTAAACTGTGATGATGTCAAAAAATGCCTGGTACTGGCATAAGAACAGGCACACAGATCACTGGGACAGAATAGAGAGCCCAGAAATAAACCCATGTCTTTACGGTCAGTTAATTTTTGACAAAGGAGGCAGGAGCATACAATGGAGTGAAGACAGTCTCTTCAATAAATGGTGTTCAGAGAACTGGACTGGTACATGCAAAAAAAAAAAAAAAAAAAAAAGAAATTAGACCACCATCTTACACCATAGACCAGAGTAAATTCAAAATGGATAAAAGATTTAAATATAAGTTGTGATACCATAAAAACTCTACTGGAAAACAGAAGCAGTAAAATTTCAGATATCTCAAGTAACAATATTTTTGCCAATATATCTCCTAAGGGCCGGGGAAATAAAGGAAAAAATAAACAAATGGGACTACACCAAATTAAAAAGCTTCTGCACAGCTAGAGAAAGCACAATCAAAATGAAAAAGGAACACACCCTACGGGAGAACATACTGGCCAATGATTTATCAGGCAAGGTTTAATCTCCAAAATATATAAAGAACTTACAAGATTCAACACCAGAAAGACAAACAATCCAATTAAAAAATGGGCAAAGGACCTGAATAGACACTTTTCCAAGGAGGACACACAGAGGACCCACAGATGTATGAAAAAATGCTCAACATCACTAGCCATCAGAGAGATGCAAATTAAAACCACAACGAGATACCACCTTACACTTACCAAAATAGCTATCATTAATAAATCAACAAACAACAAGTGCTGGTGAGGATGTGGAGAAAAGGGAACCCTAGTGCACTGTTGGTGGGAATGCAGACTGGTGCAGCCACTGTGGAAAACAGTAGGAAATTTCCTCAAAAAATTTAAAAAATGGAGATGACTTTTCACCCAGTGATTCCACTGCTGGGAATGTACCCGAAGAATGGTAAAACACCAAATCAAAAGAATTTTTGCACCTCTGTGTTTATTGCTATATAGACACTATTTATGCACTATTTATAGTAGCCAAGATTTGAAAACAGCCTAAGTGTCCAACAGCAGATGAGTGGATCATCCAAGTAGCATCATACAAAATAATTTGTATCCTTTTCTGCTTAGTATTTCATAAACATTGTTGCATATTAGTATAATCAGATCTACTTTATTGCCATTATATGTTGCTATCGGTCCTTTTGTATAGTTTTTCTCTAATAATAAAAATGATTACAGTAATTAAAAAATCTGGTACATCTACACAATGGAATGCTATGCAGCAGGAAAAAAGGAGGAATTCCTACCTTTTGTGACAGCATGTGTGGAACTGGCGGCTAGTAGACTAAGTGAAATAAGTCAGTCAGGGAAAGCCGAGTACTAGATGATCTCACTTTTAAGAGGAATCTAATGAAGAAAATAAACTAATGAGCGGAGTAGAACCAGAGGCACAGAATCACGGAGCAGACTGACAGCTGTAAGAGGGGAAGGAGGAAGTGGAGACTCATTGAAAGAAGGCGAAAGGGTTAGTCAAAGAACATATATGAATGACGCATGGACATGGTCAAAAGTGTGGTGGGTGGGGCTGGGTACAGTTATCCTAAAAATTAGGATAATTATAATAGCATAAACAATAAAAAGATAAAGTAAAAATAATCTCTAATGATGTCAAATTTGAAGTTATTTTGCATCTTGTATGTGTTCATATTTTATATTCATGTAAAATCATGTTAAATACAAGGCATTTATATTTTTTCATTTACTGAAATCAATTTCTTACCAGTCTCAGCTATCTCAAGCACATGTGATACATTATACTCATATATTTTGATTTTTTCATTAATCATTTTCCCTGAATTACCCCTTTAGAATGAAAGCCTATTATCTCTATTTAAGGGGTCTCTGATTTTTCCAAGAACCCCAAACCTTTCAAAGCACGATGCGATCGGAAAGCTGAGAAATGAGAATTGTATCATCTAATCACTGTTCTTTCCTCTCCCACCAATGGAGACTGAATCTGCAAGGACGAATAACCACTTCCCCTCTGTGTTGAGCTGTTGTCAACAGGACCTTTGCCAGCTTCATGTGATTCCCAAGGATACATTTCAAAAAATTGCCTTGGTCAGGTGGCAGAGGCCAGAGGAAATTCTTAGACATGGGTTTCTGACTGGGTTCCCCCATACAGACCCCAAAACAAAACTGAGTCATAAGACGCTAGTGTGTCTGAGAAACACCTTATTTGGTAGTCCCTAAGCATTGCCTGGGGCCAACACAGCAGGTCATCTTTCTTTGAATCCTAATAACTAGCCACTGGGTTTGAATTGCTTCCTTTATAAAAGTCTCCTGAGAGACTTATGTAAATTAACCTGGTTTTGTCTAGTGACCAGCTTTGCATAAAGAGCTCAAAAAAGATTCCTGTAACAATAGCCAGAGTGGAGTGGGGAGGGGATAGTGGGGAGAGGGGTCTACAGGAGCTACTATAAAGGACACAAGGACAAACTCAAGGGGGAAGGTGGAGGTGGGGGAGGGAGGTGGGATTGGCTGGGGTGGGGAGAAAATGCAGACAATTGTAACTGAATAACAATAAAAAAAATTTTTTTTTAAAAACCAGAGGTCTAAAAAACTCAGTGTAGTCTTAAATAAATAAATAAATAAAGTGTGTTCTAAACCTCAAAAACAATTAAATAAATAAAAATAAAAAACAAACAAAAAAAGATTTGTGGACTTCCTATTTTATATTGTGACATATGAAGTGCTTGAAAGTCATCACTCCCATTTTCACAAAAAGAAAAAGCTGAGAAAACTGAAAATCAGTGACTGAGAATTGAAGTTATAGGGCAAACCATCCGCTGCGGAAAGACAGGCTAGTTTATAAGGTCACAGCAAAGGTCTGCTTACCCGAGAAGATCCCATGGCGCCCTGAACTGGCAGAAACAGTAGTAATAGTGAAATAGTAATTTTTACCAATGGCTGAACTTGAGGGGGAACGAGCCTAAACCTGAGAAAATCCTGGGGCTTCTGGCTCCCAGGGCTGCCACATTTTCAAGGAGTTTACCACAGGGTGCCATATCAGGTTCCCACAGGGAAGAGCCAAAAAAGATCCACCCAAGACTCTGGGAAGGGTAAGGGAAGAGCGATCACGGAGATATATTCCCACCGAGTTTTCCACAATGAAGACCTTTTCTGCAAGGAGAACACTGCACCAGAGCTCTATCCCTCCCACCGTGGCCCCCCTAGCTTTCTTGTGTCACCTAATGGTTAACAAACAGATGAAACACAACAAAAAGTGATGCTAATGGAAAAACACGTGTGACGTTCAGAGCTCAGAAACACTGACTCACTAACAGTCTGATACTTAATCATAACATGATGGAATGGTTCTCCTGTCCCACCACCTTCCCACCACACCACCGAGGCCCGAGTATAATGACAGTAGGTTGGAGCTGAAAGTCCTGCACTACAGAGTCTATCTAAGGAGTCTGCAGGAAAGCCCAAGGTCAAGGAGAGAGGGAAAAGGAAGATACTCATGGAGTGAAAAACTTCTGACATGTACAATACAGGATAGATCACACAGAGACAACTCCTAACCAGATTAACATAAATTCCTACATTAAAAAGATATATTTATCTCACTTTCTATTATCTAATTCAATGTCTATCACAATAAACATAGCATTCCAAGGTAAAAAAATCAGTATCTATCTCACAGCCCATTCTGAAGAGACAAAAATGAGAACCAGACTCATTTGTTGGAATGATCAAGCAGGGAATTTAAGATAAATAATACTGATACACTAAGGATGCCCTTCCAAAGAGTACAGTTTGGAAAGGAGGAAAAGAGAATAGCTTTCGGGTGGAGAACACTGACAACTACTACCTCAGCCAGGCAACCCACACCAGCAGTTAGTAGTCAGGCGGATGGTGTGCACATACAATAAGAAGAACCCATAATGCATATTTAATCATGTGGGGAAACAGCAGACGCATTCCACACGAGAAACTCCTGAAACTGGTCAGCAACAAAAACAGTCTGAGAAATTATCACAGCCAAAACACCCTAAGAAGACACGGTGACTGTGTGTGACATGGTAACCTGATTGGGATTCTGGAACAGAACATGGAAATTTGGTCAAAACTAAGGACATGTAAATAAAATTTAAAAGAATGCTAATATATCAATATTGATTTATTCACTGTAGCAAAATTAACATGCTACTTTAAGGTCATAATGTGTATATGGTGTGAGATATAGGTCTCTTTGTATAAACTATACATTTTTTCAGTAAATCTAATACTGTTCTATTTTTTCATTATGTAAAAATTAAATTTTTATAAAGACCAAAAACATCAAAAGAATCATGCGGATTTCTTTGCAGCCCAACCCCTTTCTCTTCTACGAGTAACAGGGTTCTTCACAAGACGGCTTCTCTCAATAAGTGAGCAAACAAATGAGTATCTCTACCAGGCTATGTTTACACATGGGAAATCAGCTAAATTATCTGTAAGCTATGGAAGGAACCGTGCAGCTTAGGCTGTGTGTAACCACGTAGCTTGTGTAAACTCATATATACACATTAGAGGGAAATTGAAAATGTTCCATGGGTTGTAAATTGTGTTTATTGACCACCAACAATTAGCTGAGTGTCCCAAATATTCACAGGTTTGGAAGCATATGTTCCATAGCCAAAGCCCGACCTGCTTTCACTCAACTCTGGCATCAAATACAAGGCCGACTGCCTTTGCTTTCATTTTCCCCTGTACACTCCCTTTAACGATGTCTGCTTAGTCCTAAATTAAAAGCTTCAGATACTAAGGGCTTTGTCTTCCTAACCAGATACATTGCTTAGACATTACCATGCACTCATCTTACCTCTAAATGCCTTCTCAAGATGGTGTGAATAAATGCCCAAATACTACTCACAGTATGATGCTAGAATTTAGCAGTCTATGTATGCATGATTCATTCATTCCTGGTCTGCACAGTAAAAGCATATCGGGTATGTTTGCATATATTTTTGTTATTAATGATATTTTAAAGTTATAACAACTATAATGTTGGAGAAAAAAAGTAATCCATCATTATGAAGGCACGGCCCCAATTAGCTGATTACTGGGTTAGTCAATTAAACATAGGCCGCAATTTGCATGTATAAATGCGGGGTTTTAATAACTAGATATTGTATTCCCTCTAAACTGCCTGTATTAAATAAATAATGCACATAAAACTATGTATCTTTGTAATATAAAATATCCAGCACTCAAGAGTATTAGTTTTCAACATTATTAATTGCGTAGTTGGTGAATCAGGGACTAAGACTACCCATGACCCCCAATGTATATATTGCTTAGCAAATATACTAATTAAGCCCTGGACCAAAATACCTCTCCTTGTAAGTGTCCCATTTGAAACTGCATTTTTGACACCAATGCCTCTTTGGACTTCTCACTCATTTGAATAAAGTTAAAGTATAACAGTAGTTAATGTTATATCTTCCCAGTAATATGAATTCATGCCAGTCCTAAAAGAAACACATTCAAAATGACACATGATAACAGATTACAATAGAGTCTGAAGAAGCTCAAAGTTATGCGAAGTCCAAACTTTGGCAGGCCTTTTGGTTTTACTGCCAGTTCCCTGCCAAAATCCCCTTTGATAGATGAGAACGATTTGTCTTTTTGGACATTCACGAATGAGACGCCGCAGACATTGAATTATACATACTGAGGTGAAATTCACTTTTCATATTTGAGTTTGGTAGATGAATATGCAAGTGGAATTAAATGTCCCAGATGTCTGGCCAACTTAAACTACAATAAATCTAAATATTCGGACGAGTTCAACTAAACACAGAACCTGTGCACAGAAGCGTTCTATCTGTGTTTGTCGCTGATACTGATGATACTCCTGGCTTCTTTAAACCTTATCCCTTACTGAATACTTCTACTCTGAGGGGCAGAGTTTATATGCCCCACCCTAAAGAAGCTTATCTGGTGTGCAGATTTTGAGGTGTCGGGGATATTTAGCACTGCTGAAGTCTCAGGGAAGAGTGTGAGTGAGATAATGATCCGATTTTGTGTAAATGACAATAGAAGGCATGAGCACTTCTAAGACTGGCTTTATAGAGCAAGGTCACTAGGGAGTGGGAAAGCCAACATTTCTGTAAGAGTAAACAAACATTTAAACAAATGTACACAGTGCAAAGTGTCAGCTGTGTCACAGAAGGATGTATAAAAATCTATGATATCCTTCAGGAAAAAAAATTATATTGGAGGTAATTTTTTAAAAAAATTTTCCAGTTGAAGAAGTGACTGATCATTCTCAGTAGAGTAGAAGCATAGAGGTCCACTTAAATCTCATTGTGATTTATATATGACCAATGTCTACAAAATTAAATACAAAATATTATGTTGTGAAAAGAGAGCGAAATGCCTTGGATACTGACTTTGCGTTTAAATTTCATTCTGTCTGCCGGAAACATTCTTCAAAGCGTTTAATAAGAATAATGAAAGGCTGGGTTTGTATTTCAGAAATGTAAGTCTAGTCACAATATTGTGAATCAACTAGAATGAGCAAAGAAGAGAGACTTGCAGCTCTTGAACTGAAGTGATAAGATACAGAACTAACCTAATAACAATAAAATGGCTCAAGGAAATGAATTGAGACATATTTAGAAAGTAAAAATGACAGGAATTTGGGAACTATTAAGTGTGGGAAATAAAGAAATATAAAAATATGAAGAGAGATAGACATCATTATGGGCACTTTCAATAAATGTGCATAGAATGTTTTTGATATTTCAAGGTAATATTGCAAAAAGGAAAGTATATAGTATACATGTAGATTTAATGGAAAAGGGAATAATTTAACTTCTTACATGTGATTATTGATATATCAGTGCAACATCCGATAGTTTTCCATTACTCGATGCAAGTAAGGACGTAAAACTTGGGAACCACAAAAACTACTCTGGAGTCACAGGAAAGTGAAGTTGAAGACACAAACATTCATGGAAGGTCCTCATGGAACCGAGCCATGATGAATGAGCACAGAAGAATTTGTAAAAGGGGTGATGTACAGGTTCTCACAGAAAGGTGCTATACAAGATAATGTGAGTGTATCAGGTTCTAGATAAAGTTACAGAAAGAAATAAAGCAAAAATGAAAGATGAGCTGGAGAAGTTATCTTCAATAAAGTTAGGCTGCCTGGTACTCTCCTAGGGCTTTATCTTTTCTTCTTAGATTTGAGACTGATAATGAGGCTGGGAGTATTGGAGCACTTACACAACAATGAGCTCAGATAAAAGATAGACTTGCCCCAAAAATATCACTTTAGAAAAATACAGCTTAAAGGCCTTTCTTTTTATAAGATATTATATAAAGGTAAGCAAGAATTTCAAGGTGAATGAATTTAAACAACTTGTGAGAATTTTGTGGTCTGCTAACTACTGAAAATGTGTTCTTCAAATAACATTTTAACATACAACTTACAAAAATTTAAGGCAACTTACTGAGAGAATGCATGAATACAAGAAAACTGGTGCAATAAGCATTTTTTAAATCTCCAGTTCAGGGTAGCAGATGACATAATGGAACACAAATATGACATTTAAAGAGCCCTAAGCTTTCTGATGTGCAAGTGATTCTTCTAATAATCTAGGAAAATAAAAATTTCCTGTTACTATTTGTATAGCACAAACATATGCACGTTAAATATATGGGAGCTTAGTATATGTACAAAATATGTACAAAAATATGTAAAATAAGTATAATAGGTATAGATATACACATGTATATATAGAAATGCAAATATATTGTACATATAGATGTAGACATATTAGTTTTGCTATATTTATAAAACAATTATGTATCAATAGAAGACATAGAAATACATAAGTCCCAATAAATATCTGGGGCTACTACATTATGCTGTAAAATACAAAGGCCAAATTTTGCAAGTTTCACGGTTAGTGGTGGGTATCTTCCCCTGCCACTAACTTCAAGGCCATTAGTTTTATGGCTGCATAAGATGCCATTCTATCAATGAACTCGAATTTATTTAACCACTTTTTTTGTTGAACATCTAAGCTGTGATAAATATGTTGCTATTATAAATAATCTCCCCTCTGCCCTCAAAATCCAACCAGCCAAATATTTGTGCACATTGATAATTATTTCCTTTGAATAGATTACCACGAATGGAACTGCTGGGTTGAAAGAAATGCACATCTTTAAGATTTAATTGTAGTAACAGTTTCCGTGTTTCCAGTATTCCTCTGTGTGGTGCTAGGCCGTGTCGTTTTAATCAGAAGGGCAGGGGCTCTCCCTGTCTCGCAGAAGAGGAGACAGGCTCACAGAAGTAACTTCCCTTGCTCCAAGTCACACCATACAGAGATGTTCATCACTGCCACGTTCATAATGATGACAAAGGAGAAACAGCCTCAGTGTCCAACAATAGAGGTACCACTGCACAGCCACATGATGGGAAATTATGCAACTATGAAAGGTAGTGATCTTGATCCATTTGAAGACATGGAAGAAACTCACTGTAAAAATATAAAACTAAAAAGCTCGCAAAAAAACTAAAAACTGTATGTTAAAGTGTTATTTGAAGAACAAAACAAAGAAACTAAACACTGAAGAAACTATAAATCCAATTTTATAAAAATACATATCATCAGAGAAAGAAATAGATTAAAATCAGCCAAAATATTTTTAGCATAAATATAAAAGCCAAATTTTTTTAAGTTGTAGAAATAACATAATGCAACGATTATTTTAAAGGACCAATTGCCCTTCAAAATATTGGCTAAAGAGACAAAACTTATTCTCATTTGCTGCAATGGGTCAGAGTCTCATGGGGGCTCCTCTGTGGAAACACTTTCAGAGACGTTTTACTGATGAATTAAGAAAATCAATCTCAATTACCTTTAATTCATACCTAAGTTTATGCTCCAAATGGATTTTTCAATGTGACTGTTCCCCTGGTTTATGAGTTTTAAACCAAAAGCCTATTAAAAACAATTAACTTCACCACCAAATATGAACTATCACTTCAACAATGTATATTCTCTAAATGCTCTGAAATATCTGAAGATAGTTATAAAAGAGGTCTAGTGTTTTTAAGATTAATATGTATTAACTTTAGACCTTCAGATGACCACAAATTCTGGAATTTTTACTGTACTTAATTCTAGCTTATTGTTACTGAACTCCAGGCTGCATCCTTTTATCATATTATAAATAGCAATTTCTAAATATACCACCAGGTCATTGCTCAGATGTCAAGCTGTCAATTTAGTGTTAAAAATATTCTGGCCTCATCATTAAATTAACTTATTCTACCTTCACATTAAAATACAGACAAAACATGTTAAAATATAAACGTAATAAAAGATAGCATTGTTAATTGTTTTGGGTTGTTGCTATTGGGTTGTGAGAGTTCTTATAATTTGGATATTAACCCCTTATCAGATATAGGATTGAAAATTATTTTCCCCATTTTGTACATGGCCTTTAAATTTTTTTCCCTGTGTTCTCTGCTGTGCCAAAGATTTTTGGTTCGATGTGTCTCGCTTGTTTGTGCTTCTGTTGTCTGTGTTCTTGGGGTCATATCCAAAACTTTATTGCCAAGACCAATGTCAAGAAGATTTCCCCCTAGGATTTCTTATACAAATTTTACAATTTCAGGTCTTATGTTTAAGTTTTTAATTTTTTAGAGTTGCTTTTTGTATAGGGTGTAAGATAAGGGCATGTGGACATCCAGTTTTCCTAACACCATTTGTTAAACGAGATCACAGATGCGTAGATTTATTCCTGGCTCCATTGGTCAGTATGCCTGTCTTTCTACCAGAATCATACTTCTTAAATCACTGTAACTTTGCAGTATTTTTTGAAATCAAGAAGTCTGATGCCTCCAGCTTCTCAAAATTGCTATAGCTACTCCAGGTCTTTTTCGTTCCATATAAATTTAGAAGTTTTTTCTGTTTCTATAAATAATGCCAATGGGATTTTATGGGGATATAATTGAATTTACAGATTGCTTTTGGTAGTACAAACATTTTTACAATGATAAGGCTTCCAATCCAAGAACACAGATGTCTCTTTCCATTTATTTGTCTCCTTTAATTTATTTCATCAGTATTTTGTAGTTTCAGTGACAAGGCTGTCATCTCTTTGGTTAATTTTATCACCAAGTATTTTATTACTTCTGATGCTATTATACATGGGATTATTTTCTTAATTTTCTTTTTGGGTAGTTCATTCTTAGTGCATGAAGACAAAACTGATTTTATGTGTATTTTGTATCTTGCAACTTTATTGAATTTTATTAAAAATGGGCAAAGTACTTGAATAGACATTTCTACAAAGGACACATATGCAGGTATATGAAGATGCTCAACACCACTAAACATAGGGAAATGATGGTCAAAAGCACAATGGGATATCATTTGGTGGGATGGCTGTTATAAAAAACAAAATAAAACAAACTAGAAAACAGAAGGAAACAAGTGTTGGGGAGGATGTGGAAAAGCTGTACCCTGTATACTGTCGGAGGAAAGTAAACTATGTCTCCATATGGAAAATCAGGATGGAGATATCTCAAAAAATTAACAATAGAACTACCATATGATACAGGATCTCACTTCTGGGTATTCCCATGGAATTGATATCAAGCTATTGAAGAGCTATCTTACACTCCTATGTTCATTGTAGCATCATTCATGACATCCAAGATAGAAACACCCCAAACGCCAAATGATGGATGAATATGTACAGAAAATACCATGTGCACAAACAATGAAATACACAGCCTTAAAAAAGGATATGCTGGCATATGTGACAACATATGGCCATGATGGAGTAACAGGAACTGTGTTTATCCTCCGACTTTAAACAAATAAAAAAAACTGCACAAAATATTTAAAACAAGGCACCTCAGACACTGGACAGCAGGCAAAGAATGGATGACAGTCAACCACCATGTGATGTGGCAACATTGTCATAGGCACATGAGATCAACACATTAAAAATTGTTGCCTGTATCTCAGCTTTCCAAAGGGGAGATGTTTAATGTTATGTTAGCTATAACATTATGCATGCTTGTCCATCAGCCATCATGCACAAGCACATTAATCTAATTCTCACACTAGCCTGCAAGATGAATATTTATTCTTTTTCATAGATGAGTCACCTGATTTCAGGAAACTATATTTGTCCGTATCATTGGGATTCCATATATGAATTTCTGATTTAATATAATCAAACAGAGTCATTTATTCGGGTCTTTCCAAAACTTTACCTAAACTTGTAGAACTTTGTAAATGTTATCAATGACAACTCCTTTTTGGAATGCTTCTAACACCAATGACAAATTTTAAGAAATCTCTCCTCAGTGAAAAAAAAAAAATTAAGGTTGTTATGTAAGCCCTGTGTTTCATGTAGAGTTTGAGTGTTTGCCTATTTGTGGGTTGTATAAAAAAGAGTGGAACAATTCAGGACTGCTCCCTGCGAGCTCCTTTGTATTACAGTACTTAAGGCTCGCTGATCCATTTCTTTCAACCTTTTTGTTCTAATCAAGTCATTTCCCAGGCCCTAAGGCGAGGCCTCTGGGGGATCTCCAACACCACCTGTCTGCTCCCGGTTCCCACTTCCAGACCCCCACCCTGGCTCCAGCCATGGTTCCTCACTTGTTAAGTGAGAGGGTGGGGCTGGACAACCTTTCCTTGACTCCAGAAATCCACAGCCTGCCATTCTCAGGAGACCCCACGTTGATATTTCTATTGCCTGGGACATTTGGATTTAGCTACAGCTGTGGTTTGAATGAGAAACTTTAAAAATAATGAAATGCATACTTAAATAAAAGGTGCAAATGCTAAAAAAGGTATTTCTCAAAATGGGTAATTAGTAGCTTATTATAATATTGGCTATAGTATTTTAATAGAAATACAGTTCTTTAGAGTTCCTGATATTATATTGAAAGTAGAATTCCCTTTAAAGAACCACGCAACGCACTTTTATAATACAGGATATTTTCTTTGATTTTTACTAACTTCTGTTGCTCATACTGAGTGCTTTCATTGGCATTGACCGAAGTGAGAGCCAAGACAATTTGGAACCAAAAGGCTTTTTATTTTCTTCAGTGGAAAATATACTGTGAAGGCTGTTTGGGCAGTCTTCAGAAGGGGTGAATATGTTAATCTGTCCTTTTAAATAGAGTATGTACCTAAATATTTGAAGATAATATATTTCTAATATCAAACTATGAAAAATTTGACTGAGTTGCTTTGTGAGGGGTTTAGTACTGAATTTAGCAAATAAAGAGCTGGGAGAAAAAAAACTGAATTAAATATTCAAATATGCAAAGCAGACTCAGGAATTATCTCACCATTTGTGAACCCACAATTGCAATTGGCTGAAAGATGTTGCTTTGTCCTGAAGTACAATAAAAGACAAATAGTTTTCCCTTTATTTTAATCAATTTGGGTAAATGACTAACAATATTATTGTTCCAAAAGCATTGTTCTGAGAGGAGCACCAGATGGCCTCTAAGTTATATCCTCCCCCTCTGCTTAATTCGTCACTACCCTGTTCCTTCCGTATTTCCACGCCATATTGAAGAAATCAGGGAGCAGTACGGAACTGCTGCAAGAATCATCCCAGAACACGTAAACAGTATCTCGGTCCTTGCCGTGGCCTTCACTGATCGTTTTAGATTTGGCAGGCATTCAAGGTATTTTTGGAAGCTAGAATTACTCCTCATATGTTTTCCTACTTTACTCATAAGAAAAGAATGTATATAGTCATCTAAGTTTTTACATGTCTAAAGAACTTTTCTGTGACCCATCTGGTAGCTGGGAATAGTATAGACATATTCTGTTAATACATAGAAGCTGGTTCAAAATTTGCTTTAAGAAGTAACACTATTTTGAGATGCAACATAAGATAAGGTCTAGACCTAGGGCTCTAGTGTGATTTTTTTTTCTTTGTGTAAACTTCTATAGAGTGATAAAGTGAACTCAACTGTTGGGTTTCAATTAGTCCTTCAGAGGAAACAAGTCAAGAGAGAAGGAATTCTCACCTTGTGACAAGACAACCACTGTTTTCAATTCTGTTCTACTAAATACAAATGGTTAGGTTGCTTTATCTTTTAAACCTTATTTTAAGTTAGTTTGACCATCTGTGAAATGAAGCTATATATATGTACCTCAGCATTCTTACAAAGATTCACAGAAAGTTTAAGGGAACACCCGACACATTAACGTGGTTCTGAACAGATCCTAAACAAATATTATTTTCCATTCTTCAACCCAGGAGAAACAAGACAAATTGGTACATTTTCCTATCTATATATAATTTTCATGCCCAAGGCTTTATGTCCTTATTTTGATTAATATGTATGGAAGGATTCTTGAAGAGTAAAATAAATCACATACCCATAACATTTATCAGACCAATGAAGCCCAAAATTTTTGTTTAATGAAGATATACAGATCTTATTAGATAATGGTTTCTACTCTATTCTTAAAGTACATTTCAAATTCCACATTATTTTAAAGATTAAAAAATTCAAAAGAATGTTACATAAAAACTCAGATAATTACAATATAATCCTGACTAAAATCTCACTTTGTCTATGAAAGCATTCAGTTATTAGCAGTTACTCACTTTGGCCAGTATTTGTGTAGAATCATTTATTCCCTTAATTACACTCTCATAAAAAGACAGCGCACAGCTTCCCTATGTTCTATGACGCTCTCTTTCTTAGTGGTGTCTTGATGTTGCCATATGTTTCCAGAAGGTAGTATATCATTCTATGTTCATGTGAAGATCCTGACTTCATACTATTAATATGCAAGATTTACAGATCTAAGTTTTGTGTATCGATGTAAGTTAGGTAGGACATTTGGGGAAACTGCATTGCACTCAGTGTGTTACTGTTAAAAATTACAAATTAAGAAAATAATATTCTGCTATGCTTTTATCATACGTGTTATTTACAATATTAGCCATAGGGTAACATATCATAATTTTTGTTCAATAAATAACTAAGGAGTAACTGTTAGGTGCAATTTCTTGTTTATATTGAAAAATCAATGGATATTATCATTTCCATTATGGAAAAGAGAGTTCATGGAGAAGCCAGACAGTAGACAAATAAATGTATAAAGTATCAAGGTAGGTTATGGTAAGTTCTGTGGAGAAGAATGGATTGTTGGGAGAGAAGAACAAGAGAAAACAGCTGAGATTGGTGGCCTTAAGGAAACCATCTCTGAGGCAGTGACCTTGAGCATTGATGAGCCCTGAGCACCTAGAAGAGCCACCAGTTGGACCCGAGAGAGCAGGGGATGTGTGCGTGGTGATGGAGGGTGAGGTGGGAGTGTGTGCCAGACCCCATCATGCCAGTGGTGTGCAGGAAGCCAACTTTTAGTCTAAGGGTAACAGGGAAACTAATGTTTTTAAGCAGGGGAGTGACTTTTATCAATTTAAAATTTATCTATAACCAGTGTGTCCCTTACGTAATAGGAGAGATAGATTTCACCCAATTTAAAATAAAGGGGCCTTCTGAAAGTCAATATACATTTTTTCACTGATTTTCTTTATAAAACCAGACCTTATCCTAGAAAGGGTTAGGAATGTGACCAGGTCTGCATAAGGCCGGGAACTTTAATACAGGCCTGACTCGTTTGCAGTTCATGTTCCTTCTCCATCATATTCACAATTTTGAAATAATATAATTCATTTCTTTTGGTCTTTCTGACATAAACACACCAGATAATTTATCAGTGTTCCATAACTCCCAATTTGCACTACATAAAGCATTATTTTGTTTTTAATCTCTCAATACCTAACGTCATCTACTTGCAAATATTCACTTCTAGAAAGTGCCCTCCCCCCCATAAAAAATCCTTCTACCCCCAAATAAAATGAGTAATGTTTGATTATAAATTATACTGAAAAAAAACTTTAAAAATTGTAACTAAAATTGTAGGTACTAAGCAAACTGAAAATGAAGAACACCTATTTGAATATGCCTTGTCAGCAGCTGATTATATCAGAAAAATACAAATGTGACAAATATATAGTACACTACAAATAGCATTTAGTTTAAAATAAAATTGTATTAGCCAATTGAATTCACAACTAGAATAGTGCATAACAATTTCTATATATATTTGTTCTGTCAATACTCGAGAATAAATAAATACATAGATTGCAATGTATGTTGAGTAAATAAAATATGACACTTTGGGGGGAATAATCTAGAAGCAGGGGTAAAATTTTAAACTAGGCAAACATTTTTGGAATCTGTATATCTCTACTCAACTCAGTTACTTCCCTGAGAAGAGATCCATCCTTACTGTTACAATTTCCTTACACAAGAATGAGTTACTTTCTGAATCAAAAGTTAATTTGCACCTCATGAAATGTAGGTGAAGAGTTACCCATCTGCCAGGTAAGAAATTGCTTTAAAATAGAATAAGAGTGTTAGCTTTCCTTAACATCGAATTTACACCTTGCTTCCGTGGTGTGGAGGATAGATAATAAGTTCACTCTGTTATGTGATTTATGGTGTCTGGACAATTTTTCTATACTTTCCCAAAGTATTCGATCTCCTATCTTTATGGAAATAAAATAGACATCTGTAGGCGGAGTCAGGGCAGCACAAAAATAGCTAGTTTTCAGGAGGCCGGAAGGTAATTCAATCACTTTATCTGCTCTGTATTGGATGTTTCTCAACCAATTGCCAATAAGAGAAACAATTAGCGAGCACCCTGTAAGCACCACCTTGCAGGTGCTACCCCAATGTCACAACTTATTGGGGCTGCAAAGGGCTGCTGAGTTTGAAGTGACATGTTGGATCAAAATCAGTCCGCTGTGCCTTTTCTGTAATGGTTGCATGTCCTTGAGGTTTTTGACATGGGGCTTAATTGTGTGCTGAATTAAAGTAAAAAAATGTTCATCTAACTCAGTGGTTGTATACAGATCACCAGCTGTGCGGCACAGAATATACTGGACTGTTCTGAAAACAGTGATTATTAACTGTGGGGCATTGGGCTCATCCAGGTGCTGAGCACAGTAAGCAATGGACTCACCGGAGAAGCCACTGGGAGTGTCAGAACACTCGGGCACTTAAACCTGCTCAGCCTACAAGCCAGACAGTATCCCCTGCACCTGGGTGCTAGCAGTATGTGTACCCATGTGATTCCCTTGAATTATTTCATTCTGTTACTCAGTTTCATTGATTATACTCACCTTGGCACATCTGTGGGGTGATCGTTCATTTATTCAAGATATTTTGGCACCTACTGTGTGCTCCGGGCACCGACCAAGGTGCCACAGAAACCATGGCAAGAATTTTAAAAAATTCAAATTCAGAGTTTAGAAAACAGAACAGTTAAAAATGGTGATCTAAATTGTGGTGTGAACTTTTTTTATTATGTTATATTCAGGCTTTGGAAGGGAGGGAGGGAAGGAGGGAGAAAGAAATTGTTCTATCATCATCATCATCGCCATTGTATGAAGTAAGGGACATTTTAACAAGCACTATATACTGAGGAGGACTTAGATGAGAATGAATGGTGGTGCATCACAGTTCTTAATGTGGCTTTATGGAAAACTCCTTAGGTTGCCTTTATTTTTCATTTATCTGTAAAGGAATTATAACTTGAACCATAGATTCTTACTAGTTTATAGACCAATATTTGTGAAACAATGGTCAAGATACAGAAAATAGTGACAAATGACATGTGAAAATCCGTGGTTTGGAGATGTACTAGCCAAAAAGAATAAAAGACAGGGTCCAGAAAGTAAAAGAAGATTTCCAACAGAAATTAATAGAAGCTTCGGCTTGACCTTTGAGTATAAGTTATAGCTTGTAGCTTCTAAGCAAGATATATAAGGTAATGAGTACACAGCAGCCAAGATGTATCGGGGGACAGGAAAGAGCTCTGTATAAGTAGATGCAGGTTGCATATCTTGGACAGTTGAGGGAAATAGGTAATTCTGAGGTGGGAGAGGCTAGAAACCACTAGTGCTGAAGGCCTAGGACAATATGGAGATTTTATACTGAAATTTACGGGAGGGAGTGAGTGAAGGATTTTAAATAAGAGAAAAATGACATCAGGAGGTGGACAGGCCGGGATGTGCTGTGCGGATGCTGTGATGTGCTGCCCAAATCCCATCTGGAGAGGCAGGTAGCTCCCATCTCTCAGGCGTTGAGTGGGCGGCGGAGATGCACACAGATTCACTGGGAAGGAAGTCGGGGGCCTCTCCCTGGAACACAGGAGCCCTCTGAAGTAGAATCTCACCCTCAGATCGCCCGCCCCATGACCTCAGGCAGACTGTAAGACTGCGTCACGGCTTCACTTCTCTCTCTGTCCAGTCATACCTCCCTCTCTGTCCTTGCATGCCAGTGTCGTCTAAGAGTTTGCTTTCTGGGGAACCAAACCTGCAACAGTGCAAGAAAGTAAAAGAGCCATGTGGGGAAGGGGGATATGCTGTACAGGGTGTTCAGGGAAGGATCTAATCTGAGCAGTGTGAGTGCAAAATTTACGTATTTAGCTTAGACATAAAATAAGTGCTGGAGGAAATCAGAAGATTTTTAAAACATATTTCATTGTCTTTGGATATAAAATCCTAAGTAGTAAAAAAAAAACCCCAAACTATTAAAGATCAATAAATCAGCCACATAAAAATGTAAGAGAAACCGAAACATTCGTAAGAAAAGAATTCAGTTGAATAAAATTCAACTAGGAAATAGAAAAATAATTCCTCTCACATGAAAGAAATGCTGTCAGTTAATTTAGAGATAATCTGATAATCTAATAAAATAGAATAGACATGATTGATTTGAGAAATACATGGGAGTTTGTTTTGATAAAGTTTTTGGAAGAGAGAGAAAATAAAAAGTCTAAGAATGAGTTTATGACTCTTGCTCTATTTAACAACTAAGGAAGGATAGAATATTATTGCTTGCTTAATTGTTTTGGTATGGAGAACAGTGAGAAAATATTGACACACTCCTTCTGATAGACTACGGAGGGTAGATTTCCCAGAAACACCTGAAAGCACAGATTTGGGAGGGAACACAGCCTTGAGGGGAAGGTCAGCACTGTGATGAGGGTGGTGGATTTGGTCCATGGATCACAGTCCACAGCACCAGTTACTTAATCTCTCTGCAGCTCAGGATCCTCATACTTAGTAGAGAAATAATAAAGATAGCCACCTTGGCTTGTCAGAAACATTATGTGACTTAGATGGACAGCACTTAAAACAGAAGCTGACACGCAGTCAGTCTGGTACACACTCCATCTGCTACTAGTCAGCAAAATGGAATCTTGAATGATCAGAGCCACATAGTATTTGTTCATTTAAAGACCTGGTAAGAATAAGGTAGAATGAAAAGGAAATACTTCTCAGTGTGGAGATTTTAAGAAGTGTATGCAGTAGTTGGCACTCTTGGGACAACTATTCCCAAAAAGGATCACTCGTGGAGAAAAAAGGAAACATGGCAAGTGGAATACATGGAACATGTTTAAAGAAGGGGCAAATGTGTATTCAAGTATCTAAACCTTTAGGTCCTCAAGAAAGACAAGTACTGATATGGGCTTATAGGATTAATAGTTATATTTATTTGAGTATTATAACTATACAGCATCTCCTCTGGGAATCTGGATGGCTTTTAGTGACTCGGCAGCACAGGGCATCCGAAGGACAGCCGAGTCTCTGAATCCAGCTTCCTATTTCCAGACCATCCCCAGACACTCACACTCCTCATCTTCAAAAGAGTGCATGACATTTAGCAGAAAATGGCAAATATAAGTAGAAAAGGAGTATCTCCTAATGATATTATTAAAGAATTAGGTTATCTACTTTTCAAAGAAAATAATTCACCTCCAAAGATATGTGGCCTTTTCCCCTTAATCTAATTGAAAGATGTTAAAAATCACTTACTGTCTGTCTTTGTGAAGGCTCAGTACTTAAGATCCTAGACACGGTGCCTGCACTCATTCCAGACAATGAACCGTGGTGACTGCATTGCATCCACGTAATGCATACACGTACCACTGTTTTAGTCTCTACAAAATAACAAAGCGGGTCAAAAGTGTAAGTAGAATTACATGAAAGCTTCCAGGGAAAGGAGCAATTCTCCCATGAATAAGCTGTGTGAAATCTCTTAAAGATATCTCAATTAATTAGGAATTTCTAATCCAAGATAAAAAGACCACTCTTATAAGAGATAAAATTCTTCATTTAGTATTTCCTTGATACATATGTGTGCATATCTATATACACCAATCATTATATATACCAGTGATTATTTAGATATTGGTTCCACTTTGGTGGAACATAGTCTCCAGCAATTTCTTGAGAAAAGTTACATGGGAAAGTCCTGTACAGTTGAAAATGTATTTATCCTATCATCATGCTGGATTGAAAATTTGGTCATGTATAGAATTCTAGGTTGGAAATAATTTTTCCTCTGTCAGAATTTTAAAGGAATTTGTCTACTTACTCTGAGCTTATAAATGACCTGCTCCTTCTACCAATCTAGAATCTCCTAAAATTTTCTGTTTCTCCACAGTTCTCTGAAATTTCATGATGATTTTCTTTGTCCCCTTTGATGGGCATTTTCCGGCATAAATTGGTCTGAGCTGTCAATGTGACCTTTAAATAAAGAATCTTTTATATTTCTGTTCTGGAAAATGTTGTAACATTATTTCTTTTATAATTTATTCTGTTCACTTTCCTTCTTCTTAAATAGTCTTCTGATTTTTAAATCTATATTTTCCCTTCTCTGTCCTTTTTTTCTACTTTTCTACTACTTTTTCATTTCTTACTTATGGGTAGAATTCTTTAATTTCACCTACTAATGTTCTGTCAGTTTCTTTAACATTTCTGCAGCTGTAAACACATAACATTGTTTACCTGCAGTAACATACACTCAGCTGATTACTATTAAAACTTGAAAATGTATACCACTATTTGGCACACTCCATTTTTGGCATGACGATCTTTTCATTTGATTTTATGCTAAATTAATACAGGTAGTTAATTTTGATGGTACAGTGTTTGATAAGGCACACTCTTCATTCTGAGATTGCCTGTTATTTCCTGTTTCATGCTGCCCTTACTTGCCTCTTTATTTTGTATTCACTTGTTTTGGATGACCTTCAGTCTTTTCTTAGGCCCACCCTTTCACCCACCTGTCTTGTCCAGTCCTTCTGGCCACTTAGAAAACACATTTACTCTATTCTCAATGGGGGCCAGCACCCAATTCCCATGCAATTGTTGCATTTAGTTCAAAGTCCAAGATTGCTGGGGAGTAAACAGCCCTGTGTGGTCTGCATATTAAATGTTATAATCTATCAACCTATAAACTAATTATAAGGCTTTAGTGTGTCAAAGGGTAGGAAATAAACTCAGCTAAAATTCAGGGGCCTCTAACTCAGTACAATTTCTAGGGATCCAGTGGTGTGGGACTTGTTGAGATGTTCCTTCCAAGGTAAAAGATAAATTGTGAGACCTGCCTTCACCTACAGCCAAGGAAGAGGCACAATGTCTAGGGAGCCTTTTTGAAATTTGGAGGAAACCTATTCTTATTTCAGTGTGTTTCATTGGCTCATTGACCGAGTGACCGACCCAAAAGCTGCCTACTTCGAGCAGGGCCCAGGAGACTGGAAGGCTCTGCAACAGGTCCAGGCTATTCTGCAACCAACGGGGCACATGGGCTGTACCATCCAACAGATTCTGTGGTACATGATGTACTAGTGTCAGATAGAGATGCTGTCTGAGTCTCTAGCAGGGCCACGGCCCGTTAGGTGAACTGCAGTGCAGACATTTAGAATTTTGGAACAAGACCCTCCCATCCTCTGCAGGTAATGGGATCCACAGACAATGCTTGCCTTTTGAGAAAGAACTCTTCTTAGAGTTAAAAAATGCTTAAAGTTAATGAATTCGATGTCTTAAAGAAAAGACATATCACGGCTCCTACCGAACATTCTGGCGAGGCGCTCACTGTTCCTGTTTCAATGGCCACCCAGAAGGACTCGCCATGACGCGGAACTGGTTGAAGGGACCGCTGCTGTTCTGACTGGTCAAGATCACAGAACCAACACGAACGCAAACTCTGAACCTTCCAAAGCCTTAGAAAGTTTTTGTCACAAAAACATTCATGAAAAACAAAGGTCTGGTAGATTGTAACAGACAAGGAAGCTCAGAGCATGATTTAAGTAAACTGTAGCATTTCCAGACACTGATTTAAGGGATAATGAGGTTAGTGAAGGCAAACTGGGTGCATTTTATTTGTATATATAAGAAACAATTTAACATAGATAACTTCCAAAGTTATTTTATTCTTCAAATGCTATTTTTCATAAGGAGAACATTTTTTTTTTATCTCCAAGAAGCTTAAGGAACTTCATTGTTGCTTGAAAAAAGGATGAATAAGAATATTACAATGGGATTAGCATTCTTTCTATTTTGTGTTTCGCTGTTTGAACCATATCAAATTACTATTATTTATCAGCTAATAGGAGTTTAGAGGCATTATTTTAAGTATAATATTGTAATACGTTAAACACAAGATGTAGAAAAATGGGAGCTCAATAAATCTCCCAGTAGATATACATTTTAAGAATTTATCATACAATTTTAAAAACCTCAGTAGGACACAAACAATAATTAACTATAATAATAGGGTAAAGTATTTTTGCAAATGGAAACTACAAAGCACTTCATTCTAGGGGCATGGTGTATAAAGTATTCAGACACTAAAATAGAATGTAAACATTATATGCTCATTTTCTTTGGCCTAATCTAAACATCAGCAAAACCACCTTTCCTTTGTGATAGAATCACAAAGACATTGTCTGTGTTTAAAAAAAAAAAAAACAGAAGAGAAACATAGTCCCACATACCTGAAGAGATTACAAAGAGTCTTAGCATCAGAGAGTGATGATCCACAGCATTACATCAAGTTGAAGGGACATGCTGAGCAGAGCTGTGGGTTTGGATTTGAGTCAACAGACAACAGATTACAGGAAGGCATTAGAGGCAGCCTTAGACTTCAGAAGGTGGTTGCCCGCAGACAACAACAAACTACATTGTATATAAAGGTCTTTAAAAATACAAGATGTGCACAGAGCTGCAATTGTTTAAAAAGCATGTTTGTAAACCAAAGGTTCGAAAATTCCAATAGCTGCCCAAGTACTGCACAGAATGAATCAGCAATACATGGGTGGCTCCGAGATGATTCCAGTTATTTAAATACAAGAAAGAAACAGATAACAGATGGTGTTATTTCGACTTCTATGATTTAGAGCATTCTCTTTCCTTCTGATTATATAACATAAAAATCACAAGCATGCTGACCTTGAAGTTATCATGCAATGTGGAAAGATCAAAATGTTAATTATTCTGGTTTTTTTGAGCAAGGAGTCAGGGAAATGATTTTCCTATTGTCTTTGTTTGTTTTTTGCCCTGGATGAAAGGTGATTAAGAGCGCATAGGGAAGAGCAAGATTTATAGCTTGGATATTTCAAAAGTGGTGTAAGTGACTCCATGAGGGTCTCGTGCAGAAAGGGGATGCTCTGCATGGACACAGATGAACTACCCAGACCAAGTTCCTGTTGAGGGGCTAAGCCCTGCACCATGCAGGGAATCACTGACTACGAAATGAGGTGCTCTTGGAACAAGTTGAGCCTTTGAGTGTGCCAACTGCTTTATGAAGGAAGGAAGGAAGTTTGACCTCACTTCTTAGCCTTTTCTGTTCACTAGGCCCTTACAATGCTTCTTTCCCAGAATTGCTCTTCCTCGGTTCCACACGTGACTTCTCCCCTTCGATTCATCCAAGCTCCTGTGCAACTGTCACTTTCTAAGTCTTGAATTGAACACCCTACTTAAAATAATGCCACTGCGATTTTTAAAAATTACTTTCACGGCACTCACTCTTCTGCTTTTATTTAATTTATTTATTGCCTATTTCATCCCTCCTGAACGTGTCATCTATTAGGGCAAGCACTCTGCCCCTTTTTTTCAGAGCCTTATTCATAGAACAGCCTGGCACATGCAACAACAGGTTGTTACTGCTTTTCTTGTTCGATGCAAAGCCACATGTACATGAAGAAGCTCGTCCATTCGTGGAAAACTATTTAGTGTGTTTTTACTATGTGGGTTTACTGTGTTTAGTGTGTTTTTAGTGTGTTTTAGTGTGTTACATCCCATGGTAGTTTCAATAATGTACTGAATCTTGCCATAAAACACCAGGATTGTTCAGCATAAATATACTGATAAGTTGTAATCACCACCCCTGTCTTACAGCAAAACACATGTTGGACTTGAATTAATCAGCATATATTGGCAAAAGTATCTTGGAAATGTCTAAGAGTAAGTCTTGATAAGAGGAATTGTTCAATGAGAATTACCTATTTTATGTAGGTAATACATGGCAAATCTACGATACACAGAGGTGGAGTTTGTGTCGGGCACGGCACCACTGGCAGAGCCAGAGGTATCATTCCGAGTCCTTCCCTCCCCTCACAAGCCTGCTGTCCCCTGACATGGGGACAGGGGACATTCTGTGTATAACTGAACATACGCTTCTCTTCTGAAGGAAAAAAAGGCTCAGGTGAAGAAAAAGTATACTGATTTATTCTTGACATAAGATTTGGTATATATATATATATATATATATATATAATATCAATAAGATACACACACACACACACACACACATATATTGAGGCCCATAAGGCTTGAAAGCAGGGAGAAATAATTATGCCTAGAATTCTGACTCAGAGGTAAAAAGTGACAGTGGACAATTTAGACCCATGCTAGAGTAATATGAGGGAAAATGATTATACTTGAGAAAGAATAAATTGAGGAGAAATAATGCATGATTTTCTAAGAGAAAGCAGATTTTCAAAAATAGTCCTATCCGCTCAACATGACATTTTTATATATAATCCGTCTTATGGAAGCTGCTATGTTTTGTCATATCCAAGGGTGACTTTGAGCTGAAGGAGCTGATAGTGCTTAGGAACATAGACAGAGGAGGCCCCAGAGCCCCCCAATTTCTCACCCTGTCCTCGTTATATTACCCAGCGTGATGCACGCCCTGTCCGAGTGCCATGAAAGCCCCAGGTCCCTTCTCTGTCCTTCAGTCCTCCTCACTCCTTCCTCCTAGGGCAGCCTGCTTCCCTGACTTCCAGATTCACTGTCACTTCACTGTCACTTCCAGACTTCCTGTCAACTGGGGTAACCCTGCTTACCGCAGTTGACATGTAAATGGACCACATGGAAATTCTCCCTCGATGAATTTGGATTTCTCCTTCGGAGCCTCAAACCTACCGTCACCTTTCATGAAAGTCTCGCCTACTTCAAATTTGGCTCTACTTTGCTGGCCTGAACTTTTCCATGTCTTTATGATTGTTTTTCTTCTCTTGCATTTTTTTCTTTCATTAACATATTCTTGTTTTTTCACTTGCTTCTTTGATAAGCATATACTGGATGCTTAATGCATGAGCCAATGGGTTTCTTCTCCTTGTTCCTAAGTAAAAATGATAGCCATAAAAATAACTTACATTTATTGTGTATTGCTTTATGATGGCAGTCACTATTTTAAGCTCATTATTTGTATTAAACCATTTATATTTTATTGTCTCAAGTACTTTCTAAGGTGGAAAGTGTTCCTCCGTTTCACAGAAATGAAACCCAGATGCAGAGTAGAGGAATTGCCCAAGAACTGAGAGCTCAGCAGGAGAGCTGCCTTTTGAAACCAGGAAGTCTGGCCTCGAAACCCCACATGTTGTCCTCACACTTCCATGGCTTTCCTTCTATTCCACGGGACAACATCAGTCACACCCGTGTATGCATCTCCCCTTGATGCCGTCACACATTACCACAGAGTTAGCAGTGTAACCCAACACGAGTCCACTGTCTCTGTCCAAAGGTCAGGAGGGCAGTGGGCTTGATGTTCCTCCCATCCCTGGCTTAGTAGGTGGAGATCAAGGTGTCAAGGTGCCTGCACAGTCATCAGGGAGCCCGAGGGACAATCTGCTCCCAAGCTGATTTGCATGTTGGCAGAATCAGTTCCTTGTGGTCGTGAGCAGGGACCACGGTCCTTCTCCAGCCGTGGCCTGCAAGGGCTGCTTTTCAGTCACCAAGGCTCCTTGGAGTCCCCATCATGTTTTGTTTCTCTCCTCCGACCCTCTATCTTCTCAGGCTTCAAGTCTCTCTGGCTTTTTCTGCTGCATCTTTTCTGTTTTTAGCTAGACAAATCTCTCTGCTTTGTGGCACCCTTTGATTAGATGAAGTCACCCGGATAAGCCAGAGACTTCTATTTCCAGGTCTGAAACCTTCCTGCATCGATGAACCCCTTCCTGTCCCTCTGTCATGTAACACGGCAGCATCACAGGTCACAGGAATTAGGACATGAGCATTGTTGAGAAACGACACTGGTCATTCCACATGCATGTACTAATCATACAAAGCCTTTTGTACAGCTCCGTTTTGTTCTCACATTCAATCTAAAAATCCCTGTTGCCCATTCACTCAGCCCAATCACTGAACTCCACCCTTAATGATCCACAGGAAGGCATAAAAAGGAAGAGAGTTGTAGTTTGAAAAGGAAGTTGTAGCCATAAAAATGTACCAATTGCCATTGGAACACAAAGGAGATCTTCCCCAAAAATGTCAATTCAGTATTTTCAACTCTAACTTCCCTTTGGAAAAAATGAACATTAAGGTTTCTAAAAGTAAACTTATGTATAGGCCACACCTTGAATTAGCCCAGCTCCCTCTGCTACCTGCATTACTTCCACTGGACTTTGTTACTATTCATACTTTAGCTCTGTTTTGAAATTTTGGAGCCTTCTTTAACTCCTCCTGTATGAGTTTCCTGGGCTGCCATACCAACACCATAACCATAACCATGCCAAACCCACAAACTGAGTGACTTAAAACAACAGAAATTTATTCTCTCAGTTCTGGATGCCAACAGTCCAAAATCAAGGTGTTGGAAGGTTTGTTTTGGGGGGCGATTATCGAGGGGGACACTTTGTTTGGTGCCCCTGTTATCAGCAATTCTCAGTGTCAGCTGGCTTACAGCTGCAGAACTCGAAATGCTGGTGCCAGAGGTGCACACCGCATCTTCCCCCTGAGCAAGTGTGTTTCTGTGACTCTTCGCTTCTACAGGGATGCCGGTCATGTTGGACTAAGGGACCCCCTAACTCTAGTACGATCTCATTTTAACTTGATTGTGTCCACAAAAATGCTCCTTCAAAAGCCAGTCATATTTACAGGTTCTCAGGGTTGGAACTTGAACATGTCTCTTTAGGAGATGCGCTTCAGCCCCATGCAGCCCCCTGCTCCATCTCTTTACAAACATCAAGTAATGTGAAGATTCTAATCTACATCTTTGGTTGCATCCCTACTACTGGTACTTCAACTTTGGGTATCCACTTCCTATTGTAATATTACCACTAGAATTTCTCTCACTAAATATATGTGAAGCTGTTTTTAAAAGGAAAGCAGTGAGTCATGTGTGCATATTCATTTAATAATCAGAGTTATTTTCCTGGAGTCATATTCCTCATATTTGTAATAGCCTTGTATTAAATCAATGCATATATATGAGTTAAAATGCATTTCAAACATTAAGACTATCTTGCTGATTTATGTATATCAATTATTGAACATATGAAATGATTTCATTTAACAACATATACTATACCCTACATATTCCTAGAGCAGAAGTAATCTGAACACCCAGATTGTATCACGTAGGTTTTTGTATGCTAGATTTAGTAATGGATTAATAAGCCTTTTGCTTCACCACATGAAAGAGGTGAACAAATTCTAGATTTCCTTTAAAATTCTTTTAAAAATATTTTCTTATCTGTGTTTATGGAGCATAATCTCTCACCCTCAAATTTTGCAAAGACATATGCCAGGAAAAAAATTGCATATGAGAAATCTTTACTGTGTATCAAGGATCACAATTGTATGATGAAAAATAGGAATTAGAATTTATGGCATGCTTTCTATTTCTGCTATGTTTTATCCCTGATATTCCTGAATTGCTTATCCATTCCCAAATTAATGGTTTTTCTATGTCCCCACCATATTAACATTAGTATTTTTAACTGCTGGCACACAATGTTAATTGGCAATCTGGGCATTAATCTGTGAAGGTTGGTGCATCCAAGTTCTGGCTGGCACTTTATGGGCAGGTCCCTAGGAGCACAGAGCACATCTACAGAGTTTGTGACTCTGCTGTGCTAACAATGGGTCGGATTTACACTATTTAGTGATCTATAGGAACTTCGAGTACATACAAAATCATAAGATTACCTCCATGACTGAGTGTTATATAACAGGAAAAGCAAATATGTAAAGAAGTCATCTGAGTCAGTGTTATAATACCATAATTACTATCTTTGAAACCGCCAACAAAGTTCTTAGAGGTTTTCAAAGTGATATATAGCGTGCATAAATATTATGTAGTGTGTAAGCTAAATTTAAATTATTTGAAATGAGATCAATTTTTAAAACTGAGTTTCAATTTAAAGCTTACTAACACTCTAGTGGTTAAAATACTTAACATGGTCTTATTTAAATTCATTTGCAGAAAGAACTATCTCAAGATAAGAAAAAGAGACAATTATCACATTCAGTTCTCCCTACTTCCATCTCAAGGATTTGGATTTCTGTCTGTATGGAAAGGTCTTAGCGTTTTTACTGCACTGTGACTTTGAAAAAGTTTTACACCGATGTAGTTTATTGTGTAAAAGACTAAATCAAGATCTGGGTGGCCTATCAAGGACTGTCACCAATGAAGAGAAAGATGGCCGTGCTTCCTTGTTCTCTTGCCTTTTCTTCATGTTACTTTGCCCCACTGAAAATTCATATTCATTTAGTCAGCTGCATACAAATACCCCCTTGAATTCCCACCCAATAACTACATTTTTCATTCAAGTTCCACAATAAATTTTAGAAACAATGTATCCCTGCTGGGTGGCTCGTAGCCAACATTTTGTTCAATGAGACAGAAGCAGTGCATCGTTACCAAGGGCTGGCAACTTTCCTGCATCCACCCAAAGTGCCACAGACGGGCTTCTGACCTGTCCTCTACAGCTGAGTAGCCCGCGCTGAAACGCCTCTGATTTTCCTTGTATTGGGTCATATTTTTCCACCATCAGGATCCCCTTCATCCTCGGCCCTGCTGTATCCTCACCACTGGGCCGCTCCATCTGTGTCTCTGTGTTCACTCCTTGCATCCTTTTCTTGCTTAGTTTCACATCTACTCACTCATTAGCCGCCAGTGAAGCTCAGGGCTCCCAGTCTGACAGAAGTGTACAGGGGATCTCCACTTTATTTTTCTTTTCATAAGCTCACTTTACATGAAAATGAATGAAACCGTTAGTCTTTTCATTCACTTGTAATGCCTACTGACAGCTTTATAAATTAAATATTTAGAGGGGTACAGTTGGTTCAAAGAGAGTGCAGATCAGAACATACTATTGTGCCTTAAGCAAGAGATGGGTATTTTGGATCTCCTACAGTGAATTATGAATAGACCTCCATGGGCATAAACGCTTTCGTAAATTATTGCAAGCATTACTGAAATAAAGTACATGTGTACACACTTTTTCTATTAATTAATCATCTCTTAAAAACCACAACATATCTTTGAGGTCAAATCAATCCTTGTTTTCTGGGAAATCATTGTTAAAAAATACAGAGAAAAAGGGAGAGAGAGGCCCTTAGATTAAATAATTTTTCAAAATATAGTGTTCAGTCCTTCATAAATATATTTCACTGAATCATCTGAAAAACAATTGCCACATTATGTTATTTACTTACACATTTGTTTGTTCGCTTAATTATATAATATTATTTATGACACTTCTACAATGGGAATACGTAGTATTAAATGTCTACCCTTGAAGAACTCAGTTTAATGGAAGACAGAGCAGCACGCGATTCACGAGGGAACACAGGACCGGCTCTGCTCTCTCCAGGGTGCAGTGTGCTCCCTGGACACAGGGGCGGACACTCTGAATTGGAGGGTGAGGGGACTCTTGTACAAGAGCCTCCAGGAACAGGAGTGTGATTGGTTCAGTGAAACATTGCACGTCTTTGCAATATAGAGAAAAAAGTTCCACGTGAGTTTCACCTATTGACACCTTGGCCAAGTTTCATAATTTTTAGTTACTTTCATTCACTAGTAGAATCATTTTTTCAGTACTTAATCCTTAGTCTTATTTGTTTTATTTTCCTTTTATCATATTGCACCTAATACTCTATTAAAATTATTTGAATATTTAATAAATGAACACCAAGAATATACCTAAAAGTGTAAAACTAATGCCAATACTCCTGTAATCACCATGTAACTCTCAAGTGCATCGAACTATGCCAATCTCCTACTTCTCCTCGACCTCTCTGGCCCTCTGCCCCTAACCCTCTATCCTCAGAAGTGACTCATTTCTAGAATGTTCTGTCTAACCACCCTCATTCCTTTCACACATGTATGCATGCCAAAGCGATTGGTCATTTACCTTCACATCTTTAGGATTCTGTTGTTAATGGTACTACAACACATTATTGCTAATTTTCTATTTTTTCCCTCAATACTATGTTGGTGAGGTTAATCCATTATTGTGTGAAGTGGTGGCTTATTCATTTTAATGGTTGTGTTGTATATCACCCATTCTCCTTGATGGTGGATTTCAAATTTTTTGACCACTTTACCAGGTTAAGCAACACATTCTACATTGTCTTTTGTAATAGTAAGTGATCTGTGAGGTGTTGTTTTTAGATGATATGAATATTCTTTTATACTCACTAACCCTGGTAATGCTTCAGTTTACTGTTAATACAATCATTGAACGAAGGTAGCTAAATTCCTTTTAAAGTAATCAAGATTTTTTTCTTTCAATGGGATATTTATTTGGGAGTTTATGATATATTTAGATTTATTTCCACCAACAGCTTTTGAGTTTCATTTGTGAAGATTTTCTTTTACAATAGTTTGTATTTTTTTCTTTGAGTTTTCCAAGCCTTTCCTTTACATTTTTGAAGTTATATTTTCCCTATCTTCAGAATGTTTTCTAGCAATTTTAATATTCACACTTAGCAAATTCTAAGTTAATCAGTACCTTTTATCCTTCTCTTTAACATGTGATTGCAAAAACCATAAAATAGTTAACTATGATTAATTTTCTTTCCCTCTTGATTTATGGGAAAATAAGACTTACGTTGGTGATTTCACTAACCTTCACACCAGTTAAAGAAGTCTCCTGGGCCAGAGACCAAAGAGACCCTCATTATTGGTGGTTTCCTGTTCCATCCTGAAAAACGTTGACAAGCCCTCTGTGTTGGGAGGTGCCTGTCTACACATGCTAAAGCAGATTTTTTATTTAGTTTAATGTGTTGATTTAACATCTTTAAAAAAACTCACTGAAAAACTAAAAGAACTCAAAAAATGAATCCATTTACTGTTTAAATTGAAAATACAAAGCTTGCCTCATTTGCAGGAGGTATCATTTCCTTAATTTAACAAAAATGGTAATATTTGAATTTTTTTGAGGCCAAATACATTTTTCATACTTTAATGTCATGTGACTTGCAGAACCATAGTAGCTTATTAACAAAATAGCCCAGTGATTACTACAAGACACAGTTGCTGCGTTTATCATTTCTTTTTTTTTCTCTTATCAGATACAGTTTAGTGAAAAAAGAAAGAACCAAAATCATTTTATCTCAAACAGTCTTTCCAATAAATCTCGTAAGCCATCATATATTAAGATTTCTGAGAAAAGCATTCATTGTAAATTGTCAATGCGTCATGAAAAATGAAACCCTAATAAGAGCAGATTATCAGGTAATGAATGATGGTTCTGGCCAGACTCAAAGAAGAGTTATCTTGAGGCAGGCTCTTGACAAATAGCAGTGCTTCCTGCTCAAACATGTGGACTTTGCAGGGACGTGCAGCATAAGTCTGGAAACAATCACTCTCCTGGACAGGGGTATCCAGCAGGAGGGTGAGAGATATACAGAAGGAGTGCGTACCACTTTAAATCACCTAAAGCAACTGAAAAGTCAACACAGTTTTATAGGAGCATCTGTCCACCAATAAGAAATGATTTTTTCAAATAAATTACACCATGACCAAATAACAGATAACCATGCAGTCACTTCATAAAGTGGGTGACTTTTTTTTATTGTTGTGCAATTACAGTTGTCTGCATTTTCTCCCCACCCCTCCCCCCGACCCCAGCCAAACCCACCTCCCTCCCCCACCTACACCCTCCCCCTTGATTTTGTCCATGTGTCCTTTATAGTAGTTCCTGAAAACCCCTCTGCCCAGTATCCCCTCCCCACTCCCCTCTGGCTATTGTTAGATTGTTCTTAACTTCAGTGTCTCTGGTTATATTTTGTTTGCTTTTTTCTTTTGTTGATTATGTTCCAGTTAAAGGTGAGATCATATGGTATTTGTCCCTCACCGCCTGGCTTATTCCACTTAGCATAATGCTCTCCAGTTCCATCCATGCTGTTGCAAAGGGTATAAGCTCCTTCTTTCTCTCTACTGTGTAGGATGACTTTTTTATGGGAAGATGCTAAGTCTTCAAAAACTCTTATTAAATTATAAAATCAAAGTACTGAACAGTGTGAAGTATAATCCTTTTATGCAGAAAATGATTTTTGGTGTGAAAATAAAAAGGGATAGATACGCAAACAGAGGTAATACACACCATTATATGTAAAAAAGAAAAACCATAAAAAATTCGAAAACTGTGTCAGCTTTGAGTTTGACTAGAGTGTGAAAGGAGGCTGTAACTTTTTAGATTATAACGGTCTTTACTGTGGATTTTCACCATGTGCACATACATCCAGGGGGACACTTTGGTGGACACCCCTGTGGCAGAGCAGGGCACGGTGAGAAAAGAGTAGGGTGACAGGTGGGGGGTGCAGCCCAGGCTGCCGTCCATGGAAGAGGTGAGGAAGGAGAAACCACAAGCTCTGGCTGCTTCCGCATCGGACCTATTGAGAGATTTCACTTGCTACATTCCCTCTCACAAATTTAAGTCCATTTCAGTTTCTGACACGTCATTAAACCCTGAAATGGACTAAGACCTGAGTTTCCAATAGCCGTCTTACATTCTACTTAGAGGTGGCGTGCAGTTTTTGATATATCCCAGGACTTAATATGCGAAGTGGCTGAAGGGCATAAGAGCAAGTTTGAGTGTGAGATTGGAAGGCTAAGTGGAACTTATTCTGAACAACAAGGTATTCTAGCTAAAGAAAACCCATCAGTTCTTCAAACAATAGCAATATTTCCTCGTATGTGTTATGTGTGTGCATGAATGTCCATGTGGGACTGTATTCATCATCCCTTTACCAACTCCATTGGCTGTGAGAGACACAGATGTGAACAAACTATGGAAAGTGTTTGCCAACGAGACCTTCATACCCTAGTGCTCTGTCACCTGGCTTGGGAGCTGTATCCCCTGGCCCCTTCTTTGGGAACAAGACTGGGGTAAAAAGGAGAGAGACAGAGACAGAGGCAGAGATAGAGATAGGGAGATAAACAGAGATAGCGATTGTGTGTGTGCACGCACCAGAGAGATTCTAATTACCCTCATTCTAGTGGATTTAAAATTACTTTCAAGCTTCTTTTCTGACTCACGTGGGTCCTAATAGTAAGACCTCTTGAAAATGGGAGACACCAAACAATTTAAACTTGTGCTTGAGAAGGATGCGCAGCCTCTGCAGCAAATGCTAATGAATGAAACCTGAATGCCTCACCCAGATTCCATGAAATCCAAATGCACATGGTGTGAAGCGAAGACAGACAGCATACCACTTTGGGCAGTGCGCTAAATGGAAGAAAACCGCAGTGGGTCCGAAGTAAGTGTTCTCTGTGTTTTGTCTCATGATTTCCACGTAAAAATGAGGATTGACGTGGCTGTGTGAGGTGGTCTGAAGGTTAGGTAACCTTGTACATCACACTAAGTAAGGATCCAAAGTAGATGTTTCTTAATTATGGTTATCAAATGAGCCTTTCCTACAGCGGGATTGTTTGGGTCCCACCTCTGTAGGATGGTAATCACTTTTCACGTGTTCAGTTGAAAGAAATTTGGCATGGTTGTTCAGAAAGTTTAGTTTCATGATCTCGAACCTCAAGGAGGTCTCATCTTAAATCTCCTTAAAGCTTAGACTGTCTTAGACATAGAAATCCAGAGGCAACAATGGGAAGAAGTGACAGGCATTGTCAGAACAAAGCCTCTGGGGAGAAGGTAGACTATTCATACCTGAGACTAAAGCCCGTCCAGACCCTGCCAGGGACCCCGCTCCCCCATCCACCCCCTAGGCTGTGACCCCCTGTGACTGCCCTGATCACAGTCACAAACACAAAAGTACACACAGAGCAGCTGCTCAGCCCACAATTATTTAATGAGTATGTGGCAAGCATTATAGATTTTGTTTCCAAAATTCCTAATATCAAATATTCACATGTGGCACGTGTTTCTAACTATTGCTTCCACAGCTATCCGACAGGCTGACACTGAGGCAAGCCTGTTTAAAACATTAGCAAGTGTTAAAAGGGAGAAATTAAAGACATATCAGAGCCTGTGAGATTTTTTTTTGTCCTCCTTTTGGAAGAAATGCAGAGAAGCGCTCATCGTAGAAAAAGTGGGTGGCAATCTAGGGTGTTGCCCAGGTGGCTCCCCAAGGGGCACGTGGAACTTCCGTGAAGGGCCAGGTGTTCCCCTCTTCTTTACAGGGCTGCGGTGACTGCTCAGTGTTCCCATGCTCAGTACTTCACCTTCTCCATATGCCCTGGATTCTGTTCTCTCCTCCATATTCACTGTCCATGGGGGTGCACACTAGGCATTCTATCTTGGGCAACTGAAAGCCCTGTCTGAACTGTTTCCCCTCCAAGCTGATCATTTCCAGCCAAATCATGCATCAGAGATGGGTTAGAAACAGAAATTAATATTCAGAATGAATTGTTCCAGCCCGAGTCAGAGTCAACTTAGCCCATAATGCACTGTCTTTATTTGCTCCCTGAGCACTTGCTTCCTCTCTTCACCTTCTCATCCCGTACGCCCAAGCTGAAGAACCCTTGGCTTGCTTTTTCTGAATCATTACCTTCAGTAATTGATGCTTAATTAAATGTCATCACCTAACATGGCCCCAACTATCTGCCCGGTTATTTATTTTCTGCCGTGGTATCAGGGGTGCCTTCCTCTGGTGCGTTGGGCGGTGCTGACAGGCCAAGGTCATTATGTTGTGCTCGGCTCCTGTGTTCTCCAAGGCTAGATCGCAGACGTGACATACTATAACTAAGCAAACCTTACCAGGACACCACCTGCTAGGGAGGTGTGAGTGATCAGATAGGGGAGAGGCCTGCACTCATCATCAAAAACAAAAAACAAAACAAAAAAACCTATCCTTGCTTCTGTAATCATGGCTCTGCCATTCCATGGGGGAGTTTCGAATAACCAGGTAGGTGTCTTCCTATGTGTAGACAATTTTATGGATGCTCAGATACCTCAATTATGAGATAAAGTGGGTTGTATTCCTCAAAGACAAGGAATGGTTTTCGGCCAAGCACTTCTGGCTTTATTAAAGTTTGAATTGGAGAAGTGTGCAAGCCAAGATGTTTGCAAATGAGCAAGATATGTTTCATCAGCCTTTGCCTCGACTGGTGAGTCGATGGCTTTAGGGTTCCAGTTCAGGACAGACTAGCAAAGACAGTTTTCCACATCCAGAGGAGCTGCTGCTGGACTATACAGCACCGCAGTGAGTACGAGGGGCGGGGAAGGGAGAAGAAAAAAGATGCACTGAATGACGATAACTTACTTCCATCATTTGGAAAATGATGTTACTTTCCTACTACTGCTGTAACAAATTACCACACACTTCGAAGCTTAAAACAACACAAATTTATAATGTCACCATTCTGCCTTTCCCCAGTCCATGTGCGGAGTGCCCAGGCGGATGGCTCCGCACCAGGCTTCCCAGAGCTCAGAGCAAGGGGTCGTCGGCCTGCAGAGTTCTGGCCTGGAACATCAGAAAGACTCGACTTCCAAGTTCATTCCGGTTTTTGGCAGAGGAAAATTTCTCATAGTTGCAGGACTGAGGTCCACATTTTCATGATGGCTCCCAGCTGAGGGAGCCCTCAGCTCCTACAGGTCCCTCTCTAGTCTGGCACGTGGACTGGTCCATCTTGCTGGTCCAGCAAGAATACATCACACTCCCTTCACACTTGGACTCTGACGTGTCTTCCTGCCCCTCTCTTGCCTGCCTCAGAGAAGTTCTCCACTCTTAAGTGCTTAGAGTGGAGACACCTGGAAAAACCAAGAAACCTCCCTATCTTAAGGTGTGTAACTTTCCTTTCATCAGCGGAGTCCCTTTGCCACATAACATACTTGCAGTTTAAAGGGATGAGGGCATTGCGTCCTCAGATGCCATTCTGCCTACCACACAATCTTGTCTTCTTAAAGCAATAAACCATGAGGCATCTACCAGATAATTCTGAAATAAATAAACAATGATATAATACCCATAATATCAAAGATACCTCCCTCCATACGGAATCCATAGGCACTGCTGAGCTCTACACAGCAGCTCTGACCTATAGGCCATTTAACATCTTGGATGGATACCGGGAAGTAGGGCCCCACGTGCCCGATTAAAGCTGGACTCCTGTAATTCCCTTCCACGCCAGTGCCATTTCCCAACATTTCTTGCCAAATTACACAAGTAATAAGTGGCAGAGCCAATATTTGCATCTAAATATCTCACTTTTTACTACATCAAACCATTTTACTCTCCCGTATGACATGGGTAACTTTTCTCCCTTTGTTTTATATAAAATAATAGTGAATAGTGAAGTAATAATAAGATTAACTTTCTAAGTGCTCTTTGTGCAGAAGCGGGGTATTCATAGAAATAGGATGAATAAAATTATGCTCCATGAAATACCCATTAGGAAACTAATAATTAAGGCAGTAGAATCATGGGCCTTGAACCTACCAGTTAATGATTTTAGTCCTCGTAGAAGGGCATGTTTCAGTTACACAATGAAATATTTAATGTAGAACACAAAGCCATGGGTAAGCAACAAAAAAGTGAAATATTCATAAAAATAGAATGCTTAAATATATTCAAGATGAACAAATTATTAACACAGGTACATTCAAACCAACCCCTCAAATTTATTTATTTCAAAGTTTCAAAAAGCACCAATTCTGGGTCATTTACTCTCCACTACAATCAAGTCGTCCCTAGGGTACGTGCAAGTTCTGTTCACTGGGTTAGAGGAATTCTAATTTCCTTTTATGCACATTCACCACTGTGCTGCCAAAGAAGCCATTAATTTTTCCTTTTTATGTAGAATAAGTCTGAATAAATGAGAGAATATAAGAATGGATGATGTCTAGTTCTCCCTTTAAAACCAGAATATATTCTTCCCCCAAGGTGGGAAGAAATAAAATAAATAACATGGTAAATTATAATCACCAGTGAGCAAATAAGAATTTGCATTTTCCCTTTTCCACATAGCTACAATGATCTGCACATTTTTTTGCCAAGAAGAAACAAAAAACTCAAAACTCTAGAATTTTCTACTCTCTGCCACACTATATTAATTGCAAAAAAAAATCTGGGAAAATAATCTAAGTGATTCTTTTGGTACATTTCCATTTAGGGGGACCTAGACTAATAAATTAGATGTTTATTTACCTCTTAAAATTCAAATGAAGTGACTCATTCTCCATGGAACCTTTGGATGCTTACCTTTCCCCCATTCCTATGTTGCCCCAGAAATAAAATCAATCTTTTCCTCTAAATGCTATAAAATTATATATATTGTTCTTATGTTATATTAGATAAAATAGTTGGAAAGAGAATAAATGAAATACAGAAATAAGAGAGGGGGAGAGAGAGAATTAGATATATCATTTTCTATTAGTTTTTTTTAAGGTTTTATTTATTTATTTTTAGAGAGAGGGGAAGGGAAGGAGAAAGAGAGGGAGAAAAACATCAGTGTGTGGTTGCCTCTTGTATGCCCCGCACTGGGGACCTGGCCCACAGCCCCAGCATGTGCCCTGACTGGGAATTGAACCAGCAGCCCTTTGGTTCACAGGCCCACGCTCAATCCACCGAGCCACACCAGCCAGGGCTCCTATTAGGTTTTGAAGTCACTGTGTCCTGATAGTGAGACCCTGTTTTACATCTTGACTACTTACTTAGCACAAAGCCTGACGCACAGCAGGAGATAAAGAGGCTCAATAAGGACATGGATAAATATTTAAGTGCTTTGGGTTATCTGTTATAGCGAGAAGCAAAATATCTTGACTGCAGGAATCTATAAAACATTATCTTCAGTGGATGAACATCAGTTTTCATCATTCACCCCTTAGACTCATGGATGACAATAGCAGATAAGGAATTGTCTATTTTTCTAAATTATAGATGAAGACATGGAGACAACAGTTAGAATCTCTATGACTTTCCCAAATTCCTCCTAATAAGAGTAGTGCGAGGACAAGAACTTAGATCTTGGCATTAGTTTTTCAATAATACTACCTTGCTTTTTAGGGCACAGAATATATTTTCAAACATAAATGTAGAAAGAAGATGAACTAAGACTTTGAAGTGATTTTAATTTATTTATGATGTATTTCTTTTTTTTTCTTAAAATTAACGCCTATACAGACCCTGGAGACAAGCAGGAGTTGGGTGTGATGCTTCAGGAAATTCTGCCCTGAAGCATCACCAGTGTGGCTTCAACTCCATGTGCGCATGTTTCTAAAACTTGATGCAGAGTTTTTTCAACTCGATGATGTTCTAATGGCCTGGGAAGATGATAAACAAGAGCCTCAGAGGTGTTTTACGTTGTGATATGTTAGTTGCCAACTTTTTTTCAAGTAGCAAACACCTTTTAAAACTTTGAAGGAGGAATATGAGCACCTTCTATGCCATAAAAATCAATTTGATTTGTATTCTCCCTACTTACTGCAAACAATATTTAAGGTCCCTTGGGTACTGAAAATCATACCATAATAGTGTGTCCCTGTTGCTCAGTTAAGGATAAATTCTATCACTGATTAATTCAATCTTCACAAGATATTTTTAAACCAGTTTTTGCTGTTCAGAGAGTACTCCTCAGAAAAAGTTTCTTCCAAAAACTACTCTTTATTGGTCACTATTTTAAAAAGTGAGTCTGTTAAAATAATCTATTATACAAATCTAATATTTTTGATACTCTCATTAAGAATACTATGAATATTATTTATTAAATTGAATGTTTGAGGAAATTGTACATTGAACAACTCACATTTCCTGGTGCCTTCATTATCTGATAAGAGTAGGTAAGTCAAAAAATTATGGAAGATTAGTGAAGAACACAAAAATTTTATAGGAGATAGGATTTTGAGGTATATTTCTGCAGTTTAAATTATTAAGACTTTATAATTAAAAGTATTTCCATTATCTAATACATTCAACAAATATTTAATGAATATCTTATATATGCTTATCACTATTTGAAGTGTTAGAAATACTATAATGAAACAGAAAGACACAGTCCCTTAGGAAGATTAAGCTCTAGGTGA
Source organism: Desmodus rotundus (assembly GCF_022682495.2). Classification (NCBI taxonomy): domain Eukaryota; kingdom Metazoa; phylum Chordata; class Mammalia; order Chiroptera; family Phyllostomidae; genus Desmodus; species Desmodus rotundus. Next base: position 106,250,647 of record NC_071396.1, on the reverse strand, counting down.
GAGAAATAAACAAGCAACTAATTAAACACAATAATTAAATGACAGAAAAAAATACGTAGGCGAAAGTATGTATAATGCGTGAAAGGAAAAGTAGTGTGAGCTCCCTTAGATAAGATGATCAAGGTGGACTTCTCTCTGAGAAGGTGACATTTGATATAGGAAATGAAGAACAATTTGTAATGAGTGACAAGGAAACTTGAGAAAAAAATTATCTTAATAAGAATAAGGGACAGAGGGTAAACTACAAAAGTGAAATATACTTTTAAGTATTTATTACAATTTCCCCAAGAATGTTTTAAGAAATTCTCTAAAGATAACACAAACACCACCACCACCAGAATCACATATACTGTCAAAGAAGCTTGACAAAAATGAAAACATGTGCTTTAGCATATTAAAGAACCTAAAAAATATTATTACACAATAAAAAGCCTCATTATTTTTGCTAATGTTTTCAAAGTATCTTTAACCTCCCCAATGTTTTCAATCATTATTACATGTTCATATCCAAGGAACTAGGAAAAAAACTAGTATGAACTAAACATCACCACCACCATCATCATCATCACTGCCATCTTCATCCTACTTATGGTGCCTTTCAGATAGAGGCAGTTTCGTGAAGGGTGTAGAATCTCTATAGAATCGTTCAAATGTTAGTACTTTACCACACCTTGCAGAGGTTCTCTCCAAACATTTTAACAGCTTTTTCTTCACTAGCTAAGTCCCGATTCATCCATTTCTTCCTTCTTCCATACAGAGTACTATAACAGTTCCCTAAAAGGGATTCTTCATTCTAATGTTTTTCCTCAAATATATCATCTTATCAGTTTCCAGACTTCACTCTTTTAAAAATGCTAACCTGACTATATCATTTCCTTTCAGTAAAACATCTTGTCACTCATAATAAATCCTGACTCCTTAATATTTTACATAACAGCAAGTATGACCTTGTGTGGTACACCTCTCTCCCCCGCCACCCCTGGATTTCACACTCCAGGAGCTCGAGACACATCTCACTCCTGTGGAAGTGCCTCTGCACCTGTTCTTTGGTCTGCTGGGGAAGTACTTCCTTTTCACTCCCTGGTCCCTGTCTCTGTGATACAGCTAATCCCTGTTCATCTACCCTCATCATCACCATCAATGTGCCTCTTCGGTATGTGCAGGTTCTGGAGAGGCAATGCAGTGAACTGACTAAAAAGCAGGCTCTAGGTTCAATTTCTTTTTTGTTCAAATCACAAATTTACCTTACAGAATCCCTTATCATTTCTATTTTTCCCATAGTATTTATTCTTAAATATAAATGCCAGACCATGTCTTATGGGGAAACATAGCTGGATAATATCATTGTGCTTTTTAAAAAAAAATTTAAAGACAATCTTTTAGAGCAGTTTTAGGTTCACAGCAAAATTGAGAGTAAGTTAAGAGAGATTCTTATATAACCCTTACCCCCGAAATGCACAGCCTCCCGATTATCATCATCCCAAACCAGAGTGGTACATGTGTTCCAATTGATAACCTTACACTGACTGACACATCATAATCTCCCAAAGTCGATAGTGTACCTTGGGGCTTACTCTCTGTGTTATACATTCTATGGATTTTGACAAGCATATAATGACATGTATCCATGGTAACAGTACTGTACAGAATATTTTCATTGCCCTAGGAACCCTCTGCGCCCCACCCATTCATCCCGCTTCCCATACCGCAAACACTGACTAGCATTGATCTTCCACACTCCTCAGAGCTTTGCCTTTTCCAGAATGTCATACAGTTGGGATTCTAAATATGTAGCCTTTTCAAATTGCCTTCTTTTGCTTAGTGATATGCATTTAAGTTTCTTCCTTGTATTTCCATGGCTTGATAACTCATCTTTCTAGTCCCAAATGGTATTCCACTGTCTGGATGTAGCTAAGCTTATTTATCCAGTCACCTACTGAAGGACATCCTGATTGCCTCCAAGTTTAGGCAATTATGAATAAAGCTGCTACAAACACCTGTGTGCAGCTTGCTGCATAGACTGCTGGATCATAAGGTGAGGGTGTGTTTACTCTATAAGAAACTGCCCAGCGGTCTTCCAAAGTGGTGGCACCGTGTTGCACTCCCACTATCAGTGAATGAGAGTTCCTGTTGCTCCACATCCTCATCAGCATTTGGTGTTGTCAGTGTTCTGGACTCTGGCCATTCTAATAGGTTCATAGAGTTATCTCATTGTTGCTTTAAGGCTTTAATTTACATGTCCCTGATGACATGTCAGGTAAGCATATTTTCCCTGACATGGAGCATATTTTCATATGCTTATTCACCATCTGCATATCTTCTTCGGTACTTTTATTTCTTGATTTACAACAAGGGACTAATCATACTTCTTATTTTTAAATATATTGAGTAAATTACATAAACTAACCATGTAACAAGCTAGGATGGTTGAATAGCTACATTTTTTTGGTTAAGTCCTTCAAATGCTTTATTCCATGAGTTCCTCAATACAGACCTGTGATTTATTAAGCTTGGCAGATAAGGAAACAAAGATTTAGTACTTAGCACTCCACATGATAGAGAATAAACACTAGAGCTGGGTCATAAACCAGATTTATCTAATATCAAAACCTGTTTCTTTATCCTCTCTATTATCCCTGCAGCTGAAACTCAATGTGGAGACACCGCTTCTAGGAAACACTTCCTAATGTGTCTGTCTCCTTGGCTTCTGAGACCTCTATCCACAAGCCTATTATTGGACTGCATCATTAAAAACCAAACTACAATTATCTGATTATGAAACTGTCTCTATAAATGATATTTTGGAGCCTTGAGAGTAAGAGAAACATTCATTTTCTTTCTTTGCACTCCCAGCACATAACAGAGTAACTTTCATGCAGTAAGCAACCTATTTTTTAAATTAATACATGAGTGACTGGCTTGGTGAAGTTATCAGAAATTACCCTTCAGGATAAGTGATGAGTCTCTGTGTGTGTGTGATTTGAATTTCTTAGCAGAGCTATCTTTCTGTAACAAAATGGTATTTTTTCAAGTTGATTATGAAATGTTGATTATTGTGTGAGTATTTTTTTTCACTTGTTTGTATTTAGTTTCATTACAACTATACAGAAATTGTCCCTCACAGTCCCCAGAGATACGCACTGGTAACTACTTTTCATTCTACCAAACGATAGGATACTAAGCCTCTTTTTTATCAATTTCAGCTAATCTAAATAATAATGTTTTTATAACCTTGACAGAATTGTGAATGTTAATAAGCTTAAGAGAGGAAAATGGAAATGGGATCCTTTATTTAATAATGGAAAACCTAATGATTTTATAAATAAGAAACTCACTTCTTAACATAGCTCTTCCAATTAGCTCAATCCCTCCTATGAATTGAGATGCTCCAAAAATATCAGCAGCTGCATATTATTAGCTTGGTCGCACTGCACTTTTGCCTGTGGACACTGTTATTATCATCAGCTCCATTTCTTTACTCTGCCTAGTTGTAATGTACATAACACTCAACTCGTAACCCCATGTACCCATTGCTTATTTTGAAACTGAACTTCCTGAATTCCACTGGGCATGAAAACTAAGTACAATAATTCAATAACATTAGTTTGCTTCCTTATTTCTAGCCTTCATAATGTAGAAAGAAAGGTATAACTTTTTGTGTTGTTCAGTTACAGATAAATGTTTGCTGCTTAATTAACATAATCATTCAGAATACCAACACCATGGAACAATAGACAGCCACAGAAATATTAATTCACATACTAGAGAAGTAAGATATTTTGCTAGTCAATGTTTCATGTAAGACAAGGCACACTTGGCATAGATATGATGCTTTAAGGGCGCTTCACTGTCAAGAGCCTCAGGTGAAGTCTGAGACTTTCCTGAGAGTGTAAATCAGCTACGGCACAAGTTCTGATTTTCTTTTCCCAAATCTTTCTTCCCGTGACAATAACGTCAGATATTAATCAGAACAATAATATTGAAGCACTGGGCCTAACATAATACAGAAAAATATTTTGAGCTTAACATACACAATACGTATTACTTATAATATACACGAATGAGTCAATCTTACTGACAAATACTTTGTTCTTTTATTGAGCAAATTGATATGGCAGTTACAACCTTAGTTTATCTTTGTACAGCAGGCAGACTGTCACTAAAAATATACAGTAAAATATTTTAAATGTTTATATAGCCAAAAGCTGGAAACAGAAAATGTCTCCCAACAGTAGACAGGAGCATACTGTACAACATTGGGAACTGATGACCTAGCATTAGACACAGCAGCATAGATCCACCTGAGACAATAGGACAATCTAGTAAAATGGTTGAAAACTGTTTGATTCCACATACATATAATTTAAAAACAGGCAACCTAATCCTTAGTGTTAGAAGTAAGCATAGCATTTACCTTCCAGCGGGTAGTGACCTCAGTCGGGGAGGCATTGTAAGTCATTGGAGAGTTGTTTTCCTTCCCCGGAACACTAGTTAGATGGGTGTGTTCACTTTGTGGAAATTTACACAACTGCATATTTTTGATCTTTGAACGTTTGTGCATATGGGATGAATTTCAAAAATGTATCCCAAACATATAATTAACAATAAGTGCAAGCATCAGACACTTCAATAACACTTTAAAAATATAGAAAATAAGTCATTAAAAATTAAGAGAATAATATACATTTATTTAACTTGTAAGTTCCTATATCTTTTGCTTTTAGAAACTCTTGGTTTGTAAAAAATATAGAGCATAACACCAAGAAAAGTTTTGCTAATTCAACACTGTGTGTAGACCAGATGGCAAATTATCATTTATTATTAATACAAAGTATTATATATGGACTCAAATGACTAGAAATTAAAAATTGTATTTTAGTCTTTTGTTTCATTTTGTTCTTGTATAAATGCATGTTGAACTACAGAGTTATGTTTTTCTCATGTTCCATTCCATTGACTTCTAGGTGAATAGATTGCCCTCATTTTAATTAGAAAAAATATTTTCATAATTTTAATATTTTGTGAACTTGTACACTATTTCAAACTAATCACTGACCTCCTTTTCCTTAATGTGTTGGAGGTTTTACTATTTTAATGAGCACCTCTATAAACTATAATTTATAGAACTGTGATATTATATAGAATTTACTTCTTGCCTCATCTGGTGTTGCTTGATGGACTGAGTGCCAGCCTGTGAACTGAAAGGTCACCAGTTCAATTCCCAGTCTGGGCTCAAGCCTGGGTTGCAGGCCTGGTCCCAGTTGGGGGTGTGCAAGAAGCAACTGATTGATGTCTCTCACATCGATGTTTCTCTCCCTTTTTTTCTCCCTCCTTTCCCCTCTCTCTAAAAACAAATAAAATCTTTAAAAAAAGAATTTGCTTCTTAAAATTTTTGTAAGTATTCTTGAATTTTGTTCAAATAATGTTTCTTTAAGTATCTTAAGGTTTTGGTTAAATTTATTTTATATTTACATATTGGGTTCAATCAGAAATAGCCAAACTAATACCTCTGCTCATGTAAAATAAAGAAAAAATATATAAAATATATAACTATGTGTGTATGACATATTTTGTGTTATGTATACAAAATATACTTGGTAAACCAGATAATAAATAAAAACATCAGAATAGTATTATCAAAGGTATGAATTTTGTTGTTTAATTTCCAGAATGTTCCAGGTCTTCCAATACTTACCTTTGAAGGAACTGGAAAAAATGGTGTAAACAGTCTCAGAATATCACCCTCCTTTAAGTAGGTCCTCAGCTGAGTTAATATTGGTGACAACTTTTTTCTAATTCCATAGTTATTATTATTTTAAATGCATTAGCTTTATATAACATAATTATAATTGTGCTTTTTATCACGTTTCCATCTTCTTCTTTACAATGGTGACCTATTATTCCAAATATTCTGGACTGGTAATACATCTTCTGAAATTCAGTTAAAGCTGAGAACCATGAAAAATAGATAGAGACTTCAGATATTTTATTTTAACTTAAAATATTTATCTGTGCATTTATTTTAACAAAATATGTAATAAAAGGAACTTTTTCCTTGTAATATTATTCTTGATTGGGGTTCCAACTCATATTTTTAGAAGAAATCCCCTGTAATTCATCATCTACTGTTTCCAGCGCAGTCTTTAAATTGCTGCCTGTGTGTACTTCATGATTTAACGGTTGTACGGCACTAGTTGGACAATTAAATATTCCGTGGCATGACAGCATGCATTCCAAAGAACTCACTATTTTTATAGAAACATTTATTCTCTTTCTTTTCATGTGGTTGTATAAAATTTAATTAAGTTATATAATTGCAGTAAGAAGAACAGCAGGTATTTACCAGTGTGGGAACAAATGTGACTAACTCTCAGCAAACATACAACTCAGCTGATGATAGCAGAGGTGCCAGCACATGGGAGAGTGGCCCACGGGCAGCGAGAACACAGCCTGCCAAGAGCATCCTTCCATCCCCTCCGCAGAAGAAGTAAAGTGAACAGGTTGACCCAGTGAATCACTTATAAAACACTGATGTGAGTTAGGACAATTCTCAACTGTACATGACTTTCACTTTCACTAAAATCTGAGCATATGCCTTCCATTCTTTTGGGTCATAAAATGTGACTGTTTTCCCTAAAATAGAACTCAAAGCTCTAAAAGAATAGCTCAGCCTCTGTAAAGTCTTTACTTCAACACCTGTGGCCAACAAGCCTGAGGGTGTTAAGTGACCGTGGAAAATTCAGAATCACTGTGAGCACCACGTTCCTTATCACCCAAAGGGTAAATCACCTGAGTGCCCGTTGAACCTATCGCCACACTTGGCAGCACAAACACCATGGCCATGCCAGGGCAGCTCTCAGTGGGCAACGTAAGGAGGTCAGCGTGACCTGGGACGTGAACTTCTGATGAAAGCACATCTCCCCTACCCTGCTCCCTTTGCCTTTCATCCTTCTGGAGATACTAATTCAGAAGAAACATATTAGAAATACAATGAGCTTGGTTTTAAGAGGGAAGACATTATCACCAGGCTTCACTGCCTGGTCACTTCAAAAATGCCAAAACAGCAAAACAAAGGTCTTTAAAGTATTTCAATGCTAGAGATAGTCTAATTTGCCTGGGACCAGAGGGACTGAAATAAGTGATGACGAAGCTGCACACTGACGGTCTAGAGATACAGCCTTAATAGATCTCAGATATTACGTCCAGTGAGGAAGAGAAGCAAAATTCAGAAAACTCCGTGTGTAGACGCAGGGCTCCCGCAGGACCTCTGCATATCTGTGCTGCTATTACATGTAGTGAAATTGAGGCTGTTCCTCTCTCTTGCCGACTGGAAAGCAACTACTTGGGAGAGAGGAAATTCTGTCCATTCCTGTGTGGCTCCAGTGTCTAGTTGTATGCACAGCACATGCTGGTTTACGCATGCATAAGCAAACTCATGAAACATTTTCAAGCAATTTCTGTAAGCAGAAATGAGAGAATGCTACTCATGACCTAAAAGACAAGAGTTTTGCCTTAATCCTAAAGATGAATTAAAAATATAACTACAGATACAGAATTGCCAAATAGTAGGATTGCTAGTAGTATTACAATATCCTAGAACTCCCTTAAAGTAAGAAAATTTGATGGGAAACTTCACCGTAGACTTGAAAAATATATTTAATTATAATGTTATTAAAAATATTCACATACAAAGGTTTGCATAAGATACTCATATTTTAAGCTCTTAGATAGTTGTAAAACAAAATATTGTTTGATATAAGTAAACTCAAGATCAATTAAATGTATTAGTTTATTTTATATAATTACTAAAATTATAATTTAATAGTATTATTATTAAATGAATTGAATACAATTAATAATGAACAGGTTCATTTAAAAACTAATTTTTAATGAAAACATTCATCATTAATTTAATTGAATATTGATTTAATGCAGGGAATTTTGCTTTCTACAATTAAATCACAAGCAACTAGTTACATGTTACATCTATGCATTTGTTTTTAAATTTCACTTGTTTTTAACCTGACAGCATGGTGACAAGCATTTATATAAACACTATTGTCATAACCATTGTATTTTTTACAATGACATGTTTAACTGCTAAGCCATTTATCAATTTAATAATGCCTCTCAAAATATAATACTAAAAAAGTAAGTTCTGATTAAAACTCTCATTTCATACTTATTAATAAATTTAGGGAAATAAAATAACATATATAAATAAACCTTAGAACTACACATATTGAGCATAAAATACTCTATTTTGTAATCAGACATATTTTGAAAAGGTAGGCATTACCCTTCCCATTTTACAGAAGAGAAAACAGAGATTCAGGAATGTAACTTAACTAACCGAACAAGTGCCAGACCTCAGATTCCAAACAAATCATCTGACTCAAAGATCAAATATGTGAACTGTGTACATGAGTGTCCCAATATCACACTGCCAATTAGAAACAAAATTAGAGTAAGAATCCTTGTCTCTAGACATTACAATCAAAAGGCTTTTTTCATATATCATCTTCTGATCTAATTTACTATTTTATTATGCTTTTATGGCAATTGAGTTATGAATATGCCCTTTTATTTGGTCTATTTGTTCTCATGGAGTGGGACTTGTTTGCTAACTTTATCTGAAATGACATTTTCAAACAGAATAGTTAAGATAGTGGTAAAAGAATAAAAGCCTGCTTTTGGCAGTAATGGAAAATGTACTTAAATTACAGAATATGTTTCATTATGAAATGTTAAAGTAAAATATCACAGCACACAAAAAAATCTTTGTATTTGATTTAGTATTACTGTCATTGGTTGTAGGCATGACTTATTAAAGTAGTAAAATAAATGTGTAAAACTTGGCATGAGAAATTATGTAGTATTTATTATGCCAAGCTTGGTTCTACAATAGAAACCATTATAGACACACAGTCAAATAGTAGTAGAGATTACAAATGCTGGATAATTATTACTATTTTATTAAGAGAAATTAAAAATTGCAAAAAAACATTTTTGAGGATAAAATTTATTTCTCATTAATGTCAAGTACATTATAGTTAAATTATGTAGATAGGTGAATCAGGTAAAGTTCACAGTGAAAGTTTTAAGAGTAAATTAATTGTGAACACTGATTCTATACTATTTCAAAGAAGGAGAAAATGGAGTTATTTCTAGGTCCTATTGCAAAATCATCCTCAAAAGGATCAGACAAGTAGCAAGAGGAAAGGGGTGTGAAAAGGAATGGCTCGGTATCCAAAACACTACATAAGGTGCTTCATTTCCATTGCTTTACTGAATGGACATAATTGATAATAGAGATTTACATTTTGCTACACAGATTTATCTCACTAGAGACAATTGTGGTTGCTAGAGGAAAATGATAAAGCATGCTATTAATAAATAATAAATATAAATACCATCCCCCCAGGGCTTTTTCAGTTTATAAAATACTTCCATGTACCTTGTTTCATTTAATTATTACAATAGTCTTGAGAGGTAATATTATAGCCTACTTGCCGAATAGAAACTGATGCTTCCCGAGTCTCATGGAAGCCAGGTTTCAGAAGACAGATTTTGTGTAAGCAAAGCGTGTGAGCAAGGCAAATCCTCAGAGCTAGAGCTGGAGCACCTGAGATGCTGGCAGGAGAGCAAGAGTGTGAGCTGGGAACTACATCCCATCCGATCATAACAAGACAGGGAAAACCCAGGAAGTGAAGTGGGGCAAGGGGTGGCCAAGGGTGTAAGAACAAAGTTAATTTGCTTTTATTATTTTAATAATAATATTTATTTTATTTTCCTATTTACTTTATTTTTTCTTTCATTTAATAAATCATGCAACAAGTATCCATTGAGAACTCACAGTGTACCTATAACTCTCCCAGACCCTGGGCGTGCAGCACAGAATAAAACAGACATGATTGTGCCTGGGATGGAAGCTACATAATTGTGAGGGTAAATAACCACCACCTAAGACGATAAATGGTGTGAGATAACCACAGTGCCACGGAGAAAAACTCAGCAGCATCAGCAGGACTGTCTCTTAGACAATAGATGTGTGCTATTGTAGAGAGGGCAGTAAGAAGCCCCTTCTGCATGTGTAATTCTGTGTGTAATTACTTGGGAATTGAAAGCATAAGAGTGAGACAACACTGCTGGAAGGAGTGCGGCCCACAGGTGGATGGGGCGGAGCGAAGTCTCTGAGGCTGGAGCCAGGGAGAGATGAGACGAAGACATGGACGTGGGGGAGCAGTTAGAGGTCAGGCCTCATAACGTCTTCAAGACCGTGGTAAGAATTTGAATTTTATTGTGAGTTAAAAGAAAATTTGGAGAACTTCAATAGTAGCAGAGAGAAAATAGTATTTTATTTTTACAGGATCACATTGGCTACTGTATGGGGAAGACACTAATGTGGGGTAACTTGGAAACAGGGAAATCAGTTAGGAGATTGCCTAGTGCAAGGTATTCATCTAGTAAGGGTATATTTCTGGATTCAGCCAGGCTAATAGCAGAAGAAAGAGGTAGTCATGTGGAGAAACGGTTGTCAGGGTTGAGCCAATTGGACTCATGAAGCTTTGCATACTAGTTACTAGAGAAGAAAAGGGTCAAAATGTCATTTAGTCTTATAATCTGAGCAAGCAAGTGATGAAGATGACATTTACTGGGATCAGACCCCTAGAGGAAGAGCAGATTAGGAGAGAAAATTCAAAGTTTGGGTTGGAGACATGCTAATTTTGTGATTTTGATCTGAATGGAAACAGCACTTTTTAGACAGAGTAGTCAAGACTGTTTATAAGGAAGTCTAATTTTAGAGCTTGGAAGAAGGAAAGTGTCCAGTGAAGAAGATTTGAAAACAGTGTGCGGTGTGATTGGTGAGATAAAGCATGGAGTGAAGTCTGTGTAAACCAAGTGAAAGGATAAACAGACCCTTCAAGGAGAGTGTAGTAAAGTGTAAAATGCTCCTAGAAGTTGGTGAAACGATGAGACTTGACTGTGCTTTGGGAATAGGAAGTACAGGACAAGAGACAATTTGGTGACATGCAGAGAGAAAAGATGAAGTTGAGTACGAGCAAGACAAAATGTTGAGGGAGTAAGCAGTGGGACTCGGAACAGGTGTTAGATGGGGGTTTGCCATCAGCGAAACGGGACAGACAGCACAGGAAACGGTCAAGTCCACACTTTATTGTAAAGCTGGAAAGGCCAGAGAGACAATGAAATTTTCCTTTTGTCTTTTGTTTAGTTAAAGGTGGACAGTAGGGCTTTTCAATTTGATTGATAGGGCTTTCATTTTTCAAAATGATTAGGATCAAGACTCGATGAATCTGAGTAGACCGAGTTTACTAAGTTTGGGCTAAACATTGAGCTGGAGAAAACTAAGGGTGTGGAGTCAGGTGTGGCAAAACAAGCAGTGTGTAGAAATAATTGCCCGAAAGGAGAAGGTTCACACAGGTTAGGAATGTCAAAAAGTTCTGAGCACACTGGAGAAGTTAGAAAGAGACACAATATGTGTTGTGAATATTATCCAGTACAAATGAAGTGTTAAGTCGGGCACTTGGAACATAACTGCTGAAGATAATAAGCATTAATTGCAGTGATGGTTTTAGGAAATATCCACAATACTTTAATATCCCAGACTGTAGTTTAATTTCTCTCACACCTGCCTCAAGTGTAGACTGAGCTCCCTTCTCACAAAAAGAGCATGAGAAAAACAGTAACTACAGCAGATGCCACCTTAACTGAGTGATCGCAGGTAACCTCCCTGGTGAAAAATTTAGCTGTATCTATGATCTGCTTATATGATGCCATGAAAAAGGCACTTCACTTCTGTGGCTTAACCAATAATTCATAATCCTAACTGAATCCTGACATCACGTCCGGAAACTCAAATTAAGGGACACTGTACAAAATAGCTGACAATATACTTCAAAATATACAGGTCATGAAAGGAGAAATACTGAGAACTGCCATTGGTTGGAGGAAACCAATAGCAGGCAGGCCAATTAAATACCTAGACTTGATGCTGCCGCAGAAAAAGACATCAGTGGAATTGGTGGGAAAACCCGAATGAAGCGTGTAGTTTAGGGAATGGTATTGTTCCAAACTTAATTCTTAAGGTGATTAATATGTCGTGATTATATGAGACCTTAGCCGTACAGCAGTCTCAGTGAAGGAACTATAATTCCCTGTAATATCTTTGTACCTTTTCTGTAAAATCTAAATTTATTTACAAAAAAGAATTTTTTAAAAAGCAACTACTGCGTGCTTGTGCTAGGAAGCCAGAGCTGAGAGTCACTGCCTTAAGATTAGATTTAAAGTAGGTTTAAACAAAGCAAGTACACTTAAAAAATATGTTTCTTATTTTAAAAAGTAACTATTTTTATTGTAAGTATCAGCAACAGTAGCATCATTGTCCTGATTATCATCATTCTTATAATATTGCCTAAACTATCTGAATAGACTATTCTAATGAATTAGTATGTATACTCCCAACTTGATACTTATAAACTGCATAGAAGACTGTCCAGCCCGTATTAACTACTTTAACTATTGGTAATGCCTGCAAGAAGTTTCCTGAATATTATAGCAGTGGATGTGGTGTTCATTCCTATATGTATACTATGCTTGCTACTATGTTAAAATAAATCCATGAGTAATTATTTCTTAAGTATTCTTACACACCTAGAGTGAAAACAAAGAAAATGTTCTTGAAAGGATGTGTGGCTGGGACTCATTACCCATTCCACTGCTCAGGGTTCACACTGTTGAGCTCCTTAAGTCACTCACAAAGGACACAGAGGCCCCAGGCTACAGGAGAGACTCCCCGTGCAATTCTATCAAGTCCAAGAAGAATGTATCTTCTTCGTTCGTAAAACAACTAATCCATCCAGCTTGCAACCTCCTTGGGAAGGTCTAAAAGCATTCCTGTTCTGTGTCACACAGGTCGTCCGTTAACACAACAGGCTCTATTCTGTTTCCTAAATATTTAAATGCATCATTTCTATTCAGAAACTAGAAGTACAGAGAGACCGTGTGTGGCACTAACCTCCTGAAGTCCACACAGTCACTTTGTTTGGGGCGGTATGGTAAAAGCAGGATCAAGTAGATTTAACTGAGCATGACCCTAGGGAAAGACACCATGGTCTGATATGAGAGCTGGAAACATAACTAATGTTTCCTTTAGAGGAAGGAAAAATGGCGTTGTATTTGAAGGAGCTAACGCTGAACCAAGAAAACCCAGATGCAAACTCTGACTCAATACCTTACATCGTCAACGTGGCAACTATTTTCAGTGAACAAGGGTATTTCCAAACAGATAACGGTAATCACAGTGCCACTAGAAGTATGTTTTAGCAGAAATGAAATAGAGGAGTCACAGCATAAGCAGCGGAAGAAGGTGAATTGATATTTTACAGAGAGATACTTTTACAGATGTGTGATAAATATAAGTGCAACAACCATTTGCACATGAGAGAAGAGCTTCCCCCTCTGCCTTCCCTTATGGGAGAGGCCACTGTGTTCCTATGACCAAGCACAACGAAGAAGTCAGGGATCATAAAGGGGAGTCTACCTTCCTAAGAAAGAGCCCAAATAGGTGCCAAAGAAAAAGACTGGGTCCTTTCTAGTCCCATTATTCAAATATTTGTTTTCCATTTTACTGAGTCAAATTCACAATTATACGTTAATATACTGGTAGGTATCTCTTTGTTCTTCATCTGATGTTTAAAATGATGGCTTCCCAAGCAGACATCTTTAATACATCATTTTCAAGATGAGTCATACTCAATTAGCACCGTTATGCAGTGGCAGATCTCACTGAATGCAGAATAATGCACTTCATTCATAATCAACCTAGAGAAGGCTGACTTTTGGGTCGGGTGTAAATGTTATCGACTGTGTTGTCAACTCAGCTCTTTATGAGTGGGAGTTTAGCCACTCAACAGATATTTATTGGCAACCTACTAATTGCTACACTCTCCTATAGAAGACACGAATACAATTAGGACATAATGTCTTTAAAAAGACCTGCAGAAATTATTGAAAATGTGTTTGTTTTCAAAAAATCAAAATGGGACCTCTACAACCTCTATCTCTACTATCCTAAAATCCTAAATAAATATCATCTCCGTGGACTGAAAATCCCATTCATCGATGCTGACAGGCTTACACATTACGGATCTGTAGAGTAATGGACTTGAGGGCCTCAGAGAAAGGCAGGCAACTGCAGCTTGCAGCCCAGAGGAGAGAGAGAAAGAGATATTAGTCACCTTTCTCTTGCAAACACCTCACAGTATAAAATATTTACATTATTGCCACATAGTCTTTCTTGAACACAAGCTAAGCAGATGTCAATATTTTTCAATGTGAAATTTGGCAAACTGCCACCATGATAAAGCCAGGAAGCAGAGTTTTTAATGCATTTCTTGTCAATTCAACCTTATTTTTCTTTGCAGCAGACTTAATTTTAGCCCATTCTTATGTAAATCTATCTTTGAAAGACCTCCTTAGACTGATATAGTGCTCACTTATAGTTCAAGTCAGACATGAATCTTAGCTAATTATTGATACTATAGGGAAAGAAATAATGTGTTTGTAATGAGTGAGTACTGTGGCACAACCAAAAATCAAAACCGCTGTTGTTTGTGACTTCCATTGCTTTGTGACTCAACCTACATGAAGATATGCCCCAAAGGACAGGAGAAAATGGTTCCTAGCACAGAAAACATAGTACGCGACAAGTCGAATGCCAGTGTCTGCACGGCTTTTCTGTATGTGGGTAAGTAGAGTGGTAGGTGAGTAGATAGGGAAGTAGGGAGGTAAGGTTAACATTATTGAAATTAGCTGCAAAGGAAGAGAATACCATCATCTAGGTATCTTTGCATTGGTGTATTTTGTGCTCAAGTATTACAATATATGCTAATTATAACTCCCCTTTTTCCTTCCCAACTAACATGATTCTTTTTCAACATGTACCTTTTATATATACATTGTCACTCCAGGAAGAATCACATTGATTCTCTATATATGTTATTTCTAAATAACAGAAGATGTCACTATCATAGATTCAATAAGCAAAACATATAAAAATGTAGACAGTAAAGCAATTTTTAAAAGAAATAAGGAACATCTAACTAAAACGACAATGTTTTCATTACAGTGTGCAGCTCAACAAATTAGAATTTAACTGATTATGTGCACTTTTTTATTGTTGTGCAATTATAGTTGTCCCCATTTTCCCCCATTACTCTCCGCCTCCCTACCCACTCCCACCTCCCACATTCAATCCTCCCCCACCCTGTTGTCTTTGTCCATGGGTCCTTTATACAAGTTCCTTGACTTGACCCTTCTCCTCCTTTGCCTCATTATCCCCCCCTCCCCTCTGGTTACTGTCAGTTTGTTCTTTATTTCCAGGTCTCTGTTTATATTTTACTTGCTTGTTTGTTTTGTTGATTAGGTTCCACTTATAGGTGAGATCATATGTTGTTTGTCTTTCACAGCCTGGCTCATTTCACTTAGCATAATGCTCTCCAGTCCTATCCATGCTGTTGTGAAGGGTAGGAGTTCCTTCCTTTCTGCTGTGTAGTGTTCCATTGTGTAAATGCATAATAGTTTTTTGATCCACTCATCTACTGATGGGCACTTAGGTTGCTTCCAACACTTGGCTATTGTAAATTGTGCTGCTATGAACATTGGGGTGCATAGGTTCTTTTGAATTGGTGTTTCAGGATTCTTAGGGTATAATCCCAGCAGTAGAACTGCCAGGTCAAAAGGCAGTTCCATTTTTAGTTTTCTGAGGAAATTCCAATCTGTTTTCCACAATGACTGATTTAAAATGAAAAAGGTCAAGAGATATTGTACAATTCTTATAGAAATATTTTTAATATTATTCTTTTTTAATCTTGGAATTATGATCTACTTGTTGAATATGCAGGGCAGAGCTGACTTTGAATTGTGGAGCACAGTCATTTGTAAAGCATACAGAGTTTTGCTAAATAGTGAAATTCAAAAGAAAGTCTTTTGTAATTGGTGGTCCAAGTACTTAATTTTCTTCCTATTCTAATCTTCAGTCCATTTTAGCATTCACCAAATCAGCAAATAGCATAATTAATAAGCAAAATAAACCATAACAGGCTATTGCTATAAAATTCAAAGCAAAACTGACAATAAATATGTTAATATGAGGCTACATCAAGGTTAATAGTAACATGTAACATAATGCTGTTATTTAATCATTTGAGCTGCATTCAATATTCCCATTATACACAGGCCACAATGACCTATCGAGGTGTTGGATGGTGGCCAAATGCATCAAATTGAAAAACCCAGGATGGCCATGTTAAGCTGGAGATCAACATATTTCTACAGGAAGTCATCCTTCATAGCAGTGCAGACGAGCAGTAATCCACTAAGCCAGAATGTACATTTATAACCTCCTATATGCAGATTTGGAGGCTATTGGAGAAAAATAACTGGTGTAAGTCATCCTTGCATTTCTCAAGCACTGTGACCAGGCTCTATGTAACTGGCTTTAGTCTACAGCACAATGCATATCATGAACTACGGGTAGGAAAGGTTTGTGAAATCAATCTACACACTAATAACAAACATAACGTGATTCACAACTAGAAAATCGGTGCAAGGGAAGAACAGCAGGAAAATGATAGGGAGCAATTATCTGATTCCTAAGTGGAGCAGTAACTGATGCCTAGGAACTCAGAAGGGAGTGACAGAGGAACTTGAAATAGACTCGCAGCCCTGCATGTAAAGCCCCTAGCAGGCTGATTTCTAAATCCCCAACTGAAGGAAAATAAATTATATTGTTAAAACTTACACATCCAATAGAATTTATATCTATGGGACCAGATGAGGCACTTCAAGATGTAATGAGGAAACAAGACAGCTGTCACTTGTCATCAAGAGATGTCATAAAAAAGATAATGCAAAGGGTATGATATTCAGCCCCCCTTAAAGTCGTGTGTGCTTTAAAAGTGCCCCTTGCTCTGTGAGTGATGCAGAATGTTATTTTTTTTCCTTTGAACTTTTACTGGATGACCTATATTTACTAGGTGGCTTAGAAGGGCTATCAGAATAGCCTGGGGCCATGCAGTGGAGCTGAGCTGACTAAGGCAGACTCTGTTAGCCAACTTCACGGCTGAGGACCAAGCCATGAGATGGTTCTGTGATCAGGGCCTTCTGTAGGTGGGGACCCAGGAAGACCCAGGAAGACCCAGTTCTGTTCAGCAAGATGGCCTCCCCAGATAATACTAAGGAAGTCCTCTGGGGCATTGCGCTTAAACTGCTGCAAAACCTCAGGAGATCTACAATTCCAGGTTTCAGAAATCCGTGTGTGAGGCCTGGGAACAAAGCATCCTGTTTCAGCGATAACAGCACCCAAAATGGCCATCACACAAGAAGGAGCAGGATGGCTGAAAGTACCCACGAGCCCATTAGTTTCCCTGCACTGTAGATTTGCTCTGCCTCGCTATTCCAACAGCTCATTACTACTTCCCTTAATGAATCCGGCTTCAGAGGCATTTGTACAACTGGTGGTGGTTTGACCTCGCCGAAAGTGAGCACATAATTACCTTTTCAGGTGGAGCACTAATTTAAAGGTCATTGCTCTTTCTCTAAGCCGGATGAAAAACTTCTCGATTTTTTAATGATTTAATAAGAAGCATTATTTATTTAATTTAAGTTATAAGCCACTCTATTTAAGTCAGAATCTCCTTCGTTCCAGAGAGGATTAAAAATGGCTTTCAAGTTTATCTCTTGTATCTATGGCTTTACTTTTCTTGTTTCTGTTTTCCAGTGAAGTTGCATTCCTGTCACTATCTATGTGATAAACATGTTTTGTGTTAGGGATCCAGAGAGTTTTCTTAATTGACATGTAAAAGTTCATATCGATTGTCCTGGATTTAGAATAACAATGAGGGTTTTGTCAGTGCTCGATGACAAGGTTCTTTTGTCGTCAAAATATGTCTGTAATATTAAATTCCAACTGAACTCTCACTAACAATATTTTATAAGCACAAAATCTAATATGTGGTCATTTAGCCTCAGAAGCTAAAATGTAATTATTTCAGAGTGTTCTATGTATACCAGGCATAAAATAAATATTTTTTTAATGAAGTAATGAAACCTAAGTTAAAGATAGAAAAAGTCAAGGACTAGAAAAAGAGTTATTGTGTGCATTATAAAATGTGATTTAAAATGTTGGAGGTGTCTACAAAAACAATGAAAAATTGAAAGGATAATTCAAATAAAAAGTAGTTTTGCTATTTCAGTTATTTAGATTTGCAAACTCAAAATGTTGCTTTCATAGATATTTCTGTTGGTGCTTGTTCTTTCCTTCATTGCATTTTGACTTCCATTTGTTCTTTAATCTTGGCTTAATTCTTCTTTAAACCCAAGCCTATGACAACGTAAATAGGTTTGTTTTTTCCGCCATTGTTCAAATAAATAATAATGAATGCAGTGTAGTAAACTCCTTACCGAAGTCAAATACAATATCTTCCTTAGAAATGCTTTGTAATAAACTACTCAACAATAAGGAAATAAGTGTCTCACAAAAATACCTGCACTCCCATTTCATTGCAGCATTATTCACAATAGCCAAAAATTGGGGACAACACAGGTGTCCTTCGATGGATGAATGGATAAAGAAAATATGATATTTATACACAATAGCACATTGTTCTATATTATTCAGCCACAAGAAAAAAGGAAACCCTGCCATTTGTGATAATATGAATAAAGCAAGAGAGTATTATGTTAAGTGAAATAAGAAAGACCCAAAAAGATAAAAATACTATGTGATCTCACTTATAAGTGGAAACTAAAAAAAAAAAATCTTACTTATGGAGGCAGAGTATAATGGTGGTTAAAGGAAGCCAGGCGGAGGGAAATGGAAAGATATTTCTCAAGGTACAAACTCGCAGGTATGTAGGATGAAAATATCTAGAGACTTAATGTGCAAGCATGGTGACTATCGCTAATACTGCCTTGAATACTGGAAACATGCTGAAAGAGTAGATTCCAGGTCCATTCATCACAAAGGGAAATGGTAACTATGTAAGGAAATGAGTTAATTAGCTTGACTGTAGTAATCATTTTACTATATATATGTACATCATAGCATCATGTTTTACACCTTAAGTATATACAAGTTTTATTAAATGCATACACTTAAAAGAGACGACTAAAGTATCTGACAGTTAGGTTGCAGTTTTCAAGATATTTGTTAACTTTATATAAGCTGAAAATTTTTTCATTGAAATGTATTTGGAAAAAATGAATAAAATTGAAATGCTTTCCTTAAGTAAACTTTTATTTTTTCACAATTGCAATAATTGAAACCATTAATAATTTGGGAATGGTCTCCAAATCAATACTCAAACTTCTTACCTTGATTTTTGGTGCTTCAAATGATCCATGCCGAAGAGGACACATTCACTGACCCTTGGTTTGCCCCAAAGCCATGGCTCTCTGGGAATCCAGCAGGACTCGGAGTCAGCGGCCCTGGGCCAGCCACAGCTCTGCTTGGTGCCCGACACATCCATCAGGCCTCTACGTGGCTGATTGCACGGGCTCAGGGCCTTCAGAGCTGATCACCAGGATCAAGGGTTTTTCTGTCTGCATTAAAGCACAAGTCATTTTAAAGGCCAATTTTAGGAGGATAAGCAATAACTGTCATCAACAACAAAAACTTCACAACTACTTGAAAAGTGGGACAGGAGTCTAAAGTAAGAAGTGAACGGTCCTCAGGTGACTGGCTGACAGCTTTCCTTTATTGGGAGTTCACGGTGTGCTTATTAATATACTTTAAATTAAAGTCTCTTTTGATAATGACAGGTTTTCTTTTCAGTGACGTTTGCCTGATATTTTGTTTCCCTGTGGAAGTATTGTTTAGTTTCTTGAGTGAGGAAGCTTTTATAAAGCTGTGAGTTTCCCACCAGTATACAGGATTTAACATGATCTTTCTCCTTCCATTGTCTGTCCTCAGAAGTCAGATCTCTTACATTTGTGCAGTTCAAACAATGCAAAGAGGTTTACACAGTCACTGTAAATGGACACAAAGCATTCAGGTCACAGAGCCCTCTTAGAAAAAGTAACAGTCTGGACGAGACCGAGAGGAATGCAGCCCCATGCTCCTGGACCCTCCTGCCAGTGTCAGTAAGCATTGCTGCTTCTCCATTTGCCATAACACGTTTTCACTAGTCTCATTGCCTTGGTCTTCTTGTTTTCCCTCTATTCCATTCATAGCCATTCACTTTGCTATCCATTTATGTTATATCTATAATTCTTTTGCCCACAAACCAAAAGGGTATTTCAAATTTTGTTCATGTTTCAGGTTTCTAAAATGTTTGGTGGTGTTTACATAAATGATGAAGCAATCATTTCATCATAGAAGTGTGAACAACAAGGAGGAGAAGGAATAGACTCTACACACTGAACCTCTGAGGGTTAGCAGATACAGTAACTTAAATACAGTATGTTACGTTAGAATGACACCTGATCTCTTAGTCAAACAGGACTTGGCTCCTGCTCTCCCCCACTCACTTTGGCATCTCAAAACAAGTTGGTTTACTTGTCTATGTCTCAGTGCCTTGTCCTAAATATGTGGAAATAAAATCAACTTAATAAAGTTGTGATGATTAAGTGACATACTGTACTTGAAATATCTGCTTAGGGAATTGCAACACAGTAGGTGTTGAGTGAATGCTTGAGCTTTAGTTCCTCCTGTGTTTGAGCAAAGGAAACTTTATTCTGATTGCTTCCTTGATACCAAGTCAATCTTTTCCACAGGCTCCATTTACAAAACACATTTTTAAATAGGCAGAAGTAGCCATAAGTTCTTATAATTAGTGTCCTATCAGACTCATTTTCATATTTTGACTGGTCTACTTTATGCAGGCTGCAGTAGGTACCTATGAAAAATCCTTCTCCCTCTTGCCCTCTCTCACTCAAACACACACACTCATTACCTTTCAATGAGATACCTATGTTAGAAGAAAACCTATGTACACATATCCAGAGGCTATTATAATGTGATATTGAAATTTGTGGCCCTGTTTGATGCAAATTCTAAAAACAATCGATAGAGATAATATGTTTTCACAATTAAAATTGATTTAAAACACTGTGAACACTAAAATTGGTCTTCACAGTTCTCCATTTCTAGTAGTTCAAATACAGCTTTCGACAACATTCTAGTTACAAATATCAGTTTGTATGCTGACAAGGTCCTATTATATTCAGAATTATTAAAAGTCATTCAATAACCATATTTCAGATTAAAAAAACAGTTGATGGCATTGTTTTAATTCTCTAGTAAAATATTCACCTCAAATATTTGATATTATATATATGCTGCACTTAAAATTATCAAAAAATAATTTTCTATATTTGCATAGAAAAGGGACATAAAAATAAACCCTTATAGAATAATTCCATCCTACATTGTTGAATCATTACACAATCAAGTTCATAAATACATAACTGTCCATTCTAAAAAACTTGGGCATTGAATGAACTCTTGTTTATAGGGGTTTAACTGCAAACATGCCAAAATATATTGCTATACCTCCTGCAAAGTCAGTGTTTAAAATATAAACGCAGGACTGTTTCTCCAGTTGTACCTGGATAAGGCACATCGACTGTTAACAATCGAGTCACATCTCCTGTGGCTTTTGCATTTGAGATGGGAGTTGCTGAGCGGGATAATCTAATTCAAAGAGCTCATAGGAGACTAAAGTATTCAATTGAGGCTGTTCATTGATTTCTGACAGGATTCAAATGTAGTTCCAGAATTTTGTAAAGATACTCTAATCATGTATGAAATCTAGTCAAGAAAAAGTCACCATGCTTTGCATGCTGTTATGCATTCTGAAAAAATTCTGTTTCAGATATGGGAATATCAAAGTCAGAACAAATAACCAAGATCACGAAAATAGAAAATAATAAGTCTCCATATAAAACTTATTTCCATCCACCAAAAATACATTGAAAACAGTAATTTAATATTATAAACTAAAGAAAACAATTAAACAGCTGATGCTCACTTTAGTAAAACACAGTGGCACTGGATCCCAAATCTAAATTTGCCACAAAATTCTCTGGAACTGAACGGGCTAGAAGGAACCAGTCAATGTTTTAAGATTTTACTCTTTAACCTATAAAAGAGAGGTGAACCAAATGCCTCCTTAAGAGTCCATTTCAATCTTGTAGTGACTGATATTACTAAGTAATAAAGTCTGCCTTGGCTGGTGTGGCTCAGTCGATTGAGCACCGGCCTTCAGTCGCCAGTTTGATTTCCAGTCAGGGCACATGCCTGGGTTGCAGGCCAGGTCCCCAGTAGGGGGCATGGGAGAGGCGACCACACATTGATGTTTCCCTCCCTCTCTTTCTCCTTCCCTTCCCCTCTCTCTAAAAATAAATAAATAAAATCTTTAAAAATAAGAAATTACTAAGTTATAAAGTCTAACAATTTAATAGTAGGATGAAGGAAAGCTTTTCTATACATTGGCCTATAATAACATGCAAAATTCAAAATTTTGCTTAGAAGTTCTTGAAATAAACTTAATATTTTCTTACAAGTTTTAATCATTATTACCAGTATTTATTTACATATTCAACCTTTTTAAATGGAGGCATTTTGTTCCATTACTCTCATAGCTACTAGAAAAGTAAAAATCTGAATATCCTTATGTAAGTTGGATGAAACTTATATCACTTCTCTTATGTTGGCCCTAGGAGCTCAGCTGTTCCCTACAAAATTCCACTCTACTGTACAAACCTACCAAAATAGCATTCAAAAATATCTGATTGTGAAGTCCATGTTATTTTCTCTTACTACAATGCTTCCAATTATAAATGCTTTTCTCTAAATCCAACTGGACTTTCATCCTATCTGCAGTCTTGGAATGTCAGCTTCCTTTCATTCCATCTTGCTTGTTTGAGAAACTGGCTCCATCAGTCATTTTCATGCATGTTCATTCATTTAACCTTTCTGTTTAACAAGTAACGCAATTCCAAGTGCATACTAGGTGCTCAATAATTAATAGTAGAATTTATTAGCTAAATTCACATTATTGTTTCCCATCGACTATTCTGTATCTCAAAAGGCAATGACAATTTCTAAAAATTCTCTACTTAACCCCAAAACACTCTCCCTAAGACTGGCGTCTGCTTGATAGAGGTCCCGCCTCCTCCCAGAATGTCTGGCTTAATGTCTTAATGTCTGTCCCTCTAGGTACTGTGTTGCCACCACCCTCATAAATCTTTTAATATGCCATTGACTCTCAAATACTCAAAGGACTAATATTTCCTTCAGATCTCACTTTTTCATAACTGTCCCACACAAATTGTCTCTGTGAGCACGCCTGCGTGTTAGTGCCTTCCTCCCTCCCTTTCACAGCACAGCGCTGTTATAACATGTATGCATCTTTGTCACAGTCTGCAGAACTGATATAGACGTTTCTCTCACTTTTCCAAGTTAATTCCTTAATTCTCATTCGTGGGGAGTTGAATGCCTCTCTCTAAAGCTCTGCTGTTATCCCCAAAGATGTATCATGCACCCTAGAGGACTTTAGATATAGTCTTGCTTTCAAATATCAACCAAGGAAGGAGTAGAGTGTCCCCTACCGTGCTGCAGTCCTGATACCCCTCTGTACCCAGGGCTTCTCCTGCCAGTTTAAACCTCTGTCAGATCGCCCACACTGCTCAGCCAATGTTCCCCAAGTGCAGGCCGTGGGGGCTGAGTCTGGGGGAACCCCATGAAGCTCTAGGTTCCTTGGTTAAATTTGCTGGATCCTTTGAAATCACAATCACTTTCCTCCATCAGGAATATGCCAACCTCTCACAGAGAATTTAATACCATTAAATCACAAAAAGGAAGAAACAATCTCAATCCTACATCTTTCAGGAGGCTCTTTGACTTCTGTGCAAAGTTCTGTCCTTCCTTCCTTAAACCAATTTACCCCAAAGGATGCTGGTGTGAGGAAGGGAAAGCTCTGTTGGACCAGCAAAGATCCAATAAAGTGACTGATTACTGAACTTGGATTGGCAGCCATAAAAGAAGCCAGTACCCTGAGAAGTCACTTGCATTTTTCTGGATTTAGCCCTACTTCCAATCACGAAGCACCTCCACATTAGTGATGTTCTTTCTAGTCCCACGTGTTGCTTTAAGGTGACATTCTGTATCATCTAGGACCTAAAAGAAGCTGGAAATAAAGAGGCAGGGGAGAGAGATAAAAGTATGCAGGTATATATGTAGATTATATATACATAGAAAGAGATACATATATAAATAGATGTAAATATATAGGTGTAGATATGTATCCTTAGTAAGTACTGTGCCACATGATTATCTTCCATCTTCCTTCTTCAACTTCTAAATATTCCATGGCATCTTTCCTATCTGACTTACTAAATGAAGTATTTTCCAATGTTCTCTTCTTTGTACATTTTTCGTATATTCTTTCTACATACAATCCCATCTATTTTTACATCTTCATATTATCCAAAAATAAAATAAATGTTTCCATCTTCTTTCCGGCTCTTGGGTCTCAACTCTCCACTTCATCCTGGAAAATCATAATCAGACTTTCCAATATTACTAACTCAGTGTTTCCCAAAACAAACTTACTATATTTTCACCTATCAGAGTGAAGGTAGATACAAAATCATCTTAAAGAGACAAAACAAATTCACAGGTCATTGTCTAATGAAGTGGATTAATGCAGCTAATAAAAGAATGCTTCATTGAAAGGGAGGAGCATCGATGTCCGTAAAAGAAAAATTAATGGCCAACAAAATTTTGGCAGTGTTCAGAAGGAGATATGTCACCTCCCGACTAAGAATTCAACTTACATGGCGTGAATGACAGGCATGTCCTTTGGAAGGAGAAGGAAATACAGTTATTTTAGAGCAAAGACATTATACATTTGAAACCTACTTCTCATCATGTTTGTTTCCATGTTCACGGACTAGTCTAATTATAACTTATCTTCCCACCCTCATGCCCACGGGCGAGAAAATACTACTCAGAGGATTTCATATGGTCTCCCTGGCAGTTATATTTCTCATTGTTAATTAAATTGTTGGCATTCTAATTTCATAGATCAGTCTTATGAGATTGGTTAATGCAAATCTATTACTAAGAGATGGTTCCAGTTTGTGCTTAATGACAAAATTCAATCCCTAAACTTCAAGATAGAATGCCAACATGAACCATGGAAAATTCATTAAGACAACAATTCAAAAAAATGCTTTTTGTGGAATGCCAGGTGAAAAAGGAGAGGTTCAAAAATATAATTCTACTACTATAAACTATGTTTCAAATAGCTCAATGTATATTTGCTTATTCTTCAAAAGAAATGTCTTGCTAACCACACCTAATATTATTTAAGCCATTGTTTCCCAAACCTATTCTTACTGAAGACACTTTTTTTCCCCTTGTAGTCCTTGGTTTCTGAGGTCATTACACCCTGTGAGTGGCGTGGAGATAGTTGGAGATCCGACCTACAAGGCCCCACCCTTGTCCATTTCACGCATATACAGGTGCAATTACACAATCTTGTCCCACCCTGTTTCTACTTAAGTGCTTTGTAACATTTAACAGTTCCCAATGTTTATTGATTGTTTCATGCTTGCATCCTTCCCTCAATTAGAGAATAATCCTTATGAGCAAGGATCGGATTCAATATGTTTCTTATAGGATATATAGCTTCTAGACTAGGCAGAGATATTCTCCACAAAGAATTCTACTTTTTAAGGGTAAACTGTAGTCATATACTTAGAGTAAGCTTCATAAACACCATGCAAAGGGTACAGGTCAGGAAGAAATATGTAGAACGATCAAAGACAAATATGAATCCAACATTGGTAGCAGATATTAATACTAGGTGTTAACTTGTAACCCTACCATACTAAATTGTCTTTTCCTCAGCGGCAAAGAGATGGTTATATTGAACATTGTTTCACACTCGAAAAGGAACCTTGTGCTCAAAGCCACCAGAGTAATTGAACAGTTTGAATAATTTCCCTTAACATATATATATCACTTAAACTACATATTTTAAATTATAATTAATACTTTTATCCCAACCCACTGTCCAAAGCATAGTTCCTCAATAATCAAGTGCAAATAAAAAACACAGGAAGCCAAGAGACCTGTAAATCTATCTTGTTCTTCCATGATTTAAATTTTTAGGAAAAAATATAAATAATTAATTCTTAGATTAATTGCTTAGTGATTCTCGGTGCTTTCGTGTGAATTACATTTGTGATCCTTTAATTATGGTTTTCTATAAATTAGTAAAAGATGGTAATAGAACTTTTCCTTTCTAAGTCATGCCATCACAAGAAGTGATCTCGAGAAGTTAAAAATACTTCCCTAGTTTGAACACAATCACATAAAAAAAGGAAATACATACATAATATCGACCTTTTCTTACAGCTGCTGGTGGGAAAGCCATGGCAAAATGCACAGGAACAAGTAGTCAAGTCTGTCTTATATACGGTGCTTACAAGTTACTTTGAAATTGAATTGTGTAAACTTTTAATTTGAAAGGATTGCTAAGATTGGGAATGCCTTTAGATTTGAGATGTTATTGATCTTTAAAACATACTTACCAGGTGGATTAATTATAAATTTTGCCCACCCCTCATTGATTCCATCTGTCAGTCACTTTTATTCAATACCTTCTGCAGGTAGCGGTTACTTAGAACTTGGCTAAAATAAAATATAAGGCATACATGATACTATTATGTAGCTTGTGGATTATACAGGGCATTTACCTACATTTAGCTGTTGCCAAAATGAACAGAAGCGCAGAGGAATAAAGGAGGTACTCAAGTCAACTATTTGGCAGGATCTTAGATTTTTAAAAAGTGTTTTTAGCTATCAATTAAAATTGATATCTACATTTCCTTCCCACTGGCACCTTTGTAAATGATGGCAATAAAACAGATTTTATACATATATAATATATATAACATGTGTTATATATGTGCAGATAAGAACATCGGGTTATGATAAATGACATTAGAGAAAATTTCATAACAAAGCAAAATCCCCACCTTCAGGAATTTGCCGTCGTCTGTCTAAGAAAACTATCCCAGTGACAGGAAGACACAGAACGGTCGTGGGGTCATGGGGTCTTTTCCGTAGGTGCAGATCGACCTCCTCAAGCCCCACGATGTGGCGTTCATTACACAAGTGAACAAAAAGAAGTGAAAAGGAACCTTGTGCTCAAAGCCACCAGAGCAAGAGCAGGAAGCTGCCCGCGGGGCGGGACAGGAAGAACGTGTGGCCATTCAAAACGGTGTTTTCAAAACAATGCCGACAGACTATTTAGGGTAAATTAATTTATAAAATATAACTCATATTGCTAAATTTGATTCTGCTCTTAAAGCAGGAACTCGGGGAGAATGAATAACAATTTAGGAGATAGTTTTATAATGTGTGTGTATATAAGTGTGTAAATTGTTGCTTGGTAAAGGAATCTGTGCTGAAATCTATGATTTCACTCAGTGTTCTTAGCATATTTATAGGGTTATTCCACTTAAATCATTGTTAATGTTACCAATATTTTTCATCAGTGTGGTATAACAGAGGTTTTACAGAGAGTTTGTCATTTAGAAAATATTGCCCCAATATATCAATGAAAAAAGATTGTAGTGTATCTTATTTCAAATATTTGTTTATACTCTAAGCAGAGATATTTTTTTCTTTCAGTAATTATGAAATATGCAATGAACCATCATTGTATTTCCTCATATTATTATTGCTCACTGATCAATCATTTGTTAAAACAACTAAAATAGACCTTGCAAATTACTTGAAATAAATCAAAATGTCTGTGTAGTTATATTTGTATTTACTGGGCATTCAACAAAAATTTATGGAATTAACAAGGCTAACCTACAATCATTTTAAATCTAATAAACTGGATATTTCTTTTCTGAACTTAGTTTGCTGTGTACAGTTGAAAAAATTAAACCTACTTTCCTCAGTGGAATTATTTTGCTGAGACCAATATACTGAGGCTGTGACTCAGCCAAATCCAGCTGACAGTAATATTAGCAAACCAGTAACTGTATTTTCAAGGGTAAAGCTTTCGTACAATGCCCCATTTGTGCCGAAGAGGTAGAATGCCTAAGATGTTCAAACCAAAGTTTCAAGTGTTAATTGCTCTCCTTTACCGATTTTTTAAACTGAGATATAATTGAATAGAGTATTAGCTTAAGGTATACAACATAAAGCTTCAATATTGTTTACATGGTGAAATATTGGCCACAATAAGGCTAGTTAACCTCTGTACCCATATATAGTTTTATTTTTTCCTGTTATTAGAACTTTTAAGACCTACTTTCTTAGTGAATCCAATTATACAATATAATAGTATCAACTACAGTGACCATACTATTACACATTTTAACTATTAACATTGAGTAGTTTAAAAGGTCTATATATTGGAGATTTTTAAAGTTTTTATGGACAGTTCAAATCCTTAAAATTCCAGTGTTTGCCCATTCTATGATGGGTGATTTATCAGTGTAAGTGCCCACACCACGCTGAGTGTTCAACAGTTTTTGACAAAAAAAAGGCATGACCCCCATGGCCCACCCTCGCTATTGCCCTGGGCAGCTTTTTCGTGTTTCCCCAGATGAAAAAAGTCCTCAAAGGTAAATGTTTTGCAGATGTGGAAGAGGTGAAATAAAAACAGCAGAAGCACTCAAAGGCTTTTCAAAATTCAAAAACAGTTTGGAGCAGTGGAAAAAACATCTAGATAGGTGTATTGCATCACATGGAGAGTGCTTTGAAGGTGACTGAAGTTGAAACATGTAAGAATAAATACACAATTTTTTATAAATAAATTCCAGTGTTTTGTGGTTCCCCCCAGTACACTATATAGTTTTGCAATTAATATGTAGTTGTATATTATTAAGATTAAGCATTTTAAAAGGAAATTTTCTATGCTACTTGTTTCTCTTCAAATCTGCATTAATTTGTTTATATTGGCCTATTCAAATCAGTTGCTTGACTGTCTTTTATTCAATTGCCCACCCACTTTTGAATGAATCCCATGAACTATACTGTTTACCCTAATATTTTTTTTTTTTATTAAAGGGAGGGATGGCAGAAATTTCACGTGCAAACGTATAGCGCATTTCGGAGTGATTTGCTATTTGTGCATCCAAGCTGATTTTGTTTGCTTTCAGCTTTCGAGGTTTTCATGGTAGAGCTGTTCTGCGGAACGCTGATGAAATCCAACCTGGCGTGATGGAACAATAGCTTCCATATTCCCCACTACTGTCAATTAGTAGGTAGTATCTGCCGGAAGTGTAGTTTTAAGATGGTGGTAAGGCCAAGTCCAGGCTCAACAGGAAACAACACTGCAACGTCCTTTTTCCGTATAAGATGGTGGCACAAATGAACTAGATCTCAGACACAATCCGTTGTTTCTGATCCCTCTTAGTGTGTGACATACTCCTGCAGTAGGAAAAGCCTTATAAACTTGCAGCGCATATTATAACAACTCTTGCTTACCTAGCTTCAGAGTTTGAGCTTTTAGTTTGGAATAGTACATTTTAAACTATAACATTTAATAGATTTTTCTAAATGTGACAAATGTAAAATAGATGAGACCAAATTTGGGTAGTGCTTTCACATTTTAGTAAAGTAAAAAAGTTGTAAGTTGGAATATTTTTCTTTAATTACAGCATCAAAAATGTAGGAACTAGCTCTACTGATGGAACTGAAATTTTTAAAAAACAAACATTTGGCAACAGTTATATACAGGCACAATGTTGATATAAATTTCCCAGTAAACCTTGCACTCTGTGAATTGTTTATGCCCTGGATGAATCTACTGCATTGTATGCATTTCCTGCTCCTGAGAAAAAATTGACCAGATTTTGTCAAGCCAAATCCTAAAAGTTGTGCAGTGCTCTCTGCTTTAGTCCATATCATATTTCTCCCAAAGCTATTGGCTTTTTTTAATAAGCACACTAAAAGAGGGACAGATTAAAGATTGCTTCTATGGGATTTACGGGATCATTTTTGTACATGTAGAATGGTCACAGGGAGGATGGGAGTGAAAGATGGGTAAAAATGCTAAGAAGATTTATTGCCTCCCATTCTATTTTAATGCTCCAAACCCCAACTTCAATAGCTCTGGATCCAATACTTATTCAAAAAAAATAACCACTTTAGTTTAGACCAGGTAATTTCAAAAATCATTTTCCCAAATAGACTGTGGCAGCTACCTGCACAGAGAGCCTTCGTGGTTTTACCTCATTTCCATATGATTAGGGGCCTGGCCTTTTAACTCTGAGACTGGGTTCTAGTTCAAGGTCTACCAATTAGAACAGAACTATGTGGCCCAAGGCCACTTGTATAACTCTCCTCTGGGCTTCTTTGTATTAATTTAGATAATCAGTTGTATTTGATAGGCTTTCTATGACTAGTTAAGATGGCCCATATAAACTCTACATGCAATCTGGCACTTATAAGTTCTCCATACTTTTAGTTACTGTCTTATTATGAAAAAGCACATCTAGCTCCTGTTTTACTCATACTCAATCTTTCATCTTTGCTACTCTTTGCCATTATTAAGGCCTGCCTGCAGGGGAGGTACTTAGCTGCATTGCCACAGGGAAGCTGGGTGAGAAATAATCGATGAGAATGTATTTACTTTTGAAAGTCTAAGCATCGTACTGCTTGATTCTTAGCTCAATTAAGTGGTATTGCATAGGAGGGGCTCTTCAAGAAAGCTGCGCACTCTCAAGGGCAGCTTTCATAAAACTACAATCAAAAGCACATTCTAGCATCCTGAGAACTATCGTATTGTGGCAGAGCATCTGCTAGAGCCCCATTTCATTTCTTTTTTTTTTTCATTTCTTTTTTAGTACATTCCAGGACATTGAGTTTAGCCCATAGGCACTGCCAAACTATAAAACAAACTTCTAAAATATAGATAAAACATCTCTTGTAGGCTTTAATTTTGAATTAAATTTATTGGGATCACACTGGTTACTAAGGTTATATAGGTTTCAAGTGTACATTTCCGTGATACGTGATCTGTTTATTACATTGCCTGCCCACCACTCAAAGTCAAATCACCTTCTGTCACCATGTGTTTGGCCCCTTTTACCTTTTGCTACCCCCACCCCCTTCCCTCTGCACATCACCATACTGTTGTCTGTGTTTATGAGTTTTTGTCTGTTTGTTTTTCCTGTTTGTTCATTTATGGCTTTCAGTTTTATACCCCATGTATGAGTTAATTTCTTATATTTTCTCTAATTTATCATCATGCATTGCAATGTCTAACAACACCTCTCTTAGTGGCATTTCCATGTCGCAAAAAATAATTGCTCAACTATTACAATGATGTGAGCACTCTGAACAGGCTTAGCCTTATCAAAAAAGGCATCTGAAACTAGTATGCTTCACAAAGTTTGAGAAGCATAACTGAGAAAACATATTTCTTCTGTTTACATGTCGCTTTTTATTATTTATGTCCAGTATAACCCTCCTGGTTTATAGTGCACATAAAACAGCATATGAGCGTAAGTACAGACAGATGCTCACATCCGCGTAAGTTCTTATGACATGGCACTCAGGCAACAAGTAATCAGAAACAGATTACCAAGAATTATGAAAGGCTCGCTGCCAGGACAATGCTTCAAGCAGTGAAGCACTCTCTGTCCGCATTTACTGATTCCATATTTCACTTAACATGCAGTGTGGCACAAGATATAATTCTTTCAAATACACAGAAAGGTATACGGCTTTATTATACACTATGCATAGCAATCCACATTGGCTAAGGAGCATGAAATACCAAATAATAAGCTCTTCCCATATTTCATGTGCATAAATACCTTAGGGGGATATGGAAAGTGTATGAAATTTCTAAAGCCTTCAACATGATTATTAAGGTTCATCTTTTTGGAAATGTTTTTTTTTAAACAATTGACCTAGAAATTAGATAATTTAGTATATTTACATATAGAAAATTTTTAAAAAGCCCATATGATAAAGGCAAGTGTCTTCAGGAAAGCAACATTTCTTTGTTATGAAAAAACCTTGTCACTCAGCCAACAACGATTGAATTGTAATTTACTATGTACTAATATTCTGTGGAAGATGCCCTGAGGGGTATGAATGTAACTCTACATTCCAATTAGGAGCTCCAAGACGTTAAGTCAATGCATGCATTTGCTCAACAAATCTGTTTTGTATGTGTATTGGCTCATGTCGGTGCTACAAATAACACAATGAAAATTAACCATCAATACCCCTGCCTTCCTGAGCGGGCAAGAGGAGAAACTGATATTAACAAATCGTGACTCAAGTTTATAATTCTGAGACGTAATGGATGATGTCATGTCATGAAGGTAGACGGCCATGATGAACACATGAAAGAGCAGAATCTGATTTCATCTGAACAGGCAAGAAAGACTTAGCTAGAAAGTCATGCTTGACCTGGGCTGAAAGTGAAATAGAAGGTGGTCTGGAAAAAGGGGTGGAGGAAGCAGGTTAGAGAATAATGA
Source organism: Desmodus rotundus (assembly GCF_022682495.2). Taxonomy (NCBI): domain Eukaryota; kingdom Metazoa; phylum Chordata; class Mammalia; order Chiroptera; family Phyllostomidae; genus Desmodus; species Desmodus rotundus. The sequence continues at coordinate 106,218,094 of NC_071396.1, read as the reverse complement.
TGGGACTGTCCTTCCCCCCAAAAGAATAGGCAATACTGTGAGATGAGAAGTATAGCTTGTTAAAGAAATTAAAATGAAGTAATATGTTCTCAAGCCACAGGTCCAGAGGGCAAGTAATGTAAACCCAGTCTAGAAATTTCAAATGGACTTACCGCACAAGTATTAAAGGTCATAATGTGTGGATTTGGTCTTAATTCTAAGAGCCAAAGGGAACCCTACAAGTTATGAAACAGAGGACAGCATGATCAGATTTATGTTTTAAAAGATTTCCAGCATCCTATTCAATAAGCCCAGGGAGAGCATATTTTCAGATCTCCTGTGTCTTGAAGGACCTATTAGAATGTTTAAGCAGATACCTACAAATGTGGCAGGCATTCAGAAATGCATGCAAGTTCAGAGTCCACAGGGCTGCTAAAGCCATGGACCTTCATGTTAAAAATTCCTACACTAAAAAAATTCCTACAAGGAAATGGTATTTGTTGTTTTAAGGTGATTGGTCAGATGCTTGGACATAGAAGAAAAGAACATGCAGAATCTATTTAAGGAAGGGGAGTCTCAAAACCAATTAATTTATATTAAGACAAGAAAAACTTTAAGGATGTTAATTCCACTTTAGGATCCAAGGACAGAATTTTAAGAGCTAGTCATTTAAACTGGTTCCATTAGTTCACTGATAATAAATCCCAATTTAGGCCCCAAGAAATGTAATACAAATTGAGTATATTAATTAAAAACACAAAGAATATGCAAACTCAGGTCCAACTTTGATGTTTCTTGCCCAGTTCACCACTCAGCCAATGTGTCTCCTAGTCCCACACATCTAGACAAACATTTTTTTTTTCTTAGTGACTCCTAAATATTTTCATTAAATACATATAACCATTTATCTTTCAGGATGGCTGAAATCACTTCAGTATCTGTCTTCTACCTTTCTGTATAGATTTACACTTTCTCCTTGAATCTCACACCCAAAACTGTCCTTGCAGTGCTGACTTTGGCCTTTTGTCCCCTCATTGCCATGTCCTCATCCCTGAGACCTCGTTCGTTCAAGTTGCCCCACACACAGCCTGGCCCCAGCCAGCCTAGCAACTTGGGCATATGCCTGGAAGCTCATGTCAAGTTTCCTCCAGGGGCATTGGAAGTAAGTTAAAAAGTACGTGTGAAGGGACAGAAAAATAAGCACAGAAGCTAAAGTAATTCAAAGATGGACTGAATTTGAATGAACATGTTTAGAGCCATCTCTCTTAGGCATTCACTGCTCATTGTATCTGTCTTTTATTTTCAATCAAAGCCAACAGCATAAATTTCCGTGCTGGGTGGACCAACACAGCATTCAAACTCTGATGACACATCCAAGGCTCCATCAGAATAAGAGTGGAGAGTGTTACAAGACAGGATTGGAGCCAAATACTGCTAAGTCTACGGCATGCTTACAAAGGGTAGAATCCACCAAAGGGAGTAAATACCCTATAATGGGATAACTACCAGACTCCAGGAGAGGTAAGCAGTGCTTAGGAAGGGGTAGTGGGAGTGAAAACATAGAGGACAGCAAAAATACAGGTACATTTGAGAGATCTGAAAGGCCAAACCACTTTTAAGGCAAGCTAATGAGAAGCTAAAAGAAGTACGTTAGCATCACTGACAAACACACGGGGGAGGATCAGTTCACGGAATGAAAAGGATAACTTTAGTCTTGGATAACATGAGTTTGAAATATTTATGGAAGACACAGGCAGAAATGTCTATCAGCTATGATCACTCAAGTAAGACTGCTGCTCAGGATCAATGTCAAGTGTAGAAGTGATTTCAGAACCATTGCATGTGGGTGATTAACAAAACCAAAATACAAAGTGCAAGAGTATATACAGACCTGGAGGAACCAGGAGATTAAAGTCAGAACCCACAAGAAGTTGGGTGACAGAGTAGAGCCAGAGGAGATGGAGGGTGCAGCTGAGAAGGTCAGAACCATGCCAGGGATTGGGGAGTCACGGAAGTCTGTGCGAAGAATTTCTAGGAACCTGGGGTTCTACGGTGTCTGATTATCAAGAGAGATCAGTGAACATGAACACTCAGATGTTTGGTTACTAGTATGTAATTGGGCCGCTTCAAAGAATAGCTTCAATGGAATAGTGGCAAGAGAAATGCGAGAGAATTAAAGATGTGGTAGTGGCAAAATTGATAGCATACAAGATAATGAATAGACACTGCTCTTGACGTGTATTTAAAAATTCAATGTGCAGAACTTGGGACAATGTGTGTTTTCCAGAAACAGTGAGGTCTGAGTGGTCTCATTGGCTGAATGAAAAGACTGAAAAGAGAGAATTTGTTTTTAAAGGTGAGAGCAGGAGAAACCAGTGGAAGGACTACACGGTGAAGAAAGCACAGAAGTGAGAGAATGGGTCAGGAGCCCAGAGGAGTTTTCACTGAGATTGTTGAAGGACTGAAACTTCAGTAACATAAGGAGAATGTGTGAAATGATAAACGTTTGAACCCAACCTACGAAACAGCACTCACCTAATAACAAAGGCCCCAGGAAAACCCTGGGAAAAGCCAGGGAGCATTTCAAAAGGAATCTGAAGATCAGGGATTGCAACTGGTAGGCCCTTCTTTTCCCTCCAGTCAGTGACCCAGTTTATGATAGTTTGATCTATACCGATATATACTCACTTAATGATTACCCTGGTTTTTTTTTGTCTTTTCTTATCAAAGATCAGATAGTAAAATAAAAATCATGTAGGGACAGGTAACTAGCCAAGTTCAAAGAATCCATTAGGACAGTGGAAGGGGGAGAGAGGTGAGCACAGTATGTACCTTTTCGACATCCCCAGGGGTGTCTTTCATGAGGAGAACCAAAAAGCATACAATGTGCCCAGTCAGGGGCAATTCAGGCTTAAGTTGAGTCAAAAGAAAATTTTAGGAGCACCTTTCAAGGCAATACAAACCCCAATAATAAAAGGTTCTTTAAATACATCAAAAGGACTGACTCATTCAGCACACAGTTCCAGGGCCCATTCCCTGAGCATCGGCAGTATCTGGGTGACTCACTGACAAGGGCCCTAAAGGTGGCCAATATGGGGTGAGGGACAGCTGTGAACAATTTTTCGTCCTTTTTGAACAAAATCATCAGAAGATTCCCCCAGCTCAATTTCCTTTAGGGTCACATGATGCATGTTTAAACCTCTCTATTTTGAAATCATGTTAGATTTTCAGAAGAGTTTCAAAGATAACACGGTGAGTTCCCGTTTACCTTCACCAACTCTCCTAATGGTAACATTCATATAACAATGCACGTGTGTTTGACCCTACTAACTGAACTAGACATGTTATACAGACCTCACCAAGTTTTACATTAATGCCCTTTTCTGCTTCCATCTACCAGGTGGGAGAGGCACATTCCACAGAACAGACCCTGTAAGATGTCCACACATCTTTGGGGATGACAGCAGTTTGCGAATCCTAAGAGATTAACATTTTTACCACACTCTAGAGCATCAGACTTGTGCATCTTACTTCCCTATATTATGAAATTATCGATCTGTAATAAAGCATTTTTATCTTTAACCACAAAGGAAGAGACAACAGAAATTCTATATAAAATGTTACATCTTAATTTCCTTAAGATAAAAACCTCTACTAATGTCTTCGGTGAATGTCATTCAGAACTTCACAAAGGCTCAAGAACACCCCATAGGAAAGATAACATTGAGCCCTCTTCCCCTGAATTGGAGACCCCACACATAGGCCCATTGCACCTACATTCAGGTAGAGAGTCCTGCATGAAGTGACTGAGATGATAAATTCTTAAGGCACATCAGGGAAGAAGAGGCTGTTTCCCTAGCTTTCACTCACACCCACAGGAGACCCCATCTCCTGCCTCTGGATGGGCTGCAGAGAAGATGAGGCTTCCAGAGCTCACACCCTAATGCGGGCAGCCACGTCAGCCCTCAGAGCCTCACCAGCCTCTCAATCCCTCCCTACAAGGCTGACATATGTGTGGTTGTTCCCAAGCATTTTATGAATGAATCTATGATATGATAAAATTTTAGAAGCTCCTTGTTAAAAGGAGCAGTCTGAAAATGGATCACAGTTTTGTGACTAAACTCAACAATAATCTATTTTTTAACCATTTGCCTTCGAATTTTATACGTGAGGCTCAGCTTAAGAACAAAATCCCAGGCTCTGTGTGCATTTGCAGCTTCACCAGCTCTCGCAATTAGAGTACATTTTGAGACCTACTAAACCATTTGCTGTTAATATTAGACTGTGAAGGGTAGTTGTAAAAGATGAAATGACATTTTTCCAATCTCTGCTAACAAAACTTAAAATGGAAACTGATTTTTAAATCAAAGGTAAGCATGTATGTTGAATAAAATTTTCTCCTTTCAAAGATATGACTAGAATCTTCAATTATATTTTTCACTATAATCATCACACTTTCAAGATGAATTTGCCCAACAGTTTACTTGCAATAGCCCGAAATGTTTGTATAACTCCCTCCTGACTTTTTATGAGCTATCTGAAGCCATTATGTGAAAATGAGATTGTGATTGGACCAGGAGAAAATCATTATCTTGTCTTTTCTACATAAAGCATTCCAAACTTTAGAAAAGACATGATTACAATACAATTCCAAGCCCAGGTCTCACACTTCTAAAATAATCTGTCAAATCAAACAGAAAAACTCTGCCCAACCAAATGATAAACCGCCGGTAATTCCATGAGGAACGGACAAGCTCAGACATGTAACTCTGTGCCTCTGGGTGACTGTCCGTATTGTAGGTCTCTTGCTTTGGGGAACAGAGAAATCTTTACTACTTTGACACTTCTCCCTACTTTTATATGGACATTCTTTTTGGTACAGAAAGAAACACGTTGACTTCTGCTTACATTTCTGTTGTTTAGTAAAAAAAAAAAATACTTGTCATCAGGGGACTTGAAGTCTTTTTTTTTTTTTGCTTCACTTCCAAAGTGTGAAAGTAGTTGGAGATGTGTTATTATAATAATATAATAAGACTTTTATTATTGAAAATAATTTGCATGCAGATTCACTGGGTTTAGACAAAGTTAGCGTAAAAGTTTAACTTCTATAGATAAAAATATATTATAGATAAATATGTTTTTGTCTGGGATTAGCAGAGAAAAGATAATAGGATTCTAAATTGAGGACTGCATAGTGTTTTTTAAAGGTATGTTGTAAAACTCTAAATGGTAATTTTTCTGTTTTTAAATTAAATTTATAGGGGTGACATTGGCTAATAAAATTATTAGGTTTCAGGTGTACAATTCTATGATACATCATTTGTAATTTCCATTGTGTGCCAATGAAACACATTCATTATCAACATTTTTTTTAAATAACATCAGGCCCTCCATTTTATTTCAAGATCTTAGAGACCACTAAATTTTAACTAACTCCCCATCCAACTCCCCCACACTAGACAGCAGCACAACCTGGCAATAAATAATCAGTCAACACATCAGAAGAGAAGGTCTATAACTATAGGATTTGTCAAGCATCAATAAAATTTTACAATTCGAGAAAAGTTGAGAGAAAATTTATCTCACAGCCTTCCCCAAATGTCAGCTGAGAGTAGAAAATTACGTTGTTGACTCAGCCATGTATTTTCATCTTTATCAGATTCTTGAGCCCTTGATTGTAACACTGCACAGCATTGCTGTTTACTTCTGTTTTGGAAGTGCAGGATGTCACATCGTGTAAGCTGATTAGCAGAGGTGTTCAAACCATAGTCTCTCGCTTGCAGTAGAATCAAGGTGAGATACATTCAGCATCCCCATCTCATAACAAAGCATTTGCTTTCCCCCACTTTCTTAATCTATATCCATGCAGAAGCACATATACGTATGGCCTCTCTTCATTATTAAGCAAATATAGTACCCATAAAAGGTTGCTAATCATGCAGAAATTAACTTATTTCATTACTTTGCTGGAGGGTCCAATCAACCGTCTGTTTGGTTCTCTACAACCAAACATACAAGAAATGGAGTCTCCAAGCACCTTGGTGGTATTAATTACTTGTTGTGGGCTCTGAGAAAAGTGTCTCAAATACAATTATAGAAACCTATGGTTTGTTGAGACTTTATGCAGTGCATAAAAACTGACAATTACAACTCGCAGTAGTCTTAGACTGATTTAATAAGATTTAATGGCTCTACCAGTTGTGCATGCGGAAGTGGTAATGTTAATGTGGCTCCCATGTTCTGTTGAATAGACGAGTGACTCAGAGCCCGAACACCTTATTCCGTGAGAGTCACTGCATCTTTTCTGTTGGCAATTTCAACTACCTCTTATGTAAATGCATAGATGCTTCCAGAAATCCCATCAATACCTGACACTCTTCATACTTCCTGCTTTAGCCCACTTCACTGTGTTTCAATCCCTCTGCTGTTTTGTTTTGTTTTGTTTTAATTTATTGGAATGACCTTAGTTCACAAACCACACAGGTTTCAAGCACACAACTCAATAAAACATCATGTGCACACCATACCGTGTGCCCACTGCCCCACGCAAAGTCCCTTTCTGTCCCCATTTCCCTCTGCTTTGCCCACCTTCACCTTCTAAATCAACATGTTAGCGCAGAGTTCCTTTTGAAAAATCTGTACTGAGTTTCCAGACTGTGTCTGTTTGCTATTCATGTAGTCGCATCACAATAACATCACTTGGCTATGATTACACACCCCACTGCAATATCTCCTTAATAATCATCATCTCTTTCCAATCAGGAGCCTCATTACTAGTTATTTACATGCCCAAATTGCAATGACAGACATAAGTTATCAACTGAAGAAGAGACAGCAGAGCTATTAAAATATTACATTTGCTGCTAATGTAGGTAATTACCTGGCAAGTCTTCCAAAGAGAAACAAAAAACCGATTTTATATTTTGTGGTTCCTTGAGAGGAATAGCTCAGTTCAAAGTCTAACAAAAGGTGTCAACTGACAGCACATTCAAGTGTCGTGGTCACGGTATTGCTAGTTCTTATATGTGTCCCCCCTTGGATCAAACTGTGATTATCCTATCCTGCCTACAGAGACAAGAGAGAAGGCGCATCCACTCCCAAGATGCTGCCAAGGACCACAGTGCAGAGGACACAGCACTCACGTGTGCGTGCAGTGAACGAACGTAAAGGAGTGAATGACAACATGCTCGCTCGTGGCCACTTAGCAGAGTCAGACATTATTTGGGGAAAAAGATATGCAAGCATATTTAAGTGTAACTGGGTAGTATTGAAAAGGAACCAGGATATTTAACTTGGCTTCTTCATGAAACCTTATGACATTAAATGTCATTCTAAATAATCTTAATAGTTTCCTTTAAATAGTGGTCTTTTGCAATTTTGAAGAAGAATTTGGTATTAAAATCAGAAAGAGTTTCCTTAAAATAGCACTGAATTCTGAAAAAGGCCAATGGCTCAATTAATTCAATTTTTTTTTTAAATCTAGAAAATAAGTGACTGGCATACTAAGTCCAAATTAGTCAAAGGACTGTGGGGACCATAGAAAATGTATCATCTTCACTTCACTACCAACAAGGACACTAATTTCACATATGAAGTCAAACACAAGAACTATGACAAAGTTACATGGCTCTGAGAGATTACTTGACTAATGAAACTCTAGAATTAACCTCCGAGTCACCAGCGAGCAGAGGTCCCCTCATCCTGTCAGTCAGCCTTAAGTCAATTAAGACCCTCTGAATAAACTGCCTCCATGGAGAAGGCCTGTTCATTTAATGCACCAATCTCACTGGACACGCCCCTGCACAGGCAGAGGTTTAAGTGGGGCCACACAGAGACTATTTCTCCAACCTACGTGTAAACATTGACACCAGAGAAAAATTATAAAACTGAAGTTTACTCCTTAAATAATTGGAAGTTTTGAGTAAAGCAGAAAGTGACATGATTGAAGAGAGGAAAAGGAATGTAAGATTAAAAATGGGGAAGGTCTGAATTTCATCGGTACCTAATTATTAATGTTTGCATCGTCTCCTTACCATCCTAAATCTGGGACCACCCAAGTCAGCTAACAGCAAGACAGAGATAGTTGAGATTTTCGGAAATAAAGGGTTCCAAGTGTTTCAATAAGGAAAGCTTTATTAACCACCTGTTTCCACGAGAGTCAAAGAGACAAGGTGAAAGCCAGGGTACCTCCGCCCATCAGCCTCTCTGCCTTCTCCACCTCCTCTTTCTGCCATCTTCTCCCCAAAATGCATTTTCTAGATAATGCATTTTATGGAATGAACCATCCTCTGTCTTTACTTGCAAGGTTACAAATCTTTTGCCTTTGCCAAAGGATTATAATTTTAGATCTGTTGTCAATCATGGACTCATTTTAGTCTATGAATATAAACATAACTGCTTGTGAATATAAAAATAGCTAAATCAACAAGACAACAGTGTCATTATTCCCAAATAATGATAAAAGAGAGACTGTTATTGGCTCAATTCCACAAAGTCATTTAATAGGAAATTGTTATAAGGCACAGAGAATTAAAACATTTCTTTATACTTCATAGCAAAGGAAAATATTTAATAATTGATTTATAACCTCATTTAACATTTTCCTTTTTACTTGCACCAGTTGCTTGAACTATAAGTTCATTTTGTCATAAAGAAATGGGAATATAATCACATCCTAATTACACAGCTTTGGGTTATTTGTACAATTAAGTTATCTATTACAAAGTTAATGAATGTTAATAATGCAATTCTCTTTGGTGACCTGATTGATATACTAATATTTATTGTAAACTGCAGTCATCAATTGAGGCATACTTATTAAATGAATATTGAATATTCAAATATATATATATATATATCCAAATCATAATCAGTCATATATGACAATATTGTTTTTGAGCAGTGACTCAATTTTTAAAGTTCTAAATAAAAAAACAGTAATGCTAACCCATGTATTTCATTTTATTCAAGAACAGTTGGCTATTAATTTAAACTAGTCTCCCAAGATTTGGGAGAAAATCTGTCCTTTATCCCAGCCAGACAGGGATAACCAGGGAAAAGGGGATTAGCAAAAAATGTGCCTCAAATATTAACGCCCTGGAAATGTGACGCAAAGAAAATTGGACATGATGGAGGAAAACCTTCTTTATGATCCAGGGTAAAAAAAAAATCACCTGTCCCTGAAATTAACACTAAGCATCCCCCCCACTGGAGAAACCTTGTTGCCTTTATGTCTTCCGATTAGACCCTATAGCAGCCACAAATCCACAAATGAAGTTCAGGTTTAGATCACCACGTGCTCCATTCTATTTCTGCCCCTGTAACGCTGTGCAACACTGTCATCCTGTTTGAGAAATCTTTAACCCACCGGCATTGCTAAGTGTTGATGTTTACTTCCAAAATTCAATCTGGTTGCATTAGAAGCTTTGAACAATGACCTTTAAGAGTTCATTGTCGAAAAACTATCTTAAAGATGCTTGTTTGTATACATCACCATTGGTTTACAGCTTCTTATGATAACTTTGGAACTCTTATCCTATTTCTTCCAATGCCTTCTGATACCTAAGATCTACAGACTTAATTTTAAAACATACATCTCCATGAAGTACAACATATTATGTTAAGAAAAACAGTCCCTAGCATTGGAACTAACATATTAAAGGTGTATCAAGATATAAAGTTGAAGGATGTAGTAATTATAACACAGTTATTTTCATCTGAGCTATCCACCTAATTGAAGCAAATGTGAATTCTGCTTGTGGGAATGATCTCAATTTTCCACTTCAGTTAACTAGCGTAAAAATAAATAATGACATTTTATATCCCCAAGTAATTAGTATGTAACATAAATAATATACTAGAGTTGATTTTTCATGTCCTAATTAGAACTGAAAATTAAATGGTTAAATATTATATGGAGATATAGCTATCTTTTTTATTTTGTAGAGTTCAAAATGCACCTCACACTAATGGATTTCGAAGGTTGAGTGTGTCACAGGCTGCATTGACCATTTGATCTATTACACAATTAGCCAAATATAGGTAAAACTATACATACTTTCCGAGGTAGTGTCTTTCTTGAATAAGAAATGGCTTCAGCTCTGGCTGGTTTTGCTCAGTGAATTAAGTGCCTGCCTGCAAACCAAAAGGTTGCCAGTTCAATTCCCAGTCAGGGCACATGCCTGAGTTGCAGTCCAGGTCCCCAGTTGGGGGCATGTGAGAGGCAACCAACCCATATTTCTCTCCCTCTCTTTCTCCCTCCTTTCTCCTCTCTCTAAAAATAAATAAATAAAATCTTTTTTAAAAATGACTGTAAAGCAGTCTACATCCCCTCAAACACAATAGTGAAAATACCTCATTGTTTGTACATGCTTACAACCAAAAATAATATTTCAGAAGTTCCAGCCCTCTATAACAATTATCTTATTTTTTCATATTTATAGATTTATTTTATATGCAATTATAGCTCAGAAGAAATGATTAAATTGAAAACTTGAATCACAAAATACTATTTCTAGAGTCATGCTTTGCAAATGTCTTGATTTTATAGAAAAATATCACTTACATAATGATTTTCTTTTGGCTTAAGAGAAGTTTAGATATCCCAATTTTAACTAACTTTTTGACATGAGTAGGAAAGTATATGGAAATAAGGAAATTACAGAAAATATGTGACAGGATATTTTGGATTGAGCAATTAATGTAACTTTATTTTACAGGGTGGGGCAAAAGTAGGTTTACAGTTGTAAGTATGTGAGAGTTTATTCTTATATTATTATTTATTAATTATTGTCTCAATTTCCTTACAAAAAACTGTAAGCCTATTTTTGTTCTACTCTGTATAAGAAAAATCATTTTTAACATATATGTAGAGCTATGCACACTATACACGTCAGAAAAGAAATTGTTACTGCTTTAATTGATCTCGATAATAAAGAGTCACTTACAGCCAAAGCAATGAGAGGAGTATCATAAATATGAATACTTGGAAATTTACCCTTTGTAAGAAATATTAGAACTCAGTGCATGATCAGAGAACCTTTCTCATCTTGCCTGAATTTACTTCCACGGCTTCCCAGTGCCACTGGGGCAGCCCCTTCCTCATAAGAGACAGGTCGCCATGCAATCATGGGTGCGCAAACCGCTTCAAGACAAGGTGGAGGACTGGAGACAAACCGAGGCAAATCTAAACCACAAAGGCAGAGTAACAAATGCGATCCTGGGGGAGATTTTACAGATGTGAAGAGCAGTGGAAAAAATTAAGGAAACCACTTGTTAAGAATTCTTTTTGGTCATTATTCCTTTTTAATAACATACAAGATAATATAGAAACTTAAATTTTTCATATCATTGTATACTACAGATTTCTCTTCAGACTATATTCATTCAATAATTTCCCATTCCCCAACAGTAAAACAAATAAAACTATCAAAATAATACCTGAACCATGGGGTCGGTTCAGTGATCTTATGTCTACTATGTATGCATCTGTTTATCTGTCCACCTGTCTTTGAACATGCCCCATCATTTCCTTTGTTAACTCATGAACGTTAGCTTGGCAAATTCATCCTCTCCCTCCCTCCCTCTCTCTTTGTCTCTCTCTCACCACCCCCACCTACCTCGCTCTCGTTCTGTAAAGCATGATTAGGTATATTTGATATTTAAACCAATGGAAGAGTTACTGACTTTGTGCAGCAATAAGACTGGCTTTGCTGCATAGAGATGTATCACAGCCGGTGTTTCAATCCATCACAGTGCACTGATGTATGATGTTCTGAATTCATGATGATTTTAACATTGAAACCATAAAACTAGTTAGAGTCTCACAACTTATAAGGCATATAGATCTATATTTCTCTACTCTATGTTGGTGTAAGAAATTGCCATCTGCCAAAGCATAGAAGTCACGCACCAATCTCATTGAAAAATGACAGCTTCAATGATAATTTACTGAAACCTCTGAAGAGATCTGAGACATGCTCATATTTTGCAGTGTATTTGTTTAGTATTAATATTTTTACTAATACTTTTACTTTACTAGAAAGAAGTATACATTAGAAAAGAGATAGATCAAACTATAGCATTTTCCTGAATGTGCTCATATCTTCAGAAATTCGGGGGTGCACAGCCAAGGTCTGGCTCCCCTCTCCTGCTTTGGAAAATTTTAACACCTTGAAGTGTAAATTCATTTCTGATTTTTTTATTGGAGAAGTTCTTGAAACTGACCTGGTCTTCCTTTGCCACTTTGTTTACTGATCAAAACTAATGAGAGAAACGAAATTAAACTTAGTACATCTTTTTCTTAAGGAGAGTGCAAAACAACTTCGCAAGCATTTCACTTCATAAAACAAAGTTACTATGGCTTTTAATATTAATTTTCATAATGAAGGAACTTGAGGAAGAAACCAAGGCCACGGCTACATTCCTCTTTAGATCTAATTAAAACAGTATTTTATACAGTTGTGCCTGAATTTCTTTTCTTACCAGCTAAACAGAAAACACTAAATTGCCCCCAGTGTGGCTTTGTGAAGGGCCCCAGATAATTTGAATAATCTAGTTTGAGTCTCCTTAATTCAGGACCAGGTAACGCAAATCAGCAGGAGAGAGGAGAAAACCACGGAGTGCTCTCTGAAAGGCTGGGGGCAATTTTGATGAAGTTAATAAAATGAAAAATAATAAACTTGCCCACATTTTGGAGACATAAATTAATTCTTTGAAACTGAGAACCACTCCAATTCATGGTTCAAACATTATAGAAGCCCTTAGAAATGAATGATCCGTACAGGTAAAGCGTCCTCGAACTAGGAGCAACGTTGGTGCTTTGTTGTATCAATTGCTTATTCATAATCAAGGAACTGAGTGTCCCCTTCCTACAACTGGCAAATGCTTACCTTTCCTTAAACACCCACCTCCTTTGTAGACTTTTCCTTGATGCCACAGGCAGCTTTTAGAATTTTCTTTACACACACACAATATTCTCACATTCAGCTTTTCTGTTGTTGTTATGGTTGTAGTGGTGGTATTTGGGGGGGGGGGTTGTAATTGCAAAGGACTACTTCTTGCCAATATCTCCCCCACAGGGGTGTCTCCCATCAATGACTCTGTATACACATATTGCCCTTGAACTGCCCAGGCTGACATATCATTATACTGCACAGTATACTTATATGTTGTGAACACCACACGCCGAAAATTTTTGTATTGATACCATATCTGTGATAGCGCTAAATATAAAAAAGGCAATAAATAAGATCTTATTTAACTTAACGAAGAGAAAGAAGCCTTTATTTTCTGTGCCCTTCCACACCTACCACCTCTGGGGAAGGAGTTCTCCCAAGCTCCTGTCAAAAGACTGAGATGAAGCAGGGAGACTGGAAACGCGGCAGCAACCGGACGTCAAGAACTGTTCCGCGAAAGCGACAAACGTGACCCCAGCAGTCTAATTAAACGGACCTGAATGTAAAGCACCCGACTGAAATTCTGATGTGGGCAGATATGTTCAAGTTCTCTTCTATTAATAAGTAAGAAAATGCTCATATTGTAGTAATTTCTTTTTTAAAAAAGAAAGGTTACAGAGTGTTTTTAAAAACCCCTTCTCGTATTTTTGCAGCACATAGCAGACTCTATTTAGGAGATATTCAATATGTACATCAGTGTGTCTATATTGATGTACATATTGAATCATGAAAATGGCTAGTAGTCGTGAAAAATGGCTGCTAGCGTTAACACTCCATCCTGGGTCTCTGTCACTGAGAGAGCACGGAGCTGGGCTTCAGGCCCCCCAGGCCCCCCCCCCCCCCCCCGCCTCCCCGCGTACCTCTGTCTGGAACCAGTCTGCACAGAGGAGATGGTGCAAATGGAGGGATGACCTGATTGCCTTTCCTTCACTCGGGAATCACAGTCCTCCTCTGCCTGTTGTCCAAGGTATGAAATACATAGTTTTAGACATTTTGCCCACTTTGGGTTGAATGTGAAGCGCACACCTTGACTGGCAGGTGCTGCTCATAAAGCTTCCACCGGTAAATTTCCCTTGAGGCACATCACTGGGCAGAGAGAGCCCTTCAGCCTGCAGATGCCGGAGAATTATGCCCACCCCCACCCAGGACTCTCAGAAGTGTGACTGATGATGTCATGTTCTCCTTACAAAGCTATGGCCACCCTGACTCCAAGTTAACAGCTGCAGAATCCACAACTCCAGCACACACGTGGACCTCCTTTTATCTTTGCATCAAGAGCACTCAAGTGAACCTGTTTAAGAACAAGCTGTAAGGGCTTAATTTGTGTTTTCTTCAACAGAATGTAAAATCGTGAAGGAAGGTATGACTTCAAACCAAGCCTTGGCATTGACTCAGTTTTCATCTATTTATGTCAGAAACCTACATCTTCACAGCTGCATCATAATTCCCACAGTCACCGGAACAATTCCAGCTGTTCCCTTCATTTTATTCAACATGAACTCAGGGGTCATGGACAGTTGGTGGCTGTCAGGTGCTTGAAAATGGGGACTAGGAAGAGCATTCAGAAATTTCAAATCTATGAATGAAGACAAGAGAGTGAACTCAACAGAAATAATGCTTATGCAGATGGTATAGGGGCTTCATAATATGAATGCATGTTTTCGTATATTTGTGCATGTACAGGTACCAAAGTTTGTATGAAATAATAGGAATCAGTCTAATTACAAATAAAATTAAGGGATTCTAACTGTGTTCACAGATTGTAGGATAAAGCAACCCAACATTTTCAGCTAGCTTTCCTGTGAGTCTCTAGCCTGCCCCCTACTCATTACTTGGTAGGAAAAATATCCAGTTAGTTGAGGCAACTCACAATCCTAAGAATAATTTTCTCTACTCTTTCTCCAAATTTTCTACATTTGAATTCATACCTTTGCGATTAGAGGAGATTAAATCTAGTGCTTAAAATTGGTTATGCAATCATTTAGAAAGTTAAGAATGTCAATATTAAAAATCAATAATTCCAATAATTATCTGAGAGCAAGTCTTGGTTTAAGTCACACTTTAGATGTGGGAACATTTGAACGTGTTCCAAGGTTGGTTATACAATCATCTTGGAACAAAAGGAAAAACATTGACTAAAACCGTGTGGAATAAATTTCTGAAGCATGAAGAAATCATCTAATCTGGACCTCAGAAAACAAGTTCTTCTAATCGGAGTCCAGCGGAAGTCCACGATTTCAGCATGGTGTTCCTTTCCCCACTGTGGAAGTGCAGGGAACAGTACGCGTGTCCCTTTTCCTTTTCCTCTAAGAATCCAGCATCCAGTGTCCTAGATGCCAACCTGTTTTCATGCTTCACTTGCAGTGTATGATTTATTCATGATTGGTACTATCAACCAGAATAGTTACACCACTTTTATGACATTGCTCATCTTTCCTTTAAAGACTGATTCCTTTCACAGTGCCTGAAAGTTTTTGTTGTTGTGTTTTGTGGGGTTTTTTCTTTTCTTTTCTTTCTTTTTTTTTTTTTTTTGGTTGGCATGGCAGTGTTGAACTGCTGCAGTCTCAGCGGTGTCTCAGTTAATGACACCCTTCAGCTCGAAAACACTTCATTTCTCTCCTTTTCCTGTACTTGGAAGTGCATGCTTTTAATCCCCGAGCCTATTAGGCAAGGGAGGAGAAAAGGATATTTTCAACAATGCATTTCAAACACAAAGGTTAGAGAGAACAGAAGAGCTGCCTGCACATTTAGCACAAGATGCAATCATGTAACTGAACATGTGTGAATTTTTATAATCCCTCTTCCCGCAGAAGGAAAAATCAAAATATAAGTAGGTAAAATAGAAAACGAAACAAAACCAAAGAGCAGTAATGAATCTCAGCTGCAAAAGTGAAGCACTGCCTTTGACGTGAGTACTTCTGCGCCGTGATTTTATTCATGGACGTATGGAGTTAGGGCTGTAGGGAGGTCCTCACACACTCATGGACGTATGGAATTAGGGCTGTAGGGAGGTCCTCACACACACACGTGTTGTGCTACCTTGCATTTATGTGACATGCTTTGGCAGCATGCCTATATCGATAATTCCTCTTATATCTAAACTATTAGTTTTTGGTATTTGTAGATGGTTCTGATGATTTCACTAGATTTTGTTACATTCTACCACCAGTTGAAACTAACTGAAAATACAAGTCTCTCTTAGAAACTATCCATTGCAATATGAGTTCTATGAAATCTCAAGCTAAAAATATGGAGACTAAAACAACTTAATTTGGTCAGTACCTATATAAATATAAAATACTTCTTTAAGTTGGAAAGATTATAGTACTAGTCTTCTCTGTGTTAAGGTGAATTCTAATAATTTGCATTTGCTGGTCAACCTGAAATTGAAGATCAAGTGTTGAAGGTAACCTCTGTATGAAAAGGAAGGAGAGGAAAGTGAATACTTTGACCATGTTTGTGTATCATCTACATACAAAGAGTGCTGCTCAGCACATCACATAACTCCAGCAGACCAAAAGGCAGGCAGAGAGATGGTTTTGAAAAGACAGGTTGGAAGTTGATGCATGCTCCGAAGCATTCATTCTTTTTTTTAAATTTTTAAATTATTTTATTGTTGTTAATTGTGAAGCTTAAGAATAGAATGATTGGTGTTCTAATTCTCAAAGAAGGATACCTCCACTCAAAACTAACAACAATAATGTTTTCAGACATGCATTGCACATTTGCCTTGCATTGGTGTAGAACTAAGCCATTCACCTCTATTACTATATTTCACTGCATGCCCTGATAAGTATCTGAGAATGTGTAAGAATCAGAATAATCTTCTCTAGTACTTGAACCTAGCAAAACAATTTCCCTTTTTATTTAATTTGTTTTTCTCAAGGCTGGTGTGGCTCAGTGGATTGAGTGCCAGGCTGCAGACCAAAGGGTCACCAGTTCAATTCCCATTCAGGTCACAATCCTGGGTTGCAGGCTAGGTCCCCAGTTGGGGGCACTCGAGAGGCAACCACACATTGATGTTTCTCTCCCTCTCTTTCTCCCCCCCCTTCACCTCTCTCACAATAAATAAATAAAATCTTTAAAAGATAAAAATTAAAAAAATAAAAAGCTTGAGACAAAAGTCAGAAGTGATGGTTTAGATCAATTTCATGAGTCAGTACAAATGAAACTGAGAAATAATTAAATGAGCAAAATGACTTTCCCTAAACAAAATCCCCAAAGTCTATTATTTTCCTTGACAGATGTGCATGTAGAGTCTACGAGCACTAAATTACCTAGATAATTTCAAGATTCTGTTTCATAGTTTGCCTAGCAATAGGAAATATTTGATAACAACGTTGGCCATTGGGTGTATAAAACACAGTGGGAAACTTGTGGTAAGTATTGATATGACTAACACAAAATACATTAGATTCACTTGCAAATTCTTGGGCTAATTTAACATTCCAATTTGGTGTTTCTGTATTTCATGATAATATACTTAGTGTACTTTCCATGCTTGCTCTTTCCTTTTACCTAAATAGCTTGTGGAATGTCATCATTTCTTCATTTTATTTTAAGTTTTACAGTGTGTGGAGAAACTTCTAATTCATTTACTTATTCAACAGTTATTATATGGAATGCCCACTATGTGGCCAATACTACATGCTGTGTTTCAGAGATTTAGAAGATAATTAGGACAAGCCACTTGCCCTTAACAGGGATAGAATGTAGTGAATCTAACTTTCTGCTTATAGGAAAATACAGAATTATTCTATGAGTGTGCACCACACGGATGTCCCATTAGCTCTGCATTTTTCTGTCATGTGCACACAGCCACATTCCAGTCTTATAATCCAGCGTTTGAAAACTGCAGCTCTTTACACACTACAAGTGTTTAATCTAGTAAATCAGGCCGTACTGACGTGTCAGCACTGCTTGAAGAAGCAGTCATAAGCTCAGATTTAACGTCTTTATTTTATTACTGCAATAGAACAAAACTGGAGGGGGGAAATAAAATCATTTCCCCACATTTCACAGAGGTAGGATGCAGAACACTTCAGAGTACCTCAAGGTTTTTCAAAGCCAAGTGTAATTAAAAGTGGAGAAAGCTGGGACATCTGAAACAAGCACAAAATAATATTGAATGTAAAGTATAATTGAAAAATGAAATTTAAATTAAAAAATAAATAAAAATGTAGAAAGCTGTATATTGCTCCTTGGGGGGCGGGCAACTTGCATAATCTTATTAAAATCAAAATTTAGCTCTAACCTATATCCTTCAGGTGGCAACTCTAATATAAATTTTACATAGTACATTCTACCTGAGAACTTTCCATATTTTCGGATGACCAGCCAAATGATTCATTTTACTGATTAGGCAGATTTGTGGGATGATTTCATAAAGGCCAAGAGGAAGGGCTTTTGAGCCCTCTCTAGCATAAAAGTGTTCAAGTCCGGATGTGCCGAGTGGCCTAACATATCAAATAATTTAGAAGACAATTGAAGGATTAAAATAAGTGTGTTGAGCAAAGAAAAATAGTATCAACACCAATCGCTGACAAAGTAATATAAATTAGTTAGAATGCTTTGGAGTACTTTCTCATAAAAACATCGCCCCAAATACAGGAAAAGAAAGAGGAGAAAATGCACTGGACTTCACGTCCCCATGGTGCTTTGGGAAAAAGCTCAGCTACCCCAGTGGACCAAAATCTGCGGTTAATTTGCTGTCCATGTTGCACATATTCAGAAGTTAGATCTGAATTTGTGGGAAACGGGTAGAACCCAGGGCCACAAATACAAGGGTAGACCCGGACTACTGTCGTTGCCGCGCTGTGCATGAAGGATGGACTTGGGCTTAGACCCGGCGCTCAAAAGAGCGGGGAAAATGGGAAATCTCACTCAGGTCTCTAGGTCAATATTTTCAACATGACGTAAGAGGCCTAATGGTCATCTTCAGTGATCACATGGCGGTGGCTGATGAAACACACTGTTTTCTTTGGACGATACAATAATATATAAGAGTAATTAATAATTCATTTAGACTAGACATAACATTTCATCTATTCCCCCACTGTCTGACAAGATTACCTCTTTATATTTTACCAACCACCTATAAGCATATGTTTGCTTGCTTATGTTTCTTGCTTCTTTCTATTTCAAATTCTGAATTCCAGAGCTAGTGAAGTAAGCCCAGTTACTGAAGCTTTCTCTCTCTCATACCAAGTGTTTTCTTTTATTCTTTCCATTGTTTAAAGTCTTTAATCCATTCTCAAAGGATCGCTTCCACCCTAGCCCAACCACTTATAATTATTCTTTCATATTCCAGTTCAGGCATCATTACACTCCAGTCTCTGCAACTTAGTCACCCTCCTATTTGATAAGGTCTGAATGTTTTTGCCCTACTCCCCCAAATCATAAACTGAAATCCTAATCCCCAAAAATGACATCATAAGGAGGTGCAGACGTTGAGGGGTTCCTAGGTCTTAAAGCTGGAGTCCTCAAGAATGGGATTAATGCTGTTCAATACTTCCCAGCCTCCAGAACTGTTGGAAAGAAATTTGTCTGGTTTACAAATTATTCATTCAGCTGAATGAGCTAAGACACTATTTATGTCCATAGTTCCTTATATTTCATTCATAAAATTTCTTGTAGCATAAATTTTAAATTTCTTATATAAGTATCTGAAATGTAACATTCTTGTTTATCTTTCCATCTCTACATGTTCAAAATTCAATATAATTTATATTAGCAATGACAAAAAATGCTTAGGCATAATTCTAACAAAATATGTAAAAGATCTATATGTGAAAAGTACAGAAATAAGATGAAATAAATCAAAAAAGTCCTAAATAAATGGAGAGATATTCCATGTTCATTGATAGGAAGACAATATTGTTAAGATATCAGTTCTTCCCAACTTATTCTAGAGATTCTATCAAAATCTCAGCGAATTATTTTGTGGCTATTGGCAAACTGATTCTAAAGTGTATATAGAGAAGAAAAAACCTAAAATGGGTAACATAATATTGAAACAGAAGTCAGAGGACTAATAACAGCAACTTCAAACCTTACTACAAAATTACAGAAATCAAGAGAGTGTGGCATTGGCGAAAGAACAGGCAAGACGAGTGAGATAGAGTCCAAAATAAACAAACACATGTAATGTCAGCTTATCTTTCAGAGGCAAAAACAACAATGAAGGTTACTTAATGGAGAAAGTATATTCTCTTTAAGAAATGGTGCTGAAACAAATGGACATAGAAAAAATAAAGAAAAGAAAGGAAGGAAGGAAAGAAGGAAGGGTGGAAAGGTGGAAGGAAGGAAGGGAGGAAGGAGAAAGAAAAAGAAAGAGGAAGAAAGGGAAAGCCTGAAAAAGGGAGGAAGAAAGAGAAACTTTATACAAACTTTACATCTCACAAAAATTAACGAAATATGAACTGTAAATCTAAATGTAAACACAAATCTATAAAATCCCTAGAAGATAATACAGGGGAAAAGTTAGGTGACTTTGGGTTTGGTAATGACTTATTATATACAAACCAACAGCACAATGCAGGAAAAGAAACTTGAGACATTGAACTGCATTAAAATTCTCCTCTGTGAAAGATACTGTCAAGAGAATAAAAGGACATGCCACAGACTAGGAGGAAATTTTTTCAAAACACATGTATGATAAAGAAATAATATCTAACTTAGATAAAGAACTCCTAAATCTCAACAGTAAGAAAACAAACAATCTAATTTTAAAATGAGCAAGAGCTCTGGATGCCTCCACAAAGAGACAGATGGCAAATAAGCGCACACACACAGATGTTCGACACTGTACCTCATTGTGGGATTGAAGTTAAAGGGTACTTCTTGATCTCATGTAGAAACCAGACGTAGAACAAACTGCAGTCATCCATATTTGGGTATCGTTTTAACAAATGTCAATACTATAAAGTAATGTAATAATGTAAAATCAGGAAGAACAGTAGGATGACAGCTCGCTTTCATTCAAAACCCTACTAGACGTCCTAGGAATTGACATAAGATACAAAATGAAGATAAGACCCAACATTTGGAAAAAAAGGAAAATACTTCCATTAATCATGCTTATATGACTAATTACATTTAAAGAATCCTTAAGATAAATTAGTTCATTACAAAGAAAGTTTTAGCATTGCTGCTAAGTAAAAGTTCGATATGAATATTTAATTGCACTTTATCTAACACCCACAGTTAGAAAAATGTGATTAAAAATACATACCAGCCAAAATATTAGCATATAATACAAACTATCCAGAATAAGTCTCCCAAAAGTTGTCAAGTCCTTTATGTTACTACTGTAAACTACTTTAAAATATATTAAAGGTGGCCTATTTAATTAGATTACATGTATATTCATTTCATACGTAAGAAGATTCAATACATGTAAAATTACTTCTCTCCAGATTGATTTTCTTTTTTAAAAAAAAATCAGTGCAATTCCAATTAAGAGGGAAATTTTTGTGGACTTATCAAGCTGATAACAAAATGGATATTAGAAAGCTAAAGTCTGAAAATAATAAAAACACTTATTACAGAAGAACCAGAAAGACAACCTATTCTTTGTATTCAAAATTTTTATAAAACTGAATTAATAGGAATCTCTCTGATCTTGGCAGAGATAAGGAGAAAGGACCAGAGAATTGCATAGAGAGCCCAGAAATAGACCTATACAAATTTGGAAGTATAATATATAAATAATCTATATTAAAGAATAGTGAATAAATTATGGGCCATGCAATCATTCTGGACTATCTGTTATCCATACAAGAACTAGTGTTTAAAATAAAACCCTACATAATATAATTAACAAAAAATCAACTCTAGGTGGACAAAAAGACATTGTAAAAGGAAAATATTAGAAGAAAGTATAGGAAACTTTTAGGATCATGGGTTGGGTTGACTTTTTTTTTTAAAGCATTATACAAAGAATGAAACTATAAAACAAATGTTTCTTACCTTGTAGAACTTCTGTTTATTAAAAGCCATGAAAAATAGTATAATAAGTATAGCATGTAAAGACATGCCCCAAACTGGGAGACGAGGTTTGCAATACATAACACCAGTGGAAATATTGAATATCAAACCCGTGAAGAAATCCTGCGTATCAGTAGGAATAGCAGTGATGGGTCAATGTTGGTTTATTAGCTGTGAGGAACGCGCCCTGCTGGCGCCATGCTGATGCAAGCTCTTAACAATGGAAGAAACTGCTTATGGGCGAGATGAGCAATTTCTGAACTACCTTTCCAGTTCTCCTGTCAGTCTAAAGCTGTTACAATATAAAACAGTTTAAAGAAAAACAAAATATGACACTCAGGACATGATATTTTTCTTTTTTTTCTACAGTATTTTTATAAGGACACATTAATTCCTACCCATTCTCACATCACAGTTCAAACCACAACTTTCTCAGGGAGGCCTTTCCTGGCCTTGGACTATCTCCATTTACTCTATTATGTGCTCTCCTAATACCTTTTCATCATTATAATTAATTCAGTAATCAACCAATTAACATTAGTTTTCTCTACTAGATGATAAGCTCCATAAAAGTCATACATAGTGTGTTCTTTTGATCACAGTGGAAGCTTCAAAATCAAACACCAAACCTGCTTGCTGGATAGTTCTGGAAGAGTTTGCAGACCCAGCAGGGGGAACGATGTGATCTCAGGGGCACAGGTTTTTGCCTTGTTAATTCAGACATCGAGCGGCCAATGTCAGTAACACTTCTCGTCCTCAGACTGACGAGTTAGGCTGAACAATTCCAGGTTTTAGTTCGCTATATAGTACTGGGTTGGCCAAAAAGTCCATTTGTTTTTTATATGTACAACGGCTCTAGTAGTACTTAGTTGTCTTTAACTTCATTCGAAACAATTTTGTTAGATTGTATTGTGACAGCTGTCATATCAGCATGCATTTTTTAAAAAAACTTACCAAAATTGGTGAATTTTTGTGTAGCCATTTTAATATTGAAGATGGAAGAAAATAAGCAACATTTTCTGCATATTTTTCTTTATTATTTCAAGAAAGGTAAAAATGCACCTGAAACACAAAGAAAGATTTGTGCAGGGTATGGAGAGGGTGCTGAGACTGATCAAATATGTCAAAAGTAGTTCGTGAAGTTTTGTGCTGGAGATTTCTCGCTGGACCATGTTCCATGGTCGGGTAGGCCAGGTGAAGTTGATAGTGATCAAATCGAGACATGACTTGAGAACAATCAAAGTTCTACCACATGGGAGACAGCCGACATACTCAAAGTACCCAAATCAATACAGTTATTGGTGAAAATGAAAAATGTGTCTTTTATTTTATGGAAACAAACTAAACAGACATTTTGGCCAACCCAATACACAGCCCTTGACCTGGGAAAGAATGACACAAATGAGAGACGGGTTTCCGTTACGTTTCTGGGTAGATGTAGTTACTGACCAGGAATCTGTAACCCTATGGCGCATGGTGATCTCAGAGCCAGCGGCTGTGGGCCATCAGCGCCCGTCACTCTGGGATGCCTCGGGAACCGCCCTTAGGAAGCACTGCATCTAGTCACCCGAGGCTTCACACCGACAGTCTGAAATTTCACAGGTAATGGAGGACCTAACTTTTCCTAGGTCAGCGATTTATACAAAATAAGATTTTAAGATCCTTTGTAGTGGATCTTGGGTATAAACAGCTGGAAAAGTAAAAGAAATGTGATAAAATATTAGGTTTGCCAGTAGAAATTGCTTATTCTACATGCATGTTCATAAGTTACATGTGAAGGCATGCTGATGACTTCTTCGGCCATTTATGGCTTTTCGTGTAATTCTGAAACCTAAATACAGCACCTCGACAGTACTTGGACAACCCCAAGAATTAGAATGCATTGTGCGCTCTTACTCATAAAGAATGGAACATAAGCCCCACAATGTTATAATCCATAGTAATTACACAACTGTAGGATGCCTTTGAATTTAATCAGGATCCGCTTCCTCCCAGACTCCTTTGTTGGAAGCCAAGGAATTTGCATGTTTAGAAATGACACATTGTGCTAGAAACAGGCAGTTATGCTGTGCACTGGAAAATTATTCCAGACGTAAGATGTTTAAAAGCACTTGGGTCTGTTCTATGAGCCACGGGCTGATGTATCTTTAATTTTCAAAACCCGGTTTTAAAGTTGAGCAGGCGGCCTTGGGGGACTACTGAATTTGTCACTGCACAATGTCCTGTGGGCAAGTCTGAGTTCCAGAAGGACCGATACAGTAAGCGTGCGTGCGTGAGTGTATGCGTTTCCAGCAAAGGTGTGGAGGATGTCGACTATCTGTGTTAGTAGGAATCCAGGTCAACTATGCTTTCAAATATGCACATGGTATCTTCTGAGGAAGCATTGTTGTTCAAGCATCGCCGACTCAGAAAACATCAATTGAATGTTGCAGCAAAGCAAATCTGATTGCGTTCAGTGTATCAACCAGGAATGACTTGTTCTCTAGGTTCATAGACTCTTCGAATCGTGATACAAATTCGAGAAACAGAAGTCTTCCTTTGATATATAAACATGATCAAAAATCCATCTCTCCAGACAATATTTAGTTCAGCAGCGGGACTGTGAAGCGTAAATCTAGCTGTGTCTGACAGGCTGCTCCAGGTTATGTTTCTGCTACTTCAAAAAGAATTCCAATTAGCATTGATTCCCAATAAGTCAAAAGTCTGTGGCATCTCCCTGGAGGCTCAAGTTGAGGGTGGCAGACCTCAGTTGGCTTTTCTGCACCTGGTTTATTTTTAGGAGTCTAGCAAGGCACATTTCCATAGAGTGGGAGAAAAGCACGTTAAGCAAGTCATAAGGATAAGTCTTACTGTTTCCGAAGGATTGGTAATTTTCTATGACCTGAAAATGAAATCAAAGTAACATTCAAGCCTCCCCACTCATTTGAGAGTAACGTTCGGGTGGTCTTTCCCGGGACTGGCTCACTGCCCTGAACGAAGAGGCTCTTGAAACTGGAGACAATGTGTATAGTCAAAGAAGCCGCAAATCTCTGGGTTTATGTCTGGTCTTTATTTGTTTCTTTGTTTGTTTGGGGGGATTCTTTCAGTGAAATTGAATCTGTAATAAATACTATTTGATTTTTTTCTCAGGCTTAGTGATCTAAATCCATACATGATAAACTGAGGTCTTCAAATCTTTAAAAATTGACAAGATACTAAGTAGGCGAATACCGCTGGAAGAAAGCACCTCCCTTAATGCAGGCCCGGCCAACATAGTGGCAATGAGTCGATAACATCCAAATTTAAAAGCTTTCCAGATAATGTGTAGGAACTGTAGCTTCTCTTTCTTGTAAACTTGGGGTGCTATTTAATAATCCCTTTGTCAGCTCCAAAAGGTCCATCCAAATAGGATCAAAAGAATTTCTTGCACATAGATATTTTAATTTACTTTTAACTATGCCTTTGCCTTAAGAATATGTCTTGTGTTTTATTAGTGAATGTGTTCTTGTCTGCCTTGCTCCAACAGCACCTTAATAATGCATTTGCGACATGGAAAATCTCTAATGGCTTCTTTGTTGTTAAAGGCCTTAAAAGTCATTTTATTTCGAAGGCTATACTATTTTGATACCACACTAGAAAAACAATACTAAAACTTTAAAAAAGGAATATTTGTAAAAATATATTTACAAAAATCTTCATCCTGCCCTAAGTGTAACCTCATGTCCTGTGCACTACTGAACACGAGACTGCTTTTTCTAGATTCCCACTTGAAACCTCCTGGTGTATCAAGTTCGCAGCAGAACGTCTGGGTCCCAAACCCAGGCCTGTTCCTCCCACGGCCATGGCCAGCTCAGCAAACGCTGCCAGCATTCTCCCAGGTTTCAAATCAGGGGGCTGTTCTTCCTTCTCATTTCTCTTTTCTCTTTACTCTTTCTCAGTTCCCAGCCATTGCCAAGTTCTGTTCTGTCGCGGGGACTTCCAAATACCACCGTGTATACTTCTCTCCACTTCTACAGCGATGACTCCAGGTTCAGGCCCCCTTAGTCCTCTCAGGAAGGGGACCACGGACGCCTCATAAGCATTTCTGCTTCTAGTCTTTAAAAATCACTCCTTGCCCTGGCCGGCTGGCTCAGTTGGTTGGAGCAGTGTCCCATACACATAAAGGTTGTGGGTTCGGTCCCTGGTCAGGGCACATACCTAGGGGGCGGGTTTGATCCCCTGTTGGGGCATGTACGGGAGGCAACGGATTGATGTATCTCTCTCACATCGATGTTTCTCTTGCTCTCTCTCACTCTCTCTCTCTACTCCCCCCTTCCTCTCTCTCTAAAAATCAATAGAAACATATTATCACGTAAGGATTAATTTGTAAAATAAAATAAGATAAATAGGATTCCTCCTTACGATCCACTCAATCTGCAGAAGCCACAGTGGCCATTTAAAAATATCAATCAGATCATTCCACCTCTGTAACTGAAAATGTGCACGGTCTTCTCATTGCAATTTGCATAGAGTCCGCAGTCCGTAATCTGGACTCTGACAAGCTCTCAGTCAGTGCCCCCACCAAAATCTTCTGCTCTGTCCTCTCAGCCACACAGACACTCTGGGCTGCCTCAGACAGCACAGCTTGGGCTCACCTGAGGGTTTGGCTGTCACCACCTGCCTGCCAGGTGCTCTCTCATCCCAGGACCTGCCCTGCTCGTGCTCAGTGAAACCCACTCCACGTGCAGAAGCCCCACGTCATTCCTGCTGCCCCCTGAGCCCCATCACCCCACCGTGTGCTCCTCATAGCCCTCATCACGCGCCGAAATGCCCTGTGGATTTATGTGTTTATTTGCTTTTCCCTTCAACCCCGAGAACGGAAACTTCATCAGAACAGAATCCGTTTTTCTGGTCCACGATGAATGCCACCTGCCCAGCGCAATTCCTGGCACATATGTTAAATGATAAAAACATACTTATTAAGTAAATGACTGACTAATAAGACACCTTATCTTTAGCACCAAGAGCTACACACAAGGACCCTCCATTACTTTGAGAATTCACAAATCCAGTTTGAGTAAATTCATTGTGACTAATGACAATTTTCAATTACTTAAGGGTGAACATTTTTTCAAACATTCTTTCTCCTGTTTAAAAACAGAAATAAATTTGAGTTCTTCAAGTCCCCACAAAATTTTAGATAACCAAGTGTTATAATGCCTACATAGTTTTCACAAAGCAAGCTGACATTACATAGTGAGTTCTGTTTACAGAACAAGAACTTCGGGTACCTGACAAAATACACACTTGATTGAAAGGCCAGATTTCCCTACTGTTGGCATTTTCTTCCGTGGGCCACTTCGGATGCCCTGCATGCGTTGTTTATGCCTGGAAGCATGCAGAACGCCCCACTGGTGGTGAGGAGTGGAGAGCTAGTCCCCAGCCAGGTGACTAGCCATCTAAACATGACCTCAAAAAGCCAGAAATAAAATATAGCTACACTAACAGTTTTGCATTTTCACCAAGCCAAATAAATCAAAACACATTCGATTGTCTGAAACCAAATTCCACAAGGAAAATAGTTTACGATCGAAAACAATCAGTTTTTATTTGGTTTAAATATCAAACAGCCTCTTTAAAACAGAAATAACCAAAAGCAGAAACATCACGGCTGTAGAAAAGTACATCTTATTTTCTGTTTCCACCAAAGAGCCCACTGATTCAGGATCCACAGATAAAAGTTTGAGTTCTTGGATGCATATTGCGACACAGCCAACCACGCTTCTGTGGATGAGGTGTTGATAGTGGGGGAGAGTATGGAAGTATGGGGTGTGGCAGGGGAACTCACTACTCTGCACTTGATCTTGCTGAGGCTCTGAAACTGCTCTAAAGAATAGTCTTAAAAAATACCTTGCAGATGGGTCATGATTTGAAGAAACACCGCTTAGACCATCCAGGAAAAGGCTATTACTACATACACACATGGACACAGATATTTCTAATGAGTACATCTGATTGTCATGGGATAAAACTGAGTATCAGCAGCAACATTAAATTCTTATAAAACCAACAGAAGTCAGGTTCCAAATTTTAATAGATCCCTACATGGTTACTCCTTTCTCTGCACCATTTACTTTTGCAATTCATGTTCCAATGTCATTTGTATTGGTGTTTTACCTGTGATGGTTGTACTTAATTCTGTCTGCTCTTCCTAGATAGAACCAATAAGATATCATCTTACTACAACTATTAAAAGAATAACACTTTATGCTCTGGCTGGTGTGGCTCAGTGGATTGAGTATTGGCCTGCAAAGCAAGGGGTTGCTGATTTGATTCCTAGTCAGGGCACATGCCTGGGTTGTAGGCCAAGTCCCCGGTAGGGGGCATATGAGAGGCAACCACACATTGATGTTTCTCTCCCTCGCTTTCCTCCTCCTTTTTCCCTTTAAAGATAAATAAATAAAGTCTTAAAAAAAGAACAGCATTTTAGAAAATATTTTCTATATCTTCTTAAAATTAATGATATAAGATATCAAAGTTTTCATTTTCATAAGAAAGTTTTTCTAGTGGGCCTCTTCTAACATTTACTGATCCCAAATCTCCAAGAGTTACTGTCATATGTAACTTTTCTTTACTTTTTCCTTTTTAAAAAAATAAGATACTGACCTTGTAATGACCCTTTTAGCTGGACTATAGAAAGCATTCGGATTTCAACTGCTGAACGAAAAGTAGTTTTTCAGAGAATATTGATTGTAACATTGTTTATGTTTGACAACAAAGCGATTAATATTTCTTTAGTGTTTTCATACATTTATAAATACACTAAGATAAAGTTTTCCTAAAGTAAAAATTAATGGGTAAAATTATTTCATAAGAATATGCTATAAAATCTACTTTATCATGAGAACAAAAGAATAAATATTTGCATAAAGAAAATGTGTTTACTGTTTTAAAGCCATTAAGTTTCATATTATACCTTTTATACTCAACTCAAGAAGGAGATTCTGATGTCCCATGAGTCTATTGATTTCCCTATGATATTTAAATGAATGGGTGGTGTGTTATAGTCATAAATAACATCAAAGTGTTGTATTCATGTGCTGGGATTAAAGTTCTGCTGTTACTGTGAAGTTAATCATCTTCACAATTTACAGTCAAATGAAAAACTTTGAATAGTTTTTAGAAGAAGAAAAAACCCTCAGGCTTCTTTCTTCACATTTCCCTAAAGCATATCTGTGAAGAAAAGAAAGGAACTTTTTAACTAGCCATCCTTAGGAAACCCCATGCACACCATGGGCATTGGCATTTCAGATCCACAGTGAAAATGAAGAAATTAAAATGCCCTGGATCGCAGACACAGGTTTTTCTTGAGGGTAAAATTGCTAAAGGAAGATAAAACCAAGTAAAGACAAGTAAAAATTACTTAGGAGAAGGTGCCCTTCCATTCCATAATGTATCAATCACCCATAGAATATATATTCCTACTTTTCTGATAAAAGAAAATGATGCCGAAAAAGAAAAAATGAAGCGTGAAGTTAACTTAAAAGATCACTTCCCATTTATAGTTAATTAATTCTTCAGATAAGAAGAAACCATTTTCCTAGTCAGTCCTGGTGATACCAAATTGAAAGGAGGCATATTGGCTACTCTGAATTACTCACAGGACTTTCTAGAGAGCTGAAGAACTCACTACTAATTCAGCTGTAAATTTTCAATCCAAGTGCAGTAAACAAGCATCCTTTTTCTATGTATCTGCATCCCAATAGCTTAAGTCTTTAACAAAATAATTTTCTCTGATTTAAAACTATTTCAAAAACTGAATATTAAATTTTCTTTTCAGTTTAATGCACATTATGTTCACCGTGGTATGAAACAAACACGGGCCCGAATGAAACCTATTTAAAGGCAGAGAACCAGAAGCTCTGAACAACTTTGCCTACCTACTTAAAAACAGTATCTCTGGAAATTCATTTCCATGTGTTCGACTTGAAAGAATATTTGCTTAACTAAAAATTTAAAAACTGGGTAATAAGAGCAGTTACAGAACCATCCTGAGCATCGATTTCCTTGCTGTTAAGTAACAATTTGGGGTCAGATGTATGCCAAGCAGGCTGAAGCTCAGGCTACCTGAGGAGGCTGGGTCCCTTTGCGTGCATGCATCCCCTCCAGGCAACAGGTCCCAGCTTAAACCTGTTGTCCTTGTTCCCTAGAGTCTGAGGTACCTCACTAGCTAATTTGCAACCAAAAGAGAAGGAAGTCGACAAGGAATTGGGAAGAACTTTCTGATTGTCCACAAGGTAAAGGGACCTGAAGCAACTAGATACTAAAGTTGCTTGCAAAGGGCACCCTCTGCTGGGCAGTGAAGGCATCACAGCCTGGTGGTGTGGTGCCTCCTTACTGCGGGATGGAAGCCTCTCTTCCAGCACACGGTGAGGGAAATTGCCCAGGACTTCAAAAGAGATCTGTGCGTCCAGAGCACAGCTGGTAATGCTGTGCAAGAGCCAAGTGAGACCTAGCTGGTGGGCCTCTTTGAAGACCGCAACCTGTGTTATCCATGCCAATCATGTAAGGATCATTCCAAAGACCTCCCAGCTAGAGAAGGGGCACAAAATCCGCCATCATCAAAACAGAACAAAGCAAACCAGAAACGAAAACAATGTCTTCTCCTCCCCTGTCAGGGAGACGTTTGCTGTTGCTCATAAGGTCAAGAAATAACCAAATATCTGATACCAAATAGGAAAACGGGAGACAGAATCATAGATTTTTTCATTTAATTTATGTGTAAATTTTTAGCATAAATGTGGAGCTGCAAAACACTAATGCAAATCAAAATGTGTCAGTTAATAACACTGACCCATTCAACTTTGCGACGATTGTAAATAAATCTTGTAAATTTTGTGCACAGTGCCGACGTTCAGATTTTTAAAGCAGTTTCAACGTCTTTTATGATGGCAATTAATGCTGTTTGTGGGGGAGTTTTTTATCATGTAATAGACTCCAGCCATTCACTCTACTTTTTTGAATTTTCCTACACAGCAGTACATGTATTTTAGGTTGTCTGCCTTTCATGTTCTCCCATAAAGTTTATCATTAAAATACAGTGGACCACCCTTTGAATTCCATACAGAGATCCCACAGGTGTGCACAATATACAGCTGTGACGCTTCAAGGGTAAGCTCACCTTTCCTGGCACCCCAACCTCTGACTCCCAGATTTAACTCCTAGTGCATTTGTTCAAGTCAGAACAGCACACTGATGGGGAAGCCTGAGTCACTCACTAAGAACTAAAAACAATGTGGACAGTGTGCTGAGTCTATAGTGGTAACAAAGGAGAACATGCACGCATATTCAAACCCTTTCCAAATACTGGGTACTGCACTTAACATGGGAGTTTTGCTCTCGAGAGGTTATTTTTTTAGCGTAAAAATAGTCATATATTGTTGAATGCCAAATGAATTATATATACAGGGTGTTCACCAGTGAGAGAGCTATTTTCCTGGAAAGAATAGGAAAAATAAATAAATAAAAAGAGAGAAAGTATAAGAGGCTTTAAAACTAAAACAGAGGTAAAAGAATTAGAAAGATGTATCCAGCACAAAGTGTTCTTGTAATTCCTACCAAAAAGGCCAACTCAACCAGAAAAAAAATAAACAGCGGTTAATAGAAGGTTTGTATGTTAACATAATGGAACACAGGTTAAAGGGGAATTTGATGAAATGGATTCCTAAGATCCTAAACTCAATCTAAATTCCTAAAATCAATGTAAAGATATTTAATTTTATTTGTATAGTTATTTATATTCTCTTTATTTATTACAGAAAAGTGAAGTTCTTAAAGTTAATCTGGGCTGTCCCACGC
The DNA here is from genome assembly GCF_022682495.2 of Desmodus rotundus. Classification (NCBI taxonomy): domain Eukaryota; kingdom Metazoa; phylum Chordata; class Mammalia; order Chiroptera; family Phyllostomidae; genus Desmodus; species Desmodus rotundus. The sequence goes on along the minus strand of NC_071396.1, from coordinate 106,186,355 downwards.
AACAGATTGTGGGGACAGAGTCTCGGGACCCCGAAAATGCGATAAGGTAAAATTACCCTTATCTATGTGGAGTCCTGGGTATGGTCCTCAATCACAACAACTATCAAGGGGGAGAATACAGGATACATGGAAGAAGTCTCTCCAAGGGACAACTGACTGGAAGACTGGTTAGATAGGAGAAAAAAAGAGAGCAATCAGCCGGAGATGGCTCTGACGCCTCCGTGGATGACGACCCATGGGAAGGTACTTCTACTGGTGGGTGGGAAGTCATCCAGCGAGCCAGCTTAAAAAGGAACGTGAGGAATTATGTCTGAGACAGCTTGGCTTGCAAGAACAATGGAAAATCCAGGGGATCGTAGCACAACACTGTCCTGAGTTGCAGTGGACTGTTAAAGAAGGCTCTGTCCTTGTCTGAGGCACCAATCCCTTTAAATGTTGTCCCTAACAAATTGTCATTCAACTTGTGGTTGACATTCCTTAATGACAGGCAAATGCCCCTATTTTATCAGTTCAGTGTTTTTTGCCAATCCAAGTTTTTAAAACTGTCCTTCTTGTACTGATCCAAAAATGTGCCTCTTTTAAATTCCAGGCTTTGATGCTAGCTACTCCCTGTGGAAACGAAAAATAAATTTAATCTTCCCTTCACCACACAGCCCTTCAAATGGGTGAAGGCCCTTTTCACATCCTATTGAACTTCCTCTTCTCTAGGTTAAACACCGTTTGATAGGCTTTCAATCCTTTCACTATGCCTTTCTTTAAAGTATAGTGTGCGGCCCTGGCTGGTGTGGTCCAGTGGATTGAGCACGGGCCTGCAAACCATTTGATGCCCAGGCGGGTTGTGGGCCAGGTCCCCAGATGGGGCTGTGGGAGAGAGACTGATGTATCTCACACATTGATGTTTTTCTCCCTCTCTTTCTCCTTCCTTTCCCCTCTCTCTAAAAAATTAATTAATTAATTAATTAATTAATTAAGTGTGTAGAATTAAACTAAGATTGCTGAGAAAAAGCAGGGTTAAGTTAAAAAAGTAATAAATAGATAAATAAAATAGAATTGATCGTGATGAAGATTCCTAAAACTATAACACAGGGAAGACTGTTCAAGGGAAAAAAACAAAGAAATACCAGGAAGCAGAGAGAGGGCAGGGAGTTCACCTTAGCAAATGACATAAAGAAGTAAAGAAGAGAATAAACAATCTGGACAAAAAGATAAGACAAGTAGAGAGCAAGGGCAAGGGCAAGGCAGGGCAGGGCAAGATTGGAGAGTTTCATGATAATTGGAGTGTTCAAAAAATAGGAAAAGCTACTGAGGAATTTATGTATTTTTGCAGACCTCAGCAAGGTCATTGGGTCATCTGTTAATTAACCTAAGAGCGGTGGGTTTTAGGGGAATGGTTAGAGCGTGAGCACGTGGGGGCAGTGGGGGGTAAGAAGAACGATGCACCCGCAGTACTAGAGGAGCCCTGTTCACACTTTTAGATCCACGTCAGGGGGCATCTCTTCTGAGAATCTCCTGGCGCCCCTATCGGTGCTTCTCGGACTCTGGCGCAGTGGCCCACTGTAGCACAGCTTGTCGTTCTGGACAATTTTTCTTCTCCCCTGCCCCCAACCGAAACTCATTCTTAACCATCTCTGCGTCCTCAGCATTCAGCCTAATAACATCTGACACATAAAAGATAGCCGATCAATGTGTGTTGAATCAGAATGTGAATGGTCAGTATTGCAAAAAGTCCAAAGGAGGTTTTAAGGACACTGTAGGACAGTTGTAGGACCGTGGTAGGTGCTTGGTCCAGTACTGCTCAGATGGTGTGTCTCGTTGCTTTGTGAATGCTCCCCATTGTCTGTGTGCTTTTGCTTCCAACTTCCTGAAACTGAAACCACTTTTCGAGGGCTGTATAAGGGTTAATCAGTCCACTTTGCTCACGCTTGAAGAGCAGGGGTGCCTAGGTTTATACACAACCCTGCCCCCCACACCCGGAGGTTTTTAGTCAGTAAGAGCCCAGTGCCAAAGAAGACCTGAGCCATGGCCCCAGGGGAGAATTACTCTGACGTGTCAGTTAATCAGTTACACTCCTGTTTCCTTGAGGAGTTAGGCCAGAGCTACCATCCCTGGGACCTTGCCTGAAGTCTCGTCCAGGCCTGGCGTCTATCTCTCCCCTGACCTGTCTCCCTAACTCCTTATCAATTTGTACCCTGAAAACCTTCTTAATAACTCACCTGAACACTAACCCTTGCCCCCACTCTGCTTCTGGTAAACCTGGCCTAAGAGAGAACTCCTTTTAGAAGAGGTATAACTAATGATGTTTAAAAGCAGAGAAGGTGGGTCTGTCCAGGAAAAGTGATTAAATTAAATATGCTGTTTTGTGAACTTGGCATCACAGAGAGTTGAAGTGATAGCTGATTATTGGGTGAAGTCTCAAGGGGAAAAAGGTTTGCTATCCCACACCTTGATTTGGAAAAGAGAAAAGAATCATTTATTAGTAGTAATATATCCTGTCATTTCTGGGGGAATTCTGAAGAATGTGAAGAGTTTAGGATGACAAATACATTTCCGTTATATAAATACAGACACGCACACTGACACAGAGTTTGGGGTGGTCATGGACTTGAATATGTGAATAAGACAGGTACATATAGAAATATAGTACAAAACACTTTTAAAATATCCCTTTAAGTTTCAAGTTCAGCCTACTTAGGGAGTTTCTGAATCTTGCACTAAACAACAAGGAGCAATGTGACATGTATGTCAAAGGTCAAGGAGAGAAACAGGATGGAAGACCCTCGAGTATTCACTTGAACAAGCACTTCACAGTCATTACTTCCACGTTTGTATCCGGTTTATGTTATATGCCTTGAACACCAAAACAAGTAAGACCTAGGCAGCACCGTGTCGTTAGCATATAGAGCAACAGTGAAGAGTCATTTAAGTGCATTGTATGACAAGAATAAAACGGGCTTCTGAGACATGAACAGTAAAGTTAACATATAATAAAAGTATGATTTGTTTTGCAATTCATGGTAAAATGAGAAAATGATTTCAGAGCCTGCAGAGTTGGCTGTGCCCTGTTTGAATACGTCACACATTTAAAGGACATTATGAGCAGAATGGGAGTGGGCAGCTGTAAAACCCAGAAAATGATTCCCAGAAGGACCCTGTGAACTCCGACCAGAGGAGGGACTCTTAGCCACAGACTTCGGCATTCATTCATCCTTCGCGCGCAGCATGCTCACTCTGCCCCCATGAAGACGTGATATTTTGGGAGCCGTCTCTCCCAAAGCGTGGAGCTGGCTGGCGGGAGCATTCCGGTCTATATGATAGTTATGGGTGTCGTTTTATATTAAAAATCAAAGCTGTCATTCTGTTCTCGGCAATGAAATGAAAACTTTCTGGGTGCTATGGTCTCCTTTCCAGGTGCTGATAAAACTGTCAGATTCGCAAACTAATGCCAGCTTCTGCCGTTCTTTGTGTGACAGCGGATCAATGCCCTGGCCTGGTGACAGCAGTGTCCCCTGCTGATGGGAAGGAACCCATTAGCTGTCCACTCTCCCCTCCTCCAGCTATTGTGCCTCTCGTCAGCCTCCGTACTGAAGGCCACGTCAGACACAAACCTTGAGAAGAAAATTGTCATCAGAACTGATTACTCACTTTCCCTGAAATCACTCTCAGCGTCAGTTAAATAATCCCTTATATTCTGGTTTAACCTCAGAGAAGTTCAAGTCCCTGAACCAACCATCATCACCCCAACTGCTATCCCAAGAGGGATCTGTACACTCTCAAAGTCGGCTGCATCCCCCATACCTCTACAAGCTCCCCAAACACTCCCCGAGTGTCCTCTGGGATACATTCTTTGTCATCAGCAGATCCCCGAAATCCTCAAACTCTGCTCTGAACATTCTCTTCATTTTCTTGTTCTTCTTTGAAAAGTGGATAATCTCAAGACGCTACCACTTGTGCAGCGCTTAAGGAGTGTGTGCGTGAGAATGTGTGTTCTGCTATGGTTGAGTGGGATGTTCACCAGGGGTCGGTTAGAACAATTTTCTACATGCAGCTTTTGTTCAAATCTTCTATTCTCTCATTGATCTTCCTAGTTGGTCCATCCATTATTGAAAGTGTGGTATTTAGGTCTCCGATAATTATTGTTCAGTTGTACATTTCTCCCTTTAATTAGGTCATATTTTGATTCATGTATTTTGATTTACTCTGTTACGGCCCACGCATGTTTTAAAATGTTATAGCTTACTAATGCACAATACATTTTCTCCACTCTTTCACTTTCCTTTTTTATTATATTTTATTGATTATGCTGTTACAGTTGTCCTGATTTTTTTCCCCTTCCTCCCCTCTGCCCAGCAACCCCACTCTCTCAGGCAATCCCCCCACCATCGTCCATGTCCATGGGTCATGTGTATGAGTTCTTTGGCTACTCCATTTCCTATACTGTACTTTACATCCCCATGGCTGTTCTATAACTACCTGCCTTTTAGTTTCAAACTATTTGTATCTTTGACTCTAAATTGCATCTTCTGTAGAGATCATATAGTTGAATTTTAGTTTTCATTCCATCTGACAATCTGTCTTTCCTTTGGGTGTTTAACCCATTCACTTTTAATGTTATTACTGATATAGTTTGGAGTAGGTCTACCATTTCATATCTTATTTTTCATTTTTCTCATAACTTTTTGTGCCTCTGTTATTCCTTTGATGCTTTTGGGGGGGATGAATTATTTGTAGTATAACATTTTAGTTTACTTGATATTTCTTCTACCTTATTTTCTGAGTTATTTCTTTAATAGCTGTGAAACTTATCATATCCACCTTAATTTACAGAATCTATGTAAAATTCACATGAACTTTCAGTAAGGTATAGAAATTTTATAGCTGTATGGCTTTATTCCCTCTTACACATGTTTATATTTATTTTGTTACATAAATTGTGTCTCTATATTTTACCATAAAATCATGTAGCTTATAATCATGGTGAGAAGAAACATTTGTATCTTTATGTAGAATTTTGAATCATTCAAAGCCATTTTTTTCAAATTATGTGTCTTCATTTCTACATCTTTAAAACATCACTGCCTTTTGCAGCAAGCCTCACCCTGCTACTCCTGAGTCCTAGCCCCAGTGCAGTGTAACTCAGTGTGGGCTAGCCGACTGTGTCAGCATGCAGGGTCTCTCGCTCTGGGCCCCGCTGTATTGTCGATTTTGTCCATTTTCAGCATGGTAAGCCACTCCAAAAGCACTAAAAGCACCGGAGCACTGACATACATTTATTTTCTCATGCCAAACCTACTTCATTTTCACATGTAGTAAATCACGCCAATGAAAATGAGCCATTAGCTGCTATTTATTTCTTGCCCAAGCATCAATATTATTCTAATCCTACCTAACTAGTTTTAATTTGTTACTCAGGATAAAAGTATTATAAACATTCATTGAGAGGTTATTACATCTCCAACTCAAAGGTAGACGACAATATGCTTAATTTTATGAAGTGAGGACTGAATTCATACACATCCCATTTTAATGAAATATTTATTACTACCACTATTATTACTGTTACTGCTGCTGCTGCTGCGGCGGCGGCAGCTACTGAGAAAGATATCACATGTAGAAGAGAGTATTTGCAATCCAGGGGTGTCCACCCCATGGTCCACAGGCCACAGGGGCCCAGGAAGGCTGTGAATATGGCCCAACACAAAATCATAAATTCACTTGAAACCTATATATATTCTTCAATATATACAGAGTGAAGTAGAGTGACCAAGACTGACCAAGGATACTTTAGACATACTCATCAGGAATAGTGTTAGAAATAAGTAATAAAAGGATATCCTAATATTATGTGGGAGACATATATATATATATATTCATCCTAAAAATTCATGGAATATTGTAAATATTATTCTTATTCCAAAGACAAAGAACAGTTTTAATGATAAAAGAATAAAGCAGATGCCAAATAAAGAAACTACCACACGGAAAGGTGGAGAGGGTAAACCCTCACAGTCTTTACCAGCACAATCTCACGGTGAAGAAAGAAGGCTACTGAGTCACCATGTTTGAATTTGGATCTCTACTTTATTTTGACTCACTTTCTGAACCTTAATGTTCTCATCTGAAAACGCAGGATTGAATTAAGATAAATCATTAAGAGTTGTTAGTTTATGCCTGTCATACAGGAAGTGCCCGTGCAATATTTTGTCATTTATTACTTTATAACTTCTAATTTATCAACATATGTACAGCACTTTTCTCTAAAATAGAATATCCTGAGCATTTTCTTTTTTGTAATAGTCGGCCTAGGAGGACAGAAAAGTATATACTACTTTACATAATAAGAAGAAATGTACAGAAGCCCAAGATCCCAAATGCCATTGAAACAGTCTCAAGGAAAAGCTCCCACTACATTCCTGAACAATCTGGTTGAGGTCATGGAAACACGCCCTTCTACAGGAGAGTCCACTTTCTTTCGTTACTAATTGGAATATTGAGATGAATAGGTCCTCTTGCTCTAACTCCTTCAATCATTCCTCAATATATTTCACCACAGGGTGAAATTCGACCTGGTAGAGTCGCCAAGCCCTGCACCACCTGGCCTTACACTCCTCCTTTGGTGACTCACCACCAGTGTTCCCGTCACAGGCAATGATTTCCCTGGCTAAACACAGTCCTCTGCATCCCCCCTCATGGTCTCCACGGGCAAAACCCGCTTCCACACTGTCTCCGTATCTACTTTGCGAAGTCAGACGCACGCGTCACAGCCCTTTCGGGCATTTTAGTAGCAGAAGGTGTGTTGAGCGCCTGCACTGTCCCAGGCACCATGGTGGGTACATGGTTGAAAGGGTGACGTCCATGCCCTGATAACCAATGATCTGGTGACAGTGGCACCTAAAAGCAAGTAATTCCAATATAACATGCATTTTAGGTTTCAGGTGTGTGGAGAATGAAATGGTAGCTCTGGTGAGGGGCCTATTGGCCCCCTTGAAAGTGTAGGGAAGCTTCCAGGAGAAGATGATGTCCGGTGTCTTAGAGGAAGTGAAGGCCTGAACTAAGAGGGGAAATCGTGGCAGATTTGAAAATTGTTGTCCTGTAAATCCTACCTCAGTACAGTCAACACTTCTGTTTATTTTAGCCATTAATGCATCATGAATGAACTAAATATCTTCATTTTAGTACACATAGGTTATACTTTCTAAAGTAAGTCTCACACTGGAAATCAACTATTGATTTATGTTTGTCACCTTCCTAGGCAGAGCTATGTTCTTTTAAAGTTATTATCTTTTTTTAAACCCCAGTGATTAATATAGGCATGATCGTGTAGAATGCATTGTAAATATTTAATTAATGTAAATGATTGAGGCCCTTGGGATATTCATTCCAACAGTAAAGTCACAACCAATGTCAAAGTATAAAACCTTCATTTTAAAATGCGAGGCGAATAGACTATAATGGAATAGTGTATCCGTATCTGTGCTATTTCATTGACATGAAGGAAGGCTCACCAGTAATAAAGCCAGAGAAGCCCCTTAGAGCAGTTTACAAAGAAATGCTGGTCTCTGGTGCTATCCTTGCCTGACCACTGGGAAGACCACAGGGAACCAACAAGCAAAGTCAATAATCAGGGTATGAAGAGGGGCTCTAGGAAACAGACATGAGGCCTTCAAAACTGTATTCTTTTAGGGAAAACCCACATTTCAGCAGGTAAATCAGTTGCTTGTCAGCAGTCATGAATAGACTTGCTTTTTTAAGCAAAATATTTCAGATATAATAGGTTAAAATACAGTTAGGAATAGAAATACAGTTAGAAAAAACAGAAATTCACCGGATTCCTTTCCATAAAAAATAGTGATTCACTTCGCAATCTAAACAAAACAGAAACAAAAATGTTAGCAGAGTTGCTTGTCCTTTACTCATAAAAGATATAAAAGACATGTGAGGTCTGTCCTGAAAAGTCCAGCCATTGTTAATATAAGGAGAATGGTTTGTGTGACATCGATGTAACCTGGCAGCCAAGGAGAGTGGACTGACTGCTGGCCACTCCCCCAAGATGGGCGAGTAGACAGATACACTTTGCCTCCTTGCACAACCGAAAGAAGGACAACAACAAATTAAAAACAAAAAATAACCAGAACTGCCAGAAAATTGGACTGTATGGAAGTCTGAGAACCAAGGAGTTAAAGAAGAAACATTCATCCAGATTGGTGGGAGGGGCAAAAATGGGCAACCAGGGTAGAGAGGACTCATGGCAAGGTGGCTTCTGGCAGAGCAGGTGGTCCCACATTCCAGTGAAAATAAACCAGGAGGAACAGCTGGGGAGCGAGGCAGACCACGCAACCCAGGGTTCCAGCCTGGTAAAATAAAGCCTCAAACTTCTGACTGAAAAAACCTGTAGGGGTTGAGGCAGCTGGAGAAATTCCCAGCCTCACAGGAGGGTTCATTGGAGAGACCCACAGAATCCTAGAATGTACACAAGCCCACCCACCTGGGAATCAGCACCTGAAGGGCCCAATTTACTTGTGGGTAGCAGTGGAAGTGATTGAAAGCCAGCAAGAGCTGAGCAAGTGGCATTGTTCCCTATCAGACCCCTCCCCCACAGACAGTGTCACAACGCAGTGATGTGGGTCACCCTGCCCTGGCGAATACCTAAGGCTCTGAACCTTACAATGAAACAAGCACACAGAGACAAAAAAATAGATATTGCCCAAATGAAAGAACAGATCAAAACTCCAGAAAAAAATATAATTAAGCGATGAAGAGATAGCCAACCTATCGGATGCACAGTTCAAAACACTGGTAATCAGGATGCTCCCAGAATTTGTTGAATATGGTCACAAAATAGAGGAAAAGGTGAAGGCTATGAAAAGTGAAATAAAGGAAAATATACAGGGAGCCTACAGTGAAGGGAAGGAAACCAGGACTCAAATCAATGGTTTGGACCAGAAGGAAGAAATAAGCATTCAATCAGAACAGAATGAAGAAACAAGAATTCAAAAAAATGAGGAGAAGCTTAGGAACCTTCAGGACAACTTTAAACGTTCCAACATCTGAATCATGAGAGGGTGCCAGAAGAAGAAGAGAAAGAGCAAGAACTTGAAAATTTATTTGAAAATATAATGAAGGTGAACTTCCCTAATCTGGCAAAGGAAATAGATTTCCAGAAAGTCCAGGAAGCCCAGAGAGTCCCAAACAAGCTGGACCCAAGGAAGCACACACCAAGGCACATCAGAATTGAGTTACCTAAGATTAAAGATAAGGAGAGAGTCTTAAAAGCAGCAAGGGAAAAGGAGAGAGTTAGCTACAAAAAAGTTCCCATAAGACTATCAGCTGATTATTCAAAAGAAACCTTACAGGCAAGAAGCTGGAAAGAAGTATTCTCATGAAAGGCAAAGACCTACATCCACAATTACTCTATTCAGCAAAACTATCATTTAGAATGGAAAGGCAGATAAGTGCTTCTCAGATAAGGTCAAGTTAAAGGGTTCATTATCACCAAGCCCTTATTATATGAAATGTTAAAGGGGCTTATCTAAGAAAAAGAAGAAGATCAAAAATATGAACAGTAAAATGACAACAAACTCACAAGTATCAACACTCACAAGAACCTAAAAAAACAAAAACAAGAATGAACTAAGCAAACAACTAGAACAGGAACAGATTCACAGTAATAGAGATCACATGGAGGGTTATCAGTGGGGAGGTGAGGGGATAATGGGGGAAAAAGTATAGGGAATAAGAAGCATAAATGGTAGGTACAAAAGAGACAGGGGAAGGTTAAGAATAGTATGGGAAATGGAGAAGCCAAAGAACTTATATATATGACCCATGGACATGAACTAAGGTGGGGGAATGATGATGGGGGGTGTACAGGGTGGAGAGGAATAAAGGAGAAAAAAAAAATGGGACAACTGTAATGGTATAATCAATAAAATATATTTTTTAAAAGGAGAATGGACTGGAATGCGCATGTGTGAACAATGACAACTTCACTGTACTAGCCAGTGGGGGCAGTAGACACTGTTGAGTGAGCATGTGTACTGTGTGGCCGTTGCATTCAAAATGACTGAGCGAGCAGAGCTGGATACTTTCTAGACTATTATTCAGCCATTAAGAAAGGATAAAACCTTGTCATTTGCAACAATATGAATGGAACTCTAGGGCATTACACTGAGTTTAGTAGACACAAGACAAATACCATATGACCTCACTTATATGTGGAATCTAACCACAAACAGCAACAACCACAACCACAACAAAACAAGCTCATAGATACAGAGGACAGTTTTGGGGTGGGCTAAATGGGTGAAGAAGTCAAATTTCTGGTTATAAAGTAAACCAGTTGGGGATGTAACGTACAGCATAATGACTATAGCTAATGATACTGTACTGTGTCTTTGGAAGTCACTAAGAAAGTAAGTCTTGAAAGTTCTCATCACAAGCAAAAATTCTATAACAATGTACAGTGATGGATGTTAACTGGACTTATTGTGGAGACTTATTTCACATTATATACACATGTGGAATTACCGTGTTTTACACCTGAAACTAATATAATGTTGTGTGCCAACTATAACTCACTAAAAATAAATGTAACCTTTTTTGTTCATGCTTTTGAAGGTATTATTTCACTGATATCTGGCTTCTGTGGTTGTTTAGAAATCACGTGGAAATCTAATTGTCACTTATTTATGAGGTACTGCATTCATTTAGGTGGTGAGCTCCTTGTAAACGGAATCATTAGTGGGTGCTTTGCCAGTCTTTTTTCCCCAAATCATGCAGATAAAGTATTTATTTGGGGCCTGTAAAGCAGCAGGACTCCAATTTCCATTCTCCAAACAGCTCTCCCTACACGGCCAATTCGTCAGCACCAGATCTAACTAAGCAAGGTCATCATTCTCTTGCCCCCAGGTGCTTTCATGGAAATACTATGACGCCTTCCAAGGCCATTCCATGTGCTGTATTTCTGGCCACATTTTTATTTATTATCTCTTTGGCCCACACTCCTTTCCCCCATGATCGGGTTTACCTCCACAGATGAGCTCTTAGTCTAAGGCTCAATGATAATGGCAATCTTGCTAACGTTTCCTCTTAGCCCAAACCTCAGACAGGTTCCACAGGATTTCAGAGGTAAAGATAACTAGAAGCCACAGTCACAGCACTTAATTTGGCTCCTTGAGGGAGGGTTATGACCTGACCCATGACCTGAGCAAAGTTCACTGTCAAATATCATGGCATTGTACACGCCATTTTGTTTACAAGAAAATAATTTACTTCATATCCTGGGAACATCAAGTCATGGAAAATGAATAAAAACACTTGCGAGTAGGTACAGATATGCAGCTGTTTATTTGCATTCTTCCCTGTGCCCTGCCATCTTCTGGTCCTAGAAAAGTTTCCGGTACAGTCCTCTCATAACCAGCGTGTCATTTAAATAACTAAGGCAATCCTTAAAAACCTTTCACCCTATGTTTTGACTAATGAGTGTTCTGACGGCCCACTTTGCTTGAAGAGGGATAAGGCATGAGGCCTGTCCATGCATATTCCTTGCCCATTCTGCATATTCATAGCTGTAAAAGGCCCAGCTTGATCAGAGCGGTATGTCCAGATGGGGTGAATAATCCACCATTCAGATCTTCTCGTGTTCTTCAAAGTTTATTCTGTTATGCGGTCCGTGAATCTGAGAGCACCGTAGGTTTCAACCGTCATTAACTACCATTTGTAGCTTCTGGGCGCGCCTGAGGAAGGTCCAGCAGAATCTGCATGCAAATTCTGTGCAGGCTCCCGTCCTTGGAATTTCACTTAGAGCCATTGCTAAGTGATTCCTCTCCTGTTGCCATTGGATTCCATTTCTTATGACTTCAGTCTTTTCACCAGATACCACAAAAATATGTGGTTTGACTTGGCTCATCAGCGAATGCCAGAGCCCCCAGAAACCTGCTCATTTCCAGCACTCAGGTAACCGGCTCTGGGGATCTGACTGAGGAATCTGCCCTCGCATGTCTGCTCCCCCGAGCCCTCAGCTGTGCATATTTTGTGGGCATGTACCTGACCCACTTTATACTTTCTCTAAATTCACACAGAAATTTCCATAAATAAGTGTCTCATTCAAGAGTGCTCTTCACTGTCTGGTTATTTAGGGCTGGCTCATCTGCCTGACAACATAGCAAAGCCATTGGCAGAGAGTAAGGATGTCTAGGTGAAGAAAGGATGTCTTGTCTTGCCTTCTGCTTTTCTGCAGGGTCAGTCGAAACTTAAAATTTCACCTTTTGAGGAATGTGCCCAATTACAACAACCCACATAATTCTCAGAAATCTCCAAGACTCCGCTTTGGATGTTAGCTGGATTTGCCCGGCAGACTCTTCATCATACGAGTGACTGTGTTCTTCACTCCTTTGCCCTTCTTCCTCTGAGAAGGCAATTCTCATGATATCATCATATATTTCACTAAGTTGCTCATCAAGGTTGCTAAGTTCAAGTACCATCTCACTACATATGGCAACAGGCTGGCGAATTAAAATATCTGTGTAGCAAAACCATAATTGTATACTGAGCGTTATTACATGAGAAGGCAATTGTCCCAGGACAATTTAGAAATTGGGATTGATTGGAAATAAGTTTGCCAGTCGCTCTATAATAGCAAGCGATATTTCTTTGGGCTATTGCGTTTCCCAGATAGTCTTTATCATAACAAGTACAGCTGAAACAATCAGTGAAAACCATAGAGTTTAATCCTGGAGTGTCTACTGTTAACCTCAGGAACCATCTGCCTGGAGAAACGCCAGATAAGAGACAATGGATTACAGGCCCGCTGCTTTATCATTTACTTCCTAACAGCCAAGGCACATCTTCATATTCACAGAGCTTGAGAATATATGCTCATAGTCAAACTGCTGATATTATAAAGGAAGCATTGCCTTTACAATATCAGGCTTAGGATTCTAAAAACATTGGCTGCATGAACAAGATATAGTACTACACGTTTTTGTTGTTGTTGCTGCTGTTTGCTTTTACAGGCATTGTACATACAATGAGGTGATTATTACTGTAGCCAGGAATAGGTTGTTAGTTCATTTTCTTCAACAAGAATTTCGAATCTATACTCTCACCAAAGTATTATCTCTGTCAGATAATCCTCTTAATTTTCCTCTGACTTACAGCAGCAAATTTATTACTAAAAAGTAAAGCATTTCATTTTGTTATATTTTTAAATCCTACTTCAAATATAGCTTGAAAAATAGAACCCATTTCTTGGCTCTCCTAAAGAATTAAGACTAACTCTAAAAGGAAAATGTTTTGTTTTATAGCCGGAAAAAAAAAAAGAGAACTATGTTTCTCTATTCAAACATACTTATTGCTGAATGCTGATGGTGATTTTATGAGAATAATGTGATCTAATATTCTGGGCTCCTTGCAGCTGAATGAATTGACTGAATTCAAAAACTGACACCAGATCTTCCCTACTCCAGGTGCCTGGAAGTATTTCAGGGCCAGATGCTCGTAGGTAACATGATTTCGTAGTTATTATCTCGGGGGCTGGGAAAGATGTAAATTCGGTTTGATTCCTTTTTGTTTCAATGTTCTTTCTCTTTTCATTCTTCTCCATGGTGTCAATGGAGCTCTCCTCTCCTGAGGAGCGAGTAAATGGCATCTCGTTGACTTAGCATCTTTGATTTCTGCAGACTTTCCTTTTACAGATCTGCCTTTGTTGTTTTCACTCACAAGGCATTAAATTTAAAGATGTGTGCTCTCTCACGTCGTAAACAAAACAGTCACGTGGGGGAACATCCACACTGCCAGGTCTTTTCCCAGGAAAGAAAGCGTCCTGGGAGACAGTTAGACATTTATATGGCATAACTGACTGTACCTTCAAGTGGGAGGTGGGCGGTGTCCCAAGCATACTTGCACTTCGTACTTCAAAAGCAATCAGCTGGTATCCCCTTTCATTCAATGTTTTGGCTTCCTTTCCCTAGAATTGGTTCCTAATTGTTCTCTTTTTAAAATGAAAAATAGAGTTTTGATCATAGAATGACTAACGTGGATTTTCATGTAACTTTTTTATTATCTCAATCTTATAGGTTTGCCTACAATTTAAAAAGGAATCCTTTGTTGAATTTCAGGGTATTTCAATGAAAAAATTATAATAAATGTGTATGTATACAAAGTATTTTATTTTATTCCAAAAACATTCAGAGGATTTTTCCAAAGTAGAATAAGGACTTTTTACCCAAATGTTATTTAAATTTCTGTAGAGCTGCAACCATGTGAGAAGATGTTGCTGGTATTGGGTGTGGCTGCTTTACTCCGACATCACATTTGAAAGTGAACATACAGTCTCAAGGGTCCAGAGGCAAAGCCTACACTTGCATTACATGCAAAGTCTGCTGCTGTGTGAATTAGATAGTGAATGTGGAGCCTTGATGGAGAGAAAAAGGCTGCTTCCCTGATTTGCTCTCCCTAGAACAGCCAATAAGGTGAATTTTGCCAGCTCCTGTCGTGACCAGTATAAAAGGAAGTGAGAGCCAGCCCAATTTGGGTATCCTGATTGACAGAGAAAAAACAGCACCTGGGAACATACATTAGACAACCATTTTAAACTACCCCTATTATCACCATTAGAAGAATATACATCCCCACTTATTCCATATAATTTTCACCATAATTATCTTCTTTTTTTTAATTGTTTTCAAATGGCAGGGGCCATTGAGAAACAGGTTTATTCTATGGCCAGGTTTATTCTAAGCTTTGTCCTGTATGTAAAATATTGTTGCTGGAATAGACCTGTAATAATAACACATGTTTATCCCATGATCTTTAAGAATGATTTTCATATCTAGGGTATGGATGTATTTTTGAAGGTGTAGTTAAGTTAAAATCAAAATATACTTAAAATCCTCCATGAGACTGAATTGGGGGAATTTTACGACCATATATTAAACTATTTCAAACACTCGCATGAAAGGAATTTTAAAAATAGATGATGGAATGAATAAATAATTTATCTGATTACTCTGCCTACCTGATAGGGAAAGGTACACTGTTTGATTCACTCATAAAATGTTAATTTAAAAAGAATTTACATGTAGGTTTGGCTTGGGGAGCAAAATTGATTCGTTATACTCTATGCTGTCTCAATATTCTTCACCTGAAGAGTAAGACGCTTTGCTTTGCTCTGATGTCCAAGAAGTAATATCATTAAAGCATTTTTGGTTTTCATTGAGGGACAGAAATAACGATCCTTATAAATAAGAATCAGCCAAAAGCATTAAAATCTCAGACCTGACCACAATATGAACTTGGGGAAATGAGTGGAACACATTTATGAGTGGATAAGCATTTCCTGAGATCTCAGTGTCTACTCAATACTCGCCTTTATTTCCCCTGGTTCATAAAACTTGTTGAGTGTGAAACTCCAAGGGGGACTTCCAAATGTGTGAGCTTCAGTCCTCAAGTATTTTCAGGATGATCAGAAATCATAGTACTGCCAACTCAGGAAAAGCTTGCCATGCTACTTCCTTCACAAACCAAGATGGAATATTTTCAGGTGATGGGGGTGAAGACACGCCATTCTCTCAGATGCTGCCTAGGATTTAGATCTCTGAACCTTAGCGCGTTTGCTCCTCTGGCTGTCCCTCTGACTCTCTGAGAGATCTTTTTATCTAACTTAGTCTAGAACTTTCATATATTTACCTCTAAATGCAGGGGAAAGCTCCAGTCAAACAATGTATATTTCACAAACACATCAAAGCATCAGCCAGAATTGATATGGGATGGCTAGTTTGATACTGAAGACCTACTATAGATTAAAATTTCCAAATAACAGAAAGTGTGGGTTTAACTCGATGTATATTTTAAGTCATGCACATACACATAAGTAACATGGAATTATATATTTTATATATATAACCTTTCCATCGACCAGGAAAAATAAATAACGTGATAACCCATAATTAACATCTTATCATTTCCATTCAGTTTCTAAGTTTTCATTAATATGTTTTTCCCAAATTAATGACTATTTAAGCAGCAATATTATTTTTTGTATTTTGGGGGGACACCTTTATACTTTCATCTTTATATCTCCAAATAATTTATTACCAGTAGAATGAAAAACTAGTATTATTTTTAAAACTAGAAAACAAATTGATCAGTCAACAGAGAGTTTGATGTTTTGTTTGAAGGACTGGACTTATTGTAAAGGTTCGTGTCATTCAAGCATATCGTATTTAAGTACTTCACTCCCTGCTGTGGGCTTCAGCGATAACACACACACGTTCCTGACTGTCCGTCCCCGTGATTCTTTTCCTCCGTCTCATCCTCTCTTCGGCCTCTAAGCAGTAGAGCTCCTCGAGCATCCATTTTCAGCCGTCATAATTTTGGGGGCAACTGACGTCACTGGCTGCTCCACAGATTATATTATTCAAATGCTTTAAAAAATAGACAGAAATAGAAAAAGAAAAACCAAAAGCAGGAAATAGAAGACTTTACAGATGCAGATGAGAAAGTCAAGCATAGTTGTCATCTTACAGTTTCAAATTTTACTCTGATTTTTTCTGGCAGCCAAAGTGAAAAGGAAGATGATAATCTGCATAATTATTTAACAGTCAAAAGACAGAAAGGCAGTCCCTCTGGGAAGCCTGGGTCCCCTTAACCCTCTCCTGTTAGACATCCGACCCCTTAAAGAAGACAAGGAAGGACACAGAGGACACAGCCCGCAACACTTCCATGGCAAGTGTACTCTCGCGATTTTTACACCACCGTTCGGATGTAGTGTCCTCGATGACCGCTCGGGCAGTAACATTAGAACACAGTCTACTGAAGGCCGCTCTGTGATAAACTCAGGCACGAAGTCCAGCTTGATCTAAGGCTGTGATTTAAAGTATCAAGATTACTGATTTGGCTGTACAGCCTTCAAGATGTTTAATACAGATTACTTCTTTCACTCCCGCTTGTTTGTTTGTTTTTTATAAAAAGCTTGCTATCAGTTATTTTGAGATTAAATTTCTGAGGGCTTATTACATAGACAAATGGTATAACAGGGCAATTCCAATTACTCTTTTTCCCTTTGCCTACCCAGGTAGAGGGGTTTTGCCATCTGCAGTATCAGGCCTTTTCTGTAACTGGTGCAGGATTGTATCTGCCTGGGCTGAGCCACGGGAGAGGGGCATGAGGTGGGTAGAAAAGATGGTGAACAAAAAAATAAAAGGAGACAAATACGTAATCCCGTGATCCAGACGTGAGAAGTTACTTGATTAATGTCGTTACTCCACATTACTATTCCATTCTGTTTATGAATTTTGCTAATTTTATTATCTTTTTTCAATATTCTCCTTGAATATAATTATAATATTTTAATTAGTGTATTTCTCCCATAGTTAATCTTCTTGAGTTAATCTTTTTATCTCAGTAAAACAAATCACAATCTAGAAGAGAGATTTCTGTGCACTGTTTGAAAATAACAAGCCTATTGTTCAATAACTTCCCCTCCACGGTAAACACTAAGGGTAAGCGCACTGAAAGGCAGGGAATATTTCTTTCATTTTGTTAGTGTATTTAGTAATTGTTTAGTAATGCTGGTCATTAAAATAAGACTGTCTCCTGGGCCATAAGCCCTGTCTAGTGAACACCTGAGCGTGACTGGTAATACAGAGCTGCTCCATCGCTCCCGGTACAGGGCAGCCTCTTCTTCTTCAAACCATCAGTTACTAAACAGAAAATAGTCTCTCTTCAATACACAGAGTCCCAATAAACAAAGGCCCCTATACAGGGTCCGGCACAAATAACGCCCCTTTTTATTACAAACTCTTTTTATTACAAAATCATAAGCATGTAATTCTGCAATGTGTCCCTTTCAGAGTAAAAAAGTTATGATTTTTGTTCTTTTAAACATATAAGGGACACTGATATCCCATAAGGGTTAAATTTCACAGATCAGTTATTCCTTCCCGGTACACATGTAATTCCCATTTGTTATCCGATTTTCTGATCACTCACAAAAGTTCACATGCAATTTAAGATGCTGGCCAGAAATCCCAGTGGCAATTTTGGCAAAAGAGGAAGAAAAAGTTGAAAACCAAAGATCTTCCAACACTTTGGTTTCTCTTTTTATAAAGGCTGATGTGGCTGGCTTGGCACTCCATTAAGCAAATCAGTGCTAATTGTTACCGCTTTAGCAAATTAAAGAGGCATGAGAATGCAGTGGACAGTTTGGCATAAAGGCAGTAGTTCTGAAAGCGCCAACTAACTAAAACCTCACGGGTCCAACTCAGCCTAGTCATAAAGAGGGGTATTTCCCAGGAAAGGTAGGAAAGAAGGCAATTCTTTGAGCACTTCTCAAGTAAGCAAATGAACAAATGCTTCTAAGAACTCTTGGAGTGTAAGTTTATTTTCTTTCTGCGCAAGGTCCCATCTCTTCCACAAAAGGCAGTTTGAGGAGAAACTGAACTAACCTGAGGACTACCATGAGCTACTGGCTTATTAAGACAAATAAAAGATACCTAAGTAGGACAGAAAAGGTAATGCAAGAATTCATTCAAAGCAAGAAAAGAATCTCTGATTTTCCAAATATTATCAGCTCATACAGATGAGAGGTATGCATTCAGACTTCCTTTCGCCAATCAATCACAGATTTCATATTTGGAAAATGATCCTTAGAGAAGGCAGACATGTGTAAAGTCACAAAAAACAGGTGTTGACATGGGGTGGGTTCATAATTTCCCCGTTCAGCCTTCTTTCCACTAGATCTCGATACAGGAAAATTCTGGCGAATGCAGCATCTGTGCCTCCAAACACAGATAATTAGTCAATGAAAATGATGTACTTTGTGCTCAACTCAATATATGAATGATTCTCAGATACATTTAGGTGCAGAGAGGACAGATGAGCTCTCTGGATGTCAGATTTCATAAAGTAGTTAGAAAGGCAGGTCTGAAAATTCAGAGCAAGACTGGGCTTACAAAAGAGGCTTCAGAGTCTTCTATACAGCCATTTTCTGTATTCAACCAGGTGAATAAAACTTTCATGGAAAAAGGGCATGCAAATGGTCATTCTCAGTAGAGAGCAGGAAGAGAAGGAGAAGGAGGAATAAATTAAGGAGACAGTATTATCAGAAAAGAATGAGGGGAGAGCAGTGCTGTGCACTAAGGAAAGAGAAGGTGCTCGATTCTGTCAAGTCTTCCAGAGAAGTTGTGAAATAGGAGAATGTAAAAGTCGATGTCTTGGCTGATGAAGAGTTCCTATGAACCTTGACAGGAGTATTTCATAGAACTGAGGTCTCAGAATCCACGACAAGATAGCTTGGAAGGGGAGTTGCAGGCAATTACTGACTGAGTATCAGCTGTTCTTGGACTTGCTAACTGACAGCCCTGAAGGAGTGGGTATGTGAGTATGTTGCGTGTTGTTGTTTTAAATTGGGAGGGAGAAAGAGACCTAGAATAAGGCGCATCACATTTTTTTCAAATAAGATCTTAAACCTCAATAAAACATAAACAAAACCCAAGTAATGATTACTTATCTTTACACTCTTTAGAAGCTCTCCCCTTTATGTAAGTCTAAAAGGCATCAATCACCTAGACGATGATTTACCTGAAATTTTGCAAAGTGGCTGCCCTAATTATTCCATTAAAATATCAAAAATATGGAAATGCATCCAAATAATAAAGAACAGTAATGTGAAAATATAAACATGCATGTATGAGCCATTTGATCATTTCCCGACATGCTATGCAAATGTAGTTATGAATGGGCACTGGGCACCAGGTGTTAACTGTTAGGGCTGTTCCAGGACTGTGAAGAAAGGCTGTACTGGAGCCACAGCAGGGACACAGGCCCCTTACTTTACTATATAAGTCCATTCAGGTTTGTTCTCCAAAACCAAATCTGCAAATGAATGTAAGAAAATATGACTACAGGTTCATTTTCACATTTTGTATTTTGACCTCTTTATAAGAGTAAATAAGAAAATGAAGATAAGTTGGTTTCAAATTTTTGCTATACTTGAGGTACTGTTACTAACAACCATATAACTTAACTCCTATCTGTTCAAGGTCAGTAGTTGTCATACTTGGTTGTATATTGGAATTCCTCGGGGAGTTTTTAAAATACTGGGCTCATTCCCTAGGGATACTGCCTGAGTCGGTATGAGACAGAGCCTCAGCGACGTTGTGCAAAGCCCCCTGGAATGATGTTAACGTGCAGCCAAGTTTGGGAACCACTGCCCTAGGCCAAATTCTCTCCTGGTAGTCAGCTTCCCTGATGAAAATGGTCGTCAGAGCAGGTGGCAAATGGCATTCCCGTAAGAAGTTTGAATTGAAATGTGTGAGTAGGGAGCAGGCTTGGGTTTACACTGAATGATTCCACTCAAGACCAGAACAGGAGCCTAAACAAAAAATTATATTATCCAAATGCTGTTTGGTGGTAGTGTTCTTGTTGCTGTTTTGTTTTGGGTTTTTTTTTTCTTTCTGCTTTCATGATTAGAACCACAGTCTATTGTTACTACAACCTGCAGGAACGTCAAAGCCAGGTGATACAGCCCCTGTATGGTCAAGATCTCCCAAATGCAAGGGACTAGAACTGAATCACCAGGCAACAGAACTCAAACTCTTCCAATCAGATCTAAGCACTTGATTTGGTATTTTCCACTGGAGTACTGCAATTAAAAGTGCATTAAGATCAAGTGTAAAGGGGTATGTGAATTTATTTTCATCTGAAAGTAGCCATCGGCATAGGTCACTCTATTTGGAGGCATGTCCAGTTTGGAGACCAACCCGCCTATGGAAGCATGGCTGGCAAGCAGGCAAGCAAAGAGAAAGAAGCCATTCTGCTGTGGAAGGGCTGCCCACACTATGTGGTGGACTGAAGGAAGGGCAGTTTCCACCCTAGGGGATTTAGTCTAACGGAGCTTCCTGCAGTGATGCAGAATCAGAAAACCATCTCTTTGAAGTGTTAAATACTGCTACATCCTTGCTCTCCGTCTTTCCTTTTCCTATGCTCTGCGCCCATTGTTGCCATATTTACTCAGACAGTGTTATTGAAGTACCTTAACCTCATTCTTCCATCACTGCCATACCCTGGCACCTTTAGTGTCCATTCCAGGCTCCTAGGCTTAGTGACTAAGAGTGTGGACTCAGAAATCAGATTGCCGAGGTTTAAATTCTGATCCTATCACTCACCAGCTGGATTAATTAAATTCTCTAACCTTCAGTTGTCTCATCTATAAATGCAAACAATAATGATACCAATCTCATAGATCACTTGTGAGAACTACATAAGGCATTCATTGCAAATAAGAGTGGCACCAGTAGTAAAACTAATCATTAAAATTATTATTTTGCCAAATCATCATCAGCAACATATTTTATTCTACACCTACCACATGTTACTTAATTAGAAGAGGGAGAATAGCACATTTTACAAGGGACTCTGGGTGAGGGGCAGAAGCACCTGTGAGAGGCACTGCCTCATCCCTAGAAGTACAAATGCAGCTGGAATAACCTCTTCCTTACAGGTCCAGACAATTCTAAGATTAAAACAAATCTCTTTGTGGCTCACTATATCTTTCATTTTTTTAATCCTCACCCAAGGATATGCTTACTGATTTTAGAGACAAGAGGAGGGGGGGGACATCAATGCAAGAGAGAAACATGGATCAGTTGCCTCTCCTACACTCTCTGATAAGGACCAAACCCGCAACCTAGGTATGTGCCTTGACTGGGAGTCAAATCTGCGATCATTTGGTTGATAGGATGACCCTCCAACTAACTGAGCCACTTCAGCCAAGACACTATATCTTTCTATTCAATTATATAGTTCTCCCTTTGTTTTATTGTCAAATAACGGACAGTGCTATGCTTCTAGTAACTACTGAAAAAATTTCAAAGCATGTAACATAAAGAAGAAAAACTATTTAATAGACATATCTCAAATAGTCACCAAGTGAAACATACATAAAAATAATATTGTAATGGCAAAACATTAGCATAAATAATTGCAGATAAATAACCAGCCTGACATGCATATGAAGAAATAAATAACATGAGATGTATGAGCCTATAAAATAACTTTAATTTTACAATACAGTAACCAACTGCAAGTTATCATAGAAGAGAAATATACCTGATGAATGGAGAAAATCCATCAGCTTCCCAGAAAGGGGGAAGGCTCCACTTGGTTTTGATCAGAGGTAGCATTAATGAAATATTAATAACCTGAAAGATTAATAACATCTGAAAGTGAAGAATTCCCTTTTATCCCTTTTGCCTTTCTAGCCTTTAATGTGGATGTTAATGAGTATTGAAGCAGACAAAAGGCAAGAAAAATGATAAGAAAAGGGGGCAAGCTGAATCTTCATCCTTGAACAATCTCACTTGATCTTCATGGCCTTCCACATTTTCCATGGCTATTTCTGTGCAGAAGAAAATATTCATAGAATAAGAAAAATGTGACTTACACATTTTATAAGATGATCTCTAGGAAAAGTCCAGATTTTTGTGCATTACATATTGTGAGAGAAGAAAAAACTGTTTTTCTCAGTAAAATAAGCACCACTTTGCTTCACTCCCTAACTATTACCCCTCATCTTCAATTTTCGGGAGAAACAGGTCCTCATCAGGAGCTAAGGGGGGGGGTTTATTTACTCTAATCACAGTTTCCACCAACTATCTCAAATTAAATACCAGTTTAGGATCTGCAAGTTTGCTGTATGTGCTAGGAAGGGACCGCCCCATACACCCCACTGTGTGAGCAAACCTTCTCATAGTGACATACAAATGTGGACAACCACAGGCCACTCACCATGGCTATGACATTGCTAAATAGCAAATCCCTTTAATGTGTCCATTAAATGGAAAACTAAGGTCTACACAAGACCAAATACTTATTATTGTTCAGTGGTGTGCTTTGTTGAACTACGTGCCATGGTGCTCTGGGGTTGGATTTTGGTAGCCGTGTGTGGCCAAAGTCAAGATCTCAATGCTGTCTCCTGTCCTCGTGACACCGCCCCCCCCACCCTGAGTCAGTCCTGCTGGGCAGGTCACAGGGGCTCCCTCTGTCTTGCTGGGAGCTTTCTGCCTGTGACCTCCTGAAATGCAGAAGAGCTCTCTGAGACCTCTTCAGTGGCTCTTGTTGCTTTCTTGACCTCTTCTGGTCCCCAGGACAGATGTTACAGTGTCATTAAGTTTCCACTGACATCCTATGCTGTCCTCTCCACAAAGGTGCAAGACGGTATGTTTTCTCTGGTCTCCCTACTGCCTGAGAGCAACCTGAACATCTCTCATGCCTCTATGCAAACCTCATTGCTTTCTACAGTAATTGGAATCACTGCATAGGGCGAAATCCTCATTTTCCAAATGGCCCATTTCGTACTGTGAACACAGTATCTGTTTCTCAGTAGCTGCATCCTTCCCTCAGGGTTGCCGACCACTGTGACCACACTGGCTGTCCAGCTAGTGTCCAGCTTGAGCAATTGACGCTCAAGGCCTCATAGTCCCTGATGACAAAGTCACATCATTTTCCCACTACAACCTACCCTAGAGCACTTTGTGAGGCTTGTTACATCCTTCCGTGGGTTCAGACAGAAAGAAATGCATTTCCCAGTTAAGTGTCACTGGAAATACTGAGACTGGGAATAACAGGAATAAAAAAACAAAGCTCAGGGGTCTGGCTCATCTGCGTCTGAGTCTTAGCTCTTATAACCTGTGACTTTGGACAACTACATACTTCACTGGCCTCTGGGTCCTCATCTGTGAACTGGAAACCATGGATGCCTACTCCGCCGAGCTGCCATGAAGTGTTTTAGTGCCTAACCCTGTAAGGGATGCTGAAAAAATATCAGTACTGGATTGTAGCATCTTTTGTCAACACCTCCTATCCCTTTTCTATGGACTTTGTATCCTTCACTTTCCTACCAAAATGTGAAGCAAGGAGTATTTTTTTTTTAAGATTTTGTTTATTTTTAGAGAGAGGGGAAGGGAGGGAGAAGGAGGAGGAGAGAAACATCAATGTGTTGTTGCTTCTGTGTGACTCCACTGAGGACCTGGCCCGCAACCCAGGCTTGTACCCTGACTGGGAATCCAACCAGTGACCTTTTGGTTCGCAGGCCAGTGCTCAGTCCACTGAGCCACGCCAGCCAGGGTACAAGGAGCAGTTTTCATTGTTTTACATTTTATTTGATCCAAAACATCTTTGACTATCATGCTTAGCTATTGAATGCTGTTAAGGAATTCAATGCCCATTTTTTAAAAATTAACTCTATTTTGCTCATAGCAGGGTCTCACTAGCAGAGAGTATTGTCAGCATCATCACTACTACTGTCCGTCCCAAACAGCACCCTTCAGAGCGGTGCCATATTATCTGGATGGAGGTGTAAGCAGAAATCTTTTTCAATCATTATGTTTAAATAAAGACATCAGAAGATATACTGCAGATACTCGAATGGAATTTCACTGCCCTCAGTAGAGCTAGAAATACATTTTGCAATTATGTAACATAAAAATTGAAATATTTATAAGCAATCATAAACTAAAGACCAAGAATAATTTAAAAACCCATGTTCATGGGCAAAGCTTTTCATCACCTCCTCCCAACAAAAGGAAACACAATG
This sequence comes from Desmodus rotundus, assembly GCF_022682495.2. Lineage (NCBI taxonomy): Eukaryota > Metazoa > Chordata > Mammalia > Chiroptera > Phyllostomidae > Desmodus > Desmodus rotundus. Next base: position 106,161,763 of record NC_071396.1, on the reverse strand, counting down.
CACAAAACCATATGCCTCGAATAGTTAGTACTTCTTAAATTTCACAGCCTTGGCTTACCCACATCCCAGTGCAAATTTCACAGGGGTAACTTAAATGGCAACCCGGGGTTATCGGGGTGGGGAGGGAATAGTGAAGACAAGGGTGTGCTTGTACCCTATCAAAGGCTGTGGTTCTCTGGGGACCGAGATGTCCTGAAAGAAAACATTGTCAGATACGTAAACGTTTGTTTCTGTCAGTGGTAGTTTTCTAAATATTCCTGTCTCCCCATCTTCCTGGTCCCCTTGTGGCTGGGTGAGCCATGTGGCTCCCTCTGTCCAATGAGTTGGTAGCCATGTGAAAGTACCTTGTAAGGCCAATACATTTAATTTCCAATGCAAGAACCTGTAGGGGTTTCCCTCGGGAATTGTGACTGTTATGATCACTCTCCTTGAACTGGGTCCCTCCGAGTGTCTGCATGGGGCAGGTGCAGCCACTGCTGAGCAGCAGCGGGCACACGTGAGCTGGGGAGAGGAGGGAAATATGTTCTATATTTGGAGAGAGGAGAGGTATGTATGTGTGTGTGTGTGTATATATATACTTTACATATATAAAGTATATATGTAAAGTATACACACAATATTATATATATATACACACACACAATATTATCTGCCTAAAAAAGAAACCTCTGGCTCTAGAACACACTCCCGAGAAACTTGTCAGAGATGCGACAGAGGCACAAGGAATTCTGGGGACTGATGCAAAAGCTGAGAAAGAGGCGCCACAAAGGGAACCACCAGGTCAGGAAAAAAGGAAACACGCTAAGACTGCGCTGAAGGAGAGGGAACAGCCAGAACATATTTAACAGTTTGTTAGGTTTTAAAAAGTATAAAGTAAGCAGCAAACTGCTGAATAAAACATGTTATGTCTTCTCACCTTGACAGACACACATTCATATGAATAAAATTTATAAAGCAATGGATTTCATTTGACTAAAATTTGGGAAACTACCACCGTTGAAAGCCCCTATTTTGCACATGTCTTGGTTCTGTTGAAGAACTAGCTATGTTCGGATGAGTAAACGAGACAAAGATAATTCATTTATTTATATTTTCATGCTATAAAATTTAGTTTTATTGAATTCAATTCGGCAAAAACATTCATTTTGTTGTTATAATCTAATTTTTCATGTAATTTGGGTTAAACGGAGAACAATGATTTAAGAAAGGGTTCAGTCAGCTCTGATCTGCAGTGTTTGCTTTTGTACAGCCTTCTTGCTAAGAATGATTTTTTTATATTGTACATGGTTGAAAACCATTAAAAGTAGTATCTCATGATACATGAAAACTGTATGAGATTCAAATGCAAGGTCTGTAAGTTCATCCCACTCATTCACATTTTCTCTCCAGCTGATTTCCTGCTGAAACAGCAGAGCTGAGTAGTGGCATCTGAAGACAGTACGGCCCGTGACTCGAACATAAGTACTATCAGATATGCTACCAGAAAGTTTGCTGACCCCTCGGTCTAAAAGATCAGAAAATAAGTTACAACCATATGCAAATGTAAACATGTTTATTTTTTAGAAAACTATAAAAAATGAAATTATTAAAATGGAATAATTTTATTTCTTTGTATTTTCTCAAATTATTAAAATTAAATGGTAAAGCACAAATTATATTCATGTGTATAAAAGGTAACAACAAATTTAATCTGGCTGAAAGGTTATCTTTTTAAATATAATTAAACTCTATTAAATATTTCCATCAAAACAAAACTATCTTCACTAACTGCATCTTGGGTAGTGATTCGCTATCTGCACTATTTACCACGTAAAGGTAAATAGTAACATGTTTCCAACACATTATGTCTAAACCTACAGAAGAGCAAAGTGTGATGTTTTGCATTTCCAACCATCCTCAAGGGCCATGTTCACTTGTTCAATTAATATGAGTTTTGTCCTAATCATAGGTACCTCCAAAACAAATTAGAGCCCAAACAAAAGCAAATAAATGGACTCAAAAACAGTTCCCAATCAGAGGGAAGTCCATTGCATGCCTGCTAGTAGAGAGAAATGATTTGAGAAGTTAAATAATTCTTCTTTCCTCTTACCTACAGACATCCACCATGCAAACGCTTCCCTGGCTCTGAGTCAGTGTCTCTCTCACAAGTTGAAAGTCACGCACACCACAAAAACCTCCTCGCCTTCTGAGTCCTACTCGACTGAACATGCAGTTATTATCATTTCTCAGCTTAGCTCATTTTAACAACAAATAACATGTTTTCTATGAAGTTTTGCATGAATTCAAGAATAGTTGTCTTCAACTTAGAATACAGAAAAGCATCCACTTCTATTCTTTAAAAGGTTTTAGAATGGGGATCTAGTTTCTCAGACTAGGCATTTCACATGGGCTCAGTTAAATTTAAACTGTTCCACAGATTTTCTTCATATATATGTATGTATACATATATAGTGTATTGGATTGTGTCTCTCCTTAGAATATGGTAGAAATTCAATCTATTAAATTAATTGTGTTGCTGTGTTTCAGCAACAGAATGCAGCTCATTTGCAGTGCTTTTTAAGTCTTTCATGACATGCTATTGTTCTATTTATGTTAACTGGCATCAAGCATATTGTAACTCATTCTTATTCTTTAAAACCTGCATTTGACACCTGAGCTTATCTGTGAACTTCTAATAGAAAAAACTAACAGCATTGGGAGGTCATTCAATTTACCTTTGTCCTCCTATTTAATTTTCAGTAGATGTTAAGGTATTTTGCATCTTGTCTGTCAAGACAGAAGCCATCTCCCTAAATAATTGCTGTGAACTTGAAGAAGACAGAGAAGGTAGAGTGACCCATGGATGGAAATTGGCTACGGAATGAGCTCCCATCTCTCTACAGCTTCACAGCTTTTGACAGTTACTCTTGCTCTCTCCACAAAGATATAGCATTGGCTCTTTAAAAGAAGTATTTTAACTCATTTTGGTGGGTAATTGTTGAAAAGAAACTCTTGTTTATAGGAAGTTGGAAGGAAAAAACTTGACTTTTTCAAGTGAATCACATACCTCCAGCTCCCAAACTTAATTCTAAAGACAATTTCAAAAAATTCACAGCTGGAATCACTAATTGTAAGTTCCTATGGACAAGTTTATAAAAGTCCAATCCATCTCTCTAAAATGTCTGGACACTGTACCCAAGTTTGTACCAGATTGCATTTTGCTTGTTTCTGCATTCCAGAGTCTCAGCTCCATTTTTCAATTAATAGCAACAAACATATCCCAGAGGATGTTAACATGAGGGTAATTTTTACCATTTTACCTACCAAACAGTAATGCAATTCGGAACAAGAGCTATGCATAGTAAGTATGTACTGTGTCTTCCAATCAAAGCAACACTTAAATCCAGACAGCAAATGATAGCAATTAAAAATATGCATTTCTAAGAATCCTGTTTGAAATTGAAAATGCATGAAATATAATATCATTAAAAATATTAGCCCAGGTACAAGTAGTTCATGTAGTAGAGATTCCTCTCAAGAACATCTAGGCCTTGAGAAAATATCTCTTGATAGAGAGAAGAAAAATTTAAATAAAGATAGAGATGGGAAAAATAAGAGATAGGAAAAGAAGGAAGGAAGGAAGGAAAGAAGGGAGATAGGAAGAAAGGAAGAAAGGGAGGGAGGAAGGGAGGGAGGAAAGAAGGACTTCAATTAAGAAAAATCCAGAATCTGTAAATAGGCAACAAATGAGGCTATTGGTGAAGTTAGATTTGGCAGTAATTCATTTAAGAAATGTATTGTCAATGCCAACCATGGGCCCTGCCCTGCGTCCTTCACTCAGTACTCCCAAGAACCTGAAAGTCTAATTGAGAAGATATAATAGAGACCTAACATAACGCAAAACCCTGCTTCTCAGGAGTGATCTGTGAACTACCTCCATCAGTATCAAGAGGATGGCTTATTTAAAATGCAGATTGGATGTCCGGTGCCCACTTCAGATCTACTGAACTCTACTCTGAACCCCTCCCCAAGTCCCACTGCAAACAGGCACCTTTTACTTAAGCCCCTAGTCGTTGTAGATGATGTGCATTAAAATCTGGAAAGTCATCAGAAAGAACTCGTGAAGAAATCTGAAGGAGATACAGGAAAAATGCCTCAGAGATCAAAGAAGACAAATGACCCCAACAACCAAGAATCACCAAAGTCCCGAACCCTGCAGGAGTGACATCTTGGAGTCCTCTGCTGGCACCACAACAGTTACTTTCAGTAACGACAGCATTTCAAGCTTAGAAGTTCTAATGCAAGATATTAGCCATGAACGGTGTGGCTCAGTTGGTTGTGTGTCATCCCACAAAGCGAAAGGTCACTGGTTCAATTCCTGGTCAGGGCACATGCCTGGGTTGTGGGTTCAGTCCCCAGTGGGGGCGTGTATGAGGGGCAGCCGATCGATGTTTCTCTTTCACATCAATGTTTCTCTCTCTCTCTCTTTCTCCCTCTCTTCTCCTTTCTCCAAAAATAAACAAATAAAATCTTTTTAAAAAGATATTATAATTAGATCTACCTGAATTCAAGAGAATAAAAGATTATTTCACACACTCAACATTCAGAGTTTCCTCAAAGAAAACAAAATATTACTAATTCTCATCAATGAACCTCTACGTCCCTACAGTCTGTGAATTGTGCACATTCCAGGGACCTACCTGCAAAGATCTGAGGATACGTTTTCTGAGTATCTACCTACCAAATCTCCAAGTCTGATATTATTGTTAAAGGTAATACTGGTACCATAGGTTTTACTAATCCTTTTTCAGAAAGGCATTCCTATTTCCAGAACACTATTCATCATTTTTCCATAGAGTCCTTGGATTTCAGACAAGGATCAAATCATAAAATTTTATAAATTAATTTCAGAATATATTAGTGGCACAGAGAAATATTTTAGAGAATCCTTAATAATGTTTAATATTTACAAATATATGTCTGGAGCTTGGACTAGGAATAAAATCTACACAGACAAAAGTATATTAAATCAACTAACCAGAAACCATTTTCTCTGAGGACTAAGACTACAAATACACTCTTAAAAAAATGTTTTGTTTTACAGTCATACCAGTAACACAGGATCAAACAGGATTGGCTTGGTCCTGTAGATGGACATGTTAACTTTTTCAAGGAAATAAATACTAATCAACAAACAATAATTTTTATATAGACTAAATATTCTACTGTTCTACAAGTAACGAACAAAAAACATAATGAAACTACAAAAAAACACTAACACAAAGTAAAAGGTTAACCTAACTGACATCTCAAAATATATTACAAATCAAAGAATGCTTGCACCTCCAGTGAGACAATTCTAGAAGAGATGGCTCACCTGTGCGCATTAACAGACAAATAAATCCTACCTGTCTCTACCTCTCCCAATGCTATACCATTAGGATAGCAATGGCAAGCTTCACTGTGCATTTATTTGAAAATAATTTATTTGCTTTCTTAAAGACTGGCTTTCTAACCCTCCAAGTGAAAAGAGTGCCCCAGTTCTTCAACCTTTTGATTGCAGAAGTCATTTTTATTTGCATATCCTGGAAGATACCAATTGCTCACTGTGGTCATTTTGTCAGTGAGACGTGGTGTGCCAGTAGCAGCAGGCAGAGAGCTCCTTGACGATGCCAAACAAGCTCAAGACAAAAAAATCCAGTAAACTGAGATCACTGAAGCAAAAACCACCATTTCATTGAAGATCGTTTTAAGCGCACGTAGACCCAAAAGCCCAGCATCTTAGAACGTCCTCCTCCTTCGTGATGGGAAGGGGTCCTGTAGGTGACACTGCCCCCCAAGTTTATCTAGTAGTGTTCCTCTTAAAATACTGTAGGCTAGATAGGCACAGAAGAGAAATCTTTTTTTCTTTGGTGTTTTATCACTTCCTATCATGAAATATGATAAAAGAATAAATTGATTCCCTAAAGGGGAAATTAGATAACTCCTACTGACGTTTCCTGTAATATTTTTTCTACTTTAAAATAACTTATGAACTGATGATTCAAAATATTCATAGTCTTCTCTGACCTCTTAATTTACAAAGCTCTCTTGAAGATCCAGAACACCCAAATCTTACTAATCACATGCTTAATGCTAAAAGAATTGATTTAAATCTGAATAGTTCTCAACCAGCTGTATGCATATTCCTCTTTGTTATTCATTATCAATCATTAGTATAATTTTTCTAGGTTAATAAGATGGCAAAAATAATAGAATTGTCTTCATTTAAGCAAACAAAAAGCAATTAATATGTTCTAAATCCCATAGATTGCTTTTCACAAAAGCCTTGAATAAAATAATCTACATATCCTATAATGGGGAACTATTTAAATAAATTATGATACATTCATAAAATTCAATATTTCACAGCTTTTTGTACCAATAATTTACATGGCATAAGAAAATGCTTTACAAAGTAATGTAAATATGAACCAAATTGCATTAATGCATATTTTATGTTATATATGAAGAAAAATGAAAATGGTAAGAGAAAAAACTAATGGGTATGGAATTTTGTTTAGCATGATGAAAATAGTCTCCGCGTAGATTGTGGTTGTGGTTGTTCAACACCGTAATCTACTTAAACCATTTCATTGCGTGCTTTAAGTACTATATGGATATTACATAGTGTGCGACTGGTATCTCAATAAAGATGTTAAAAATGTGATATAAGGTTATTTCAAATAATTTTATCAAAGTATAATTTACATAAAAGATTAGGTACACAGTGTGATAAATTGTAACAAATGTTTACAAACAAAATGTTTATTAAACAAAATCAGCATCTGCTTCTAGAAAATCCAACCTACATCATAGCCCAGGTATACTTCCTGTTTTGTTCTTTTTCTTGTGATTCTTTAATTATTTTCTCACTGACAGCCGCATGAGTGACAACTCACAAAGCTCAGTGTTGTGTTTCTTCATAACTGGGTCTAACATTTGAATGCCATAAATCGCCAAGAGCACTGGGTAACCGTGGTACACCAACCGCTAACTGAAAATGTGTCCTTGACCCATCAGTAATAAGATGCTTTTAACCAGCTGCCCACTCTGCTTTATTCAGAGTCCATTACACTGTGACCTCCTCTTTGTAACACTTTGGAAGTCCTGGGTTTTTACCCGAGAATTCTGAGGGATCATGGGTTCACTACCTGGCAAGTAAGTAAATTTAGGCCTTAACTATAACAAAATAAAACCAAAAAGCTTTGCTGTCCTTCATTTTTTGACAAAGCTCACACTTGAACCCTGACCAGTGCCTGTGCTCAGAAGCCACGTCTCTCTGGGTGGGGAGAACTCAGCCGGGCAATCTAACAGTGATTTCCCAAGCGTGCTTCTCCTACCTAACTTCCATCTCCGGATTTCACTTTACCCTTCTCTCCTTCGCAATCCTCTCTCAGTTCCCAGGCCCAGTCCTGGCTCCGTCTTCTGCTGTGTATGTCCTGTGGCCATCCATAATTGGCATTTATGTCATACGCATGAGCTGGCAGTGAGCATTTCCATTAATAAAAATTATTTATTATTTCTCATTTTGCCACTTGCAGTCACACTGATAGGCAGAAAACAGATTTGAAAGAATGTAGTGGATAGATTATAGTAATATGTGCATCGCTGTTGTGTATTTATTAAGTAAATGTTCCTCCACCTTGAGCTTTATTTAATCTTACTAAACTCACTTTAATTGGTTTTCGAGTTCGAAGCACATCATGTGCTTCCTAATTAAAGTCCAGCCTCTCGGTCTCAGGTAAAGCCAGGCCATAAAACCACAGAGAGCAGGGTAGTGAAGGTCAGAAAATTTCCAGAGCCCAAGAGGCAGAAAGAAGGAATGCAAGACCATCATCAGAACTCCAATCACCGTGAACAGAATATACAGATCCATCACACGCCCAAGTGCTCCCAACACAAGCACGCACGTGTGCACACACACACGAGCACACACAAATAGGCACATACATTCTCTGTATTCCTTTAACATCAAAGAACCCAGTTTCCTGATCTAACAGGAGAGAACATAGGATATTCAAAGGTGTTAAGGAGAATAATAAACAGGAGGAAAAAATGTATCTCACAACTGAAACACACCTTTCGTTCCTTCCGCAGGGATATCAGGGAGAGAGAGAGAGAGAAAGAGAGAGAGAGAGATACCTTCCCCATGCAATGACCTTTACAAGGATGTAAAGGGTTCTCGTCACACGATTATTCCCTCAGTGCTGTTCTTTCACGCCAAGTTACCACCTGGAACTGCCCTTTGCTTTATTCTCCCTCTACTGAACCTCAGAGGCGAGTCTGGGCACTGCTGATGTGGAAGGTAGAATGCAGCCAGTACAAATGCTTCACAACAAGCACACTTACCCATTGACCTTGACCCCCTCCTTTGGAGGGGAAGCATCTGGCAGCTTCGTACTACAATATGGGCAAAGCGTTGCACACAGCCCTGGGACTTCTCTCCTTCCTGTCACCAACCCCCCTTAGCAAAAATTAATGAAGGAGGAAATGGGGCATGAGGCCCAACTCCACCGTTCTCTCTCCAATGGAGCAGTTAAGGCTTTGAGTCATGCGAAGCATAAGCATTTTAAAGAGACCTTTCCTGTCAGATGTCATCATTTTTGTAGCACAGATTTATACAGGGACAATCTGATTAGCCTGGATTAGTTAGAATAGAGTATCTTTATGTATATGCCATGACATGGGCTAGACAAGGCTTTTTTTAAGTGTTCTTTTTTTTTTTTTGACTATCATCGCATATAAACCAAGTATTCCCTTTTTTTTTTTTGACTTCTGTGTTGTTGTCAGTGACCACAAAAAGCATGCCTTTGAGACACAACTTTCTAAAATTTGGTACCAAAATTCTTACCTTTAAAAAATATGGACCAATTTGAACACAAATTATGAAAACTCCAGGCTCCCAAATGGCCTTGAGTGTAAGGTCCCCAAGTGGAGGCCAGCTGCCTTGGGACGAAATGAACCTGTGAGGCCAGTAAGTGTGGATCTACTGCTGAAGCCTAGAGGCCGTTAATGTAAGGTGATGGAAGTAATCAGGAAGAGCCCAGCAAAATGCAACACGTAAATCACTTCCCTAAACAGCCCTTTTCATTTGCAACCAATGGTTCGCCCCCAGTTAGCCTGAGCGCCTCTACCCTCTGATGTTCCACTCTCTGCATGACGTCTTGCTGGGTGGCAAGGCAGAATCATCAGGCTCAACAGCCCTGGCTGCGATGCTATCACACTCCCACATGCAAGGGAGCTAATAAGCCCTGACAAATGTCAGGAACCTGCCTGACACTTAAACGCCTTGAGACTGAGTGAATGGGTTCAACACACACAATCCCTCTGGCAGTCAGGGGAAAACTACTGCCCCCCAGCCCCCTGCCACCACCCCACAGGAGACCCAGGGTCTTCTTGGACCCCGAGTGCTGGAGACAACATGTGTCACCTTGACATTCTTTCTGGTCTTTCATGTTGAACAAAGCGCAAATGAGCGTTCCTTGTGTGGGCCCCAACCAAAAGCCTGCATGGGAAGCCATCCAGCCTGTCTTTGTGCCTCCACCACGCTAATGACCCCTTTGAGCTATGAGTCTCCATGACTGATGACTTTGCCAGCGGGGCCTTTGTATGAAGGAGGCGGCCTCAATGCAGCGGCAACTGCTTGGTCTCAGCCTCATTCTCTCTGCGACATGACTGCCAGGATTATTTGTTTTGAAAAGTGGTTATCAGCTTGCCACTGGATTTTCTGGGTATGGGTTAACTTGGACTTAACAATTAACAAGGTAGGAAGGACCCAACAAGCTTCACTCATCTAATAGAAATGGTACATTCAATAAAGCAGCTGGCCTGGCCTTGGCCCCATATCTCCATTTTATTAAAAAGTGGCTATAACAACCTTGGGAGCAATTTCATCCCCCATAGAAAAAGCTGCTGTGTCTGTGGGGCCCTTAATTCACAGAAAAGATCCCCTGAATGTCTGGTCCTCATTCACTGACAGTCTGGCTAAGCTGAAAACTCATGGCATTCACTGGGCTTCTGCATCTGTTCCACCTCAGTGCTGGCAGTGAAGGACAGAAAACAGAGTGGTTGCTCTGCGCAGTGGACCAAACTCAAGGCATTTGTGTCGCTCTGGCCAGTATTGACCTTGATGAAACTTGTTACAATTCCACTGAAGTCTGGGCACTTGCCAACAGCCCGGTGTTTGGTCTGCCACTTGGAAAACTACAGACTGGCAGATTAATACTCTCCTCTTTGGGGCCATGAACTGCGAAAACTAATCACAGTTACTGATCAAACCATCTGGATTCTTCATGCAAACGCCCGAGTTAAATGCCCTTTATCTGATGAGACCAACTGAACTCAAGCTGCTGTTGGAGTCTGCATCACACAAATACCACCATTTCTCCCTGCATGCAGCAACACCGCCTCCATCACAGACTGTGTCTGATGGAGACATACTACTACTCCGTGCCAGGCGTTTGACTTCTGGAGAGGGTTGACCCCTTTGTTTCATAGTGAGGGAGGCCACACTGCACGGGGTGCTGCTCCTGTCTGATCCCAGCACATTTACTGCCTCACACTTTAGCCCTCTCTCCGTATCATCAGCAGTGTCTTACCATAGGTCACTCTTCTGCAGGTAACACAGGGGCACACCAAAAATTGAGCAATTAATGTAGAAGCCACATAGGCTATAGTTGGGAAAGGCAAAGGTAGGACTTGCTATTTCAACTACCAGCAATCGGTAACAGTAGCTCCAGGGAAAATAACAATAAGTAATATTTATATAATAATTTAGAACTTGGAAATGATATTCATAAGTGAACTTAAGTCTTCCTGATAAGTCTTTTATTATTGATATTTTACAGAGAGGAGAATTAATCTTAGAGGAATTAAATAACCTGATATATCACATCAGATCATAACCCAAGTCTGAAACTGGAATGCAGATCTACTGAATGCCAAATCTATATTGACACACAAGAGAGAAGACAGAAGTCCCACCTTTGGCTTACTTCTCATGAAAGTGATCAAGTTGCCACTAGACCTATAGATGTCTTCCTTGACAGGATGAGCAAACACAATTCAGCATATCGTTCTTATTATTACTAATATGTGACTGGGCAGAGGTCAGAATAAAAGGTGATGAGTTTCATTTCAGAAAAAGAAATGGAGGCAACTGAACTTGCACAACAATAAAAATAAATAAATAAATAAATAAATAAATAAATTCTCAGCAGTAGACAACTTTATATATCTTGTACAGTCTCAGCTCAAAGTTGGCATTTAAAAAGAAGCTTACTTACAATGTTTCAGCCAAATCATAAAAGTCTTGCATCAATAGGCTTATGTCCTTGCCCAGATAGAAGAGGGACAATTTCAAGTATTTGGAAATGAAAAAGTACCCTGTTGGTAGGAATGTGTGGTGAGTCTCTGCTTCCACATAATGATCTGTGCCACAAAATGGTGAAAAGAAGGAAAATAACTTAAAATGGTTTTTGATAGGAGGACCACATATGGAAGTTGAAGCGTTTTAGCTTAAAAAAAGAAAACATGCAGTACGTTCTCAACTAGTGAATTCCATAAAAACATGATAATCTCTAAAATTTGCATTACAGCCTGATGAAAAGCCTTTCCTAGCTGAAGAAGTTTAAGGCTATACTAAAGTCTTACTCATTTTATAAAGGCACGATTCCACTCCCCAAAAAACATGGCAATATTCTTACAACAAGTCTTAGCAGAAATTTCCCCAGTAGTGATTCAACATGTGCATAAATTCTATCAGTGTGCAAAACATTTAACAATCAACCAGGCTATGGAATATTACTATATTAAACAATGATGTCTTAATTTTAAGTGTGTTTGCCCTTCAAAGTAGGATGCAAACATTTTCAAAGTTATAACAATTGAAATGTTGGCACTAAGTCAGTGTTTTCCCATCTTAAAGCAATAGTTTAGATGAGGATGTCTTACCACTATTAACAAAACATCTGTTGGAGGTTCAGCAATTAAGACAAATAGTTTGCTCTCTAATTGTTTGAATGTGAAATGAACATTGGCTTATTAAGAGAAGCTCAGGCCACAGCAGATCCGAAGGGGAAGGAGAAAGAGGGAGAAGCTGAGTGTGGGCAAGCACAGTCTGCAGCTATGAGCTGCTTCCAACGGAGGCAGGCACCCTCTGTCATTCAAAACAAGTAGCAGCCTTGGCCAAAGAGATCCAAGCTGCCCCTTGGGCTTGCTGCTTTACAGCACAAGGAAGCCATTGTCTCTCTTAAAAGAGGAAAAGGAGCTGAGATGGCACTTTTCCTAGTTTCTCAGTAAACAGCTGAGTGACTCCAGGATGAGAGCTACCCTCACGGTGGCAGAAACCCTTCTGATTCTAACACCCTCTTTCAGGTGATCCTGTCCCAGGCTTAACGACCCAAAACTGTGTTTCACGCAGTCGTTCTGAATCACCATTTGATTCCATTTTATCAATGAGGTCATTCAATTACCTCCAAGGATTTAAATCTTTCTTCCTAATAATTTAATATATCATGATTTAAAAAAATAATCGCTACTCAAATGGCTCATTTAAAATTTTCTCCTAGAGCTGCCCTGCTAGCATGATGAAAACCACGACTTTATTCTGCAACCGAATGATAGACTGAGAAATGAGCTAGATTTCCAGCGTGCCCGCACCAAATTGTTGAAAGTCCTTGGAACTTGTAATGCCCATCTGAATTGGCAATTTAAAATCTTCTGACCTCTTTGTGACTTTCTTGAAGTGAGCTCCCTCAACGAGACCAATGACAAGAGAAATGGTCCGTGCTGGATTAAGGCTCACCTCTTTTCGATTCTTTCTTCAGTAGTCTCAGAGGAGGGAAGGGATCAGACATGCTCCCTTAATTTTGTTTCCTGGCAATTAACTCCCAGAATAACACCAAATAATTACAACCATAACATTGCAGAGAAAGTTAGCAGCGAGTGTTGCTAAGCTGTGAACTTTGACAAACGAGCCCCTGTAAATGGTGCCAGGCTGGCTGTCATGCACCTGGGCACATGCTCTGCATCAATACTCAGAAGATTTGGGAAAGAAGACAAGTCATCACACTGAAGGGAAATCTAACTTCATGAGGTATGACACTGTTTTTGAAGTCAAGGACAGGAGAAATAACACACAGAAAGAATTCCTTAAGAGTAAAACCAGCAGTATCTTAAATTAGATGTCTATGCATTTACCTGTCTATTTCTGTATTCAATTTATTTTCTTTTAAGGAGGCAGAGAAAAAAATGAATAATGTTCCTGTGTTGTTCTCCCCAAGGGTACACAGCAGAATGGCCCTGAGTTGGTACAAGTAGAAAGAGAGACGTTTTGTTGAGTAAACTGATGGCTGAGTGTCTCTAGGTCCCCAGTGGTCTTCAGACTCCCTCCAACATTGTCAGACAAAGGAACCAACCCCCCCACATGCACACACAGTAGTGCCTATGAGCTCTCTTTACTCATGAGAATCTAAATCTGTTAACTGTTTTGACTTCAACCTTGTTTCATTCCCTTTCAACTATCCCTCCTTCTTCCTTCCATGCACCTTCTTTCTCTCATCCACAATTTCCACACCCAAAATGCTAACCTTGCTTCAAGTCACCTTCAGACGTGACCTACACAGGCTGTGAGAACTCTACTACCAAGGCTTTTCTTAGTTTTGCCCACTCTCACTCTGTACTTCATTCCAGCAGTCCCTGGATAAAACAATTAACTGACAAATTTGGGGTTAAGCTTTTAAGAATTCTCAGGTACCTTCTTCCATCAATCCTTGCATTTCTATAGGCAGCTTTACTACCTTAAACTTCAAATAGAGAATGATGTGTGCAACTCTCCAGGAGGAAGATAGAGGGATGCTGGGAAAGAACTGTTTTCTAGAGATCTTTGTGTCTTTGAAAAAAACGATCCCATTGACAAGATTTTCTGCTAAAAAGCTTTTTGTTGTTGTTTAATTTATCTTCTAATAAAAGTCAGATCTTTCTAAATCTTTAAACTTTAAGAACAGCTTAGGATCTAATAGTCTCATGCCATTCAGCAAATATTCTCATGGGCTCGGGACTTCAAAAGATTAGGCAGCCAAGGGTAAAAGGGAGGTCACGTAGGAGAAAAAGCCCTATCCTGATGAGGAGTCAGCAGCGTCTGGATCTCACCGGGCAAATACAATACGTACATGCAGGTGAGCTCTTCCTCTTGATTTATGATCGTGGAAGAAACATGGCAGTATAAGTCTGATTATTCAGGCCCCAGTCCTCACATTCAAAAAAGACACGTTTAAAAAATTAGCCCTGGCTGGTGTGGCTCAGTGGATTGAGTGCTGGTCTGAGAACCAAAGGGTCACCACTTCGATTACTAGTCCAGGGCACATGGCTGGGTTGTGGGCCAAGTCCCCAATGGGGGGGGGTTCGTGAGAGGCAACCACACATTGATGTTTCTCTGCCTCTCTTTCCACCTCCCTTCCCCTCTCTAAATATAAATAAATACAATCTTTTTTAAAAATCAGAAGAAGGAACCCAATAACCCATCATGATTGGAAAACAGTGTAATAACTCAATAATCTGCTCTATGCATACTGATATTTGCATCTATCTATTCTATGTCTGTCTGTCCGTCTGTATGTATGTATCTATCTATCTATCTGGAAAGAGTAGGAGAAGGGAGGGAAAGAGAGAAACTTCACTGGCCAACTACTTCTCAGTCTTCCTTTTTGGTTCTCTTTTGCTCTCTAACCTCTTAATGAAAGACATGAAGGTTTCAAGGCTAATTCATTGGTCCTTTTCTCTTCCTTGGCAAGTTATTCTCTTTGTGACAGACTTTATTCTCCTCCAACATCTTCCTGCCCAAGTTGTGTTTCCCATACTACTCCCTTTTTCCTGGACGCACCTCCTTCATAGCTAGGTTCCAGCTACATAACTTGGTCAGGCCAGTGAATTTTAGAAAAGTAACTTAAAGCATTTCCAGATCTGTTTATTTGTTTGTTTTTTTTAAAGCACTCATCAAGATCCTATGGCCTTTTTTTCTAAATCTGCTTTGTGATGTTGGAGACAATGTGTTCCAAATGATATGATCCCAATAAGGAGAGAAGTGGTCCAATCAACTTGTGAACTGTGATTCAAATAAGATATAAGCCTTTATTGTATTAAGCCTCTAGCAGAACTTCCAAATGTTTATTAGGTTCAGCTAGTAACAATAATTCCAATGAATTTGATTACAGTCCCAAACCATTGGTTAAGTCCCTAGGGAATATGGCATCTTTTAATGGAGCAAGGAAATGTCTTTGAACTAGTTTAATTGTTCATTTTCCCCATTTAAACAAAAAAGGGTTCAAATTCATTAAGAAATTGATGTAGCTACAAACTAATGCCTAGTTTGCAATTTCATTCATTCCTTGTCTAGGGCCATACTACCCTAAACACGCCCAACCTCATCTGTCATTCATTCCTTAAGTTTCCTCCATTTTCAAAAACTTACGTGGGACATATTTTTAATTCTCTATACTTTCTGATAAAAACAGAATTGTTTGAAAAACTGTGATTTTTATGTCAGATTTCTATTTTGTTGTTGTTATTTTGTTAATCCAGAAACACTCACATTTCTTGTCTGAATAACCTCAATCTCTTGGTACAATAGCTGACCGCTGGGTGATAATGGTGACCATGTGCCCTTGGCTTACGATTAATCTGCTGAATTTTAGGTGCAGAGGGACAATTGACCACAGGTCCCAACTTGGAGGGGAGAACTCACAAAATAAAAGTTACCTGAGTAAAACTGAAGCATCTTGAGGGCTAATCCCGGTACAGAATTATAGTTAAATAAGCATTGATCTAACAACTTAAATAAGACAGCAACTTAAAATCTTTCCTGGAGTCATTTAAAGAATGACAATGAGGAATGGAATTCCATAATAATCCAGAAAATGGAAGTCTCATCATCTCTTCTCCTCTTTCACTCTCTCCACTTCCATTTCTGTAATTGTGTATTATACTTCCAAGGTTCCCCCAAATCTTCCCTTCATAGCCTCTAAAATTTATGCATTAAGAACACTCTCTTTCCTCCTATTCCCTTCCTCTGGTAACATAGTTCTATGTAAAACATGTTATTCACTTAGCTGTCTTCAATATTTTTCTTATTTGCCTGCCATGAATATTTGATATTCAAAGAGACAATGCAAGATTCATCTAACAAAAAATATCTATTTCCCCAATGTGGCCCCCAAATACAAGACAAGCATGATTTCTCCCTAAATTAATGGAACACTGATCCCTTATCTTGCAGGTGGTACCAACCCTACCCACTTCCACTATACCTGAGATTCGCAAAGAGAACACTGTCATACCAAATGGCCAGTCTTGTTTACTGCTTCAAAACCAGAGATTCTAAATCCCACCCAAACCTGACTACTCCAGAATAAGCATTGTGAAATTAGTCCTTCATCTAAGTTAAACATCTGATAGAAGCTGTTAAGAACAATTTATGTCCCCCCAAAATCCATTTGGTAAAGCCCTACCCACCAATGTGTTGACATTTGAAGGGGGGCATTTGGGAGCAATAATCAGGTTTAGATGAGCTCATAAGGATGGGACACGAAGGAGGGAATTAGTGTCCTTATAAGAAGAAAAAGAAGTACCAAAGTTCTCTCTCTACCATGTGAGATGACAGAGTCAAGGCAGCCATATGCAAGCCAGAAGGAGAGCCCTCACCAGAAACCAGATCTGCTGGCACTGTGATCTTGGACTTCCCAATCTCCAGAACTGTGAGAAATAAAGGTCTGTTGTTTAACACCTAGTCTATGATAGTTTGCAATAGCAGCCCAATAAGGCTAAGACAGAAGCTATTGAAATCATACTGTTCCAACACCACTGGAATTATTAGTATCATCTGACAAGTCATAGGGAATGTGGCTGGGATAAAGCCTTGGCTTGGTCCCCACCACAAATGTTAGCATGGACTTCTTTCTATACTATACAAGTTTTAACATCTGCCATGTAGGACCTATCTGCCTGCATATACTCACCTAAGGATGTCCTACACCAGAATTTACCAGGTCACCTGACTCTACATTTTCTCATGCCTCATTGCTCTGGGACACAAAATGGCCAGTAGTCTACCTGGATTTGGACAGATGCTGGTGTCTATAACTTCACAGACCTAGTGTAATGGTTTCATTTCAAATAGTACAAATTTTAGCTCAGGTATCTCTAGAGACCTTCAACCATCACATGTCAACAACTTACAGATGCCTCCTGCTAAAAGAATCCAGGGTTGATATTTTTATTTGAAGGTATAATGGGTATTTGCAATCACTCTTTTAACATTTCTTAAGAAATATTAGTAAAAAGTGAACAATATACCTGATCTATTCAATTTTGCCTTTATTAAGAAATTAACAGACATATTTAAGTTACTGTGCAATAGTTATTATCATAGATTTGAGTAAAGTCATGGGTATCAATGTTAAGTGTAGATGCATTTTTCATTTAGAAGCAAATGTTTACAACTCAAATACTGACTAAAAAAACAAGGATATTTTAATGTTGTTTTCTTGATTGTTTTAGAGTTATTAAGTATGGCTATTAGCTGTGTCCAAAATTCAGTATTATATTTCTATTCTTCTAGCTATATTTCTTGGCTGTATTTGAACTGAATCATTTGTTATTAATTTAAGCTTCATACATAATAAATAACAAAATATATCTACATTAAATATGTAATAAATTATAGTCTATTTGAACAACAACAAAAACAACCATAAACACAAAATGATTTACCTAAATATTTCTTTCAAATTTTCCAGTGATTCTGGAGTCCTCAACAACTTCCATATTATCATTTTCTAGGAGCTAAATGATACTGTGATATGTAGGATTTCAATATATTGACATTATAACAAAAGTAAGCGAAGAAGTTAAATTTAGAATCTCTCTATATATCTGAAATGTGCATATCACTATTTTTCACCCCAATGTTTAACTTATTCTTAACTGTAAGAGTCAAAACAATCCTGAAAATTGTGTTTTACCTAAGAATCAATCACTGAAAATATTGTTTTAATAAATTCTTCCTTTTTGAGTGTTCTCAGACATTGTATTTCTTTCAGTTAATCATTTCAGCATTTTTCTCTCCATTTTCCAGACAAGAAAACAGACTTATAAAGTTGAAAATTAAATTATGCTCAGAGTCTATGAATTTTGAACCAATAATGTTTCTCTATTCTCACTAAAAAAACATAGCCTTTCTTTCCAGGCTGAGTCCATTATATTTATAGTAGAGTTCATACTATTCCGTAAAATCAGATAGGTCCTTACAAACAAACCTAAAATTGAAAATTATTTCCATAAATTTCAAAATGACAAGCTGAGTGATGTTCAAAAATTAATTAGTTAGAAGATTAATACAAGTTAAATTTTGAAAACACAAGATTATTGATTCTTAGGTAAATGTTTTAGTTTCATTAATTTGAAATTCTACTTTTGCTATTGAAGATGGCACTTTTTAACACATTAATATTTCATGTGGTATAGAGTCCTCCTGAGAATTGTTTTATAATTACATTAACCTGGGAGATAAAAGAAAGCTACAGTTTTGATCATTTTGAGAGCCTAACCCATTTTACTTTGAGTTTATAAATTGAGAATTATCTTCATTTTTTATCCTTGCAAGTTGAAATATTAGCTAATAGAATCAGTAACGAATAACATATATAGAAACTGACATTAATTCAACCTAGATGCATAAACATAAGTATTTTTCAATTGAATGGTAATAACAGTATAAGTGAAGCTATAATTAAAAGCAGAATATTTTTCTGAAAGTTCTATCTATACAATTAAAAATAAAATTGACATTATTATCTTCATCCCAGTCCACAAAAATAGCTATTGGGGAGACAGATAGCTACTAGAAAATTATAGATTCATAATGGTTGTTTTTCATAAAGCACAGAAGTTTAATTAATTTGCATAATAAAGAAAATGTTTATCATTGAGGTCCTTGTGATTAGTGTTCTCATTAAGATATGACTCTAAGAAGGAAATTTTATTTTATTTGCAAAATAGTTTCATGTTTTGCAATTTATTTACTCTCTTACTCAAGTATCTGATCCTATCCTAAAACTTTAATATTTAATGGGATATAACCATTACAACTATGTTGTCAGCCATGAATGTTCTGACATAATGCAAATTGTACATTAGTGAATTCCATCTGTTTATGTAAATAAATGTTTTATAAATACATTTGTACCATATCTATAAGGAAAAGCAAGAATTAAAATATATACTATATATTGGCAAGATTAATATTCAACTCTAATTCTTTATCTAAATTTATATTATTCAATAATAAGATGGGTATTTAAACTTCATTCACTCTTGCAAATTGTGTTAAGAGCCAAATTATGTATGAAGGAAGTAAAATCCTGTGATAACACTCATGATAAAGAACATTATGAGCTCAGATTTAAAATAATTGACAATTGGTTCCCAAATCCTAAGAACTGCAGGTAGGCTAGCTGTGCAGCCATGCCTGAACCATTGAATTAAAAGCACAATTAAACTATTTTGCATCTTAAGCACCTGAATTGTTTCAAACTCTAATTATGAGTTATGTCTTACGGTGTTTTAATGTTTTATACGGTGTGCATGTGCGTGTACTTGAGGTTAATATTCTCATTGCACATAAATACTTTACAAATAAATTATTTTCCAAGGTCTTTCTCATACATTTGAAATAGGCAATGATTAAGAATACAACTGATAAAGGAACATTTTGAGAAGCAGGCATTTAAAGAACAATTCAGCTTATATAAGGAAGCTATTATTTCTTGTGGTTTTTCTACATTTTTTCCCCCAGTTTCCCATCAGTTTTATGTACTTCAGTCACTTCAGCCACTTTTAATACTTCAGGTAAACTGTAAATTCTATAATTTATTTCCCTGACAGTATCCTATCCCCTTTTACTTAACAGCACATAAACCTCAAAGAACTTAGAATTTACTTCATGAAAGGCAACACGGTATACAAGAAAGATATAATGTGGGAATTTTTCCTCTAGCTTTGATGCTTAATGCCTGTTTTAGCCATTAACTTGAAATTCTACCTTTGGCCTTCAAATTACTGACTGCAATTTGATAGTCACATGTAAAAGTCAAATAATAAACCTGCCCTACTTCACTGGGTTAATGTAAGTGAAAAAAGTTAGTGGCCATGCAAATATGAGATGCTAGCTTTTGTTTGAACTACACAATTTTTTTTACTATTGAAGCTATGATCCAACAAAGCATTTTTATGTATTTGCTTAAGTTCAAAGCCTGGCATTCTGTGTTATGAATGTGTTACCTGCACGATCTCCCCTACAAAGCTTGGGAGCTCATGGTCAAGGTCACTCAGGCCCGTACTCAATGCTGAACCCATAGGAAATGTAAGTAGCATGTGTTATATTTGCAGTTACAGTCTGTTCTGATAAAACATATGTTTCTATTGCACAAATTAGACCTTACGTGATTGTTAAATAGGATATTTGTCGGTTTAAGTTGAGCGCTGGGTTGATCCACATACAATTTGACGCTAGAACAGCTTGTATAGCATTCTAACCTCCTGCAGGAAAAGGACAGACCCCACCCCCACCCAGTGCTACATGGAGGCTCCGTCCGCCCAGACACGCAGCTACTGTCACCTCTGGTGGCTGGCACTTGCCCCTGCACCCAGAGCTCAGGAGGTAGCCCTCTGACACTATATTTTAATGCAGCTTAAAGCCCCTGAAACAGCATTCAGCCCACTCAGGTGCCTGGCTAAAGTTCTTTGCTTCCAATACTATTCTGAATATAAACTTGCATAGATTGAGAGTGGTCTGGCCCAACACTATTTTCCCATGAGACTTGTTATCACAGAACATGTGGTTATTTTTCTCCAGAAAGCATATACTCTTATTAGCAAAAACTCCTATTTTCTCAATTTGCAGTACCTTCGTTAGAATGTATTTGTAGTATACTACCTAAAATGTAATTAAACTTATTCTCGAAACAAGCTTTTAACTAACAGATAACTGCTACTTGCTGCCTTAGGCACCGATCTGTGAGAAGCGATGCTCTGGGCTTGGGGTTGGGCACCCACTGAAAGGAAACGTAGCCTTTATAAGGCCTGTTGACAGTGCCAAACAGCTCAGCGGCAGTGTGTGGGTGAGAGTCAAGTCCCTGCGGGTCATGGTAAAGGTCAAAAACAAAAAGGGGAAACAGTAGCAGGACGTTCAGGAATGAAGCCACGTGATGAGATGATGCTAAAAAGAAACCAACAACAAAACTGAGGGCCAGGAAAGCATCTGTAAGTCTGGGCCATGAGAAGATAGGTGTAAGAACTTGGAGCACAGGATTCAGAGATGAACAGTCAACAGCTGTTTTCAGGATCGGAGCTGTTCTCCACCAAATTCTTTAGAATCAAGTCACTCCAAGTTCAGCTGCCAAGAGCTCCAAGCTTCCTCCCCATCACAGAACCCCCTGCACGCATTGTGTCGCCTGCATGGTTATGCTCACAGCACTAAGTAAATGTGTACCCTACTTGGGAACAAGTACATCAAGCATCGCAGCACAGGGCATTTCTATGCTGGTGTGTACAATGTGGCCGTCGAACACGGGACCAGGGAGATGCAGGCCCCAGGGAGAAAGTTTAAGAAGCTGACTCCCAGAGGAGGGCTGGGGAATTGTCACCAGGGAGAAAGAAAGATGAGGAGGGGGTTCTTGGGGTTAAGACTCTCTCATAGTTACTGACAGAGAACAAAGTGTTAACAGAGTAAGAGACTGATTTCCGAATCTATAGCATTGCAGAAAACGTGTACAGGCAATCAGCATTCTCCCAGGGTTTAATAGTCATGTGTCTGTTTCTCAGGAGGTTTAACACATGGGTTAGTCACATGCAGATATTAACAGTTATTAAGCAAGAAATTTGAATTATAAAAATTATAGTACAGACTCTAGGTTCCAATATGAAGCCATAGCTGGTTTAATTTTTAGGTTGTTCAGTTTTTGTTTTTCTTTTTCTTTTTCTTTTATTGACTGAAGGCATAAAAGCTTACCAGAGGAGCTCTTTGTTCTTTGGGCTGCATAATACCTAAGTTTCCTTATGTTCTATCTATTCGGAGAACATATAAGGCACCTCCTATCCATCACCCACAGCCCTCTGCCAGAGGTTTCGAACACAAGTACGAAACAAACCCTCAGGGTGATCTAAGCCTGCAACACGAATTCTTATGAATAAAGCATGTTAACTACTGAGTAGCATTTGTCATTCATCTTCTTTCTCTGGACTCCCTTCAGGGACATCCATTTCTGTTGTCTTCGGATAGGCTCTACTGAATCTCTACTGAATTCCACCACCTACTGGTAGGCATCCATACTCCAGCCAGGGTCTGCTGCTTCCGCTGAAACAAATCACCCCAGCCAGTTTCCCTGGGTAACACATCTTCCTGTGCGTCCTGCTCACAAATACTGCCGAGTCTCACTGACCACTGATGATTGGGAAATATGGTGGAGACCTAGAACTTCTAAAGTAAAGTCTTTCCCTCTAGGATCGCCATTCTAAATCGTGATAAGTCACGTGCTGATAGAGGAAAATATGTCTGCAGTGGGTGTGGTGGTGCATCACACAAACACCCAACTTCAGGGCCAAAACACTCATTCACTGAACGACTGGGAAGGCTGGGTGCGGTGTTCCCAAAGCAAAGTTTCTCCCCAGAAATTGCCCTTAACCAGAGAAACCTGCTTTGCTTGAGGCTGAGATTTCTGTCCAGTACAGCCCTCATTCAATGGTTGGTTGATGTAGGGGCACAACGTCAACCAACCATTTCTTCTCCTCACAACTCAAGTAAGTGTTACCTGGACGCTGTCTAGAATCAGAAAACTGTCCAGGATCAGAACATTGCCTACTTTTCAATGTTTCCGAGGCATTTGTGTAGAAACAGTATTTCTTCCAAAAGTGTTTGTGGTAGAATTCCCCAGGGAAGCCAACTGGGCCTGGAGTTTGCTTCATGGAGAGGTTCTAAACTACAAATCCAATTATTTTAGAGTCAAACCTTATAATTAAAAGTTACAATGTCCACTTGGGTCCAGCAATAGTGTGTGTTGCTTGTGCTCTAGTATCCTACAGTTTTTAAAGGAATAGGGTTCTTTGATCCATTTTTTTTTTTATCCAGCCCTATCCTATTACTCTAGTCTTTCATATCAGGAAAACTTGTACAGTGAAATCAGAACTTCTAACCCACTGAAGCCATTCTATCACACTATTGTCTTCTTTTAAAACTAAACTCAAATCATGCACTTAATCTTGTCCATCTGATTGTCTCTTTTGGGAGGGAAATTCTATCTTACACTTAATTGCCCAGAAAGCAGAGCCTGAGGTCAAATTTGCATGGTAATGCTTCAGTGAGGTTGGAGTTCACTGAACTCTGGAAAGAAACAAGAATGAGAGAGAAGGAAAAGTAGGATATAAACAGAAAAATGCTAAATACAAAGCTCTACATAGTTGAACTGGACACACTATCTCAGGAAAACATAGCCACTTTCTCAGTTTTTCAGGGTATCTTTGGGAAGGCTTTGTGTAGAAAGGAAAAATGAAAAACTTTATCATCCAGTTCCCTGATATCACTTGTCTTGAACTGGCCCACACTTTTCCTAGAGAGGAACCCCCTCTTTCAGACTGTGTCTCTCAGACTCCCTGAGACGTACATGCCACATTCAGATGTTCCCTGTGTGCTATCACATTGGATCTAGAATCAGGAACTGCGGTGAATCCCTCCCAGACACTGCTGTCAGGAAGGCAGAGTCACAGACCATAATGGATGAGGTTTCAGCGGAGGAGAGAGACTTCCCAACCCAGCAACAGTCCAAGACATTTCTGGGCCTCTGATCCAGGAAGCAGGGCGAGCCACCAAGGCTAAAGTGGCATCTGGGGTCAAGGATACCTGAGAGGGCCAATAAATCCAGACGGGGGCATGTTCATTCTGAGTGGCTTCTCCTAAAAACAGGCTTCTGCTGAGCCCCAAACACCTTCAGTTCCCCTGGCAGTTTCCAGATATGTCTGCCTAGGAAATAGACAAAGCTACATAGTTCATGCTCAAGTCAGGAATTCCTGGCCAGAACCCTTTCCAAGATCACATTGGGAAGCCTATTGCTCATTTGAATTTTAAGCACATAGCATATCACTCTAGTTTGCATCCATAGTTTGCAGAACTTTGGAGAATCGGCATTGAGGAAAGCCTCTCTGATTCCTAGCTCTAGGCATCCACCTGTCTCTCTGGAGTTGGTGTTGCTAATGGAGCCCAAGGACCTTTGCAGCCCCGGAGAAAAGCTATGTGGGCTTACAAAAAGAGAAACTGCTAACTAGGTGATTAGAAGATAGGGTGTTGGAGTGGCTTCATAATCTCGAGTAAATTAAGAGCAAGGTGGCACCCTGGGTTTGGGATTGTAAAAACATTTGCATTAAGTATGGTTCTTCAACTTTGCACTCTGCCCTTCACAAACTAATGGTTCCACAATTATTGGAGTACTTTCCAGGATTCTGAAGTAAAGATCAAGTTCACACTAGACAGTGTTTTTGCTTCCCTATTCTTATTCCACTAAAATTCTTTAGCGGAATTCTCCCTAGGACGGTTCCTATCACCACTCTAGCTAGAACTGAAATAGGGCCCACTACAGCAAGATGGGATTTTGACCAGAGTAATGCCATCTTCAACACTGATGCAGTTGTGGGCCCTCCCACGGAGGGAGCCCCCTGAAGCAGTATGTGTAGACACTCTCCACGTGGAAACACCCATCAGTCCCCCCCTGGGGTAAAACAGTGAAGGAGTTCTCCTCCTAACAACATACCTTTTGCATAAAGATTACCCCTGAGTTAGGGTTTTCTGAATAGGATCTTTGGAAGACAATAAAATTTCCTTTTAGAATTTAAGAATTTTGGAACACAATTATTGCCCTCATTTAGTCTGGCTTCAGGTAAGGGTTTATTTCTCCTTTTCAAAAGTTTACATATGCATTTTAAGGATTAAAAATATGGTGTAGACATAAATGTTTTCATTCGTTTTCTCAATTCCTCATCTTTGCAGAAATCTCTTATGAGCATTTAAATAAGTCATTTCATCCCGTAGCCCTTGTCTGCTGAAGACTAATTCTCACTGACCCCAACAGAAATCATTACAGTAAGTTTAATTTTTCATCTTTTTTAAAAGCAGAGAACTCCGCTGGGAACGCTCTTAAGGGCCTGTGCAGCACAAACCGCCTCTTTCTCCCCGCAGACCCACCACATCAGGCCTAAGACTCATGGCGTGTGGCTGCCACGGAAAGCTATGAATATGCAACATGGACCAAAGCTCAAGCCTCCCCAATGAATTATGCTGCAAAACAATTTATTGTGCTTATGCAAAGATTCATTCATTCTAAAGAAGAAAAATAGACCAAGTCATTACTGGGTTTTCTTCCCTCTCCTGGCACCGCCTCAGTATTTCAAGGGAGGGAAAAATGTACACAGTGATTGTTTCATTCTTGATAAATGACAAAAGCTGTGAAATTGCCCCTCAGGCTTGATTCTAGAATCATGGAGAGTCTATAAAAACTGTGTAGGACCCCTCCCCTTCCATAACAAACCACTCTGAATCTTCAGATCTCAAAGACAAACTCTCAAGTGTTTGTGGTCCTTCTCAGTTCTCCCAAACAAGGGCAAGGCTATATGGCTGAATCAGTGTTCGCTGCCAGCTAAGAGCCGCATCCATTGTGGGGGCAGGGGTGAGCAGGGCACAGAGGGGTTTGTATCGCTCTAATATTTTTCCATACCCATAACTGTATGCCTCAATGAGATCTCTTTAATTGGATTGAATGAACCTGCTGTGCCCAGACGTTCTGACTGCTATCACTATACCCAAAACCTATGGGCAGTATCTGATTTCATTACAAACACTAGCAAAAATGTCTACAAACAAACAAAGAGCGACCAGATAAAAAAACATGAATTGAATGGCATTCAACCTGATGTAATTAATCTTTTAACCAGCAGACATAGGGTAATAAGTAGTTTTAATGTATCTACTATTGTGAAATTAAATTGATGCAGCAAAACAAAAGGAAGCAACAAATGCATAGGCCTAATTAAATTAACAGCCATTGAATCGTATTGTTTAGATGAACTGCTTGTCAGAAATTGTTAATTATCCATAGCTCCAGAATACCAAATCAGAAAACAACTTCTAATTAACTACTAATCATCATTTTGTTAATTCTACATTGCTTAGTATTTATAAATGCCTAAATTATATGCATATATTTTTATGTTTTCCCTTATTAAGTTAAATCAATATGTATTACCACCTTTATTTTAAAGATGAATCAAATTAGGAGCAATGGAAACCAACTTGTGAAAAAAAATGCTTAATAATTAGAAGACCTATGGTTCTCAACTCAGGATAATATCACATTAGTGATAAACACTTTTTCTTCCCTCCCTCAGTTATTAGCCTGTCTCTCCTCTGCACTAAGACATTTGCCCAAAGCCTTTCTCTAACACTAAGATACTTTGCTTTCAGGTCTCTATCCTATGACCTCTGCGTCCTCATACTTCATGCAGGAGCTTGCCTCTCATTTTTCCACCCTCAAACGAGAGTATAGTTTCTTCTGATGCTTTGTAATAATGACAGGTTAACCCATGGAAGCAGCCAATGGCACTGGTGAAGACTTCATGCCTATCTCTGTGGAATTAGCCTAGAGTTCTGAAAATAAAAAAGTATTTAGTAAAAGAAGAAGTTAATAGTAATTACTTCCTAATGCTATTGTAGAAAGAAATACAATTATCAAATATAAAATTGTGTGGCCCATTTAAACAAGTGGCCACTCAATTAATGCTTGATATTTTTACAGATGTTGTTGTTAGGGCCCATCATAAGGTCAACCATTATAATCTGTTCTTTTATTAAAATAAGACATACAGAACTTATTTCAGGTTCTCCTAAAATTATAGTTTATAACATAGGGGAGATATACCAAATGGAAGATAGGAATTATTTGTTTTAAAATATCTATGTGAGAAATAAGTATTGTTCAATCTCCATCTCTCTTTTTTAAAGATGTTATTTATTTATTTTAAGAGAGAGGGGAAGGGAGGGAGAAAGAGAGGGAAAGAAACATCGATGATCAGTTGCCTCTTGTACGCACTCTCAACTAGGGACCAAACCTGCAACCCAAGCATGTGCCCTGACCAGGAATCGAACCAGCAACCTTCCACTTTGCAGGACAACACTCAGCCCACTGAGCCACACCGTTAAGGGCTCAATGTGTCTTAAGTATTACTTTTTTAAAAGTGGTTGTGTCTTGGTAACCACAAGAGAGTACAAGGGGCCCTATGCTTCTCCTGTGATGCTGCCAGGAACGCTGAACACCAGCACATCTGCACCAGTCAGTCTCCAGCCAATTCCAGGTATTCTCCTCCACTCATTTTTAGGCCCAGACGGCCCACCCTCAGGTTCCATGTTTCAGAGTTAGAGAAGAAAATTTAAAACAATTGTGAGACAGGAAGATGTCCCCTAATCTTGTAATTACTGAATTCTTGGCACCTGTCTGTCTTTTACTCCAAGACTCACCTGCTCCTTCCTGCCTTTACTGAGTCAATGGTTAATGTCGTGACAATCATGCAGATTAGGGGGACTAAGAAATTTAGGAAATGAGAAAGAGGTTAATGAGGTGTGTGGTTGAAAAGTGTGCAAGGAGAAAAGTTACCCATACACAATTGATTGAAATCAGATTATTAAAGCCATTCTGGAAGGCAACTGGCTGTAAAATAGAAATTTAAAATACGAATCTCTTCTAAGCAATCTGTTTACTTCTAACGACTTAGCCTGTAGGAATACAAAAACAAACACAGAGATTGTCTGGCTCTTGTAAGAGAATTCTAACTCCAGCTTGGATAGAAAGGATGATTCACTGATTTACCAAACTGAGGAATGCAATCTGAAGAAGGCAAGATGGTTGCTTTGGAAATATAAGACAGTAGGACTAAAATGTTTCGGGTACGGTTTCTCTCTCTCTCTCTCTCTCTCTCTCTCTCTCTCTCTCTCTCTCTCTCTCTCTGTCTCTCTCACTCTCTGCCTCCTACTACTCCCCCTCTTCTGTCCCAATCCCCTCTCCTCACAGTTCCTTAAATGTAGAGCCAAACAGAGCCCTTGGCAGATTCCAAACTTTGCACTTTGGAGCATCCACTACCAGGAAAAGAATGGGTATTTTCGAATAAGTCCCCCAAACTTCTCCAAACAATCATGACAAGCAAATCTTGGTCTTGTAAGAAAATCCAAAATTTAAGGTTAATATTTATATGTGCAAGAGAGCCTGTAGAAGCAGAAAGGAAACTGGATGGAAATCATGTATGTACTACATATGTAATATATGAATTATATGTGCTAATACGTGATGTATTATATTGTACATAAAAATCAATACAATTGGATTATAGAGATAACCCTGAAAGATAAGCAAAAGTTTTCTATTAATAATATAAAATATTTTCTTGAATTTTTGATATGCAAGGATTCCTTGTATGGCATATGAAAATAACTAACTAAAAAGCTTGAAAAATTAGGCTACATTAAAATAGGATCTTCTTTTATTTACATTTGCACTTTCACAAGTGTGGAAAATTCTGTCATTTTCACACTTTAATATATATGAAAAATAGCAAGTGTAAGTGCCAGAGTGCTCATGGAAGGCAAGAACTCTAAGTTTAAAAAATCAAACACAAAAAATGAACATCAACAACTTCGCAATGATGAGGACCAACTGAAACAATGACAGTTTAACTCCTGGTGTTTCCAGTGTTGTTACATGAAGCAAAGTGACACAGTTGAATGGAGCATGTGCTCTGGTTTCTAGTGACTGGGACTTGGAGGCCTAACCTGTGCTGGGACAGCCTTGGGACAAGCTGGCCCCACTTCGGCTACTCCCGTAGTGGAAAAGCACGGAGAGAACCGGATTTTGCTCATCACGTGGGGCTGCCTGGGCTCCCATAGTCTGCTTGGATGATGCTTCGGGTTTCAACCTGACTTCTTCCTAAGATAAGGGGATTTGGGAAACACATATTTTTCAAATCAGGTTTCCACGAGGAGTCACCCAAGGAGCATCTATCCCCAGCCACTCCTACCTTGGAGAACAGTGCTGGGGCCGGAGATTATGCCACCTGCTGTGGGTTCATGAGTTGTGGGCGCTCAGGGGAGAACAGTTAGTTTCTCAACGCTTTGCATTTATTCACAACACTCTAATAATAAGCTTATTTTCAGGAGCCTGGTTCTAAGTACTTAATTCTCAAGGCCTATAGTGCTGAGTTAGCAATAAATTGAAAAAGCTTATCTATTATCTATTATTCCTCTATTCTAAATTACTCAGGGTGCAACCCAAATATCCTCTATTAATTATCACTGAGTGTATCAAACTCTCCCTCATACTCTGGGGTCAATCGCCCTTCAGGTCACTTTATCCCTACAGGAGCTGCCGATTTGAACCCTACGCTTTCTCAGATTCTTGTATTTGCTTTTTATAGGTTTATCTTCTGGCTACTAAGCTGTTCATTGCTATTCTCAGTAGTAGCTTGGATGTCTCTACTTTCTCATTTGTTCTTTCTAATTGCCTACCATCTGAGATCTCATATAATCTTGATTGTTAGATTTGTGTGTAGACTGAAATAAAACAATAGAAGAGAGTTGGACTTTGTGTGAAATTAGAACTATTGATTTGAAGTCTTCATTTTGACTTCTCCCAAACATTTGAGTTTGTTAGTGATGTAGAGAAGTAACAGAGAATTCAAACAAATGAAAGTAGATTGCAAAAGAGACATTGAAAACTGTTGGAAGTTCTCAAAAAAACATGAAGAATATAAACACTTAATTATTGATACAACTGTAGGCATCTCTAGAAGCTCCTCCCTCCCATTAATGAGCAAAGGACACTACACAAAATGCAAGACTTCACTAAACTACTGTGCCTCAAAGGAAGGAATAACGGAGTACATTGTTTTCTTCGAATAGCAGTCTCCTCTGCTCAGGGCCGGTTTCCGCAGGAGGAGAAGGGGGGCCTCTCCACTCCAGAAAAGTGTCTTTCCGTCTGCTTCCACCACTCCCCACTCCTCCCCTTCATTTTTCAAAATGGAGAAAACATTAATCTAATTAATCATATTATAGAATATTTGAAGGCATATATACTATTCATGTGTAGACACCATCTGGATTTACTGTCCTCCCACCAACAGAGGACCCTGCAACTGTCTAGCTTATATGAAAAGACCAAGAAGGCCTTTAAATGGAAAACCCTGTTCTTCCCTCTCTTCTCTAGAAAAGGGAGAGAGAAAGCAAGCCAAGCCCACCACTGTAAGAAAGCTACATTGACTGCATTGTTCTCCATTTGGATCTTCAGTTTGCTGGCAATTCTATCAGCTTCTCCGAATATGCGGACAACCAGAGGGCTGTACTTTTTTCTGAATTGAGATTTAAACCTTAATGGGAAAAGTGGTCCATTTAGGCCTCCAGCCTAAGGCATGTGCCTGAATCTGCATACTAGAATTTGGTACTCCCCAATTGACAATGAAGTAACATGTTGATTCTCTTCCACTCACATTCCTTTTATAAAGCTCCCATTGCAAGAGAGGTGACTGGTAGGACAGGACTTGAGAATCCATTCATCCTTTAAGCAAATACCATTGAATATGTCATAATATATTCAAACCCCAACCTCACTTCAAAAACCTCTAACTATGTACATGAATTGCTTTACTGAGGATCTGCCATTGTAGAAGAAGAAGAGGAAGAGGAAGAGGAAGAAGAAGAAATGTTTAGAATAATAAATGATAAAAAGAAGTTTTTACATTTGTCAATCTCATTTAGAAGAATGATGCCATTTTGTTAATCTCTGCCTTAAGGTAAAATGCAAGGAACCCATAAACTACAGTCGGTGAAATACACTGTACCTTCTAATTAAGCTTGCTCAGTCCCTCTGCTTGTTCAATTTCCCTCAATTTCTTATAAAAAAATAACATTTTCATTAACCTATTTCACAGCAAAGTTGGAAGACCTTGTGACATAGTATATCTCCAGTTCAATAAGAGCATTCATTAAGATACAAGTTTCCAGAAGGCATAAAGTCCGTCCTGCATTGGGTTCTGTTATATGTAATGCACTTGCTTTTACAGCACCCCTGATTATGCCGATAACACAATGTCCAACAGCAAAACAGCGTGGTCACAGTGAGACTGCCTGGAAACTCACAGCTGAGAGATTGTAACTGTTGCCTGTTGGCTAGTACGGACTTCCAACGGGAGATACAAATGAATTGCGAATGTCGTCCCCACAGGGATGGGCTTTCTACAGGAAAGGGTAAGTAATGTTTTAGATTCCGGTCACAACCTGACAAAACACCATAAAAATAGATGTTCACATGTTGCTAAAGCACAGGGCATCCAAAAAGGGACTTCTTGCCATGAGAAAAATAAGTCACTGTATTAGAACCACAGTGTCCTCTAAAAATCAAAAACTGTTGCTCTGGGAAGAACTGCAACAGGAGGTGGGGTGAGGCTCCAGGGCGCGGATGCAGGGCCAGACGTTCTCTGGGCAAGCAGCTGCTGCGTGCTGATAGGGTGTTTGCAAAAGCAAGTTTCTCAGCGATGGGGAAGCCTGCATTCACCCAGGTCAAGAAAGCTATTTCTTTTGAACAATTCTGGGAACGGAGGAACAGAGACAGGGTCTTCCCCAATCTGAAGGGTTACAGGAAAACCCCAAATGTATGCTAGATGGCAGGAGAAATGGGACGAGGGAGTTAGCCACGCCTCGGACAGCTGCCAGGGTGGACCAAACAGCAGGAGTCATTTCACCTCTCTACTGCTCAGTGCCCCAGTACACGAGATTACAGGGTTAGATAATCACGCCAGCTTTTAGGTTGTGTGATCCTAAGCAATCACATGTGAATAAATACCAGAAAACCTTTACTATTTAGTAAGTTGTATCCCTCCATCAGTCTCCCTGTAGTAAAGGAAATGATTGACATACACAGCTTACTCAGACAAATAGGTGATGGCAAGAAAGCAGACAATCTCTCCAATCCAAGGACTACACTTTTGAAGAATATTAATCACTTTGTCCACGGGGAAAACTAAAATTACTAAAATGAAAAGATTAAGTAGAGAAACAAAACAAAAATAAAAACCGTGGTGCCAAGTTTCCATCTTTTAAAGATTCTAGCTGCTTTATGTTAAATAGTAGCACTCTCTAAAATTATTGTTCGGTCAAAATTATTAGTTGGTGGCACTTTCCATTGTTTCGGTGAGATTCTGCTGATCCCTGAGCATCACACGGTCCTAGAAATGGAAGGACATTAAGTGGCACGTCGTCTATCCCACCTGATGCTCAGCATCCCCACCAACAGGCCATTCTATGGCCCCCCTGTTTTAATTGTATAGCTCAGGCATGATAATCCTCTGTGTTTAAAGTATGAGATAGTGACTTACCTGACACAGGTAGCAATGCTCAAAATAAAGAGATGGGATCTCAACCCAAAACCCTAGCCTCACATGTGTAACGAAACTTTTGTAAGCCAGTGAGATGGAAATCCCCCAAAAGACAAGAAAAGGCCATTAAACCACACCCCTCTCCCCAACATAGAAACTCTCAGATCATTTCCCATTCATGAGACTTCTGTGTCCCAATGGAGACCCCTCTGAAGAGAACACCTTCTGCAGGTCAGCAAGGAAGCCGTGTGATCCCATGGCATGTTAGAGCCAATTGCTTTCACATTATTTCAAAATGAGAAGAAGAAACAGTTTAACCCCAGAATAAATTAAAGTTAACAGAACGGATGAAAGATCCATGCTAGCCAATTGAACTTCTTACCAGACAGGAGAAACGCAGATGGACTCCACTAAAAGCCACGAGCAGATACAACACTGAGGGACTGACGTGCTGAGTCACAAACCCTGCACCAGCTCAGCCGGTGGACGGCTTTCCGTGGTACCGTATCTTAGACCAACTTTAAACCAACTACAGGAATTATCTATCAAATGTGCCTAATAAATTCCCTGTTCCTCCTTCACAAAATCGTTTCTCACAACTATTTGGTTTCATAATAATGAGTTGTGGCTGTTTTCCTTCTCTGTGCTTATCTTTTTGTGTCTGCTTTCTTCTCTTCTGTCTTTCACTTGGTGAATAGTCATTGAGGACTAACCATGCATGGTCCTAGATAAAGACACTCAGTGAAGACATCGTCCCCGCCCCAGTCAGTTTCCCAGTGGCAGAGACAGACAAGCATGTAAATAAAACGTCCAATGAATTGTTAAGTGTGCAGTGACAAAAGTATCATACGGTAAAGTTAAGGAATGCAGAGGGATGACGAGGAAGTCTGGGGGAGGAGTGGAGGTCAGACACCAAAGGGGACAGTTACCCCAGGGCTGCGTATGGCGAGAAGAATTATGTGTTGTAGTCAAGCACTGGAGGCAGGCAATACATAATTTCTAATACAAATTACCCCGAAAAGTTCTCTGCTTATAAAACAGATTAACTGTAGCAAGTAATTTTCTTGGTTTCCTCTGATCCCTGAGTTGTTTCTTTTTTCCCCTCTCTTTTTGAAGCTCCAATTCCACTCAGAGGAGCTAGCTTGACACTGTCCCACAGCTGCCACTACTGTTTTCTGTGTTTTCCTTACATGCCCTAGTTTGATTAACATATCAATTTGCCTTCAAATTCTCAGATCCTTTAACTTGTCTCCACGTTACTGTTAATTTCATCAGATGGATTTGGTAATTTCAGTAGTTCAGTAATTTCCACTTGGCACTTTAAGACTGTGAATAAACTTAATTATACTAAAACATAGGCACGGGGCTGGAAAACTGAATGAAAAACTCTGAAAAACTGAGTACTGATTTTTGTTCATTTCTCTGAAAAGAAACTATTTCTACTGTAATTTTTAATGGTAACTATGGCTTCATCTAACATCTTTCTTCTTCAAGGAGGACCACATTTGCTTGCTAAACAACAACAACAAAAAATCCAAAATTTACAAGTTTCCAGCGCTAGATTTTGCATTTCTAACATGGGCACTAGAGGCGCTGCTGGTTTTAGAACAAAGTGACGTTTGTGGGGAGTGAGGAACTGACCTAAATGACTTTGGAAACAATGCCTTTACTGAATACTGTAAAAGTACAGACAAAAAGAACCACATATAAACATTGTACTCTAGTTACTAGTGATTGATTTTCCCACAAGGGTATGAGTTAGCAATTCTGAAACTACATGAATCAATTTTTATGAATATCAGTGCTTTCTAGCTGGCTTTTTAAAAAGCCCAAATACTTAATTTTAATACTTTTCCATAGGAAAAATAACTTTCAGGCCCCACCCTTCAAAAAATAGATCTATTATTTTGAGAGAATTTTTCATCCAAGAAAACTCAAAGAACTTTTCCAGAGCGAAACAGCAAGCTTTGTAATTGTTTTAGGATTGATTGCTGCGTGAAACGGGTCTGACAGTGTGCTGGTACAATACAAGGAATTTTTAGTAGTGAAGGAGTTGCAGTTTCTCATTGATTGTAATAAGTTTGTTGGGGTTTTTTTCCCTTTCATTGCTGTCTCTTTGTAGATAAAACGAGGTTTCTCATAAGCTCTTGTTTTTCAACATCGGTTTCTAGGAAATTTTTTCATCAGGAGGCCATGCTCAAGGCTAAATACAGCTCAGAGAAAAATACATCCTAAATAGTCTTTAAAAGATTTATTGTGTTGTGCTTAATGGGAAATACTGTTACTGTAGAAATACATTGTAAGGTGTAACCTTGAATGTTTGTTTACTGGGCTACTTGAAAATAAATGTAACAGCCTTATTTTCCAAAATAGATAAGCTGCTTTTCATCTGGTATCTAAGCAGTATTTTCAAAACAATTTTCTCAGAAATTAAGTACCTGCTTCAGCATCAGTTAAGTATTTTAAATTTATATTTATCAGTCAAATGTAAGCTATGTAGTTTGGAATATTTATCCTCTAGTACTAGAAACATTTTCTTAGTCTTATACAAACTACACAGTTCCCACTTTCCAAGACTGGGTGTCCCTGGTTTATTCCTCACTTTTAATTTTAAGTGCAAGTGTTTCTATTTGTGAAATTTTGTAGATATACAATGTGTGCACCAGAGGAAACTAGTGGCAACCAACCTCTGACACTGGCTTCTCTAATGTCACTTTGTACGTACAAACATGGACATAGAAACAAGCGTCAGAGTGGAACCAGTATGTGAAATGAAGACTTTCCACGTCCAGTGGCGTTGCCAATGGACAATGTGAAAGCAATAGGAAGTCCCGTGTGGTAGTCAAAACCTTGCAAATGTTTAGCAGTTGATGAAATAACACCCAACGGGACAGGCCTGGACTCAAGTTCATGCCCTTGACTCCATATGTGCTGACCAGGTGACGTAAGCATGAATATCCCTCATGGAGCCCTCTGTTCCCAGGCTTAGGCCTGGGCACTGCTTCGCTCAGGGATTTGCCCCCCAGGCAGGAAAGCAGGGGCCACCAGACCTGTGTCGTTCACTCAGCAGGCACTGCAATGGCAGGCACTGTGACAGGAAGCAGGTACAGTTGTGAACAAAACCACACACAGCTCTTGTTTAATGTGTCGTATCATCTAGTGAGGACGATAAATAATAATAACAGTTAATATTTGTGAGTTAATAATATAGAGTATAGCGACCATTAATAGTGCAATTAATGTTAATATATTATTATTATTATTATTATTGTATATAGCTAAGTTGCATTGAAATATTTTCCTGAAAAATTTCAGAAGACTTTAATTTGTCTAATTCTCACTTTCACCAGTGTGGTGACTACCATCATTACTGTCCCCCACAGAAAATCTGGGGCACACGAGTTTCCCAGGGAGTTGCCAGTTTCCAGCTGCCGGTAGGCTGGGATTCAGTTCCAGAGTAACTCACATTACCCTTCAATGCACAAGTGAAAACATATGCAGTTAATAGCTTAAGCTGGGCTCTAGAAAGTGAATGAATGAGGGGCCATAAAAGGGGGTTATCAGGATGGGATGTCCAGTGTATGTGTCACTAGCCAGAGGAACCCCTCTCAACTTGAAGGCTGAGAAGTAAGAAGCCAGAGGAAGGCAGAAATAAGAGCAGATGAAAAGATTCAGAAGCAGGAAAAACAATTGCCTGTGAGAGTCGTGGAAATGAGCACTTGGTTGTAAGGAAGTATGCATGAGAGGAGATGATTATATTGAGTCCAAATTGAGCAGGCAGGCAAGTCCTGGGACCAATCTCTTTATACTCAGCAACCCCCTTCCCACCTACACAGAAAATCACTCGCTGTGCTGTCCTTGCAGAAGGGCATTATGCGTTTGCATCACATGAAGCAAAATAAAAGGAGGAGTACAGTCCACTGGCGGAGTGTGTAATTCCCACAGCTGTTTCAAACCTTGGAAGCCTTTGAGTTTGGGGAGATCCAAATGTTTTCAGGATAACTTACTGATCCTATTGATGCACTAGGAAAGTATGACCATATCTCACGTGAAATTGCTACTCATACCCATAACCTTATCTGCCTTTAAGCCATTTGGGTTCCCCTTAAATACATCTAGCTTATTCCCAGTTCCGTGCTTTCGAGTATGCTTTCATTCATTCAAATATACTTGTTAGTGCCCCCTGTGAGCCAAACACAGTACAAATCCCAGGCGTACAGGGATGATCAAGGCAGGTCTGATTGCCGCTCTACTGGAGTGTTAAGCCAATGGGCAATGGACAGTGAAATGCATGACTGAGATAAGTTATAAAAGGGGAATAAAGTATTGGGAACACATACCAAGGGGAAACAGAGACAGAGATTGTCAGAGTGAGGTAATACCTAAGCAGAGATCTGCAAAAAGAGTGGAAGTTAGGAAACGGTTTGGGAAAAACGGTGATGTAGCTCAGTCGTGGGCAAACAATTTGCCCTACACCCTGTTTCTCTTTTCAAGTAAAATTTTATTGAGATACATTTATGGTCATTTCCATTTGCTTATGGCTGTTTTCGTGCAAACAGTAGCAGTACTGAGGATTTACAACAATTACTATATGACTCCCCAAACCTAAAATAGTTGCTATCTGACCCTTTACAGGAAAATTTTGCTGACCCTGGACTGAATACATGGGAAGGTATGGAGGTGAATGAAAACGGAGAGAACACCCGAAGTACAGTAACACGATAGCCTGAACTAGAGCAATAGAGATGAAGTTTCTCGCCTCTTGCCCCACCTCCCAAAAAAGATGTTAAAATACAAAATTGTTTTGGAAGTAGAAGCAACAAGACTTAGTGATTCGATGAATGTTGGAGACCCGATTGATAGTGGTAGACCTCCATCAGAATTCAGGTATAAAGTCAGTAAAGAGTCTCATTTGTGGGTATTGATTTTAGAAGAAAAACTATTGGCTTAAATGTGTAGTTTTGTAACATACCACTTATCAGCATGTGGATGGTAAATGAGACCATGAACATCAATAGAATCATTCATTCACACCTAGAGAGGTAATGTGTAGACGAGGGTCCGAAGCCAATCCTAAGACAGAGCAACACTAAAGAATTGGGTGAGGGAAGATGAGACTGTGGAAAATAATCAGGGTAATGTGTTGACTTTAAAGACAAGGGAACAACAGACTGTTTCAATAGGCATGGCTGACCTTGTTAAATGTTCGGTGTGCGTGGTGTTTTATTAAGGGGTGCCTGTAGGGTCTGCAGCTTTGGAAATGAGTGACATGGAGCAGTATCGGACAGAAGGACAGGAAAGCTATCGGGCAGGTGGGATGACAGTCTGGCTGATCCCACAGCAATCTCTGGAGCTCAAATGGCCTTTCAGACTGTCCCAGTTTCATCTTTGCTGATTCCATCACTGTCTTTTCTGAACTATTTTTATTTATAACTTTTTTCCAAGTTATGCCAAGATTTAACTGTTTCTTTATATATCAAGTAATTCTTACAGGATGTTGGACATTGTGATAATTATTTTATGAAGAGTCTGAGTTTTTTATTCTTACTTTATAAAAAGCAGAATAGAACTGTCTTTTTTCACATAGTTGAATTTATTTGTTAATAGACTTACTCATTTTAGAATTTGTCAGAGTTTTTTACTGTAGTCCTTATTCCAGGGCTGGCTTATCTCTCCCACTAAAATGTGGCACTTCTGGTCTCTTAATGCCAGTGTTTGACAAGGTCTCTCATTAGAGTTTTGTTGGCACTTAAATGTCTTAAAGCCCCTTTGAGATCTGGGAATAATTTTTATTACAGATTCTTATAATTGCTCTATGCTAGTTCTCCTACAACTGGGTTGCTTCTAAAATAGAATTAAGTTCAATTGGTTCTTCTAGAACCAGTCTTTTCACAGCTTAGTAGACAAATACTCCAGATGATCTCAATAAATACTTGTTGACGTGTTTTCTTGCACACAGAACTCCACTTTCCATGTCACTTTGCCCCCATGGTTTTCAGCCATATCGTCTTCCCTGTGTCTGATCTCTGTCTCTTCAAGACAGCGATATTTCTGTAATCTACTTAAATTCCCCCTTTCTGCACTGGCGTTCAGAAAGTGAACTCAGCCCGAAAGCCAGGGCTATCGAAGGACTCACATCGTTTGTTTCCCATGCCTCAGGGGTCACAGTCTTGTTCTATCTACTGCTCAATATCTGACAACCATTTATATGTTTTATTTAATTTTCTAGTTGTTACTTTGGGGAAAGAGTTGCAGTATCAGTTACTCCCTCATTAGATATCGAATGTAAGAATGAAAGAATTTGAAAGATAGTTCCAGAAAAAATCTATTAAATATATTTTCAAAATGTATATGGATATATGAACATATATATATATATATATATATGTGTGTATATATGTGTGTATGTGTGTGTATGTGTGTGTATAAACATATATATATGAAAGGTCAAAATTGGAAGTATGTGGGAGTGATTTTATTAAGGCTGGACTTAACTTAGTTTTCCAATTTCAAATATAGACTCATAGCTTCTCCTTAGAAAAGCCTTTCTTAATGCAGCTGTCTGTAAGATGGAAAGTTCTTCTAGAACGCCATTGAAGAGTAATAAAATAAATGAAATCAGCAAATACTGAGTACTATAAAAAGAAAGCACAAAAGGAAAAGAAGGTCATCGATAACATTAACCCACATTTATTTTCAGCTTGTTAATACAGAAAAAGCAAGGATAATATTTATAATAAATAAGTCCTATATAGTGTTTAGGAGGATAGGGATAAAAGAGAAATTGAAAACATATCTCTTATTTAGTAAATAAAAATCAAATGTAAAAACATGCTCATTAATCAAAAGTCAAAATGAGTGTAAACTTTGTAGAGCTGTAAGATTCTTTTCCTTTTCTCTATCTCTTTATTGTAAGAAAGGGTTATTCATTTTTTCCTGTACAAAGTTAGAGACATTCTAGTATTCACTGGAGAATCCAGATATTTCTAAAACATCCTTCCATGGAATTCCCCATAAATATTGTTTTGTTTAATGTGTGTATAGTGCCCTTCACTTAAAAAAAAAGCCCTAACCACATGAAAAACAAAAGGTATTAGTAATCAAAATATTTAAATACACAAAATGAAAATGTGTAAGATTCGAAACCTGGCAGAACTTTGTGAAGAATGTTCTCCACAGTGTTTAAGTATGTGATTATCATTGCCTACAGTGTTCGTTACAACAGCAAGAGGCAAAGCAAAAGCTTAAAATGGGGCTCCTGTGGCTGAAGATTCTCAGCTCCTCCAACCCATTCGATGTCACCATGGTTTTCTAATATTTCTGAAAATAAGATCTAACAAATGCTGAACAGCACAGGGGAATAATTTCATAAATGAAGTTTCTGATTATCACCTGTGATCACCTCGAAAATGCATAATTTATAAAACACTCACTTTAAAAGCATCTGTAACACACTTTCTTTCTGCCTGTTTCATAATTTCTGTGGAACTTACAAGATATGTGAACGCACACAAGTCTGTTAAAAAAGAAAAACAGAATCTGAGAAAGGAAACTTTCAATGAGGAAGATTGGCAGAGGAAACAGGAAATGGGCAGACTGAGTAAGCAAGTACAGTTTTTCGATGTTGAAAGAGAAAAAAATAAAGAAGAGGGCAAAAATAAAGGCCTGCATAACAAATAGGGAGGGACATAAAAATCAATGAGCCATTGATAATGGGTTATACATGACTCTATTCTTTAAAGAGAAAAATGAAGAAAAAAAATTGGGGAAATTGGGAAATAATAACAGCCTGGTTAAATTTGTTATTGATGAAATGTAGGCAAGAGGATGCTGCTTGTGGGAACTGAATAAATAGCTCCCCATCCAGTTGGGAAGGAGTGTCTGATGAGGTAGCGCTACAGTGGATTATCATCCTGTTCCAGTTCAACATCATTCTTCATGACACAGAGGGAGTGAATAATACGTGATTGAAGATCGCGTAGGAGGTGACTTTACAGTTGCTGCTGGAAATACTGCAAATAAAACAGAACCATAAAGCAATGGATTTAACAAAAAAAACCTCTTCTATGCCAAACCTGAAAGGAATCCAAGAATATTAATGGAAGAAGAAGACATAAATATAAATACATATATATATAAAGCCAAATTGATATCAGCATGTAATTTGTTAACTAATTATGTGTACATTTCCTTTACCCTTAGAATCTTACAGAGAATAGATCCTTATAGACACCACACAAGCATCACCTGATGTCAGAAAAGTGATGCCTCTTCACAGTGGCTACCTAGACCAGGGAAGCCCAGGTCCAGTCCTCAGTTCTATAGATGTTATAGTAACTTACCTTTCATTAAGTAGCAAGTCAAATAATCAAAGGAACCCTAAAGCTCAATATTCCATGGCTCTTTTTATGAAGTATAAGGAGGAAGAGAAATTACCTAAGGAAAACTTTTATATGACCGTCCAAAAATGGGGAAAATTAGAGAAAGTGATAGATAGCAAGAGAATGAATGGATGACAGAGTTTCAAGAAGGAAGTGGTAACCTGGGCTAAATGACACAAAAAGGTCAAATAAGATAGGAAAGAAGCATTGCTATTGAATTTGGCAATTGGGATGTCACCTCTTAGAACTGACAGATAGTTTCTGTGCCACTGCTGAAGCACAATCTAGGTAGCCTTGATGGATGAGTGACTGGTTGTTAAGAAAATAGAGCAGATATAAACTATTTTTCCAAGAAGGTAAATCCTGATGAGAAAAAGTGAAATAGGGTGGTAACAGGAGAAAGACGTAAAGGATAAAAAATGATGTTTTCAAATCAGAGGTATTTGATGAAAGTAAAGAATAGACAGGAAGAAAGGACCTTATTATTGAACTACTAATTTTTTGACTCAGGTCCAGGATACCTGCTTTGTGAGCTTTCTGCTTGCTCTTTTTGCTGTGCCCTCTCTGAGGTCGCACATGACCTAGTCCATACCTCGATCCTGCCACTTTCCATGGTGTGTTCTATTATCTTTGTCTATTTCACTAGACTGAGTTTCTCTAGAGCACAGATTATGAGTGTGTCCTCCATCCCATCATATTTAAATGATAAAGCGTCTCAATAAATGAATAAACTAATGCAAAATTTATAAGGTTTTCCAGACTCTACAGAATTCCTGGCTAACACTTCAGCTCAAAACAGAGATATGAATTCTGGCAAAGCAACAACAAGAAACAACCTGAAACAGCAATAGGGCATCAGAAATATGAAACACAGAATGTGGATCCAAGACTGAAAAAGGGGCCACGGTAAGGAGAAAAACTAAAGCAAACCACCAGGAAAAAAAATGACCTTATAAAACATCGAAAATCACAGATCTGGAGGATAGAAGCTAAATCACAAGAACTTTTGAAATTCTGAGCCTTCGTTTCCTTCTTACATCAAAACTCCCCAAATATGTAAGGGAAGGTTCATAGGCCAACAACTGATACAATTCCATTTTCAGCCAGAAAAGCTAAAAAGAAATTTGCTTCTTTAAATATTATATAAGTTGAAAGAGGTGTAGGACTTATTGAGACCCTCTTTCCACTGATCTAACAGGAGGAAGAGGAAAAGTCATATGGAGAACATGAATAGGTGTTTTTGAAAAGACACAGTTGGTAACACAAGGAACAAAAAAGAAATCTGTAAAGTGGTTTAGATCAAGATGTTTAATAATGGACTTACTGCAAAATCTTGTGATCCTTTTCATTCTAGTTCATGCTAAATAGTTGGTAATGAGGAAGTTAAGGTCCTTGCCAGCAACAGAGCGTTCGACACACCGTAGAGTCATGTACAGACACTAAGCCATGTGCAGTATGGCTCCATGTTCTTCAGGCTTTTATCATCCTCCTGGTGCACTGGGCATCACAGGAGAGTTAATGGTGCCGAATTGCAGATCAGCCACACCACTCAATGAGCTGCTGGTCAAAATCAGCCACAAGGAAGGGATATACACAGTCTGCTAACATAAGAGTTCCCCTAAGACACTATTTGAATTATTAGCAAAAAAAAAAATAAATAAGGTCATAACTCCTGTTGGTCCCCAAGGCGAACATTAAATATCATCTGACAAAAAAAGTATAGGTGTGTTGTGTATATGAACAAAAACCATCATTCTTTGACATTAACTCCAATTACTATTCACAACGAGCTAGCTGTCTTAGTGAATTCAGGCTCCTGCCACAAATCACCATAGGGTGAGTGGCTTATAAACAACAGGCATTCACTCCTCACACTCCTGGGGGCTGGAAGTCTAAAATCAGGGCGCCAGCCTGTGTGGGTGCCAGCAAGGCCAACCTCTCCCTGCATCCTCCCATGGAGGAAAGAGAGCTCCCTGCTGTCTCTGCTTTATAGGCGCTGATCCCACTCTTGAGGCTCCACCCTCATGACCTACTCACCTCCCAAGGCCCCGCCTCCTAACACCATCTCGTTGTGGGGCAGGAATGAAACAAGGATTTGGAGAAACACATTCAGTCCATAACAGTAAGTATCGCCTGTGTCAAGGAATAGTCAAATGAAAATTTGGTTAACTAATAAATAAGGAAGAATTCAAAAGAATACTTTATTAAAATTATTACGTTTTTGCAGTTCTGACAAGAAATAAGACTCTTTTTCTTTCCCTCTGGTTTACCAGCACAATGTTAATCTTTGTAATTTCATTAGCAACAAACTTGTAACCACGACAGGCTAATTTTTATGTTTACATACATTTTTATTGCAGTTCTGAAATTACAGAAATCTACCTGATGAAATAATTTTTTAAAATTCCATATGATGTGGAATTTTTGAGAATGTGGTAGGATTCTGGGTAACCTTATTTTTAACAGGACTGTTCTTTCCTTAAGTCCACCTCTCGTAGCACTTGAAGGGGGTTAGGACAAGGGACCCCAGCCTCCCCAGGATACTTGTCAGGTACCATCTGAGTCTTTACAGAAAGGAAGGAAGGAAGGAAGGAAGGAAGGAAGGAAAGAAGGAAGGAAGGAAGGAAGGAAGGGAGGGAGGGAGGGGGGGGAGGGAGGGAGGGAGGGAGGGAGGGAGGGGGGAGGGAGGGAGGGAGGGAGGGAGAGGGGGGGGAAGGGAGGGAGGGGGGGAGGGAGGGAGGGGAAGAGAAGGAAAAAGAAAAGAAAAAGAAAAAAACAAAAATTACTGAGCACTTCCAGGTAACAGGAAAAC
This sequence comes from Desmodus rotundus, assembly GCF_022682495.2. Taxonomy (NCBI): domain Eukaryota; kingdom Metazoa; phylum Chordata; class Mammalia; order Chiroptera; family Phyllostomidae; genus Desmodus; species Desmodus rotundus. The sequence continues at coordinate 106,118,044 of NC_071396.1, read as the reverse complement.
AACACAGGACAAGAATGGAAACATTTATCTATACAAAACCAGGTTCTTGGCATAATTTATGACAGAGAACACCTAGAATTTAACTAACTACACATTTTTTTTAAATCTCTTAATCCAGGCTCACGCTCTCTTTGCCGCACCCCATCCTCACCTCATGACAGGCTTTGCTGAGAGCAAAGACAAATGGAGAGAAACTCAGACAAGAGAACAGGGAAGACAATGACCGAGCCAAGGGATGATCGGCAGCCATTGCCAGAAATACCGGCTCCACCCTAAGTCTGAAAATACAAAACCAAGTGACCAGGTGCCATAAAATATAAACAAAGGGGAGGCATTTAAAGGTGCACATGGTTTGAAGGGGCTGTCTTCAAAACACTTGGTTCTATGGGAGACAAATGCAGGCAGGAGGGAAAACATTAGGGTCCTAAAAGACAAAACAATACCACAAAAATCAGGGGACTCCTACTCCTCTCCCTACCACTTAAAAAAAAAAAAAAGGAAACAAAAACATGCCACATTTTTCTGGAGTTTGCTATGCTGGTCGTAGGAAACCAGCAAGATTCAAATTAGTACCCTAAATGAATTAGTGGTATCGCACTGTTATTAATTCACTGGTTTCAATAATTGCACTGTGCTCATGTAAGCTGCTAGCAGTAGGACTAGCTGGGTGAATGATATACAAAAGTTACAACTCTCCAGTAAACCAAAATGATTTCAAATAAAATGTTAAAATGAGTGTTGTACACACACACACACACACAAATTACTTATGCAGTTACTCGTATTCTAGAAAACAGCATTGCCCATGTGCTTGTCTGAAAGGAAAAACGGTGAGTGTCATATCCAGTGACCTAATAGTGGCTGCCCCGTGAGTCAGCACCGAGAAACCACCACCCCGAACAGGGAGGCACAGCTTGGGCAGGCGGCCTAAACTGAATTTGTGTGAGAGGAACTCATTTCCTCACCTCTTACTTATCCCCTTGCTTTGACTCAGGAAATCTGGGCCAGAGCTGGTTCTTCGCTTGCTTCTGCCCCAGCTCCTGCGGAGATACTCAGAACTACCGCTGTCTCTTTTCGGACTAACCCTCCTAAATCTCAGGCATTCGACTTTCTCTGGGCCACCATTCCCTTTGCTCTAGATTCTGCCTTCCCAAAGGGCTGCTAAGATGATCTCAAACCAGCAGTAAGTACAATTACTAGGTGATGTGCTTCTGTAAGAACCGCCCTGTAGCCCCTCTGTGAGCCAACTGAGACATGCGAGGGTTCCTCAGCGTGAATACGGTTTGGCTTGGAGGCTATGGATTAATTAAAATTTAAAGAATAAGAACAAAAATAGCGAAGTTTGACTTCGTGTGAGGCTAAGAGCTTCCTGCCGCTCCTATGAGGGAGGTAGTATTCCCATTCTCATTCTAGAGACAGGGACACCGGGGCACAGAGAGCTCGGCGACTTATCCAAAGTCACACAGTTATTAAACCGTAGACATTCGGAGACTTGAACCCGGGCAGTCATATTTCAGAGTCCAACAAGCCACTGTGTTTCCACAGTCCACCACTGCATGCTGTTTCCCAAGCAGTATTAACATGCACGCTTCTTTACCCCAAGAGATGACTGACATGTCAGTGGAATTGCAAGGATATTTCTAAAACCATATGAAGGAAAACATGTTGCGGGTTTGGAGGAGCACCTAAGGAAGAGTTTGCTTTCACAGTATTATGGATGCTGGCTTGTTGTTGACAGACATAGAATTGGGTCAAGGACAGGAAGCAGTGGACGCGGTAGGAGAGGAGAGGAGAGTACGTTTTCTCAGGGCAGAAGCTTTGGACCTCCGCTGAAGGATGGGAAGAACTAAACGTAATGAAATTAAGCCCTGGAACAAGCAAATTCCAGGAGGAGACATCCCATCCCTCATGGCACCCTGAAGAATGTCTGAAGCACTGTCTCTTGGAGCACCCGTGACCTTGAGCTGGCACTACTGGGAGGCACGTGAGATTACCTTGGAAGGAACTGATTTCACAGTGGAGGCCTGCAGCCTCCCCCACACGTGGCTCTCTGTCCATCTCACTGTTGTCTGTGGCCAGCACAGGGAACAAAGGTTCAGAGTATGACGTCTGCCTCACTACTCAAAGGCATGATTTCCATTCCGGGGTGAAGAAGCCGAGGGGCAAAAGCCTTCGATGGCGACTCTTTCCGACCCTGCTCAGTGCTCAAGCCTTGACCCTGCACTTTGTCTTCATCTCTGGTTAGTGTTTTAAAAGATTTGATTATGTTTGTTTTCCCTTGGTCCACTTTTTGCATATATTCTTCACAGGGGGTTCCTATGAGGAACTGTGGCAGAGGAAGTTCTTTCCACTAATGGCTCTGAAAGTTGTTAACTTTAATGGATCAGAACTGGAGGTGGTTTAAACTCGGTGGTTTCAGGTAGCAGGGGAATTGAGCAAAAGACTTTTTAGGCTCCGTCTGCAACTCCGGAGTTCAAATCGCATTAATGCCGTTTGATGAAATCCACTGCAGGAACAGCCCAAGCCGAAATCCTGCCATTGCCCTGTGCTCCCAGGCTTCCCTGCCAGGGCGGCTCATCCATTTTTAAATAGACTCAGATTTGGGTAGCTCTGCCTGAAAATCAGAAGGACTCTGTACCACTACTGTTCATGAACACTGCATACGCAATTATGTTTTCTTCTCAAAAATTATTTCACAGCAAGATGGATTTTTCTGTGTACGACTTTTTCAGCTGGGTCCTGAGGTGCCGAAGGTGAACGTTCCTTTGACAGCCAGGCTTTCTATGATAGAAGGTGGCCCCTGGGTCCCGATTTTTCCCAGGAGGGCTGAGGTCACCCAGCTCTGCCAGCTCTCCTGGACCCTTGTTCTGCAATAAAGGCTTCTCCTAGGCTTGTGTCAGCTCTGCCAAGGAATATGGATTGTCCTGCGTAGAAAGTGTAACAAACTATAGCAGGTTCTTTCCTGGCAGGAAGCCCCACTCATGCCAAAGTAGGAAAACGGAGGACTTTGGGGGAGAGGGAAAGGTCATTCTTCTCTTCCTGGGATTACTGAACTGCAGAGTTTAGGAAGAATTTTCCATGCTTAGGCCCAGCCTTTGGAAAAGAACACAGACCCATCAAATCCTGCCTAACATGCTTTAACTCCCCAGCAGTCTGCCTGGTGGCCATGGCCCTGTCGTTCTTCCTCTGGGAAGGTGAGGGCTGGAGGGAGGGACAGTCACCCATTCCTGGGGTGGACAGCTATGTGGACATTGGGAGGCTGAGAATGCTCTAGTGCCCAGTTCCCTGACCCTTAGCCCCAGCAGAGCCAACCAGGTCCCCCTGTCTGCAGAGACGCATTTGTGTTTAAGCCACCGGTCTGTGGGGCTGTGTTGTGACAGCGACCTAGCAGACGAATACCACGGCGATCCGTGCAGTAATAAATTTGAGTGATGTGATGAGAAACCGAAATGCCGTCACACCTCTTCTTACCCCCGAATCTGTCACACAAGCTCCGAAGTGGAATTGAGTCTTTCCATTACTGCTGCAAGTGAGCTAAGAAGTCATCTCGGGGCAGGAAAGAGCAGAGAGCGACATCCACAGCAGCTCCCTAAGTGACTCTCGGGGACTGTTCCACCCCGGGGGCACTAACACAAAAGCTTTTGTGCCTCCCAAACTGCAGAGTGCCAAGTTCCACCCCGGCCACAAAGCGCAGGCCTGGAAGGGGCGCCTCCTGCAGCTTCTGCTGTTTCCCTTTTCAACCTGTTGCCTTGGGAATTGAGGGAGGATTGACTCTGAATTTTTCTTCTTTTTTTTTTTTTGACTGAATTTTTACTTCACATTTATTGCTTTGTAAAAGCTGTCGGGCAGATCAGAAAGTCTGTTGCAAAAATGTTACAGGAAGACTTGTCGGTATGAAGAAAAGAGTATTGTGTCATAAAATCACAGTTGAAATCCTACATCCTTGCAAAGATTCTCAGTCATTTTTTGTGGGACAGCAATAACACACTAAAGATGTCATCGTCCTTCAGGAAATACAAAAATTAAACGCTCTTAGCTTACTTTATCACAAATGCTGTAAAGACTCTCATGATGGAAAGAGCTTTGGATAGTGAGTCAGGAAACCCTGGCTTTTGCCTCAATTCTATCACAATTTAGGCAAGTTCCTTGATGTTCTTCATTCTCAGGAGCCTCTTCTGTACAGAGGATAAGTTGTTCACAACCACAGGGTTTCCTTACTGCTTTAAAAGGTTTCTATTGCCATGTTCACATTTGTAACAAGCACCATCATTGAAGGCTGGATCATGTATTCATAATGAAACTCTTCCCTTCTTCTCTTTATCACACAGACAGGGAGGCCTGCCAGAGGACACCCTTCCTCCCCAGTTACAGGGCTTCTGATCTCAGCAGGGAACCTGCATAGTGGGGACATGTCATACCTGAAGTGTGACCTGTATTTTCAGTGTACTTCTCAGGACAATGACAATCAGTGTCTCTCCACTAAGTCTTTATTGTTCATTCATTGATTCCTGCCCATACTCCACTCATTCATTCACTGAACAGACATTGCATGAATCATTTACTGTCTACTAACTTGAAAAATCAGTGCTCTGGGTAGAAACTAAAAGACTTGGAGACATTATTCCTGACCATAAAGACTAACAGAAGAGTCAAGGGTAAAGGAATAGAGGAAGGATCGACTGAGTTGACCAGGTCAGAGTAGTGGTAATGAGTTTCATGGTGCTTTAGTATAAAACAGAATGTGTCAGTGGCCAGCATACATGACTTTAATGCCTTAAATACATTACGCCTAAAGCTTGGCAGTGGGACTAGACTGCTTGCTTAGTGGAGACTAAGCGTCCCACATATGCCAGAAAGAGGTAGAAGAAGCTGGCAACCCAACAAGGAAGATGATGCTGCCGTGGCCAGGGCCTGAGCTTTCCTAACAATTTAACATCGTGTTTAGGAGGCTTGGGTAGTGTCTCCACAATGTGAGAAAGAAGGTAACAATACTAGATTTGCAGTAAAGGGTTACACACAGCTGCAGGAGCAAAAAGAAAGACTAAATCTTCCGGATTAATTAGAACTTCAGGTAGAAGGGAGCATTTTCCTGAAGCTTGACCCAAGCAGGTTTTTGACAAGTGGAGCTATAGTGAAAAGGCCATATGCGTGTGCCTGTGTGTTGAGAAAATCAGCAGACTTCAGGGAGGAGCAGTAGAAAAATTATGTTATGCTGGAAACACAGACTCGAAGAAGGCATTGAAGAGATGATTAGAATGTATATATTTATACAGGCCAATGGGAAAGAGTTTCAATGATGATAATGTTTGATAGTATAAAACACTGAAAAGTAATCAAATAGGTCATGAACTAAGAATGAGCCACACAATTTTAAGAAGTATGTCTTTTGAGATAAAATTTGTGTTTTACATTTGCTGGGAAATGAATAATTTAATCACATATGTGAGGTAATACTTTCACCATAGTTGCCATTTAAAGAAAATATGACTGGTGAATTACAATTTTTAGTTCACCTTTTATGCATATTGATACTTCTGTTTTTGATTCTTGTTCATTGGTTTACATTCTGGCTTTATGACTAATCAATGATTGTTTCAGGATCTAGCCCCGCCTACCTCCAGCTTTGTCTTCATTTTGTCTCTGTCCCCACTTCATACACATTGTATGTTCCATGAATTCAAAATTTGTTATTATTCCCAAAAGCACTTTTCTCCTTCCCACCTCCATGCTCCCCCCACCTAGAAGGTACTTCCCAAATTCTAAGTCTTATATAAAGCTGAACGTCACCTACCACAAATACTTCTTTAAATGCATGTGCTTCAAACACCTAATAAATATATTACTTTAAATTGTTAATACAAAGTATTATAATTATTTCCATGATGTAGATGTATTATCTCTTGTGTTTTCAAACACTGGAGTTTAAAGATACTTACTAATTAAAATATGATAGTTATCTAATACAGGGATTAGAGTTTAACTGTATCAGCCCAAATTTATTGCATACTCAGTAGATTACTTTATATTATTGATATTAGTGCCGTAAAAGAGTATCTTCCTCCCTATAAAGGGCCTAAATGTGCTGAACTGAATTCACATGATGATTGATTTTACAGATTTGTCACAGTCATTTGGCATGTGCTTATGAAATACCTTCTTTAGGAGGTGGGGAGACAATTGCACTTGTCCCCTGAAAGCTGGCTAAAAACCCACAGTGAGGGTCAGCTCAGCAAGTCCCGGCACCTGTTCTATGTCCCCCACCAAGACAAGGCACCAGCTGTCCAAGAGCTAATAACATGTGCAAATTTTCATGCGGCATCACTGCCTCTAAAGTAGACTTTCTTTTTATGAGACAAATAATCAGCACATAACACACCAAGTCTGAAATCCTAGAATAACTTTGAATCCACATGAGAGATGTGGACAAAATAGCTGCAACAACATTATAAAAGTACATACAACTCAAAATGCACATTTTACATGTTCTTTTAAAAGAATACACTTACCAGATTTCCTCACTGACTAGTGTTTGAAAGTATTAAAGACAATAATAAATTTCGTCAAAAGCTCTAACATACCAACTTAATAACTTCCCTCCTCTATAAGCTATGTATACAAACAGAGGGTGAGTTACTAATGAGAAATGAAGAATAAATTCATGAGCAAAAAAATTTTTTCTTACTATTACTTCATTTTTCTTAAGATGAATTGTTTGCAAAGATGTCAGCACTCACCTCAAGCAATTGATTTTTAAATTCCAGAGGAAAAAAAATCAAAAGATATCAACATACTCTCCAATCTTATATAACAAGAGGCAGTATTAAAGGAAACAAAAAACAGATCTACTTTATTATCAGAAGGATCTTACTCTGTTCAGGATTCTACCACTAAGTGGCTGTGAGACCTCAAATGAGTTATTTCTCTCTCAGATTTTTATCTAGAAATTAAACTAGGATATTTCTATGTTTTTGGTCCCCAAAGCTTACCTATCCTCAAATTTAGGGACATCCTTAAATCTCACAAAATTTATCCCCTTTCCTATCAATTTCTTGAATGTGAAACCATCTGCAACAAATCTACCTGAGAAATTCTACACCAATAACCCTCTCTCTGATCTTCTCATCCTTCCGATTCTTCCATGATTTAGCTCATACTATTTCTGCTCTGCTTGAAAACCTACACATTCCTGACTCCTGCATGCTTTGCTAATTTATCAACTCCTGCGGGTATCTCTTCCTTCCCTGCCCCACCTGGATCATTGATTCTACTTCTTTTCCCCTCAAGTGTCCCAATTACCTTGCAGTTTTTATTATACTGCACTTTCCTAGGAAAGCTCTAACTCAGAGTCAAGGCCAATTCCAGGCTTACCATTTGCAGATGTGGCGGGCTGTGGTTTATTGGATGGTTTTACATAACTGTGCAGTTTGCATCCCCAAGAAATTGGGGGCTTCATTCTGATTACTTGCTCTACGCCATCATTCCCTTCCATCCCCTTCTATGAATATTCCAACATGTCACAGATGTCTGATGCTTAGTATGAAAACCCTCTTCCTACAATTATTGGCAGAAAACGTATTTCATTTATTAAATACAAACATGAGACTGTCAGAGTCCATTTACACCAGCTACCCAGAGCCCTTTGGACAAGCCAATCTACATCTACACCTCAAGTCACCAGTGGTTCTCTTCACGCCTCGGATTCAGCTCTTTCCCTCATCACATCAATGCTGACAGAGCACTCCACTCTCTGTTAATCACCGCATCTTCCACATTCCCCTCCCCACTACTTCTTCCTCTTAGTCTCTAAATGTACTCAAGCTTCTGCTAGCCCACTCCTAGCCAGCTGCCACTCAGTTTACGAAGCCCACTTTCATATGCAGTTAAAGAAAGCTTTGTTGCCGCACCCCATGCCCTGGTGGCTGGCTGCTTCTCTTTCCACAGTACTGAAACTGCTTGGGTAGTCATTGGTGGTCTCCTAATTTTGAATCCTAAGGAAATGTCACTTTCTAAGTGGACCAAGCTTATCTCCTGTGGTTGTGAATGCTGCTTACTTTTTCATTCTTGACCCCTGTTTTCTTGGTGGACATTATGCTACACTATGCACTACATTGACTTTTGGGGAGTGGACTTTCTGACATTTTATTCTCTTCATCAAATGATTCCCCTTTTTACAAGTGTTCCAGATTCTTGTTCTCATAGTGTTAATCTTTGCTTCACTATTATTCTGACTGGATAATATCCTGGGCCATGCCATTTATTCTTATAGTTTAAACTACCACAGACATATCGAGAAATTCCACATTTATTTTTCCATCCCAGACCTCTCTACCAAGCTTTATATTGAGACCAAGTGCCTTGCATAGGCATCAAAATGAATCAGATAATCAGTTTCTCATCTTTCTCTTTCACCTGACTTTTCCTTTATTATCTCTTTCTTTATCACACAGGTGTTTTTGTATTTTCTGACTTTTAAATATATCAAAATTATTGTTTTTATAATTCGCTTCAAATATTTTTAATTGTCTGCTTCTCTCCATCTTTACTAATAAATTTAACACAGGGTACGATCATCTCTCACTTGGCTAATTGTGTACATTTCTAATTGATTTCCCTGTTTTGTTCCCCCCAAATCTGGTTTGGTTCTCCTCAAATCTGTTATCCACATAATTGCTGGAGGGAGTTAAAACCTAAATATGTATAAATATTTAGCCCTATGATTATGATAATCTGCATATATTTCTGCATAGCTAGTAAGGGAATTCTTCAAGGCAAGAAATTAAGCTTAATTATGTGTGTATTATTAGAAGAGCATAGGGCACATGACAGAAAATAAACACAATGGAAAGATATTGAATAAAAACAGTAATGTCATTTTTCTTAAAGAAATACTAAAACTATCTTTCTTTTGAGGGAAGAAATATTATAATTTCAATAAATTCAACTTAGTGTACTCACTCAATAAATATCTGTTGACTACCAACTCTGCAGCCAACCTCGGTGATACAACACGAAGACCACAACCTCAGTCTTTGAAGGTTAATCCCTGATGGAGGGTACAGATGAAAAAGATACATGGAGAAAGTTCAGTGATGGATTGTAAGAAATGGAATGAATGGTGGCTGCAATTTAAAATGCTGTAGACAGGGCACGTATCTTTGAAGTTTGATTCTAAAAATTAAGTTCGTTGAGGGAGCAGGCCAAGTAGGCACACATTTGAGAGCATGTTACTGGGGAGGAAACAAAAAGTACTATGACCCAGAGAATAGAGTTTTCCGGCAAGTCTGAGGAGAGTAAAGGAGAAGATTGGAGCAGATTTAGTGAGTGACGGGATATATGTGGCCAAAGTGATAATAGACATAATCAATGCCACAGAGTTTTAGGACTACAGAGGAATGACAGTCTGGAACAAGCAGAACAAGGAAGACATTTACCCAGATTTGAGTCCTGTGGGATGAGGGCTGAGGGAGACCAAGCGGTTTCCACCTGAGGACCTACAGCGGAATCAGCATCCTTGGGGGAGACTTCGGTTCCATTTACAGTGACTTGAAGGTAGTTTTTGGAGAACAGAGCATGAGAGTTTTACTTATGATGGACCATAAATTCCAGAGTGCTCACTGGAGAGGTTTTAGGAGTTAGTGAAGATGAAAGACCGAGACATACGAGAGAATATGCAGAGATGCGTAGTGATTTAAATGTGTACTGTGGGGGAAGCTTAGGAGTCTGGGACTCCTTGTGGTGATTGACATAAACAGGTAATGGGCTTAATGAGATTAGTTCTGGCTAATCTTGAAGGAGACGGTGGTAGCTAGGCTGTGACTATTTGGAAATGGTCCCACTTTCCTCCTGTTGATAGAGTTATGAAGGCCCAGATGGCAGGTTCTTCCCCCGAGTGTGTGGTCTTATTCCTCTGGGCCTCTGCCAAGTTGTTGTTGTTCATCACTTCCATAGACAAAAATATATTTAGGTTAAGTCTAAAGATGAATGAAATATCCTTGTGTTCAAAATAAAAAATTTTGGAACATAGAATATTTTAGAAAGTTTAGTTTATTCACAACACTGAAATACATTTTTACTAAACTCATGTTGTACTTGTGATGCCTTGAATTATTCTCAGGGTACTCAGACTCTCTAAAATATATTTTCCATTGACTGCTAGAATTCCTATTCTTGAATGCATTCATTCAGTTTAAGTCATATTGTCAGAAAAGAGAAGACCTCTATGATTCATACATGGGGAAGTAATTTGTCCAGATCCTCGAAGAAGATGTCGAGATGAATAGATGTGCTAGAGATCACTAGAAGAAATGTCTGTGAGGAAAACTGAGGAGGGAGCCAGAGGGGATGGGGGATGTCAGCCTCAAGTGTAGATCTGCCCCTGCAAAAAAAAAAAGAGGAAAAGAAAGGAAGATCTTAGATTGTAGTGCAGTCTCAAGACAGTTTGATGAGACTGGTTGGGGTGGGGGGACAGCTTTTCTCAAGCTAACGTCCCCAGCCAGAGGGGTAGAGTATGTCACAGGAAAGAGCCTGCCATAGTGGTATCCTTTCTGCGCAGTCATTGGCTGGGAGCAGCCAAGGGAAGGGTCACCTTGGTGCACTTGCCACGTAGGAGTCAGAGCCCCACAGTGGAGGCCATTTGTCAATCACGCTTACCCCAGAAGGAAACCTGAGAAATGCGCATGCATTTTCAAATAAGTTCAGTTAAACATCATGTAGTGAGGGGGCATGGCATTATGCTGCAAAGACGAGCATTGAGAGAGAAGAGGGTGTTGAGCTGTGGGACTCCAGAAAGCAGAAAGAAGCTTTAAAGCAAAGAGTGGTGTGAACAGTTGACTTTCATCTCCCCAAAATTCATGTTAAAGCCTTAACCCACATTTCCTCAGAATGTGGCTCTTTTTGGAGATACAGCCCTTATAGTTATGATGAAGCTAAAATAAGGCCCTTAGGGTGGGTCTTAATCAAATCTGACTGGTGTGCTTACAAGGAGAAGAAATTTGGACACACAAGGAGACACCAGGGATGCATGTGCCCAGAGTAAAGTCCAGGTGTGAAGACACAGTGAGAAGAAAGCCATCTGCGAGCCAAGGAGAGAAGCCTCAGGAGAAACCAAATCTGCCAACACCTTGGTCTCAGACTTTTAACCTTCAGATCTGTGAGAAAATAAGTTTCTGTTCTTTAATCCATCTAGTCGGTGGAATTTTGTCACGGTGGCCCTAGAAAACTAATACAAATGGTCTTCTCTACAGCTGGTCTTTCAGCAAGTAGAGCTGCCTGACAATGAAATTCTAATCCAGAGGACAAGATGCCATTGTCACTGGAGCTGCTGGAGGTTTTTTCATTCTTTCACTTACCAGGGCAGCTCTCTGAGGAAGTGATATTTGAGCAAAGACCTAAGGACAGTTTAAGCTCTGGCCATGCAGAGATCGAAGGTCACAGTCATTCCAAGTATAGGGAAACATAGGAGCGGAGGCCTGAGTGGGGAAGCTAGACTGAGTGAGCACCTGTCCAGGATGTTGCAGGAGGAATTCCTACACTACCTAAGGTGCTCCCAGCACCTCTGTGTGACAGCTACGGAAGTCGCCATTGAGGGGAAGGTCTCTTAGTGCCACCAGGGAGGTCATGGAGGACACATGCTGAAGCAGTAAAACACGGCTGTTCATCAAGGTCAATATATCTGCACAATCATTAGAGGCCTTTCCTAATTGTATTTTATAGAATTGGGTTAAAACGCAATTCAGGGGCATTACATAGATTGGCAATTTATATCAGCCTCTTAAAAAATGTGGAAGAATGCAATTTGTGGAGAACACTGTTTGTAACATTTCCTAGAAAACAACCTGATTCTTTCCAACTTTGCTCAGGTTTTAGATTCAGAAATTCCTCTTCATGATGCAAACTCTGTATGAGTCTAATTAAGGACAAAGTATGTTTTTCATACCATAGCTGAGAATTATCAAAATTAAACACGTAAGGCCCTCATTAACTAAAAATGCACAGGGGTCATAAATGACTACAACAATAACTAAAAATGTAGAAATTAATAAATTGAGGCTAGGTATGTAAAATGAGTCATGAAATTTTCCATTTTGAGGAGAATAAACTCAAACTTACATTTGGATTAATATAGGGTCTAGAATATCTGCATCACAGAAAAAAGAAAAAGCTCGGCCGTGTCAGTTGATCACTTATTGGTCAGTTCTACTTTTAAGCCAAACTCATGTAGCAGCATTATTGATTTACACTGTGATGAGATGCAGTCTCAGTGAGTAATAGTGTAATCCCATGGGTTAAAATAAGGTCTTAATTTGAAGAGAAAGAGCCATATAATCTTGCCAAAAATCAGAAATTAAAGACATCTGTGGAGTCAGTGATTCTGAAGGTGGAAACAACAAAATAGATTGTTTAACATGTTTGAAAGGATTATACTATGATGTTTACTCATTGATGCTCTGCCTTGATGTTCAACCTTGATCATTCTATTTACCCCATTGGCATCAGCATAATTCAAAAACAAATGTTCATTAGAAACATTAAGAAATATATCATGCTATAGCTTAACTACTGTTGTAGATTACATTGTTTATGCTTACTTCCCTGTGGTATCTACAGTGGAGATTTAATTTACTGAAGCAGAATTACAAAGTTGAGTATTTATGCATTTCCCTGAAAGGGGAAGAAGGCCAGGGTTAAGATCGTGTCTGTACCTTAACTACATAGGCTTGTAATCTGAGCTCCATCACTTAGTATCTGTGTGACCATGGACCACTCTGTGCCTCAGTTATCCTATCTGTAAAATTGGGGTAATAATGATAACTTTTTCAGAAGGCTGTTGTGAGGATTAAAGGGGATGATGCATGTAAGGCATTTAAGGAAAGAATGTTTGATACACATTCACTATTCTTATTGCCCAATCTACAGAAACCATGAAGTGACGGAGTGGAATGATAAATGTGCTTGGTTGCTTGGTGTAGAGCATAGCCCAGCCCAGGCACACATTCTCCAACTTCTGAACCTAGCTCAAAGCCAATTCAGACCAGACAATGTCATAAAACCTGCTGAGTCTCCAAGCTTCCTGGGGTTTACAGGAGTTTGGACGCACGAATAGCCATTTACCAACAGATGATGACATGGAATGGAAACTTAACCAATCAAATCCAGTTAATGATGCAGTTGGGAGAGTTGTTCTACTGATTTTCTTGGAGATGCCCAGGGACGACTGAGGAGGATGGTGTGGAAGCCACGGGAGGTGTGCCTTGTTCCGTACTCCCAACTTTCAGTCTTCAACCCTTGGGCTGACCTCCCTCATGTTTTATATATCAAGCTTCTACACACGACTTTATTTGAACGTAGAGTTCCACAGCTAGAGTTTGAAAAACATTGCCTGACCAGCTAAGTTCCAGTCAGCTTAGGTAAGAGGCACATGGGTAACAAAAGTGAGGAAATGGATGTCACCTACACACCTCTTCATTCTTTTTTTAAAGAAAATATCACAATATTTGTCAAGTCCAAGTTTTGGAGTACTTCTTTTTTTCTGAAAAACAAAACAAAACAAATAGGCTTTATTTTAAATAGAAAAGTTTCCTCAAGTCTGAAACATTCTTTTGGAATATATGGGTTCTCAAGGAAAATTATCAAAAGTAATTTTGCACTAGGAAAACATAATCATTATGAATAAAGATAAAAGATGAGAAATCAATATGAATAAAGATAAAATTATCCTTATTTAATTATTTCTTCTCTCTGTTATGCTAATTGTTTGAGATTCTCGTAGAGCTAGGTTTATTCTGCCCTTTGTGGTTTTCTGCCTCTGTGGTTAAGAGTCTGTCAGGCTTTCCACTCTAATAAAATCTCTGTCTCGGGATTTATAATTTCATTTCAAGTCTTCTCTATGGAATGAAATTTTGTAGACAACCTTCCCTTGGGAGATAACTTCTCTATTTTAAATGCAGAAAAATATGCCAAGTAGGTTTTTCACTAATGCATGAATAGTTCATTTTTCCATTTGTGGAATATTATGTTTATTTTTTTATAATTCAGCAACTGATTTAACATTAGGCCTCTAGAAAAGCTGAACTCAAGATCACAGAAAGTCTATTGATGGACACTTGGGCTGCTTCCCTATCTTGGCATCTGTAAACAATGCTGCAATGAACACAGGTTGCATATATTATTTCAAAGAAGTGTTTTGGATTTCTTCCAATTTATTTCCAGAAGTGGGGTGGCTGGGTCATTAGGCAGTTCCAGTTTTAAGTTTTTTGAGGTATCTCCATACTTCTTTCCACAGTGGTTGCACCAGTCTGCATTCCCACCAACAGTGCACAAGGGTTCCCTTTTCTTCACATCCTTGCCAACACTTGTGGTTTGTAGATTTATGGATAATAGCCATTCTGACCAACGTGAGGTGATATCCCATTGTGGTTTTAATTTTCACTGCTCTGGTGATTAGTGATGTTGAGCATCTTTTCATATATCTATTGGCCATCTGTATGTCCTCTTTAGAGAAGTGTCTGTTCAAGTCCTTTGTCCATTTTTTAAATTAGATTGTTTGTCTTCCTGGTGTTGAGTCATATAAGTTCTTTATATATTTTGGATATTAACTGGTGAATATGTTCTCCCATCAGTAGATGAGTGGCTAAAAAAGCTGTGGTACATTTACACAATAGAATACTACTCAGCTATAAAAAGAAAGAAGGAAATCTTACCTTCTGCAACAGCATGGATGGACATGGAGAGTGTCATGCTAAGTGAAGTAAACCAGGCAGAGAAAAACAAATACCATATGATTTCACTTATATGTGGAACCTAATGAACAAAATAAGCGAACAAAATAGAGGCAGACTCATACAACAGAGAACAGACTGACAGCTGTCAGAGGGGAGAAGGTTGGCAGGTGTTAAGTAAAAAAGCTAAAGGAATTTAAAAAAGAAATTCATAGACACAGACAACAGTATGGTGAAAGCCAGGGGGAAAGTGTGGTGAGGGAGGTGGAAGGGAATAAAGGGGAATAAATGGTGATGGAAGGAGACTTGACTGGGGTGGTGGACACATAATATAATATAAAGAGTGTATGTTATAGAATTGTACCCTTGAAACTTATACAATTTTATTAACCAAGTCACCCCAATAAATTCAATAAAAAATGTTTTTAAAAAGACACAGAAAACCCTTACTCAACCATCATCAAAATAAGGCACAGTGACTTAGTTTTTTGATACATTCAAGCCTTACGTTTCTAAATCATTTAATGTGACCTTAAATTCTTAGAGAATGGAGAAATTTCCTCAGGCTAAGGCAGTTAAAGCTGCTTGGCATTTGTGTTATTTTTGGAGATAATAAGCTATTCCCTCCTTGTTCAGTGTCACGGACCCTGGTGTTTACACCATATTATAAAACGTGATGACAGACAGCACAGCACCAGCTGGCAACGTGACCTTTCCTTCCTTTAGTGATTCCATACAAAGCAGGCTCTTTTTTTCACTCCATCTTCTTGCACTCTCCCTCCTTATAGTCTTGGCCTTAGTTTTTGTGAAATGTGAGTGCATTAAATGAGATTATACATACAAGACACTATGAAAGGCAAATAAAAAAATATTTGTATTAGATGGCTGCCTAAATGATTAGCTTCTTCTCCTGATACCTGCATTATTTTTCTTTTTCTTTTTCTTTTTCTTTTTCTTTTTCTTTTTCTTTTTCTTTTTCTTTTTGGTTTGGTAGGCAGCAAAGCAAAGTGGAAAGAGTATAAGCTGTGACAATAGGCAGTTTGGATCTGAATTCATGTCAAAACGCTACGTATTAATGTACAATGGCAAAGCAATTTCACCTTTCTGAGCTTCAGTTCTCGCATCAGTACCATGGGGATTATAAAGCCCACTTCCGAGTCTGTTTTATGAGTGCCATGAAGTATTAGCATCCAGTAGACATTCAGTGCATTGGAGTCGTGATAGTAATTATAAGGATTATTGTTTAAGAAAAATAATATTGGTGAGGACTTTAATTTTGATAATTTCAGTATTTACTGGGAGACTCAATGGCCTAAACTACTTCATTTGTCACATACTGCTGTTGTAGGACGGAGAGGCAACTGTCACCAGGGATGCCCTGGAATGTCGCCACATTGAGATCTGTCTCTTGAGAGTTCACTGGCAGATACTCTGGGCTTTGCATTAGTTACACATTTTTCTGCCTCTCTGTGGATCTTTTTATGTTAATTTCTGCATATGTTAGGGCCTAGTCAGTGGTAGAAACAAATGAGAAAGAAAATATTTTTATCAATCCCTGTTTTTTAAAAAAAAACTCGAATAAAAAGAAAAATTCCTGAAAACATTTTTCAGATTAATAAAGAGAATGCAGCTGTGGTTTCTCTATAGGAGATAAAGCTGTAGAAACATCACAGGCTTAACATCAAACAGGCCTGGATTTACATTCAGGTCCACAATTCTTACTTCCCTTCCTTTCGGTGAGCAATTACATTGCCAGGGATTCACCAGACACAGAAAAAAGAGGCGAGAGGTTATGGGGTTGATGAGCAACGGGACAACATCGCCTCAAATGGTAAATCTTAAAGCCTAAACCTAGTTGTATACACTTGTTGGATAATGGTCCTTCACATGTTGTGATATCTCTGTGGGAATTCTTTTTTCCCGTAATATCAATGCTCAAAGGTTCTTTGTGGGACAGTAGGACAAGCCACTTCAAGCCACGTTCAAAGCCATTACCAACAATCTAAGCTGGGAGAAATTTTTGAAATAAAACCCTAAATTCTTATTTATTCTTTCTCATAGCTTATAAACTTCAGAGCAGGGCAGCTCAAATACCTGTCTGCATCCTGCTTTTAAAACCCTTATTGTTCAGTGGCTTGTCTGCTCTCTCACCTGCTTAGGCTGAGGCAAGGAGGTATTATTTGATGGGCTATAAGCAACACTGGCTTTTCATCTCAGAAGGAATCGATGGTGGGACAGAATTCTTCTCAGGGTACTTTGTTCTCTGAGATAAAATACAGCTGTCATTCAAAAAAAAAAGTTATTATATACCAGACACTTACAAGTAACTGAATAACAGTGAACTCAACAGTAATTAGCATTAAATCTATAAACATTTCAGTTTACAAAGAAATATCCCTTTATATTTCATTGAGGACCTTCACTAACAGCACCAGAAACTTCTAGACCCAAAAGAAAGGTCAAACAACAGTTAAAAGTAGTTTGTTAAAAATATATATATATATGGCCTCTAGAATATTAAGCAGAATGAGGAGCAATAAGTCAATAATTATAATTGAATCTCTACCAAAAGGAAAGAATTATGTTAGGTATGGAAAAAATTATACCCCCTAAGTCTTTACCTGCAAAGAGCTTATCAAATGCCATATTGAGTGTTAGTTACATGGGAAAAAAAATGTAAACCAGAATCTTAGAAGTGACACTGGTCACCTTCCGCATTGTTAAAATTATGTAAGGACAGCCCTGGCCAGCTGGCTCGGTTGATTGTGATGTCATCCCATATGCCGAAATATTGTGGGTTCAATTCCCAGTCAGGGCACATACCTGGGTTGTGGGTTAGACCCCAAGTCAGGTGCATGCTGGAAGTAACTGATGTTTCTCTCTCATATTGATGTCTCTCTCTCTCTCTCTTCCTCCCCCTCCTTCCCTCTCTCTCTAAAATCAATAACATATCCTCCAGTGAGAATTTTTTTAAAATTATGTAAGGACAATTTCACTACATGCCTGAAGAAATTAGTTTTGCTTACAATGAAGTCTTCTAAATGAAAATTTTATCATACCTATTTAAAACATAAGAATACTACATTCAAAACAAGAAATAACATGAAGAAGAGCCTTCAAACCCAAACACCTGGAGATTTTATTTTCTCTTTGTGCTTTCGCCAACCAGATGTGTCTTTCATACAGAAAAGTTTATTAAGATCCAGGTAAACAGAAGCCTATTGTGCCATCCAGGGAAAAAAATCGTTCAGCGTCTTTGGGAAATATCCGGAGACTCTGCGCTGCCTCCGCAAGAGGTTTGTGGGTTATCAGATGTAATCTCCTGTTCTCAATCAAAGCATTCCTTCACTCACATGTAATATCAATAACGTCAACTATTGTGTTGTTTCTGAGGAATATATCGGTGTGCCATGATTAATATAGAATTGAAGGAAGCAGAAATTGCTGATAATGGAAGGGCATTGAGTTGCTTATGTTTCTAGTGGCTAGCAGTGGTGCTTGTTTGTTTGTGGAAAGGAGGCAGAGGGAGAGAAAGAACAGAGCTCCTTTTTCTATCAGTCAAAATGTCAAACCACAGAAATACACTCAGGGTTAGGATTTAAAAACAAAGAAGAAAGCAAAGAAAACAAATTGATATGAGAGGCTAATTAACTACTCCTGATTTTTAAAGTCCTTTAAAACTAAATATATAATAATAATTTTAGCAGAATAAAAAATATCTATCTCAAAGTGACAATTACCATCAAAGCTATGGGAAATAATATGACAAATCCATTAAAATAATTACTACTAAAGAGATGCCTAGATTTATCATCATTATTTAATAACAATATATATTATAGTTCAAAAGCAATGAGATAACAATATAGAAATCAAAGACTTATGTGCTAGAAATGAGTAAATAAAATAATTTGCACATTCTATGATTATACATAAAATATGCCACAAATCAAGTAGAATGCTGTTCTAGTTCATTAAAACTGGAGGAAATGAGCAATGTAAACTTAATACAAGTGAGTGGATATAAGATAATTCTAAACAGAATGGAGTAATGTATATTGATACCAGATGTTGCTTGTGCTAGGGAAGACACAATTTACATTTTTATGAAATGCCCAATGTAGTATCTATGTATATGCACCCAAATTACAAGAAGTCAAAGAAGAATCTTATAATCCTTAATTATAATGGGAAATTTTAATACTTTTTTCTGGATTTCACTGCTTAACCACATACCATATACATAACTAAAATGTGGAGCAAAGCTTCTTAACGGTGGCCAATGGACATAAAGACGTCCACGAATTTCTTTCAGAGTGTCCAGGTGCTCCTTGGATGTCTATGTAATATTTCACACGGACGTTTTCTGTGTCTTCTACAGAAGATTATCCACCACGGACTGTGGTCTGAGATTCTAAAAGTGTTCATTGGTACAAGGTATTTAAAGAATATCATCAAGGTACTTGATTTGTAAACACACTCAGTTTCTTTACCATAAAGAGAAAAAATGAAGTTTATAAACTGCTGGTGGGTAATTTATGAAAATTGATGGTGATGCGCTACATATATGTACATAGTGTCATACACAGAGCATGGCCTCAGTTCCTGCCCTAACATAGAAATGTACAGGCCGCAGTCTCTGACCACAACTCAACAATAGTAGAAATGAAAGCAAAAGGATAACTTCTAGCATCTCCATACGTAATAAATTTAATACATTCTTTTACAAATTGTTATGTCAAAGTAGTTAGACTAAGAAATTGTGAAATGTAATCTAATAAAATATATCAAAAGTTACACTACCTAGATATGAAAAATTAAAATCTTCAAAAACTACTTTATTGAAACTACTTGCAAAAATAAATAATATATTTAACTTAAGGATTAAAAAAATTTTAAAGAGAAGTAGAAGATATAGATAATGATAAGCGGAAACGAGAAAGCAAAATAAGGATAAATGAAGCAAGAGCTGGTGCTCTCCAATTGTTAAAACAACGAAAACCCCAACAAGCCTGGAAAAGGGAAGTACGTGAAAAAAAATTGCAGTATATTTAAGGGTTTTGAGGACAAATGTTTAAATGACAGGAACAGTGCTAGAAAACATTGCTAATACATTTCAAAGTGAAGAAAAAGTAGAAAAATTTTCAAGAATTGCCACTATTTTTCAAAGAGACTTAGAAGTAACATAGAGCCGTGCCTACGACTGACAACCACACCACTACCCCCAAAGCACCTTAACCAAGGGTAGGTTTTAACCAAAGTTCCATACTCAAAGAAAAGTTATTCTGGTGCTATCGTTATAGAGCAAAGAAAAACTGTATCATAGAAGCAAGTATCTTAATAAAATGCTAGCCAGTGGAGTTCCTCAGACTACTGTAGCAGCACACAGAAGAGTTTATTCACAATGCAAGGATTGCTTAACATTTAATTTTCACATCACAAGGCAAACTTTAGAGTCAGGTGATTTATTTAAGTAGAGGCTGATTAGTGAAAGATAGAAAAATTTAGAAACAATATATGTCAAGCTATGTATTGAAATCTTCAAATAATTAAGCCTCAAAAAAGTCTTCTTGATTATCACCTTGAAGCCATAAAATTTTAAGTGATTTGTATCTTTTTTACAATATTCGTTCTGCTTCTGAATTATAAAGGATATCTATTTATTGGAAGTACGTGAAGATAAAAACTACAAAACATGTGTCGACAGCATCGTGTATACGTATATTTTGTCATGTACTTTGCACATAGCCTTTGAGTTAGGCACGACAGTTATGTCCATTTTACTGATGTGTAAACATAGCCTGGGGTAAAATAAAATGACTTATCTAATCCAGAGATGCAAAAACGGAAATTTGAAATGACCTTTATATGGACACTTAAATGGGCCTCATTTGTAGCTACTTTCTGCTTTCTGTTGTTATTGTGGTTTTGACCCTTTTGCCACAAGAACCAGTTTTCTGGCTAATGACATGTAGATTGTAAAAGACTAAATGTAAGGGAACCACTAGTGTGGCATAGAGCTGGAAAGTTTTGATTTCCCAGGGGTATGAAATTAGATAAAATATAAAACAGGGATCTGGCTTCTACTAATTATTCTCTTATTATTTATTAAATCTAATTGCTACCTATGTCAGATTCTTTCTCATCTTTTCATATGCCCATTAAAATGAAACTGTGACTCTAGGGTAACTTTATTAAAGGGATTGGCAATAAAATATTAAGTTAAAAAAAGTGATGTATTCTTAATTAAGGTGGTTATTTTTATTCCATGATGTGGAGACCCAGGTTCTGGGTTAGGAAAAATCTAATAATCTCATTTACTTTAATAGATGGTTTCAGGAATAGTGATGTAACTAGTTTTCTTTCTTTTAAAAATAGTGTTATTTTTAATTACCTCAACTAATATATTATTGAATGGTCCTATTTAAGTAAATAAAGTAGTTAAGAGCCAAAGGTGGCATGGACATGATGATGTCTCTCTTCTCATTGATGTGCCTTATGACAGAGAACCCATATTCTTCCATCCTCCCTACCATTGATTTTTAAGTGTCTCCCATTCATTTCAATTATCCACACAATTTAATCATCTAATATATTCTATCATTTCTGGAACCATGCAGCTACCTGATCAATTTAGAATATAAAAATTAAAATAATTGAAGGAACAATTGTTTACAGTGAGTAAAGAATACTGTCTTCTTCAATGTTTTCATCATAGTCTTCATCAGAAATCGGAGAGCTAAAATGGGATTGAAAAATAATTTAAAAAGTACTCATTCATACTACTTCTATGACCCAAAGTAGTCTTTGGGAATTCAAACTCCTCAATGAGAATGTATCTGAGTAGGAGGATATGAATGTATCAAAAATATCAGAAAAAGGTGTATATTATGGTATCTTTTGTCCTATTCAAGTGATTAAAACACACCCTCAGGGTCACACATCCACATATTTTGAAAGGTGACCCACAGAAAAACTGGATGTGATATAAAGAAAAACTAAATATAAAGACCCATCACAGAGACTTAAATACTCCTTTAGCTTCTAAAGGTTCTTTCTTCGGGTCTAGTCTTTCTAGTTTTATATGATTGCTTCCATACCATTAGCAGTGAGTCTATTCGAATAAAAATAAACAGTAGCACTTAAAAATGCTCTTTGCCACTTCAAAAGGCCATATATTAGAGAGCTAATTGGTATAGCTTTTACAACTTTCACATTGATTTTTTTTCCCATTGATTTTTTCCCCCATCCTTTGAGCTGTCTTCTCAGCCTGTTGCTACTGTGAATTCTGCTTCTCAGTTCTTGGAGAGTAGATTGATGCAAGAGAGGCTCATCGGTGAAAGGGACACGCTTCCCGAGAATCGTTGTTCTGTTCTGCCGTGTTTTCATTTCAGACAAGTAGAACTTAGTGGAGAGTACAGTGATTGGACTATGTTGGAAATCTCCCTTCTTCAGAGACTTAGGAGTCTGCATTTTGCATGAAAATGCCCCCCTCATGCAGTTTGGCTGGGAGTACTGAATTTCTGTATTGCAGCAAAAGAGTCTCCTGCCTTAAAAAGTTGTTTGAGGAATGACAAGATTTCCTATTGAAAGCCAATTTCCTTCTACACATCATCACGAGCTAAATGAGAAACATATCTTAAAATTTCAGAAATTGGTATTTCATTATATTTTCTATCACCTTCGAAGATCAATATGTATTAGATGTCTAATTATATGGTGCCTTGTTGTATTACACCTACTTTTAGCAAATTATAAATAATTATAATAACATGGAATGTTAGTCTAAAGACACACATGCACTTTGATCCCAGGTTGGGGCACACACCTATGTTGCTGTTAGGTCCCCAGTGGGGATGTGTGGGAGCGATAACCCAGATCGATGTCTCTCTCTCACATCCCTCTCTCTCTCTCTGCCTTCTTTTCTCCCTCTCTCTCTATAAATATACTCTAGGGCAAGGATTAAAAAAAGAAGACCGCCTAAAAAGGCGACTGAAACTGTGCGAGTCCAGAGCGCACTGCCCACAGAAGAAAGTCTTCCCTGTGGGGAGTCAGAGATGCTTCACTCTCTGAGGCACCACTGTGTGTACGTGCAGTATTTATCTCTGGGTTTCAGCAAGTTCAGGGTGTAGAGGGGCAGGGCTAGCTAGTCTGTGAACTTTCTCTGAATCTTCCTGTCTTCGTTCTTGAACTTCATCCCTGTCCTCCATGGTGCCTGGGGGCCTCAGTCCTGACGGTGGCTGACTCTCCCCAGCAGGCCCCTCCACAGCAGCGTGTCTTCTATACGCGGTCAGTGACCGCTCTCCTCTACCTGACTTCCACCTGTAAAACACATGCAAACACATCATGCACCGTTGCTTTCAATTCCATTTTCTGTGTCTACGGAGGTGTTCTGGTTTGACAGAGAGAAGAGAGAAATGCTCATAATCACACTTTGTGTGAATGGATGTTGTCCTCTCTGTTCAACTATAAAATCAGTGTTTTGTCTGCAATGCCCAGCATAGTGTCTAGTTTCTAAAAGGCAACAAATACATGACCTGAAATGTATAAAACTAGTGGTTGTTTTGATCAAATTAATAGATATTTTAGCTTATGAAAAAACAGCATTCCTCATTGCTATGAATATTATAACTGTGACCTCTTCCTCTTTTAATTGTTCAATAATTTCCTGGTCTTTTGAAATTGTGGCACAAAAGAATAACTTTTTTATTAAGTGATATGGCACCACACCTATCTTGTAGGAAGCTCACTGCTTTGCTGCATGATTTCTCCTATCCCATATAGCACTAAGAGTAGGAAACAGTTTCATCCTATGTTTTTACATTGAACTGAACACCAGTATTACTTTATATCACATGTCACAATCGATCTTTGAGAGAAGAAAATCTAAACTATCTCCCAAACAGAATTATCAATATGGGCAAAAATACTTCTCGGTTACATATGTAAGAAAACAAAGGACAGTAATTATTTCATACAGCTACATTATTTCTGAATGGGAAATAGTTCTTCTAAACCCTTTATCACATGTAAGATAAAAATCAGACCCAAAGACATGGCAGATGTATCTAGCTATTTAGTAGCCGAAAGATTCCATCTTCCAATTTCTGGCCCAGTATTTTTCCACAGTATTATGTTACATCTCAAACTCATCAGAAGGTCTTTTAAATATCTTGTCCCATAGTTCTATAAAAATGTTTCCTTCACAACTCTGCCCTTCCCCAACATTATGATTTATGAATTTGGCTTGTGTAAAATTCATCTCATCACACACTCCCATTATCCAGGATCAGATGTTCCTTTGAAGCAACTACAGATTTCAGCTAAATGTTGTTCAGGTAACATTATAGGAGCCATTTAAAAACTTTATGGGCCCACTTTTCTTTTTGATACCATGTAATTACATTGAGATATAACTTTACTGTCTCAATCCTCAATCTTTCTTTTTCCTCAAGTGAGATTGGCCACTGGCTGGTAGATACTACAAGCATAAATGTACACGCGTATGTTTGCCTTTCCATGTCTTCCAAAGAAATGTTTAACAAATTATTGGGACAGTAAAATATTTCATATTTTAAATGGGGAAATATTGTGGCCAATCCAAGGTTAACAAGTAGCTCCTATTTGTTATATTTTTATGTCTACTCTAGTTAGTGCTTTCAGAACAGGTTGGCAAAGTTAATAGATGCAAAGCTTAAGTCTTTAAAGAGAGGATTCAGCAAGCTTTCAGCAGAAGCTGCTTTATTGATACTGTAGTTTCACTAATCAGCTTGGACCATTTCTCAAAGTGAAGGAAAACAAGATATCCTTGCAAGTAGAAGTCACTATCTAATCCTGGAGGAAATCAGTTAATCTCTGTTCTTCCGTTTGCATTGCTTAACAAACAGGTGAGCAGTATGGCTTATTTCATAAAGTTTAAAGGGTTATGGCTGTATTTCTCTCAAAATACTTGGGGATTCTTAAATTTAATGCTCAATAAGATAATTATGTTGTCTAATGTTAACTGGGAAATTTTAATTCAAAAGGAAAGCAATAATATTGTAATATTATTTCATGGTTGTTAATTAAAATGTGATCATATGGAGAGAGATTACTACATATAAAATTTATGTTCATTCTATATCTGACAAAATTATAATAATCAACTGTATTAGATATGTAAATAATACTGCAAAGAGTATACTTCACCTACACTAGATTATTTGAAGGCATTCTTTGAATGGTTACAATTAATTGCATAATACAGAAAAACATGCAGACATAAATAGAAATCACCTGTAATCCCACCATAGATACTTTTAATAGTTCAGTATACTTCAAATTTCTCCCTCTTTCCAAAAGATAGAGGTAATTATTAACATATAAATATGTAGACTTGATGCTGTGTGTTTGAAACACTATTTTACATATTAATTTGTACTCTGCTAGTCTTCTTTGATGAAAGGCATATGTGTTTTCCCAGGATGTTAACTATTCTTTTACAACAAATTCTTCAGTATTTTGTTGCTTGAATATGCCACAACTTATTTCACCAAATTTTGCAGAATACTTCAGAAGCATTGTTTTACTTCTATCCGAACAACATGTTCATTATGAATAATTTTGATCTACTCACGAAATGATTCCCTGAAGGGTCTCAGAATAGGAGGTTTCCTTGATAGTGTTTTTCTATCTGAAGATTATTCAAACTGTAGTGAATAACTAAAATGAATCAGCTGTTTTATTTTAAATGTTTGCTTGAATAAGTCAACAAGTCAGTTTGGCTATGGCTTAGAAAATCATTGATGTTTTGGTGCTCTTAAGACAGAACGTAACTTGAGTGAAATTTTCTTTAATGAAAATTCCACCAAGGTGGACAACTGGAAAGCTATATTTTTATTCTACTGTTGTGTGCTCACGTTCTTACATGAATGATTGGGAAATAAAATTATTCCTTCACTTCCAGTAGAAAGCAAACAAGGAGGGGAAAGAGACTGTTTCCATGGATCTAGTGATAATTCTCTGTCCATATATCGAGTCTTATACATAGAGGTTTCTATTGTGTGTGCATGTGTTGTGTGTGGAATCTTCAACAGCAAGTTTTGGGGGCCATGATTCTGCTCAAATGATTTATTTCATCAGAGAAAGTTGTGCTTCCTACGACAGGAAGCCTGAGAGTAAGAGGGTCCTCTTTAGGAGAAAGCAGTGCATGGGGAAGGTTTGAAAGGGCAGGAAGTCTTTGGTTGTGCTCTATGGAGTAGAAATCACTTTTCATTTAAAACATAGATCTTTCCCGGGGAGCTCTGCTCTTTCTGCTAAACAAAACAGCTTGAATTTCTGATGAGAATTCTTTAGAGCATATTTCTCTTCCACTGAAACTGAGATTCATGGGAATACTTGCCATTAACACAAATGGGAGCGAAACACATCAGCCCTTCATGAGCACGCTGAAGTGCTCTTTTTCATTGGCCCCCAGTGCATTATTGGTAATCACATTATGGTTCAATAATAATTCTGTTGAATACTGCTGCTCAGAAACAAGCATCTTATTGCACCACAAGGGTCATAAAAACTCGTGAGACATGTGGAGATATTTTCCTTCAGAGCTTTGTGGGGCTTAACCTAATGACAAGACATTTATTAAAATCTTTTGTTGACATCACTTGTATCTACTGCCAGCAGATCCAAGACAGAGTAAAATATTTAACACATCCATATAAAATGACATAGTCACAACATTTGTATTTTTCTCTCGACATGATTCTCTTTAATATGTCCCTAAAACAATTTGAAGATAATAAAAGGATATTTTGAAACATCATGTATTCAAACACTGCCTTCTAAAATTAGAACAATCTAAGCTTTTCCTGTTGTATTGTTTTTTAAAAATTATAACCATATTAATTAGTTAATGATCAATGAAGATGACTATAATTTTTCTGAAAATAAATTAGTTCCATATATGTATATATACACATATATATCAATATTTTATCATACCCCCTTTTATGCATATCCTCCTTATGAGTTATTTTAAGAGTATGTGTTTAATTATACTATATTTCATTGAATCTATGATGTCATCAATCTTAAGACACATTCTTATATTCTATTGCATTAACAAATATATTGTTACTTATTAAATTATTGAAAATGCTATCATATAATATTTTAGTCTATTGAAACATACTTTTAGATATATAATTAGATATGTTTTATTATCTATCAGGCCAGAACATATATCATAAGAAAATATATAAGTAAAATTATTTTTTTAAGTTTTTTCAAAATACTTTCCATCCTAAGTCAAGCTGCTCTTCAAAATCTTGTTTGAAAGTCATCGAAATTTTTTTTGTACTGTACCATCAAGAACAATGGCGATGCAGAATTTTTTTAAAGAATGTTCCCCTATCATCTCTGATATTTTCTTCCAAACCATTGACACACATTTTGGAGCTTTTGATGCTGGTACGTTCTTGTTTGTATGAGAAAATGTAATAGGAACAGTTCCAGATAACTTCTAGGACGTGTATGAGTTTGTCATTTTCTCTACAGTCATTTGTTAATTAAAATACAAAGGAATTGCCATTATCCATTCACACCATGAGAACAAACAGCTCATATTTCCCAATAGTCAATATAAACCATGTCACCGAACAATAACGATTTTAAGATGCCACTAACTGTAAGATTCATTTTAGTCTAGAAATGTTAAAATATGAAAAACTGTGAGTTTTAGTATCAGTGATATATGGTGCTTTAATGACAGCTCGAAACTTTAATCTTTCTTTCTTTCTAATTTTTCCAAAGGTCTTACTGAATACTTGTCTGACATTTCTAACCAGACGATATCAGTGATGATTGCCTATTACCTAAACTTTGTCTCCGGGGCAAAAAAAAAAAAGTGGAATTGTGAGCCTTGAAGTTGTATCTTCATCCATCAAAGAAAATTATAGCTGAGACAGTTTCTATTTACTTTGGGTCAAATTGGAAGGCTTTTTTCATTTTTTTAACTTGTAAAGTATACATAACAAAATTTATACCTTACCCATTTTTAAATGTGAAGTTCAGTGGTGGTCAAGTCCCTTCACATTGTCGGGCAATCACCCCTATTATCCATCTGCAGACTCTTTTCTTCCTGCAAACCTGAAACTCTGCGCCCCCTGAGCAATAAGTCAGCCTTTCCCTAGCCTCCAAGTCCCTGACAACAGCCATTCTACGCTCTGTCTCCGATTTTGGCTACCTGAGTGCCTCGTGGGAACGGCATCGCACCGTGATGCTTTTACGATCGGATTATTTCACTTAGCACGATGCCCTCTGGGTTCATCCAGGTTGGACCTGCATCCGAATTTTTTTTCCTTTTTAAGGCTAATATTCTTTTGTAAATATATATCACATTTTGTTTATTCATTCACTTGTCTATGATTCCTTGGTTGCTTTCATGTTTTAGTTATTATAAGTAATGTTTCTATGAACATAGAGGTACAAATATTTCTTCATGATTCTGCTTTCAGTTCTTTTGGGTATATACCCAAAAGGGAAATTGTTGGATCTGGTGGTAATTCTATTTTTAATTTGGGGGGCTTTCGTGCTGTTTCCCACAGTGACTGTATCATTTTACATTCCCACCGACAGTGCTCAACAGTTCCAATTTCTCCACGTCTTTTCTGTGGTATTTATTTCCATAGTTTGGATAGTCCCCATCCTAGTGAATGTGAGGTAGAACCTCATGGTAGTTTTCATTTCTTCTTCCTCAGCCCCCTCCTAACAGTGAACTTCCTTACTACACCCCATGGCATAGTGATTTCATGTCTGCATGTATTACTAACCAAAATTCATCCATGTATTAACCATAAGATATAAAGAAGAATATTTACAGATGTACTAATATCATAGTCAAAACTAAAAAAATAACAATTACATAGGAAATATATATTGTGGTATAGTCATGCAAGGGACACATTGATGAGGAAGAATGTGTACCATAATCTGGTTTTATAAATATTACTTTTTTTATAAATGTCTGTTCTCATAAAATATTGTTTAGTGAAAGATAACAGATACTCATGAGTTATACTATGTGATTCCATTGCTACAATGTTCAAAAACAGGAAAAATTAATCAGTAGTATTAATAATCAGAGTAATGGTTACTCTTGGAAAAAGGCATGAATATATATTATATCAGTACATTCCTATAAAGTTTATGTAAATAGAGTCAAAACTCTTTAATGGTGTTAGAAGTCAAAGCAACCACTGCTTTG
Source organism: Desmodus rotundus (assembly GCF_022682495.2). Taxonomy (NCBI): domain Eukaryota; kingdom Metazoa; phylum Chordata; class Mammalia; order Chiroptera; family Phyllostomidae; genus Desmodus; species Desmodus rotundus. Next base: position 106,089,085 of record NC_071396.1, on the reverse strand, counting down.
GGGAGGTCGAGAGAGAACAGGTGAGGGCTCTTGTTTCTTACATGGATATATAGTTTTTGAAAATTAATTGCTAAACAGTTTTGATTTGTGTACTTTTCTGCTAGTATGTTTTACTTCAATGCAAAATTTTAAAAATACTGTTACCCTTTCTTTTTTCTACTACTGCACCTCCTTCCTCCAACATGTATCAGTGATTATAACCAAATAACATGTAAAAATACATGTACCATGGACTATAGAAGGATGCTGTATAAGTCAAAGTCTAAATAGAAATCTTTTTTTATTCTTCCCTTCAGCAAAATAGACTCATTCAGTAGTAGAATTTATAAGAAAGCCATTTTAGAAACCCCACCTGAAATAGCAGGGAAGGGAATGATGTTGAGGCCAACTTCTAAGATGCCTTTATGTTTAAAATTAATTTCAAGGTAGAGAATAACATCCAAGCAATCATTGTTGAATTAAGGCACTCCAGAATTATTTATCCAGTGCTTTTATGTCAGAGTGGGTTTTGCTTTATTATTGCCAGTGAGGGTACTCGAATGATCTGAAGATTACTTCACAGCTAATGAATCCTCTTATTTTTCCAACTCAGAGTAGAAAGTAAAACATACTTGAGAAGTAATATATAAACACTCAAATCGTCTTTCAATACAAATAGTCTTTTAATAAAATGGGAGAGAGACAAAAAGAGAGAGAGGTAGAGAGAGGGAAGGAACCAAGTATTTCATCCATTTAAATAATAACTAACTCCGCTCAAGCAACCAAAATGATCACATTTACCAAACACACTCTCTTTCTCAGCCCCTTTTCCTATACGAAGCATCTTCCTATTTCAGTGTATGGTCTTTTTTACAGACAATAGCATAACTGCTTGAGATATTTTTTGTTATAAAAAGTTAGTCATAAATCCTTGGGATAAAACTCAAATTGCCTTTTGTACTTGGCTGATATTATAGTCTACTTGTATATTCACAATGTCATTATTAATTTTGAGCATCCACTGAACTCTTCACATGAGTGGATTTTACTAGTTTAACTCAAAAAACGTAACCATTTCCATGGTTTATAGTTTTGTTATGCAAAAAAAAATTAAATATAAAAAAGCATTTTCATGTATGCTTGTAATTATTTTTATACAACTCAAGGAAGTGTGTACATATTTGCTAAATGTGATCTTATTTTTTATTTCTTTTTTTAAAATATTTTTTTATATACTTTTAGACAGAGGGGAAAGGAAGGAGAAAGAGAGGGAGAGAAACATCAATGTGTGGTTGTATCTCATGTTCCCTACTGGGGACCTGGCCCACAACCCAGGCATGTGCCCTGACTGGGAATCGAACCAGTGACTCTTTGCTTCGCAGGCTGGCGCTCAATCCACTGAGCCACACCAGCCAGGGCTGATTTTTTATTTCTAATCAGAGTTCATAATAGATCATTTTCCTTAGCACCATCTAGATAGAGCCCATGCCCCTCACATGTTCTGCACCAGGACCCCCAAGCTGCAGGTCTGTGGTCTGAACGAGGGCACATCCTGAAATCAAGACCTTTCTTGGCTCTCCTGTCCTCTCACATCCGTCTGTCTCTCCCTTAGCATGAATGGGTAACAAATTCAACTGGGTTTTTTTTGTTTGTTTTTAGTGGGTTTTTTGTTTGTTTGTTTGTTTTGCTTTTCTGTATTTCTCCCCGGGAGAAAATAGTGAAGAATATATTATTTAAATGAAAACCTGCATTGGCAGGAAATATATATATATCTCCTGCAAACATACCCTTTAAACATTCGAGGGTGGTTAGGAGAGGAGAGAGCTGAGAGAAAGGACTCTGGCTGGAGGGAAGGGGAGAGGCAGCGTGGAAATGGGCTCTGCCCTCGGTGTAGGCCCCAGCCCCCTGACGTGGTAAACAAGGCCGAGTCCACAGCTTTGCTCCTGCTACCTCTCATCTGCCTTTTCAAATATGCTTATCTTGTGTGGAACAAACATATTGGGTCCCTTCATTTCCTTTACAACGTACCTAGAATGTGATCTCCCACCCATAACTCTTTTTATAAACAACGGGAATTTATTTCTCTCAGTCTTGGAGGCTGGGAAGTCCAAGATCAAGGCTGGCGAGTTCTGGTGAAGGCCTTCTTCCTGGTCCCCAGCCAGTGCCTGGCACCTCCTCATTGAGTCCTTGATGGGGCTGTGGCTCTCCGGACCCTCTTCTGTAAGTTACCAACACCATTCCCAAGGGCTCCAACCTCGTGACTTAGGCACCTCCTAATGCCATACCATTGGGAGGTTACAATTTCAATGTATGAATTTTGGGGGGGGACACAAACATTCAGACCCCCTAGCATAATGAAAGAAGTTTTTTTTTATTTTATTTTATTTTATTGTATTGTGTTTATTTTATTTTACTTGAAAAGTTATTTTTATGTATATTATTATTTATGCTATTATAGTTGTCCCACTTTTTCCCCTCTGTCCCCTCCACCCAGCCCACCCCCGCTTCCACAATCAGTCACCATTGACCATGTCCATGTGTCTTTCATGTCTGTTCTTTGACTAATCCCTTCACCTTCCTTCAATCAGTCAGTCCCTCCCCTACCCGGCCCCCACCTTACAGCAGTCAGCCTGGTGCATGATGCTATGCCTCTGGTTCTCCTTTGTTCTTTTTTAAAAGATGAATATCAATTGTGTATATAACAAATTATAAAACTCATATTAGCCATGGAGCTGATTTGTTTATGCAATGTAACAAAACACCAACTTTACATCCTTTTATTTTAATGTAATTATGCAACCCAGCTCATTTGTTATGTAAGGCACATCAGGTCTTTGGATCTAGGTGATATAGAATTCAGTTTATCAGCAAAACTCAGAGCCAATATGTCCATTCCTAATTACCATTTTATTAAGATAAAGACCCATTCTCATCATAAAAATCCTAAGATTCCTGGAATATTAAGATTTAACTTCCCAAATGAAATTACTGTCATTTTAAACATATAGTAGTTAAGTGAACAAATGTAGAATTTAGCTATTAGCTTAAAAAGCAAAGTCAGAGGAAAAACATAACATTTGTAGGCTGGCAGTGAATGTCAATTCTTATAAATGTAACTTCAAATAATTTAATTGATTATATCCAGGTTGCCTAACACAATATTGCTAAAGAAAATTTCACGTGATTCTGCTAGTCTCCAGTTAGTTACAATCATGTTTACTAGTGTTTGAAAGTGGAACTGTAATTGACCAGTAGCCCTTCTGAGAATGACTGTGTATGAAAGGACTTTTACCAGTCCTAACAGCCCTATTAAAACTTGCCAGGTTCTACTAAGGGGAAATTGCATGGTTTTTATTTTCTTATAAAAGGATAATGGTATGAACTGAATGTTTGTGTCTTCCCAAGTTCATGAGTTGAACCCCTATTCCCAATGCGATGGTATTTGAGTACAGGGTGTTTGGGGTGTAACTAGGCCCCGTGCATGGGGCTTCCATAATGGGATTAGTGCACTTAAAAGGAGAGACAGGAGAGAGCTTGCTCCCCCTGTCTGTCTGTCTCTCCTCTCCTATCTCCTCTCCTCTCCTCTCCTCTCCTCTCCTCTCCTCTCCTCTCCTCTTCTCTCCCCTCCTCCTCTTTCCTCTCCTCTCTCCTCTTCTCTCCTCTCCTTTTCTCTCCCCTCCTCCTCTTTCCTCTCCTCTCTCCTCTTCTCTCAGGGGAACACAAGAAGATGACCTTCTGCAAACCAGAGAGAGGGTCCTCACAGACCTGATCATGCTGGCGCCCTGACCCTGGATGCTCTGGCCTCCAGAACTGTGAGGGATGATTTTTCGTAGTTTAAGCCACACAGGCTCTGGTCATTTGTTACAGCACCCAGAGCTGACTAAGGCAGACTTCTAGCTCTGAGCTAAGATAGACGTCGAGCTCTGCGATGTGATGGAACGCTCACTAGAATGGGGCTTAGAGTGAGTACGAATAGGAACATGGGGGGAGATCTTGCTTGCTGGTTTTCAACCAGGGCCCACTAACAACTCTGCAACTCCAGTCAAGGGCCAATCACAAACACACGTCCAGGATCCAGCCATCCCCTGGCAGCATTTTATATATGAGGTGGGTCTTGCCCTGTTTGAGGCTTAACTTTGCTTTTTCTTAGCAAGCTGATGTAAAAAGCACATATTTTTTAGAAGTACATTTAATGAGAGGAGAAAACTAATTCCATTGAATACCTGCATTTCCACCTGCATCACACAACCTTGCAGAAGTAGTCTTAGCTTGCTGAGGGGACCGGGGGGAGGGGGGATTTGGGTGTGACTGCTCGGGTTCGAGTCCAGCTCCACTGCTGAGGAGCTGGATAACTTTTGACAGTAAGTTGATTCAGCTTGAACTGCATGTATTTTCTTACAAATTGAGGAGGATAAGCCTAACACCTAAGATTGTTTTGCTCCAATAAGTGAATGAAACTCTTCAAAAATACCTGGTATACAATTATAGTAAATGCTCAAAAATGTGCCACCAGATAGGACAAATAATGGTTTAAACCACAAGCTATGGAGCCAGGCTGTCTGAAGTTGAATCCCCACTCCAAGACTTACCAGTGTGCCTCAGTGCCCAGTCTCCCAAATGGACAGTGTAGCTGTATCCCCTGAATAGACAGGCAGAGCTGCACTACCTCGTGATACAGGGGACAGGGGTGGCTTCCTTGTCATGGGACTGGCACAGTTGCTCCATTCTCGGAAGGGCCCCAAACTTGATTTAATGTTTTGCTGTTACATATTGAAATTATTATGACTTTTATCTTTAAACCTCTGTTTGCAAGTGACATCTCATGGAGCAACAGAGAATTCACACATGTGAGCAGAAAATATATGCACAATATATGGGGGTGCTCCTCCTTGCTCCACTTACATGTAGCATTTGCAATGCCCATGAGGAAAGAACTCAGGTGGGCCTATCATGTGTGGGAGCCTAACAAGTCTCAAAGTGAGAACAAGGTGAGCAAGTTGCATTTACAACTCACTGCGGGCGATAAACAACCCAAAGGGCTGCACTGTCTTTTGGAATCCAAGCTCAATTATAACACCCAGAAGTCCACATGCTCTAAAAAAAGCCCATCAACCAAGGAATTTGTATCAACTCTATCATTTCCTCTCTTACTAGTATTCCTGAGGCTGAAATTGATGATACAGAGAGAGAGGGGCAGGGCAACACGGAGTTCTTATTTATTTTTCAATATTCCCTCAGTCATCAGTAAGCCAGAGACAGAGTGTTGGTCGAATGCACACCTATCAGCAAAGACATAAATGGCGTGCCAGCGCGGGGCCTCATTTCCCCCGTTAGGCTAAGAACCAAGGGTGGGCGCACATAGAAGCTGCAAAGTGCTGAGGGCAGCCACTCGGTGACTGAAGAAACAAGTCCAGTGTCTCCGCATTTAACACTGGCGTCACACAGCGTGAAGATGAATGGCAAAGTTTACACTAGCAATTGAAAAGTTTAATTTTTCATATGTAGAATGACATTAAATAGCACATTTTAAAAAAGCATGATGTGTCAAGAGAGAGACTGTGGAAGAATGGAAATACCTTTTTATTTCAATCCCATTGGTGACTTCTCCCTTCTTTTTGAACAAAATGGCCCTCAGTGGCATTTTGCATGGAACCCTGCAAATTGTGTAGCCAGACCGAAGGGGGAGAGCACATCTATAGTACTTAGTAGATGCTCAATGATAACGAGCTTCGCAGTTATTATCTTCTGTGTTGTAAATGTAGCATTGACTCTGTGATGGAAATGCTATTCTCCTGCTAACTGGCTTCAAAATAGGGACGTAGAACCACAGACATTCATCCGTACACGCATTCACCCACATTCACACATGCACAGATGCACACATACATTACTCCCCTTTTCAACAAATGTGGTAGCATGTTTCCTGAGGTGCAGTATTCAGGGTCCTAAACCAAACACTGTTTTATGTTTTCTGTCCATCTGAACCCATGCACAAGTGACATTATCTGTAATTCTGGGGGGTGCAGGGTCTGTTGAACTGCCTTCCTCTGTTTTCCCAGACCTTCACGCTAAGGCCAAGTACATTGTCTTCTCTCAGAAACTTGTCCGAACTAGTTTCCCCATTCAAGGCAGGTGGCAGGTTTATGTCTCCTGAAATCCTGAGCAAAGAAGCTAAAAATAAATGAGATCTACTTCTTTGATAGAGAATCTAGGCCGCCCAGAGGACCCAGAACTCTGTGATACCTCATATATGATTTTTCTTATGTTCATGGGTGTTTTGTGATTTATTGATCAGCAGTGTTTCACAGACAAGCACAGCAAAGATTCAAGAGCTCAGTTAATTTTCCCTTAGTAGAGTAGTAGAACCAGGGTCTGATTCCTAACTGATTCAAGAAATGCTCCATAAACCACAGGGCCTCCTACCCCATTTGGTATTATGATTTCTGATGGGGTATATAGTACGTTTCTTCCAAAATGTGTCTCTCTGTATGTATTTCAGATGAGGATTCTAGAGAAATAGAACATTAATATAAAGGAATGAAGCCTCACTATAAATTTTTTATTGACTGACTTTTTTCCAAAATTATTCATGTATTTCCCAATAGGTGATAGGCATTGTGTTCTGTACCACATATTTGAAGAAGGAAAGACAGCATTCTGGTTTTCAAGTACTTTACAGTTTAATGGGAGACAGACACACGATGGACTATTACTGTAGACACATCCCAGATCAGACCCACTCAAATTATATTATTGATCAAGCTCACTTAGTTTTGACCAGAGATTACAAGACAGTCATGATTGATTAGCACTCTCTGAGATAAAAGTCTTTGTGCTATAGTCATGCTTATGTGTTGTTCTGCAGAACTTGTCACGCCAAACTCTACTTGCTGTTTGCTTGGGCATTTCCCCCAGAATATCAAAAGTCCCTTGACAAGAGACATCATGTTTATTGCATTTTTGTGTCACCGAATCTCCCGTGGCTGGTTCATAAGACACCTTTAGAAATCTTTGTTTGGTGAACAATCAAATGGGAGAATAAATGGGGTAAAATAGAAGCAGTAGGACTTAACAAAACTTACCTGAAATTGACATCAAAGGTGAACCTTCCCTTTTGGGGCCCAGGGAAAACAGGTTCACATTCCTGAATTTGAATTTTCTTCTCTCTAGCTCTAACCATTGTTAAGAAATATGAATCCATGTAATAATTCAAAATACACATTGACCTTCTCACTGCCTCTCCATTGTCAATGCAATTGAAGGTATAAACACCTTGGGTGGAATTAGTAAAGAGAAATATAAACAGCCTGAGACAGAACTCAAGACAGCATGCTGAGGGAGTGCCAGTCTCCATCAGACAGGAGGGCTCCAACGAGGCAGCCTGTCTGCCGCAAACGCAGAGCCACACGCCTGCGAGCGCACACATGGCCCCACAGCATGAGGGGCTCGCAGCTCTCTTCTTCAGATGCTGAAACATTTTTAGAACAATCTCTATTTTGAAACATTCAGATGGATTTATTCAAAATTGCATTCAGGGCAGAGAGGACAATATACCAACTATTGATCCTAGAAACCTAAAATGATACGGTGTGGGGACATGTGGTGTTTTTGACTCTGAAGCAATATTCACAATTCTTACATAAAACTGTGTTTTCCAGGGGTCTTACAACCACTGCATTATCTGGATTTTATTATGTCTAAATATGTTGCAAACTTTATATTTGTTTTAACAATGTGCTCTGGCTTAGAATGAAAGTGATTATAGAACTATAAAACCCCTTTAACTGGTCTAAATGAGGAAGTGGGTTGTTACATGTTGGTATTTGTTGCTCTCTAAGAAGTGTTTTCCCCTTCGAACATCAGAACTAGGCTTTGGGTTTAGAGGAGAGGCCAGGCTTTTCTCAGACAGTCAGCAGAGAGTAGAGAGTAAGCAGGCAGCATTAGTAACTCAGAGCTAAACCGAGTGAAGACAGATGGCCAAGAGCCCCCTGTTTAAGAAGTAGTTTTGTTTTCCAGACAAACATCTCCCTGTTTATTTAATCCATCAGATGAGCCATTCATGCGCATGCAGCCCGTTTAGTCCCTGTGATCTCCATATTCGTATCTTAACAGTTAGGAAACCTTGAATATATGTTCCCTTTCGTCGTTACACCGTTGGTTGAAAATGATTAGACTATTCATTGATGATGGATTCAGGCTGAAGAAGAAACAGGTTTAGGCATTAAGAAGGAAGCTAACAGTTTGCTATCTGTCTCGTCCACCAGACAGGTCATATTACAGAAATGTATGTTACTATTCTAACTGTCCCCCTTAGATATTGGATCTTTTGTCTTCCGCTCTCCTCAGAACATAGCGCCGTTTCATTACAAAATATAGTATCAGTTCTGTTACTTGAGTTAAATTAGGAGTCCATGGATCAGGTTGATGTGGCAAAGTCCATTTCTTGGGTGATTGGCTAAGTATAAATAAGTGTAAGTATCTCATATCATCAAAAAAAAGAAGAGCAAAATCAAATAAAAATAAGGCACCAACCAATTGCTACAGTAGGTTTATTATTTAATCACACTAACATTGCATTTTTGTTAATAGCCAAGCATTCTGCTCTTCACTAAACATGCTTTAGTTGGTTTAATCCTTAGAAAATCCCCTTTCAGGAGGCATTAGTACACCCACTTAACAAATAAAGAAGCCAGGGCTCAGAGATGCTGCATAACTAGGGCCAAGTGCCCTGCTCTCTATTCCCCATTCACCTGACCCCAACCTGTGTGTGCTTAACGACGACCCCATACTTATTTTTTAAACAAATAACATAGGTGAGATCAACACTGGAAAAATAAGTAGTATGATCTAGGATACTGTGGTGATTTCAAGGGTCTGCTTTGGGCCGAAACTACTCAGTAATAGAATTCCTTAGGTTATCTGCTATGGAAAACCCTTTCCCAATTGTGTGGGGCCAGAAGACAGGGTTACCATTTTTGTTTGGTTGGTTTCATTTTGTTTTGCTTTAACTTTATTTTTGAGCAATTTCAGGTTTACAATAAAACTGAGAGAGAAGTACGGAGTCTGCTGTGTATCCCCTGCCTCTACATGCATGGCTTCCCGGTTACCAACCTCGTTCCCCAGAATGGTAGATTTTTAACCGAGGGTGAAGCCATACTGATACATCGTAATCACCCGAAGTCCATGCTTGACATCCAGGTTCACTCTTAGGCTGCTGTGCATTCTCTTGGTGTGTACAAATGTGTGATGACATGTATCCATCATTATAGTGTCATACAGAGTATCCTTCCTACTTTAAGAATTCTCTGTGTTCCATTTATTAATCTCTCCCCTACACACCCATCTGCCAAATTGACCATTTTACTCTCTCCCTAGTTTTGTCTTTTCCATAATGTCACAGAGTTGAAAATCATACAGTAAGTAGCATTTTCAGACCGGCTTCTTTTAGTTGGTAATATGGATGGAAGTTTCTTCCATGCCTTTTTGTGACTTGCTAGCTCATATCTTTTTGGCACTGAATAATATTTCACCGTCTGGTCCTACCAGTTTACCCATTTACCTACTGAAAATCATCGTGGTTGCTTCCAAGTTTAAAGGCTCCACTGTACCCTAGATCATCTAGGATTTCTCTGGGTTACCTCGTGGGAGTTTTATACTTTTGTGTTTTACATTTAAGTCTGTGATCCACGAGGGTCATCTTCTCATTCGTGTTGGAAGGAGAAATGCTCGGTCCACTTCACCCATTCCCACCACAAACAACGGTGGAAGCATTTCAAACAACTGGGAGGAGTTTGGGGGAGTGAGTACCCAGTTTTCTTGCCACGATGTCCCTACTCCGGGGACACAGGAGCAGGCGGTCTGATTGCTGAGAGCGTGGGCCGGGTGGCCCAGAGGAGAAGGTCTGAGTCCAATCCCCAGCTTCTGCTCACTCTTTTGCAAACTGGAATAATTTACCCAATATCTCAATGGCTCAAGGTTTTTTTTTAATAGGGTAATAAGTTTCAACAGTGTACTTCCCTCACACGAGGATCTCATGAATCAAGAGATGCAAAGGACTTGGATCTGTGCCAGATGCACAACAAATACTCAGCATGTATTTGACGGCCCACGACTGCTGTTGGGCTGTGTTACTAGTGGGCCTTGTTATCGTGCTCCAAAATCAGCAATCAGGACACCACCGTCGCTTACACTCTGCAAAGGTGGAATGCGGAGCCTGGTCTTATCTTTTACTTCCTGAGGTCAAAAGAGAAGACCTCTCCTGACTCTGGGGTGGTGAGCACAAAGAAAACACCACTATCTCTATTCTTCCAGTGCTTGCTGTGGTGGGAACAGACCAGAACAAAGCCCAGCGGAGACGCTCCCTTTGATCAAATGTTTATAGGAGAAACTTCTTTTGGATGTAAATGTTTCCTTCCTGAGCCAGTCCCATGATGCCTACAATTTCATTTTCATTTAAGTGCTGACATATGTATTATTATATATTATATTGGTAAATGCCACAGCAGAAAAGAGAACTGGATTAGGGGAAGAATTAGCCAGCTGCCCTAAGGAAGTCACATAAGAAATATGTAAAACATAGAACATTAATTATTTCTAGTTATTTTTTCCTCAGTCTTTGGGAAAACAAAGTAGCTTTTGATGATGCTTAAATGGCCATCAGATGCTAGAGGTGAAAGGGATTGTAGTCATTGATGAGGCTAGAGATTTCCTATTTTCTGTACCATAGACTTCTTTATCAGTGTGATGTTTACAGACATCTTAAATACATAACATAAAACATGTGGAATTCTTTTAAAACGCATTCAAATAGAGTGTAATTTATCTATACTAGCGCCTAAATGAAAAGATACACCAGTAAGTCTAATAACCATTGTAATTTTAAAGTTGCAATGAGTTTAAAGGATTTTTGAAAGATCTATGGTATCTTAATATGGTATAAAAATATTTGTGGGGTTTCTTTTTACTGTTGGAAATCACAGGTATTGCTAATACCTCTGTGGTTTATTATCTACATTAAAAATGGAAAGCAATGCTCCATTTCAGTTGGAAGTTCATTAAAATTCAGTGGGTGTAATTCTCTGTCGGCGATCACATTCTCCTTTCCCTCATCCCCACCGTCAATCCGCAGCAGGTGCCTCGAGGTCCGTGGACCTCAGGTTGAGAACCTCCGGCCTGGGCCACCATGATTTCCTAACAGACGTAGAAACTGAGGCTCACTGCTTTAGAGGTTGCCCGGGTTCATTCGTTATTAATGAGAGGCAGGGCTGAATTTAGAACTAAAACGTCTTGATTGCTAACCCATTGTGCACGGCCCCATGCCGTTCTGTCTGCTGTGAAGCCACTTCAGGGGGGGTGAGGAAAGATTGCTCTTCATTATTTTTAACTATTGGAGTAACTTCATTGCAAACTGAATATTTCTAAAGGCCTTGTAAAAATTGGGACCTTCAGCAGAATAGAATTCAGTAACAGTTTAGTTCAAAAAATAACAGATTATCTCAGGAGAAAAGGGATCAACCCTTTTCAGGTTTGGCCTTTTTTTTTTTTTTTCAACTTAACTCTGAATTTTCACCTCACAAAGTTTAAATTAACTTTTTGTTTTGATCTGAAAACACTGAGTACAGCTAAATTCACCCCACTGAAAAGTTGCTTGAGCTTAGGGAAAAGAACCATTTGACTCTGTTAATTAACATATTTAATTTTGAGGTAATTTTTCCCATCAGATATTGTTTCCTGTTTTTATTTTTCCTACTAATGTAGCCTTTGGCTTTATTCTCTTGGACACTCTTCATTTCTCCTGCTAATCTGGTCCAATAGTTTTATAATTGCTTGAGTGTTCTTTATTATGAAATGTATTGAATAAAAAAGATTCAGAGCACAATATGAGTTCTTATTTCACACAAGGAAAAGCATTTCAGGCCATTATAAATTAGCTAAAAGTTGAGTATTGAACTTAAAGGATACATTCTCAGAGATGTTGTGGGGGGGGTTGTTTGTTTGTTTTTATTTCAAAAGAACAATATATAAACAGGAGCATCTCACACCTAACTCGTCCCCTGGTCATACTTAGTAACAAGAGCCCTTCATCCACTATGAATGGACACTAACGTGCAAGCCCCAGGTCCCTCAGGGTGTTTACAGTGGGGACTAGAGTATTCTTATTTTGGTATATTTAATGATTTGAAGGCCACGTTTATGTGATAGTATTTGCAGAGCAGCAGTATTAAATATTTAATGATTTATTTTTATAAATGCTTATAGCCTAACTTCTTGAATAAACTATATGATAACTAACGATGGTAACAATTCTCAGAAAGCCCTTTTAAAACATGGCATTTTTTGTCTTTTGGCCTTACCTATAACTTTACATTCCTTACAACTACCCAAGCACTGGAGAAGCTACTGGGAGAGACGGAGGCCATGAAAGACTTGTGAGCAGAAAACCAAAGCCAAGTGACAGGCCAGCAGTCTGCGCAACAGCAGTGCAGAGGGCCGACGAGCAGTTGGCGAGGCAGGATGTAGAGCCATTGCCTCAAACCAGTTACTCGTCTGGAAAAGGTGTTGAGATGATATCTAGGACTGCCAGATATCTACCGTGAACTTAAATGTTGCGAGTGGTGGAATGAAGGATGCTCCAGAAGCAGCCGTGATGGAGGTAACGAGGACTGTTGGATGCATAAACATGGGACTGCTGGAGCGCAGGTGGTAGGCATGAATATGGTTTCAGATTGCCTGTCTCACTTGTTTTCTTTTTGTTCCTTTTATCTCTGAACACACACTTGTTTCACTCCCAACACCCTAAACAACAGAACACCATTCTGGTGTGGTTGAGAGTGTGTGTGTTCTAAAACACATGCTGTCTTTTGGTAGACAAACATAGTTTTCATTACTACTACTGTGCTGATTACCTTGCTATTTTCTATACTTGTTTCAATAAACACTATTTTTAAGGTCTACCCACGTTACTCTGTGCTCAGCTGACCCTCCGCTCTTCTGAGTTGTTGCATGTTGCTCAACGGTGTCCCCCCCACAGATTTTTCCTACCTCTTCTCTTAGCGAGGATGTGACCCCCATCCCACTTCCCATCCTTGCCGCAGAAATGGTGCTGCAGTGAACTTGTGCAAGTGAGGTTTCTAAACTTTTCACACAGGCGTGGCATGTCATAACTTGCATCTGAAGGGAAGGTGTGCTTTTTCTGTGGGATTTATTCATAGTTGTGATAGAGGCAAAGAGCCAAGGGGATCGCTTTGGTTCAGCTCGCGTTCCCAGCTCTTGCACTGTTTGAAAGCCTTTCCCCCTCTGGTTGATCGGGATCGATTCCTTCTGCCGGGCGGTGACTCCTCTTCCTGCCTGGGGGTGTCTGGACACAGTGAATCTAAAGTGCGCTGGGAGCAGCCGTGACCTGCAGTTCAACGGGAACTTTGACGCTTCCTGCTGCTGGTGCTATGGATGGATGTGTGCTCCCCCCAAATGAGACTGAATTTGGAGATAGGGCCTTTGAGGAGATAATTGGGATTAAATGAAGTCACAGTGTGGGGCCCTAATCCAATAGAACTAGGGTCCTCATAAGAACAGGAGAAAACACTGGGGAGAGTGCTCACACCAACACAGAGAAGGGGTCCTGTAGGGCACGACAAGAAGACAGCTGTCAATCAGCCAAGAAGAGAAACTGCTGCAGAAACCAACTCAGAGAACACTTTGATCTTGGACTTCTAGACTCCAGGACTGTGAGAAAATACACTGCTGTCGTCTAAGCCACCCAGTGTGTGGTATTCTATTACTGCAAACCAAAAAGACCGAAACAGTAGGAGCCTACCCCTTTTGGGGGCCACACCTCCAACCTGTAGGGTTCCAAGTTGTGCTAACTGGAAGCACAAAATCCCCCAGGCTGAGGTAGAGTGACGGCAAGTGGGCCCCTCTGCTTCCAGCTTGCGGTCCCCAGATCTCATCGAGAACATTGCATTATATAGAAATCTTGGATGTTTAAAAACACTGTGTCCTGAAGGGTGCCATCCATTTTTTCAAAGTGCTGCCTTAGAGTTCATGTCTCATCTGAGCCATTATAAGGTCATTTCAGCATTCTCTGAGAAGAGGTCCCTTTGGATGGTCACCAAATCGATGGCCACCTGCCATACCTGGGCTCTCTTAAATCACTGCTGGCAGCAATATTGCATCTGGCAAAGCAGCTGGGATCAGACCTTCTGCATGGCCAAGTCTACAGTGGCTTATAGTTATTCTCCAAGATCCATTCAGTTTCTGCGTGGGTCAGCGTGGCAAGTTAAAGGAAAACATAAAGGAACCAACACCCCTGCAACATTTATGTTTTCATGGCAGCTGTTCTCCCTGGATACAATATTATTTGTACATTTTTTTCTCAGCTGGTTGGGGCTTGGAAGAGGAGGGGGATTATGCAGTTTTGGAAACTCTCACTTGGCCTCTTCTCTCTAATAACTCTTATCTGACAAGCTAGAGAACCGACGAGGTGATGGCAATAAATGCAATGTATATCAGACCCAATTGCCCTCCCAGGGACTAGGGAGATGACCTTTGACGGGTTTACAAGCATACTGGGCTCGCGGTCCCCGTAGGCCCCTTTCCAACAGAAGGGAGTTAGTGAACTTGCTGATGCTCTAGCCATCTGCCACTCACACTCACTGCAGTCAGAGATCCGAGCAGCTCATCCTCCTGGCTGTCTCGCCTCTATATCCCTGGGCTCTAAGAACAGACTAAATTCTCCTCTTGATGTTTTTGGAATTAGTAACACAACATGCATATGAAACATAAACATGAAAATGATCATGCATGCATTCAGGGAGAAGAAAAAGGTTAGCAAATGTATATGCATTCAGCCTATCTTCATTCTGAGTTATTTTCAGGATGATATCAGCAGGTTCCGAAAATTGAGCTAGGTAGGGATTTGATGACTTCACCTGGGAAGAACTGCAAATCAGGAGGACTAAAAAAAAAAATGAGGAACAAAAATGATGAAAGAATAGTAGATATGAAGACATGGATATTAATGGCAGTGGGAAACAGAAAATGCAAATGGAAAACAGAATAAATAGTGATGGAGAGAGAGAAGGTGAGTAGACAAGGAGATGGCAGAGCACCCCAAAGGTCATTATTAATAAAAAAGACAGTGGGAACCCATAGTGGGATTTGAAGATGAGGCTCTGGGTAATAAGACACCGAAGTCTCTGCTGATGAAAAGTTAATGTTATGTTGATTATGCTAGTTTTAGCCCTCTGAAGCAAACAAACATTCCAAAACCAAAATTTTAAACTAAAATTAACTCATGCATATTTCACACAGAGCACATGTTCCGGTATCACACTTAGTGAAGCCACTAGTGGTGGAAAGCAAGTTTCACTTCACGGCACTAGCGCCTTCATGCACGCACACTAATTAACCCGAGATCTGGGAGGCGAGTCCTTAGTAAATTATTTTCCACAGAATTCCTCCCAGCTTCAAGTCAAGCTGTTTTAATTCGTGTTATGTATTTTTCAACCCAGAGATTAAGAATATATACCTCTCTTATGACTGATTTCCATTAATTTTTAAACCAATTTCAATTATACTCCCTGCATCCTGGGCACTATAAGATGTGGTTTGCAGTGATGGGCGGCACAGATGCATCCCCAGTCCTCACAGTCCAGTGTTTACGACCATCTATGTATTTATCACTGCTGCAATAGAGATTACACATTCAGATTTACTGAAATGTATTTTAAAAGTCATATGTATTCAAATACACATCAATACATAAATCCTTGAGTCATCCTCAACTCCTCTCTTTTTATATATATCCCACATCTTATTCATCAGCCAGCATAGTCACCTTTACCTGCCAAAGACACCCTGACACAAGCAGCGTCTACTTCCTCCAACACTAACATTGCAAGCCAAAGAGCCATCACCTGCAGTAACTTCCTAACCCGTGTCCCCTATTCTGCTCTTGCTGGGCCTGCCCCTCCCCACAGCCTGTTCTGCACACAGCCTCGTGAATTCTAAGTCAGATCATGTCCCTCTCTGATCACATCCCCCGTGGCTTTCCATCTCAATAGGAATAAATACCCGCTATGATTTCAAAGATGTCATGTGGTGTGTGATCCTGTCCCTGGGAACTCCATTTATTTCACTTTGTATAACTCTGCCCCTGCTCACTCCACTCGAGCCTCCCCGGCCTCCCGAGGCTCCTCAGCACAATCAGCTTGCTTTCACGGAGGGCGTTCTTGATTCAATTCCTTCAGTAGACGCGGGCTTACTGAGACCATTTATTTCTCCTTGTGTGGCTTTTCGTAATCAGGGTCTTTCAAGGAATTTCTCCGTTTCATCTAAGTTATCAAATTAGTGTACATAGAGTCGTTAGTAGTATTCTTTTGCCATTTCTTTAATGCCCACAGGACAAGTAGTAATGACCCCATTTTTATTTCTGATTTTAGTTGTTGGTATCTCATTTCTTAATTTCTTCATTAGTCTGACTAGAGATTTATCGCTTTTATTGATCTTTTCAAAGCAGCAACTTTCAATTTCATTGATTTTCTCTGTTGTTTTCCTGTTTTCAGTTTCATTAATTTTTGCTCTAGTTTTTATTTCTTTTCTGTTTGTTTATACTTAAATTTCTATTCTTTAGTTTCTCAACATAGAAGCTTAGACTATAGATTTTACATTTTTGTTATTTTCCAATCCAAGCATTTAACACTCTGGATTTCTCTCTAAGCTCTGCTTTAACAGTGTTTCAATAAAAATAAAGTTTTGAAACCTGATACTTATATTTGAATTTTTATTTAGTTCAAATTATTTTTTGTTTCTCTAAGACTTTTTCTTTGACCCACATGTTAATTAGAAATGCATTAGTTAATTTCCTGCTATTTGGGGTTTTGCAATTAAATTTTTTAACTGATTTCTCTGTGCTTTGAGAACATACGTCCTATGATTTTTATTCTTCAGTTTGTTAAGGTGTGTTTTATGATGCCTGTCTTAGTAAATGCCACTTGTGACCTTGAAAAGAATATGTATTCTCCTGCATTTTGGTGGAATATTTTATAAATGTTAACTAGATCAAGATGATTGATAATGCTCCTTAAATCAACTTTATTTCTGATTTTCTGCCTGCTTAGTGTATTGAATCCTGAGAGAGGTATATTGAAGTTTCCAACTGAAAAATGGGTTTTTCTATTTCTCCTTTCAATTTTACTATATTTTAAATGTGTTTTGACACTCTTTGATCTAGTGCATATGCTTTTAGGATCTCAGAACATTGGCCTCTCTCGTTAGCAATGTCCCTTTTATCCCTGATAACCTTCCTCATTCTGAAGTCTACTTCATCTTAAATGAATACAAGATAATCCAATTTCTTTGTATTTGTGCAAGAATTCTATAAATTTCTCCTCACTTTTATCTATTTGAGCTTTATACTTAAAGTGGGTTTCTTGGAGACAGTATCTACTTGGGCCTTCTTCTGCTCTGTTCTGTTCTGTTTTTATCCACTCTGGTAACCTCTGTCTTTTAATTGATGTGTGTATTCCATTCACATTTAAAGTGGCTATTGATGTAGTTGCATTAGTATCAACTATATTTTTAGTACTTTTCTATTTGTTGCATTTATTCTTTTTTTTCCTCCTTTTTCTTCTGCTTCCTCTGGTTTCAGTTGAGCATTTTATGTTTTCATTTTAACTGCTCTTTTGTCATATCACTTATACTTTTTAAATGTTCCTAGTTGTCACCCTAAAGTTTCCAATATACATTTTTAATTAACATACCTCTACTTTCATAAAATACTGTATCACTTCTAGAGTAATGCAAGTACTTTGTAACAAAATATCCCTGATATTTCCCTCCTGTTCCTTATGACAATCTCATCATTCATTTCACTGCTCCATATTTTTTATCACCCAGTGTATGGTTACTGTTCCTACTTTAAATAGTTATTCTTTACATCAACTAAGAATGAAAAATAAAACATGTTTATCTATGTCATTGTGTACCCTTTCTTTGACACTCTTCCTTTTGTTAATCTGAGTTTCTGTCTACAGCACTTCCCTTCTCCCTCAAAAATGTGTTAATATTTCTTGCCAGGCAAATCTGCCGGCGGGGAGTTCTCTCAGATTTTGTTTTTCTGAGAAGTCTTTATTTCTCCTTAACTTTTGACAAGTAGTCTCACTGTATAAATAATTCTAGGTTAGTGTTTATTTTGTTTTAACTCTAAATAGTTCACTTTTTTTTTTTTGCTTCTGTTGTTTCTGATGAGAAGTCCTCTGTTATTCTCAGGCTTTTTCTGCTCTACAAGTAAGGTTTTCTTTCCTACTCATATTTTTTTTGAAATATATTCTCTTTGTCCTTAGTTTTCTGTCATTTGAATATGATATGCCTACATATAGTTTTTGGTGACAGCCTAGTCGGTATTTGAGCTTCTTGAAACTGCTATTTGGTGTCTGTCTTTAATGTTGGAGTAATCTCAGCTACTATCACTTCAAATAACTTTTCCTTATCTCCTACTTTTTTTCTCCTTTTAGCATTCCAATTAAACATATGCTTGTTACACATTTTTAAATTGCCCTACAGCTTTTGGTTATTTTATTCTATTTTTTCAAAATGTATTTTTCTTTGTATTTCATGTGAGACATTACTACTTAAGCATTTTCAAGTTCACTGATTCTCACCTTGGTTGTACGGAGTCTACTAATGCAGCCATGAAGTCATTCCTCCTTTTTCTTGTCGTGTGTTTTATTTCTAGCATTTTTTCCTTTGATTCTTAGAGTTTCCTCCTCTCGGCTTACATTACACATCTCTTCTTGCTATAGACATTTCAGGACAGCCCTTAACATATTATTTATAGTCATTTTAAATTTTCTGTCTGATAATTCCATTCTATATCATATCTAAGTCTGCTTATGATACTTCTTTTATCTCTTCCTAGAGAATTTCTTCTTTCCTTTCGGCATTCTTTACAAAATTTTTTTATACTGCCTTAAGAACTGAGGTCGAGAGACCTTAGGAGTGAGGAGCTGTGTCAATCTGACTAGGGATTAGGTTGTGTTTGATGTTTGCTGGGACTATAATTATCAGAAGTTTCAAATTCCTGTAGTGTAAGTTGCTTTCTCTCTTCTTGACTTGGGTTTCTCTAGCACTGGTCCTCAGTAGAATATGTGTCTTGCTGTAATGCACACTTAGCATACTTGAGACCTGTTTGCTTGGTGGTAATGTGTGAGAGAGGGGATGATTCCTACAATCTACACTTGATCTTAGCCAAAAGGCCGAGAAGCGATGATTTCTACAATCTAATGATTAAAAATCGGTTTCCAGGGACCTATGTGTCAGACCTGTGACGTTCACAGTGTTTCTCTGGGGTGAGGCAGGAAAGCTAGGAGAGTCTGGAACGGGAAGTATGCCCTTCCCCAGCTTGGAGAAGGCTTCGGTAAAGCCTTTTCCACAGCAAGTAGGGCTTTGTTGTGGAGAACACATGGGCATGTCTTACAATCTCTTTCCCACTCCTCCTACTTGGTCCAAGAGGGGACATTGCTGGGATCTTCACCATAAGAACCTGGGGGTTTCCTGGAGCAACCCCATGAAACTAAACTCTGTGGGCTCCCCAAGACTTCAGCTCCCTGGGGCAGGTCTCTCATCTCAAGCCAGTCTGCCCTTAGCTGCCCACAGATCTTGGCTTTGACTTTCTGCATTCACTTCTCTCTCCAGATTTTGAAGCCGTATCTTGCCCGGAAACCTCAGTTCTCTGAACGAACTGGGGAAGCCATTCATTTTTCAGAGTGTTTACCCTTTACTTGTTTTAAGGATAGGAGTGATGACGTCCGAGCTTTTTGCATGTCAAAACCAAGATCAAAAGTCCTCCAAGTTTATATATATGCATTTTTCCATCTCAAAGCTCCTCTGAGTTGTAGGCAATTTGCTTCATCTCAAGGAGGACAGGCTACCTTTTATCACAGATGTGGATCTTTTAATTTCAAAGAATTTAGTGACATGTAAGTTTATGACAAAGAAAATACTTGTGTTCTGAGTTCCATATTTCATTGGTGATGTATTTTTATTACATTCCTCTCTTTGAAGATTAAAACAAATTGGCTGGAATAGCTTGCCGTCAGTGAATCATCATTCATGTATTTATCAAATATTTATGAAGGATAGACAATGAGCTGAGCATTGCATAAGATCCTGCAGGTACCACAAGAAATAAAAGAGAATCCATGTTCTAAAAGGCCCCAGGATCGAGTGTGTAGGGCAGAAACCTAAATACATCATTTAAAAGCTTCGAGAAAGGCGGCAGAACAGTGGTTTACACTGGGTGCAGTCAGAGTTGAAGGAAGGAGGAAGTTTGGAAAACCAAAGTTGCTTTCCCAAAAGAACTGATGTCTCTCCTTCCCAGAAAAAAAGTGTCGAACAGAGTGTCCTTCATGTTTTGGCACAGAGCAAACATTGTGTCCGGTACAAAAAACTCAGAGAAAATTTTTACATCTTGGACTGTTAGTGGAAGTACCATTTCACTAGCAATTTAGTGTCTAAACGATAATCATTTCACTTTTTTGTTACAACTTGAAGTCTATCCCATTTTAGAAATAGATTATTATGTTTAAAGGGATCCTGAAAGGTGTAGGTACACTGACACATATTTTTAACAACTTTCCCAAAGTGTGAACGCTCAAGTGACTTTTCCCCCTTTAACACGATAGCCACCTTCAGAAGCTGTCCTGTTATTTCCGTAACGTCACCGTTGCCCAAACTATTCCCAGGCCGCTTCTCTTGGAGTTTCTTTCAGATTCAGCAGCACGATATTTGGCGTATCTCTAATGGTAGAAAATCTTCATTATCTGAGATTGAGTGTCTTGTACGAACATAACCAAAAGTGAAATTAAGCTAAAAAATAGAATCTAAATGAATAGGATAAATTGTGGTCAAATCCAGTTCACTCAAAAATAATAACGATTTCAACATGACTCATAAAACCATTTGTCTGGTACAAAATTTAAAGAGCACGGATCAAAAATTTTTATACAGTAATCATAAAGGGATTATTTTAGAGGTGATATTATTTGAATGTATATATTTGAGGCTTTTAAAGCACAATCAATACAATGATATATCAAGTTTCAACTTGCATCCAAATTAAAAGTCCAACATTCAACACAACATTGAAAGTTGCTAAGAAAGGAGACCTTGAATATTTTTACAAAACATGTTTAGCAGACTGCACGCAAACTGGGTTAAGTCATATTATTATCCTGAAAGTATAGGTTTCCAAAATTGGTTCAAATACTTGAAAACAATGAAAATATCCTTCCTTCTTCTTAATACATAGTTAGTGTTGGTCCCAAATTCTTCCTTTTCCTTTAGAACTTACCACAGTTTTTAAGAAATCCATCAGCATCTATTGTGTTGGCAGAGCCCCTCGAAGACAAAATAAAGGAGAAAAAAACCTACCTTAACATATTAGCAGATGATAAATACGTGCCGATCGAGGCAAAGGTGAAGATGGAATGGGAAGGATGAAAATATGTGCTTGTTCTCACTGTCATTTCTTGCCCACGGAACAAAATTGCACGATGCAATCCCTGCCATTGTTCACATGGCTTTGAAATTGTATGGCGTGGGTGTCTCCGTGGTCACGGCAATAAAACGTGATGGATTCCCAGTCTCCAGGGCTTGAGGTGGGATAAATTTAGGAAACAATTGGGATGTAATTGAGATCTATACCAGGTGCCGAGGAACTTGACAGTGACCTCACTGATGGATGGGGAACTAGAGGGAGCCCACGGGTAGCCGCCTCTATACCAAAATTTCTGTGAGCACACACGTGTGTGTGTGTGTGTGTGTGTGTGTGTTTTCCCCACTTCAGACTGGAGGACAGCAGAGAGGCAAGAAGTCAGTGACTAAAGTCATCCGTGGCACGACAAGACTCCCAGCTACCAGGATCTCTGTTAGATTACTTGTCAGCAATTTACTGTGGAGTGATAGTTTACACTGTACTTTCAGCTGAGTACTTTGGATAATAAAATAAGTGTTGAACTCTTTGTCTGTAACACTCCTGAAAAAGAGAGTCATTCAAAAAGAAAAGCATCTCGCTGCCCAATGCGATGAGTAATACCTAATATTTATTGAGAACTTACCATAGAGCAGGCGCTTATCTCATCTAATCCTCACAACAACCTTTCAGAGTCAGCCCTAATCATATTAACCTTTTTTAATATCCATGAGTAAATGCCAGCACAGAGAACTTAATAACTGGCCCAGTCTTTCACAGCTAACAAGTAGAGATACTGGAAGTGAAATGCAGGCAGGTGGAGTCCTGTGCCGAGTGATTAAGATAACTCAGTACCGAAAAGATACTGGGAGCTGCAAGAATTGCAAGATGTTCCCATGAAAGGCATGTTTTTGACTCCGTAAGTAACAGAAAGGGTTTTAATCTGTCTCGGTGTGTTTACAGGTGTAAGCAAAAGTGGGTCTGCATTGACAGTAAGGGATCCAGCTCCTCCTGATGAAATAATTTGCTGGGTTCAAAGATCAGCAATGGAAGGGAGTGCCTTCAAAGGCTGTCGCGCTGCATATTCCAGTCTGTCCTCCACTTCCCCTCCTTTCCTGCATCTCTCTTTGATCTCAAGCTAAACATCAGAATCTGCCTTTTAAAAAGACTTAAAGTGCCTTTCAATTTCTCTGGGCTGCCCGAGGAGCAGACACTTCTGCCTCTTTCATGGAAAAAAAAAAAAATTCTCTCTAAAAATAACTGTGGCTTCAAATGTCCCCTGCAAAGAGATTGAAATAATTTATCTTGGACTCTGAGAAGACAAAAGAAGGTAATTGCATGGGTGAGCCATTACCTGCAGCAGGGGAGCAGGGGAAGCGTCATTAGGCTCCTGCAAGGCAGTAACAGAGCAGTTCCTGCTCTTGGCTTTGCAGAAGAGGTCAGGGCCACGCAGTCTCCTCTGGGCCATTCACACCCTTTTTGGGATTATGAACACTCACCGCATCAACATACACTTCTGGATGTGCCCTGGTGGTTTCCTCCTCCTGCGGTTCGCTCCTTCCTCCCATTAATGCCGTGAGTGCTAAGAGTAGAAAGTGCCTGATGGATTAATGTCCTTGTTCCTTAGCTAAAAATACCCTTGTTCATGGGGAAAGGTATATAAAATCATAAGTGATGTTTTCAATTAATAGGGTAATATGTGAAAACTTACAAATCAAAACTGGACCATACGTCATGATGTGCATCTAAACACACATGTACCTGGGCATACCCAGTGCATGGGATGCTCTCATTATAAATTATATTTGTATATGAGTTAGTAGATTAATTTGGATTTACATTCTCTCACTGCAAAAAGTCTAGAATGTTCACAGGAACTCCATTTCTAAATATATATGTATATACACTTTTTTTTTTTTCCCATGGACTACTGTTTTCCCAAGAACTGTGTCAAGTTCAGGCCACTTTTTAAAAACTTCACTTAGTCACTGAAAAACACCAATATGTTTGACACTCGCTGTGGCACACCCATCATTCACTGTCAGCATTTATTCCTGAACCTTCTCTGCATACACTTCTAACCCTGCCTGAACTCCTCAGTGCTTATTTTATTCCCTTAGTGGATGAGGTTGTAGTGGGTTTTCTGAGCTCCTTACCACATTCTTTCCTGCAATAGTTATATTCCCACGAGAACCCATAATAAACCTGAAATACTACATATTTTCACTAGTAATTTTTCTGGCTAGTATTCACTTCAAGTCATTCAGGCAAGTCATTTAACCTCTGTGGGCCTCGGTTTCCTCATCTATAAATTAGGGGCTGGGTTCCGTGATGCCCATGGCCCTTTCGGCCTCAGAGGTGTGTGGTGACATTTCTACCACATTATCAATTAGATTGCAAGACAACCTGAGCGCCCAACCATCATCTCTGACGCTGTGTCAGATTTCATTCTGGCAAAGTCTCATCGGCTTCACTTTGACAAAGGAGCCACTTTGCAAATGTGGCACTTACTGCAGTCTATATTTTCTTGCTTCTTGTTTTAAAGTTGCCTCTGATTATATAAAACTAAGGTGAGTGAGGTACACATAGGAAGGTCAGCAGGCTACTAAGCACTCTCAGGCAGAGTCAAATCTAACTCTGAGTGAGAAGATCACAGGCTGCTGTGAGCTTGGCCTCTGAGGTCAACCTGAGGTCAAGGTCCTACGTCATCACTTACAGCCCTTGGATGATCTTGAGCAAGTTCTAGACACTGAATATGCCTTGTCTCTAACAGGAAGATGATGACAGCACCTACATCATCATCCAAGGGATTTTTATGAGGATGAAGTGAGGAAATGAATTAAAACAGCTGGTGAGCATTTAATAAACTATAGCTACCATTCTCGTGAAAGATAACACTTAGAAATCCGCCTCTGGTTGCGTCAGAACGTACAACGGCCCAATACATTCCGATCTACTACCTGAATTTCTCCATGAATCTTATACATTACAATACTTTTTACAAACAACCTACTCTGATGCCTTAGATTTAAATCTTTTTTCTTACAGGTGTTTTTTTTTTCCATTTTTCCAGCTTTATTGAGACATAATTGACCTATAACTTGTGTTATTTTAAAGTATACAATGTGATGATTTGATACATGTATCTTTTTCAAAATGATTACTACAACAAAGTTAGTTGACATCTCGATCACCTTGCATAATTACCCTTTTGTTGTTGTTTCAGTGAAAATACTTAAGAACTACTGTCTTAGTAAGTTTCAAGTATAAAATACAGTATTGTTAACAGTGGACAACATATATTAAATTCCCGACAATAAGAGTAGGGAGATGAACAAAACTTGCTTGTTACTGTCATTATTGAGTGTGAATTCATTTATTCCCAATAAGTACACTTGATGTATACAAGCCTGATTTCCTGTTTGAATTTGAGGTTGATATAAATATTTCAAAATGAAATAGACAACCTGTTAAAAAATAGAGAAAATTCTCATGTGTTTTCAATGCATTTTCTAAAAATAAGTATGCAATACATGTTGATAATGGGATAAAATTTTCAAATAAATGTAATTTTCTCGAGTGTATTGCTTCCCTCTCTATTTCTCTAAGCTGAGTTATAGTCCAGGCATGTGACCTTCAGGGGCTGGGGCAGTGTAGACGCTGTAAGGAAGTAGAGACGGGGCAGTGTAGACGCTGTAAGGAAGTAGAGACTCAGGCTTCAGGACTGTGATTTTCTCTGTTCTGCCCGGAGGAAGCCAGCACATGACACTTCCAATAATGCTAATGAGTCGTGAAGATGTTATTAATACAGGGACTGCTAGTCCATATGTTGCCCTCAAACTTCAAGAATAACTTGTGGGATATGCCTTTCTAGGAGACCAGAATCAAACTTTCAAGAATCAAATATAAAACCTTGGAAAATAAAAAAAGAAAAGCAGAATTTCTGCCTGGAAGACTGTTAGAAAAACTCCAATATATAATAGTGATATGGAGCCAGATTTCGAACGAACAAGGGGCAGCAGAGAAGAGAAGTTACGATCACAAAGCTCGACATGCATGTCAGGTCCGTTATGCCAGGTCACATATGTTATCTCATTTCAGAACAGCCAAACTCAGCTTTGGGAAGAACAAATCACCACTTGAAAGGAGTTGAATAATTGTGGGCCAACATCACTAGTTATTAAGTTGTGTAGGTGGAGTTTAAATGCACTGAAAGCCCATGACTTCCCCCATGTGGGCATCAAAGTAGGAGGTAAGTGAGAGGAGGCAGTGAGGAAAGATCATTATAAAAATTCTGTAGCAAAAAATTATATTTAAAGTTATTGATTCCCAGGGTCAGGAGTTTTAGTTAACAATAATTACTGAGTATCAGGTATGTACTTTAACCTGTACTTATGTTCCTGAAAAAGAAAGTAAGAAAACTTTTATTATTTTTAGACTTTGTAGAGCTTATATTCTAAGTTTGCATATAAAGTAGCAACAGAACATTGCTATAATGTTAGTCCGTGTGCAAATTACTACAGAACCATGGTGGAGAGGACTTTGAATTCTATTTGTGGGATCCTGAAATAATTTACTGAGGCAGTATATGACGTAAATGTTGAAGAATGACTGACAATTTCAACAGATGTAGAAAGATGACAACATCACAACAGAATATAAAAACATGAGCTTAACAGGGCAAGATATTTTCTGAGCAAAATATAGTATAGAGAGAGTAAGATAAATAGGGAATCAAGAGAAGGTCAAGAGATGAAATGGGCCCTGGCTGGTGTGACTTGGTTGGTGAGTTGTCCTGTACACCAAAAGGTTGCAAGTTCAACTCCTGGTCAGGACACATACCTAGGTTGATGGTTTGATTCCAGTCAGGACGCACACCAGAGAAAATTGATTGATGTTTCTCTCTCTTTCTCTTCCTTCTTCTCTGTCTAAAAGCAATGAATAACATGTCCTTGGGTGAGGATTAAGAAGAGAAAGATGAAATGGTAACAAGGAGTTGAAGGTGGCTGTAAGTAGCAGAATGGGTAACCCATGACTCTGAAATGTGAATGAGGGGCAGGGAGACCAGTCTGAAGCTTGTTAAAAGGATTTTTCTAAATTATGATAAAACCCTGAGCTAGGTAAATAATCATGGGAATTAAGAGGAAAAGATAGGAACAATTTTTAAAGCAAAATTATCTGATTTTGGTGACAGATCAAATAGTGCATCTGAGGAAGAAAGAAAGGGCGAGATGACTCAAAAGTTACTGGGAACAGTGATACCACCTGATTTAGGAAATGGGAGAAATGTTCCAAATGGTTGAATTTGGGACATATGCCTTGTAGAAAGTCTGAAACAGAGTTCAGAGAATAAGACATGGGCTGAAGACTGTTCAGACACGGTTGAATTTTGAAAGATCAAACCTAGAATAAAATTGAGGATAGCACTCAAGTGATGTCATCCATGACCTCTTACTCAGGGTGGAAGAGGCAGGTGTGTCATTCACTGATATAGATGAGAGGTATATTTATGAAGCAAACAATAATGGCCTTCATTTTTAGAGAAAAAAATTCCAGAAGCTGGTGAGGCCAGATATAGAGGAGGGACAAAACACAAGAGCTAGTTTTAGAAATGAAGAGGAGTGTTCATTTCTATAAGATGACATAAAGTATATTATAGATAGATGAAGAAGACGATGATGAAAACGGAGGAGGAGGAGGAGAAGAAGAGGAAGAAGAGGGAAAAGAAGAAGAAAGATGATAGATAGATAGATAGATAGATAGATAGATAGATAGATAGAAGGGTGGATGAGGGGAAAGTTGATCACAACTGATGCTTCTGAATTGCAAAATAAAGCAAATGGACTTTAGACGATTATGATGTATCCATAGGACAGATATAGCAATTATAACACATATACCACTCTGAGAGGGAACATTGATACTGGGGGAAGCCATGCATGTGTAGAGCCAGGGGGTGTGTGGCAAATCTCTATGTCTTCCCCTCAATTTTGCTGTGAAGCTTAAACTGCTCTGACAATATGGTCTTATTTTTTTTTTATTTAAAGATTTTATTTATTTATTTTTAGAGAGAGGGGAAAGGAGGGAGAAGGAAGGAGAGAAACATCAATGTGTGGTTGCCTCTCACATGCCCCCTACTGAGGACCTGGCCTGCAAACCAGGCGTGTGCCTTGAGTGAGAATGGAACCAACAACCCTTTGGTTCACAGGCCAGCACTCAATCCACTAAAATCAGCAGCCAAGCATATGATTGGAAGTACAATTAAAGTTATAAACTATTAGACATACAAAAGTGTGAAAGTATTGAAACAAACAACCCAAAATAGATGTGTTCCATTCCTGCAGAATGGAAGAAAAATGAACTTTTAAATTAAAATGACTTGTGCTCTAAACCCTAGCTCTTCTTCTTAATTAGTCATAGGACTCTGGGCAAGTGACTTAGCCTCTCTGCACTGAATAGTAATACCCATCTTACAAGATGTTATTATGAGAATGAAGAAGATAATGTGCATAATCTATCTCAGAATTCCTGGCAAATTATCAATAATTAATAGACATTATTATCACTATATTGTAACATCCACACTATACAACATTCCCACTGCCTAAAATAATATTCTGTGGATATCTCTTTGCATTTCTTATTATACCTGGTATCTTCCTGGACCCTAAAGGAAAAGCGTGATGGACAGGAAACCATTTCTGCCACTTTGTTATGGTTACAATGGGCCAAGTTACAGTGAAGTTCAATTTAACGTAGAAAGTATGGATATGAGCACATTTCGAGAGCTTGGTTGCAGTCTGGGAAGAGGAACAGAGCCCTGGGGCCATGAGACAGTCTCACTGAGTGAAAGGTTAAGTCACAAGGGACACAAAAATGTTAGAAAGGTCCCAACATCAGTGACTTTTCCCAGGCTTACTTCCTCTGCCCACGTCAATCAGCAGATCACATGGCAAAATGGAAGAGAAGACACTGTGTAAGCTCGGACTGCTGGGATGAAGTTTAGACTTCGTCTCCAACACACAGTGGTTAAATCCATCGTTTTTATGAATATCTGATGAACCAAATTAAACTGAACTCTTTCAGTGTGCTAAACACAGTCCTAGGTATCAGGTTAAA
This sequence comes from Desmodus rotundus, assembly GCF_022682495.2. Lineage (NCBI taxonomy): Eukaryota > Metazoa > Chordata > Mammalia > Chiroptera > Phyllostomidae > Desmodus > Desmodus rotundus. Next base: position 106,060,518 of record NC_071396.1, on the reverse strand, counting down.
TACAATGTAGCTGATCTGCGCCTGAAGTAGCCTTGAGTGCATTGTAGTTACAGACTAAGGAGAGAAAAAGCTCCAGAAAGTAGAGGTATGTAACAAGTGCTAACATACAATATACTGCTACTAAAAATAATGACAGGCAATATTGGTTAACAATCTCTATGTTCCAGCACTGTTAGATACTTCGGGTATTTCTAAGCATTTACTTTTCACAACCACAACCAGTCACAAATCGTCACTTTGATTTTAACGATGACTAATACGTATGGAAGGCAGTGGGCTGGATCTCAGATGCACAGGATTCTTATCAAAAAAACTGACCAAGGAAGCGTTCATAGTCAAACATCACAAACACTGGAAATATCATTTTGAATAAATAGACAACTGAAATTGTTTTCCAGTGCAGTTCAAAACTGTACAAGAAGTACAGGATAGGACTAGTTTTAATAACCCCTGGTACAAGGAATTTACTTATTTATGGATTCATAAAAATGTGTTTATACCACCAGTAATTTAAAATAATGATGCTACATACAACAGCTATTATTGTAATACATAATTTAGTAGACCAATAATTAAATAACACTTCAAGTTATTTTAATACTTCTGTTATGTATTTCTAAAATGAATTACCTTATATCATCAATGCCTCACTTTTCTTCATTATTTGAAACATTTTTCTGAGATGAGGATTTCCAGTGAGCATGTTATCATAAAAATGCACTGTAAATTTCTCCTATTCTCTTTTTCTATGGCCTGGGTATTAAGCAAACAATAGTAATATATAAAAGCAAGACTGTCTTCCCACAGTGCAGTCAGTTCAAGGTCATGTTCCATTAGTGATTAGCAAAGTTCCTTTCTCATCGTGTTCAGATGAAGAGAGAGTTGGTTTGGGCCATGTTTGCAGCAGGGATCTAGTCTGACCATGGAAATGAATACAGTGGCAAGTCTTCCCACAGCATTATCATTCAAAGCAGAGCTAATGCTATAATGATCACCTTATAAATATTAATATACTCATTAGCCCACTTTGGCAATGGTTACTCTTCATACCTGAGTCATGTCCTACCCCATAAAAGAAAAAGAAAATGTCAGTAAGTGAGACTATGTTTGACAGTCCACTGTCCACTGAGGGGCCCTTCTTCACTGATTTTACCGAGGTTAAGAGAAAAATTTTGGAAGCAGTAAAGCTAAAGGAAGCAATTTAGTTACCAAATAGAGGCTTCTGGGACCATACACAGGATAATGTAGTTATTTAGACTCCTAGTATCAAACCTAAAATAATTAAAAAGATGTAAAATTATGTGATCTATTTTATACAAATTCAAGTAATAAACTAAAAGCTAAAATAAAGTCAAAATAAATTAGGAATGAATAGGGAAAATGGGAAGGTGGGGGAGATGAGTGAAGGGAGATGGGACAAAGAAACGGACAAAGGAGGTGACACAGGCAAGGCAGGCAATGTCTCCAATTATGGTCTGTGAGCAAGCAGTGGACCTGAGCTCCCTTCGGTCAGGCCTCTAATTATTTTTTTCAAGGCCCCAGTGAAAGCTTGGGCAATGTAGTAATGTCAATATGGAAGTCTCTGCATTTCTTCTTGCCTTTTCCTCCATACTTGAGTTCTGTAGCAAGAAGCACCTTTGGTGAAGACAAGGTAAGTGTGTGGGTGCCAGAGTATGTTTTTCCAACAAAAAAAGGTTCTGCCAAGGGTTGGATGTGGGGTGCAGGGGAAACACTGGAATCAAGGACAAACTTCATTTTTGAGCATCTACGTGACTAGAATAAGGAAAAGAATGTTGGAAAATAAGAAAAACCATAATGTCTGTTTTAGAGAGATCAATCAGACAGACCTGGGGATAAAGACTAGAAAATTCATCTACCCAAAGATTAAAAAAAAGTCATAGATTCAGCTTAATACATCACAAATATCTCAGCCATGACACAAAAATGAATATAGATTAATTACTGAAATATGAATAATCCTTCCACCAAGGGTAATAAAGACAATAGATTGAACCTCATGTTTCAATAAAACAGAATAAAACAAAATAAAACAGAATAACTGGATGGAACCATAACTGCAAACTCTCTCAATTTAAAAAGTGGCCATCCCTGGCCAGTGTGCCTCAGTTGGTTGGGCATCACCAACTGGTGGGTTTGGTCCCGGTCAGGGTGCATGCAGGAGGCAACCAATTGATGTTTCTCTCTCACATCAGTGTTTCTCTCTCTCTCACTATCTTCTTCTCTTCCTGTCTCTCTAGAATTAATAAAAGAAAACAAATTTTTAAATGAGCAACTAAGCAAAACATGCGTTGAAGCCATTTTTGAAAAATAATTAGTAAAAAGGAATCTCTTCTCCTGACACAGCCTTGAAAGTGTTTTAAATTAAAAGCATAAAGAAAAAATCATGGAAGTATTAAGGTAGGGAAAAAAAAGGCTTCCTTTGAGAACATGGATCTGCTATTTTCATCCACAACTGTTCTTCCTACCATTTTTTTCTTTTACCTGTCTTACCTTCTTTTTGTTATTCTGTAAGAGCTTAGAAAACACAAATCAGTAATTCTTCCCCAGAAGCATTTTTGCTTGTGTGTTCTGCCCTTACACATACTTCCTCCTAAGCGGTGATGAAAGAGAAGCTGCTTTGGTATCAGAAAGGAAAAGGAATCAGGGGAAGAAAACATACCTCAGACTTATTACCCAGTTGCGAGCAGCACCCCTTTTCTGTGTCTACGAGCAGCCTGGTTTCCGTCACTGAATACATCACACACCAATCATCAGTGTACACTACAAGGTAAAGCATCCCCTCCTGGAAGACAAAACAGGCTCCCCAGCTCCCACTCATACTAAGTGACACTTCTGAAACCCTCAATACTTGGGAGGGAACATCGGGAAAATAAGGGTGAAGTGAAAGGACTGCTTTGGAGCACTTTGGAGACACTTACAACAATCCAGAAGTTAACCTTTCAAAGACACGCCTTCCCAGTGATGGTATACAATGCTGGCTCATCATTTGTGGCAGAGCCTGGAGCTCCAGTGTGGAGGTACTGCATTGCTGGTGCATGATGAGTAACTGCCAAATAGGCGACAGGAGGTGGGGAGTTTCAACAGTGGCAAACGCCAAAAATCCTTGATGCTCCTAAGGGTCCCTTCACTTAGCACACAGCAGCACAGTGCAGTGCTTGAGCCTGGGCTCCCCATGCCTGGATGTGAAGCTTGTCTCTACCCTCTTCTCACTGTGTGAGCTCAGCAAGTGATGAGTTCTCCCTGTCCACCTCCCTCATCTGTAAAATGAGGGTGGTCACGATACTGACCACAAAGAGGATGATAGGAGCTTTAGATCAATACATTTAGGTAACATTAAGTGTTAATATATGTCAACTAGCAAAAATTAAGGGCTTATTAGATAAATCTATTAAATCACTAACAGGTGCCAAAGGCTGAACCAAACATCACAGATACAAAGTTGAGCCCAAAATGATAAAATACGAGTGGCGTGAAGACTATTATGAGAGCCGAGGGAGAAGGTGTGCCCGTCGCAGTGTTTGTACATGCTCACTTCTCTGTGTCTGCTTTCTATGCCGCAAGAACCCGTGGTCACAAAGTGAGCCCCGTAAGGCAGCTCCTATTTATTAGCTCACATTTCTGTCGGTCAGAAGCTGAGGTTGGCTCACGTGTTTGTCGGCTCCCACTTTCACAAGACCAAAGTCAAGTTCCCAGGGGACTGGGTTCTTATCAGGAAGTTCTGTGGAGAATCTGCTTCCAGGAGCATTCAGGTTGTTGACGGAATTCTGTCCCTTGCGGTTTGACACTGGGATCTCTGTGTATTTGCTTGCTATTGGCTGGAACCATTCTCTGCCTCAGCGGCCACTGCATTCCTTGGCTTGTGGCCATGTTTCCTCTGTCATTAAGGACTCCAGTCTCTCCACTGGCCCCTTCTGCCACATCTCTCTGATGTCTTGTCTTCCTTCCACCAGAGTTGTTTGCTTTTCAGAGTCACACGAGCCTTCTCATTTAGAATATGCCATCTAAACTTTAATCCATCCGCAAAGTCCCTTCACCACAGTACCCAGATTAGCATCTAGTTGAATAAGTAGGGACAACAACCTTAGGGGGCCGTCTTCAGTATTTTGCCTACTGCACACCTCCCATTGCTAAAAGTTAATAAAAATTACTCCTTTCTCATGTAAGCTTCCTGGTTTCTCCTTTCTTACTCCCGTGTTGAATCTGAAGCTTAGCATCACCTGTTCAACAATCTAAGCATGGCCAGAGGACTGAGGGGATGGAGGAAGCAGGGTAGAAATAAGTTCCTACCGCAATTCTCCTGTAGATAATGTTGTAAATCAGCGCACCTGGACCGAGCTCTGGCCCAGAGAGCTGCAGCCACAGCCACACTCCTACCTGAGGCACCTGAGAAAGGACCAACCACCACTGACACTGTGTCTCAAACCTCATTTCTCTCCCAGTTTCAGGATGTTTGAAGAACTACTTACAGTTAAAATGAAGAGTATGATTTCCACTTGTAGGCAATGAATAAAAACACATCTCTGAACATAGATGAAGCCACTAGGGAAACAATCAGGTAGTTTGGAAAACCCAAGACATCCATTCCAAATCCAATTCAACTCAGTGATTTTTTTCTAACCAATTTTCTTTCTAATGTATGTGTGTTATATTTCACTCTCCCCACTATCCCATGTATTCAATTTTGTGATTATTGAAAAATCCCTTTGGTATTCTCATCTGTAAAATAAGACAACTGGATTCAGCTGGGTTGGGGGGGAAGCAAATGGCATGCCTGTGTGTCTATATTCCCCTCCGATGGCCATGACAATGGCAATGATTCTTGTTGGACATGAAGCATCTTCAAAATATCAGCTGAATTGCAGTTTACTGTAAGCAGTAAATGAAGTCATACATGTAAAGGACCTCACATGGTACCCGGCACAGAAGAACCACAGCCTCCACCAATCACACACAGAACTTATTCAGGGATGGAGAATTGTTTGTATTTTGCATGCCACCTGGGATGTGTGGTTTAGGGTGGCTTGGAAGACTTCTGCAAAACGAGCGTGTGGTTCTGATGGGAAGACAGAGGAAAAGCAGTCGTAACAATACCGGCATTAGTTGTTTTCTGCAAGGACCCTCATGCCCCTCCCAAAGTTGGAGTGGGAAAATCAGGTTTTCTGAAATGTAAGTTAAATGAAGAGCAAACATCAAATGTAGCGAAATCCATAAAAATGCTGAAAACATAGTAATAAAAAACCTAGTAGCAATAAATTTTGTTAATGAGGCAGAACCAATAGTTGGCTTTAATGGAACCATCTGAGCCTGTTGTAAGCTGGTTTTATAAGCAAAATACAGATGATTTTCTACTCTAAGGTGGCCTATTAAAATGTCTTTGTAATGCAAGTGTGCAGGTATTTTGACGACTTTCAGCATCACTCTGCATTTATTACCTGTCACTGAGTGCCAACTATGGTACTGGCCTAAATGACGGGGATTTTACCCCTGATGAGACAGCACTTATGCTGCACAGGTGTGACTCTCTAGGTGTGGTTTCTGCACCAGCAATATCAGCTGCACCAGGGCTCTTGTTAGACAGGGAAGTCCACAGCCTCACCCCAGACCTGCCGAATCGGGAAGAAGGGGTTGAGGTCCGAGATCTCTGGTGTTTAACAAGCCTTCTGGGTGATTTTGTCACATGTTAAAGTGTAATGATTGTATCAGTAAAAGCATCTTGAACATCGCCTACTTGTACCTACCTACCTTCCAATGTAGTTTGTTGCTTTATGCACATGAAACCTGTTACAATAAATTCCTAAGTAACGATAATCACGTATGAGCTTTAGGCCATATGGCAAGTATCCAAGAACCATTTAAAAACTCAAATATTCCTGTTTTTATTACAAGTAGTAGTTGCTCTATATTTCTGCTGTTACATATTATTTGCAGATACTGAAAGAAGAGTTTAGTTTGAAGACACTCAACCCAATTATGCCAGTCATACCTATTTGTTAAGAGTTCATTGTGGAACAGCCCTGGAAGGTTAGATGCAGGCCAGGAAGATAAATCTGGTCTGGGAGGAGTTTGCAGATTCAGGGTCTTTCAGCAGTGGCGAGGTACTCCAAATATCTCAGACTCACCAAGAATTTTTTCGGGTGTCACTCGTTCTAACTCCTGGGACAAACAGTGCCAAAGCATTGGAGGGTAAAAATGCAGGGCTCAAAGAATCATAAATTTCCCTTTCCTATTTTAATTATATTTCTTTCTCTCCAGCCTTCTGATTTATTTTAGATCTGAAATTATGAACTGCTGATTTATGGCACAGACAGTTCTTCTGTCTCATGATAAAAACACTTAAAAGTAAAGTTACGTGTTTTTGAGCACTGTGCCTATTCTTCGCCACACTGTGGGCACTAACATGTGGGTCAGGGCATACCCCTGAGCAAAGCTGGGGGCTGGGTTCCTTTCACTCTCAGATCCTCAGCTCCATAACCTTCATGATAGGGCACACACGCAATCATTCAGACATATGGCAAATGTATAGGGATGCATGCATAATTAATAGACCACCGAGGGCCTGGATATAAATTGTTAAAGCTGATGGGAGGAAGGGCAGCCTTGTGGCATGATGATATTTGTGCTGCTTGCCTGATAATTGTGCACCACTCAGAAGAGCCCAGTAATTTTGTAATTAACGCTTGATACACATTGCCTTTAATTATACAAGGCAGCCTTGCTTGGAAGAATCTGTGTGTAAGTGGGAGTGTGTGCATACGTGTGTCTGTGCAGAGTGAGTGTTCTAAGGAAAGAGTATTCTTTCCTCTGAAAAAGTACCTGGCTGATTTAGTTCAAATTCCCTGCTTAATGTGAGAGAGTTGGAGAGAAAAATGAGACATTAGGTTGGTCAAAATGTTCGTTTGGGTTTTTCCATATGGTGGCTCTAGTAGTGCTTAGTTGTCTTTAATTTCATTCAAAACGATTTTGTTAGACTGCATTGTGACAGCTGTCATATCAGTGTGCACTTAAAAAAACTTACCAAAATTGGTGAATTTTTGTGTAGCCATTTTAACATTGAAGATGGAAGAAAATACACAAAATTTTCAGCATATCATGCTTTATTATTTCAAGAAAGGTAAAAACACAGCTGAAACACACAAAAAAGATTTGTGCCATGTGTGGAGAAGGTGCTGTGACTGATTGAATGGGTCAAAAGTAGTTTTTGAAGTTTCATGCTAGAGATTTCTCACTGAACGATGCTCCACAATCAGGTAGACCAGTTGAAATTGATAACGATCAATTCCAGACATGAATTGAGAACAATCAATATTATACCACATGGGAGACAGCCGACATACTAAAAATACCCAAATCAATACAGTTATTGATGAAAATGAAAAATGTACATTTTCTACAGAAAAAACTAAACTAACTTTTTGGCCAACCCAATGCAAGAGAGAGAAGTTAAACCAGAAGGCACTTGGGGTGCTGTCCAGGGAGGAATAATTTTGTTGATAAAGGACCATGGATCTGACACCATTTGGAACTCCTGTAGAAAAGCATTCTGTGTATTGCTAGACAAATACTCTGATGAAGGGAACTCTGGGCAGGTGTCAATATCCAGGAAGTGGTCACTAACCCCAATTTCAGATCACTGTTTTCTCTTTGAGCATTTGTCTAAGTGGCACCCTGGATGGTCATAAATGACTTTCTTGGTTTACTTAGCTTATTTCCACAATAATCTATAGCCATCCGAGCTGGATCCAAACGGCAGGTCTAAAGCAAAACCGTGTAGGAGCGATGTTCGTTATCAGTGCCCATTCATTCTCCTCCAAACGCTATCACTTTTTGCCATTTTCTGACTTTTTGGCACTTCTCACTCGGCCTTACCCGGGCCCATCCAATTAAGTGCACTTGCTCTGGCCAGAGCTCACGATATGAGACCTTGGAGGTAGAGTCCAGCTGATAGAAGTGTGTTAGCTATCTCCTCCTACTCTTTTTACCTCTTCTTTTTCTTTTATACCTTTTATCTTAAAACTGAATCAGTTACTAATGATGATAATAAAGATAGTTCACATGAAAATCTAGTTCCTTGGCTCCACTTGAGAAGTCTGCACTGCCAGCCACATCACATTTCCAGTCCACCTGGGACCGCTCTGGTGGAGGACATTGGCAGCTGCCCCTTTAGACAGCATCCTCTGTGTGCCAGGAAGCTGGAGGCAACACCAGCTACTAGCTCGCTCCTCTGTGCTGCAGCCAGAGATGGGCAGCTGGAGATGGTCATCATCAGGCTGCTGCACATGCTTTCCTTACACTTGACCATGTTTACTCATCTATGTTACCTGCTGGTCTCTGTAGGTATTTGAGGGTTTCTTTTTTTGTTAACACCTGCTGTAAGTATCTCTCCTCCTCTCTGCCAGTTCGCTGGCCCCATAATCTTAAGAGAAACCTGAATGCCCAGTGTTCCAACCCAGCCGTATAACCTCCCATTTTTGTAACCCAAATATCTACCACCAAGTCTACAGCTTTATGGCCTTTTTCTTTAATATGCAAATACAGTTATTCAAGCCACATTCTCATTTGACAATAACAAATTCAGTTGCAAACGTTTTTGTAAGTTTGGGAATCCACAAAGGTGACTTGGGTGGGGTCAGGGCGTACTGAGTGTTTCTTTATCATCACTTGCTCAAAATTCCTGCTCCCTCTGATCCCCAATGGGTGGCCTTCCTGTCCAGAGCTCTCTGAGTCTCTATGGCTCTTTCTGATACACTTTTTCTGAAGAAATGGGCTAAGTTCTCCCTTCTTTCCCTAGGTAGTGGATAGCATGAAGCTAACACTTAATTACAGTGGTTGACCAAGTCTGCTGAAGGCTTTGGTGATACATTTGGGAAATGACAAGGAATAGCTTACAGGTGGAAACCAGATTGGCTGAGTCAGGTGAGTCCTGACTCTGTGGCTTCTTAGGAGTCAGCTTGCTGCTGCGCTATAGGTTTAGGCCAAACTCCCTTCTCCCACCTTCACATTTTTCTCTCTCCTCATTTTCCAGTGACATCCAAACATTCCTCAGCAAGTCAAAAACTGTAGTGAGAAAAGACATATAATTTTTCAGTAGATGGTACGGGGGTAAAGTTTATCTGCAAAAAATAAAGGAACTGAACTCCTAGCTCTCACCACATGTAAAAATTAACTGCAGGTACATCGTGTATCCACAGAGCTTTTATAAAATTACATGGGAGGACTTAAGACCGTGGGTAGATTCCAGGCACAGACAGTTTTAGGCATAATGGAAAAGATTCATAAAATGCAATGACATCAAAATGGGCAAACTATTTTTTTAATGACAACATAAAGAGAGTGAAAAATAAGCCAAAGGAAAAAATACAGTGTGGGGAAAAGTAGGTTTGCAGTTGTGAGTACAGAAAACAGATTCATTCTTGTATTGTTATTATTTATTATTGTAATTTCCACACAAACAACCGTAAACCTACTTTGCCCCTCCTTGTATATAGTAGTTTTTTCAAAATATGTATAGTTCATATATGAGATACATACATATGGTAGAAAATGGAAAAACACACATGTGATAGAAAACATTCATGTATATAAATAGAAGACTAGAAAAACAATGGGAAAATAATTTTTCATAAAATATCACACAGGAAATAAACCCAAATAGCCAATAAACAGTTGAGAAGGCTTTCAACTTTTATATAAATTAGGGAGATATAAATTTCCATCACAATACAGCCCCATTCCATATAGCGTTGCTGTAATAGCCAATAAATTAGGAGGATGCTCTATTAAATTTGAATTTCAAATGAGCAATGGATATTATTTTAGTATATGTACATCCTATGTAATCTTCGGTATATGGTTAGACTACACAGTTATTCTTTTTTATCAAAGATTCAAAGGTAACTGCATTCTGTCTTCTATTTGTCACCCTAATTAATTGCACACTCATCAGAAGGGCACAAATTGAAATGTGTGATAATGCAAAGACAAGAGTGTGGACTAACTAGGATCCCTGACTACAGGTAAGGAGCATAAATCAGTACAATTCACTTTGGAAAGCAAAGTTTGCACTACCTTCCAAAAGTACTAAAAACTTACCCTGTGGTCCAACACGTTTCCATCTAACTCACAAGTGCACACCCTAGAGAAATGTATTCACATATATAGGACCTATATACTAATATGCTTATATCTACATTGAGAACAAAAGCAAAACGTACATGCACTACCCAAAGTCCATTTCTAGCATAATGATAAACATGAGTGTATTTATATGACAGAATGCTATACAGCAATGAAAATCGAGGACAATGATTAACTATGGGATAAAGGGAGATTGTTATATGAAAGAAACAAAAGATGATTTGGGAGTGTTCTCTAATAATGTTCAGTTCCTCAAACTGTCTGTAGGTTATATCATAGCATAGTATACTTTAAAATCCTGCTCCACAAAACGATGTACTCAGTATGCAAACTTTGTCTCGACCTTTTCCATCCAGACTTGGCACAGCAAAAGGGCCTATTAAAGTGTTGGTCAAAACAGAATAGTTGTCTCCATCAGAGACTCCCAGGTATGAAGTGAAATTGCAGATACTCTTATAAGACCTGGGGGTCACAAGGAACCCCAGCTGACATGAGTCAGTAACATGGAACAGTGGTATTTAAGACAAAGAGGTGACCCGTGTGCAGTGACAGAAGCATTGCTATGCAAGAAAGTGTTGGTCATTGGCCAGAACCCTGATAAAGCCTCCTGAACTGTTTTGGTCTCTGTAATTTTCAATGGTCAATGTCAAACTGAAGAATGTCTGCAGGAAAATCACATCTATGTCATTTAGTTAAACAACAGAAAATAAATTCCTACAAGGAAAGTCCATGACCTTTTAATTTCCTGGTGTTGTCTACAAAGGGACCGCAACGCTGGTTCATGGTTCCCGATGACCAGCCCCAGCCCAGCGATGTGTGAGTCTGGTAACTGTTCACAGCACAACCAGCCCCCACGGCCCAGACAGAGGAGCTGCTGGGCATTCAGACCACCTCTGCCAGCAGGGAAGAGAAGAAATAACTCGTGACTTCCTGACACGCAGTCTCAGAGCGGCATGGCTGCTGATTTTGGGAAACAACAACCAGGAGAGGCCAGCTAGAAGTGCAGCAGACCACAAAGCAGCTATTCTTTCTGTCAAACTGCTTCATATTAACTTGGAATCCAGGGCTAAAATCTCAAATACCAGCGGGTTCTCTGAGTCCAACCACAGCTCCAAACATTCTGTTTGCAGGTTGAAGGTAAGGGTTGTATGTTTGTACTTCCAGATATTCTCGTACAAGGAGACCAGAGTACATAGCAGTCTCCATCCATTCTATAGCATGTCTACATCTATTAAAATTAAATTACACTCTACTCCCACCTATCCTTTGTTCCTGCCTTTAAAACAGCCCACCTAAAATATCCCATGCACGCATCCAAATCTTCACCCTGGCCCTCCAGAAGGAAAACAGGACGTGTCCCTCTCCAACATTCCTCCACAGTCTGGGACCATCACTCTCACTTGTGAAGAATACAGAAAATAATTGGTCAGGAGTTGTTTAATTTTCAAAGTTTTTAAATGATAGAGGTTTAAAAAATAATAATCCTAGTCCTGCTCATTTTTATTTCAAAGATCTTCTGAGATACAAAAAATTCAAAAGTTTGAGTAATCTTTGCAGCCACGTGCCTGGTATCCTCATCTAATTCTATACATGAAGACAACCCTTTATATTTGTTACAGATACACAGGTGAGGACATTTGCCCAAGTCTTCCTCCCCTTTCTGTCCGTGTACACGGCCAGCTCTGGACTCAGTTGCCATGGTGAAAGGTTTGGCTGCAATGCTCCCAAGCAGTCACCTCTGAGAAAAGATTTCACCATATGCCTCACCCAATTAGGGGTAAGCAAGGACTACACCTGGAACCCCAGATGTTCGCGAACCTTCCAGCTGTTGGAGACCTTTCCCTGAGCGAGAACCGCGCATATCTTGTATTTTCATCATCATCATCCAGTGTTCTCTTCCCCACCTAAGACTCACTCTGCTTCGCAGGAGAGTGCCACCTCTACCAATGCCAGTAGTTTTGTTATTTATCTTATTTATTTTAATTATCGGGAAGCAGCCCAAGTGCTCATCAATACACAAGTGGATAAAAAAGCTGTGGTATTCCATTTACACAATGGAATACTATTCAGACATGAAAAAAGAAACAAAAATCTTATCCTTTGCGACAGCATCAGTGGACCTGGAGAACATTATGCTACATGAAATAAGCCAGTCAGAGAAAGACAAGTACCATATGATGTCACTTATAGGTGGAATCTAATGAACAAAATAAACAAAGTAGAAACAGACTTATAGAGAACAGAATGACAGCTGTCACAGGGGAGGGGGTTGGAGAGTAGGTGAGAAATGTGAAGGGATTAAGTTAATAAAACAAAACAAAACACAGAAACTCATAGACACAGACAATAGTGTAGTGATCACCATAGGGGGAGTGGAGTGGGGGGTAGAAGAGGGTAAAGGAGGATAAATGGTGAGGGAAGGAGGCTTGACTTTCAGTGATGAATGCATAATACAATATACATACAGATGATGCACAGTATTACAGAATTGTACACTGGAAAGCTATATGGTTTTATTAACCAATGTCACCCTGATAATTCCAGTAGATTTAGAATCTCCTCACTGTTAGGCCCCTGTGCTGCCAGACGACTGCCCAGAAATGCTCACAGCCCCCAGACGCACAACTGACATTTGTGCCAGGTGACAACAGATCACACCTGCTTCAGAGGAACTCTTCAGAAAGCCTCAGAAGAACATTGTGATTATCGGGTCACCTCAGAGCTCGACTTGCGCCAGCCCTCAGAAATCAGTGCAGACACAGAAGGCCAGCGTCTGCGGAGAGGAGGTGCACCGCCCGAGCTTGGTGGAAGTCGCAATCGTCTAAGCCCAGTTTACCAAGAACTGAGAGTCCACTGGGCATCTACGATGTGCCCACACATAGGGCAAGGGAAGTCTAAAGCACACTCCCTCCCCTCCTAAATTTTTCTGTCTGTTTGGAGAGATTAGCCTAAGTGTATCAGAATGACGGTAAAGTTCTTCCACTGCATGGTGCCACCTCTCAACACTAGGGGAGTTTCAGGAGAGAAATGAAAGCTGTTACAGCCTCCCAATAGCAGAGCCAGTTTGGGGGTCCTACCACCCCCAATGCCAGCTTCCTGAAAAGTGTGGGACACCACAGTCACAAAGGGCAGACTCGCGTGCTTGGGGCCTGGGCATGGGAAACAGCCTCGGGCAGCCCAGGTTTCACTTGGACAGGGCATTGCTGGGAGCCTGTCCCCAGACTGGGGTGTCATGCTTCACACAGGAGGGCCTCTTTCCACCTAAGGTTCTTATAGATTCCCTCCAGGAGTCAGTAAAAAGAGAGATGGAATGGACCTCACTCCTTCTCTTCCAGGCACATCCCCACCGAGTTCCCTGTACACACCTTTGCTACATTCACATTCTATGTACCTGAGGCAACACCGCTCCAGCTACACACTGAACAAAATCATCCAATACTCCGTCCTTTGGGGCTCATCAACTCCAGGTTCTGTAAGGTGAAAATCACACCAACAGCAGATAAATCAAACAAACTGACTAAAATCAGTAGAGCCAGGAAGCAAATACCCAGCTTTTGTGAATTAAATTCGGAATCTTCCGTGACATCTGAGGTTTGCTATCTTTCAGCAGAGATGACAGCTCAGAAGCTGCTCTCCCAGGGCCGATTTGAATGTAAAACGTTTCGGGGCACCATTTACATATCACAGACACATCAGGCTGGCAAGCTCCTTGCTTAGCAAAGAGAATACAGATAAAGAGAGGCTTCAGGGATCCAGCCCCACACTTAAGTTAGTATCCTAAGTGCTAGGTGGTTAACTAAGCAGAGTCATGCCTACGACAGGCTAAGGGAAGGGGCAGAGTTTAGCGAAGAGCTGTTTTTCTCTTGCTTTTCTCCACTTAACACTTCTCACCATGAGACAATGCTCTGAGCAACCAGAAGCAACTGATTGTGCAAATTATTTTCTTTCAACCATTAGAGTGGTGTTGAGTCGACAGGAGGAGGTAGAAATAGAAACAAGAGCAAAATACACAGATGTGGTCTCGTGATGTGAGATGAAGCAGTTCTACAACCACCTAAAAGTCAAGTTAGGCTCGCCCCAAAATAACATGATTTTTTATTCTTCCAAACCTCGTGTTACTGAAATATATTCTCATTTGATACTCTTTTCTTTCCTACATCCTATTATTTCATATGTGACTTTGTCTTCCTTAGGGTACAATAGTACTCTCTATTCCTAGCATACTGCTTGACACATAGTAGATCTCAATAACTATTCACTAAATAAAATGTCAATTATGTCCACACAACAGTAATTTTGACTTAAAGTTCATTATTTATTAACATGGAGAAGGAGCAATGGAATTCTAGAAAACTCTTTCATTAGAGTTATAAACAGCTTAGGTCAAAGCTTGGTTCTGTCAATCACTTAAACTTCAAGTTAAGTGATCAGAAAAGAAAGAAAAAGAGACAGAAAGATGGAAGGAAGGAAGGAAGGAAGGAAGGAAGGAAGGAAGGAAGGAAATTCTCAGTTACAATGAATATCAATCGCATGCTTAGTACAGGCACTGTTCCAAAATCTTTGCATGTATGAGCTGATTACAACGCAAAACAGTTACCATCCCCATGAGAAAACTGTGATGCAGGAGTCATTTTCCAGCAGTGATACAGATGGCAGATTGCAGGAATGGGCTAGAAATCTAGGCACTGTCACTCGGGATATTGTGAATCTCTCCCCTAAATACGCAGTGCTTCTGCTCTTGCAACTACAATGTACTACCTCTTAAGGCTGTGGAGGCATCAAATTAAATGAGAAACACGGAGATTGCCTGTCTGTGGTGTTTTTACTAAGTACTTTGGTGAAACTGTACAACGGGCATTTTTTATCCAACCTTGAACCTGAGTCTGCCCCTGAATCCTAGCCCGTTCCTTCCTCAACTTTGCTTCCTTATCCAGAAGCATCAACATGTCTTCCATCCTCATCTTACATCTTGTTACTAAACAGAACTCTCTAGCAATTCTACTTCTGGACATATACCCCCCCCCAAAAAAAATCTAAAGCTGAGTCTCAAAGAGATATTTGCAAACCCATATCCATGCCAGCATTAGGCATAATGAGCAAAGGTAGAAATGAAAATGCCCATGGATAAATAAAAGGATAAACAAAATATGATATATACATACAATGGATTATTATTCAGCTTTAAAAATTAAAGAAATTCAGACACATACTACAACATAGTTGAACCTTGAAGACATCATGCTACATGAAATATGCCAGATGCAAAACAAATATTGTATGATCCCACTTATACGAGGTAGCCAGAGCAGCGAAGTTTATAGAACATAGAATGGTGGTGGACAGGGGCTGAAAAAGAGGGTGAACAATGAGAGCTATTGTTTAATGGGTATGGAATATTCATCTTTGAAGATGAATGTATTGTGGTGATTGGTTGCACAAGAGTGTGGATTAACACTAGTGAACTCTACACTTTCATATGGTTAAGATGGTAGATTTTGTGTTATATATACTTACCACAATTATAAATTAAATAACAATTTTAAAAAGGGAACTATCACAGCAAAGCCCACACCAAAGCATCCTTTTTGAATAACACATAAAGGCATAGTAGGTGTTCAATAAATAGGCCAGTACTCACTTTCAGGCTTCAGAGGGTTGAAGTGTGTCCAAAGCTAACTGTTCATGCACT
Organism: Desmodus rotundus; assembly: GCF_022682495.2. Lineage (NCBI taxonomy): Eukaryota > Metazoa > Chordata > Mammalia > Chiroptera > Phyllostomidae > Desmodus > Desmodus rotundus. The sequence goes on along the minus strand of NC_071396.1, from coordinate 106,044,674 downwards.
CTATTGCCAGAAAATTCGCATAGATACTCTGATTCCAGGACAGCTTGGCAGCTGCTGGAAAAATTAAAAAGATATGGATGATGGTTATTAGCCCGGCCACATGTAATCGCATGAAAAACCATGGCATATGGAAATGGCTGTGCCTCCCAACACCTGTCTTTTCTGTTCCTTTCTTCACTGGTGTGTAATTACCCGGTTGTCCTGCTATGCCCAAAACTTCCTTCTCCCCTGCCTTCTAACTATGACCAATCATAGAAACTGTCCTTCATGTCCATCAGTCAGGCCAGCTGGGACAGTAATTTCATTTAGTAAATTTGCATTTTATGTGTGAGTGCCACATACTCTCTTCCAGGGTTTTGTGTACATTTTAAATTTGCACATGTTGGATTAGAGCTGGGGCAAAATTTCTAATGCGTAGAATGAAGACACTATGACAATAAAGCAGCTCAGGTGTATGTATGTTTGGGAGTGATCAGGGAGATCACAGATTATGTCACCTCCACCACAGTCTATTTCTCATGAGGTGGGGAATATTCTAGATGAATCCTACTTTCACAAAGCTTTATGGAAGACACTTCCTAGGAGTCCTGATGACCGCAGGTAGGTTTTATTGAACCAGGTCTAATCAGGGCTCCAAAGAGAGCCTCGGGGCTGCTTCAAAACAAGTCTTATTTTGGAATCACCCGAAAGGGAGCTGACCCTACATGTGACAGAACTCAGCCTTTTATTCCCCTCAGAGGTTCCAGGACATTTTCAAATTTTATGATATCACCCAACTGCTAAAGCAACAAATCCCCTTCAGCAGAGGAGACAATTTTATGTATATATGATGTTTACCTGCCAGTTACATTTCGAAAGCTGAGATTTCTCAAGGACCATTAGTGATTAGATACTCAAATTAAATAGAACCAGAATGAAGCAAAGGCTCACTCAAGCAAACTGAAATAGGCAAAGTCACTTTTCAGCAACCTTAACTGCCTGCTCTCCAAGGAACAAAGGACCTGCTTCTGGTCAGCGCCCTCCATTCCGATGACTCTCCTGGGTGATCCTCCCAGCTCCGTGGAGCTCTCTGCCAACTGCTGATCAAACCTGTTCTTTTTATAACTCTAAGAGGCTGTTAAACTCAATCTCACCATGCATCATTGACTACTAGGCACAAACACTACCTCAGTTAGTGAGGATCTCCCTTTTACAGCCAAATAATATTAGACTTGAAAGGGATCGCAAAGGTTGTCTTGCTAATTTTCCACCTAACTGGAAGAATTTTCTCTACAACTTTTCCCTCAGCTCAAACTTAATATAGACCTTACTTGAACCCTTCCAGTTATTGCCTGCCCACTATATTGCCAAAAAGAAAAAATCCCATTTTCTGATGACTTTACTTATTAAAAATTTATCTCTAAGATTTAGCCATATTTGCTCAATGTCTTCATATCAGTTACCTCCATGCCTGAGGACCATAAATAGAACCAAAGTGTAAACTCTGAAATTCAACCTCTAAAGGGTCCATAATCTTGCAGTCTCAAAGTTAGATATCAAAGAGTTTAATTAGAATGAAAATAAGAGAAGGGATTTATTATTTTCTTAGCACCACCATAATAAATACCATGCACATGATGGCTTAACCAACAGAAACTTATTGTCTCATCCTGATGGAAGCCAGAAGTCCTAAATCAAGGCATGGCCAGTGCTGCACCTCCTCCACAGGCTCTGGGGAGAAATCCTTTTGCCTCTTCCAGGCTTCGTGGCCCCACCTGTTCCTTGGCTTGTAGCTGCTTAACTCCCATCTCTGGGGTCACATGATTTTGTCCTCTGTCTGGGAAGTCTCCTCTCCTCTCTGAGGACACTTGGTGTTGAATTTGGGGCCCATCCAGGTGATCCAGGATGATCTCATCTCAAGATCCTCATTTCAATTACTTCTGCAAAGGCACTTCATACAAATTCCTCCGCACGCGCAGGTTCAGGCCGTGTGGGCTTGGTCTTCAATGGCCATCGCCCAGCACATTACAGCAGCGAGATCTTAGATCCTTTTCATCCTCTCCTCATTACCAGACTGGGTGAGGTGTACGGATTTTCCTTATTTCTAGCAGTCATGAATTAACAGGATTAACCTCTGATTTTCAGTATCTTATGTAACACTAAGCTTATTAGGTGCACAATAAATGTTGTTAAATAAGCTCATTTGTTTTTACTTTTTTATTGTTATTCACTACAGTTGTCCCCCTGGTCCCCCCACCTCTCCTCCCCCACCCCAGCCATCCCTACTTCCTACCCTTGAGCCTACTCCCCTTTGGTTTTGTCCTTGTGTCCTTTATAGATGTTCCTGAGAACCGTTCCCGCTTTCCCCCCATTTGAAGTGAGCAGTCTACAGTTCCACTTTGTCTAGACTGGTACTTCAGAGTAATAAAAAATCAGTCTCTTGATTTTATTTAATTCTCCTTTGGACATCAACACAGCTTTTGGAGAGAAGGAGAGAAATGTTATCAAGTTTATCACAATACAGATATGCCTATCTTAAAAAATAAAATCACAAGATTTTGCAGCTTTTAATAAGTATATATTTTCCAAAAGATATTTTATTTTCTCGACTTTATACAATGATATTTTTACTGAAAATATGAAGCTGCAAATGCTTTACAAATTGACATTGCAAAAGATGTATATTATATTACTATCATAATCCATAATAATATGTATATTATGTTATTATTGCTTTACAAGGAGCAGATCCATATTACTCTCCCAGACCCATCAAGTCATGAACAGACAGAGTAATATAGTTACGTCGTAATGTTTCCTTGGAAATGGAACACTTGAGCTCATCCCCAATTTCCTACAGTTAAGCTAACTTGAGGTTGTCACCCTCCAATAAATGTCAGTGCGTGAGGCTGACAAAGACATCAGATCCATTATGTAGCTATCAGGGGGTTGCTGCTGCGTATTCTGTGCTGTGCACTACGGGCTGTTCTGCACTCGCAGACGTGATGTCTGAGGGCTGGAGTTGATGATCGCTCCTATCCCTTCTGGCTCTCACGCTCTGAGTCCTCCCGCCCCCTCTCCTCATCAGCCGGGGTGTCCTGGAGTTATTTTTCCTATCAGTAAATAGCGCTTACCGAGCCTCCTTCTGTCTCCAGACTCTTCCCGTGACGCATGACAAACATTTACAAGATAAGTGCTCGTGACCACACGTGCAGTCCGTGGCCTTTGAGCAGAATGAAGCTAATTGCCCTACATGAACACAGATCAATACTCTTGTCAACACAGCACTCGACGCAAGTGCCTGTATACAACAGGTTCAAACTCTGTGCTCCCACCAAGATAGACTTGTGACATATGAAACAAATCCAGTCCACTTTCATTCTCTAGAGCCACTAAAATCTTCAATCAATGCAAAGTAGCTTCATTAGCACACATCAGCATTTCTATGGTAACAGGAGCATATCAAACTCTGCATCTGTACTCTTGGCTTTTCATTCCTGGGCAAAAACAATAGTCGTGTGTGTGTGTGTGTGTGTGTGTGTGTCTGTAATTGAATGTGAACATTCAGCAGGTTAAATATTTATTATTACCTATGTAAATAATATTATTAAGTGAAAAATATCATCTGTGATTACTAATATTTTCTTCACGTTGGATCACTAGTTTACTACTAGTTTAGTAGAAGACAAACAAATGAGATGTAACCAGGCATTTATTAATTTTATGATGTCCACCTCAAGGACCCAACATGTACTCTTGCAGAATGCAAAAAAAGACATTCCAGTTTCCAAAAGGCCTGGCATATCTACTGCCTGCTAAGTCCCAGTCTTCTATCAAGCTGCAGAGGCTTCTCTGGAGCTCAGTAATCCAAATAGCATGCCATTCCTAGAGGGCCAGAAATATTGCTGTTTGAACACAAACAATCTGGAATAAGATGCCTCGCTACTATGATATATACTAAAGCACAGGAACTTTTGTTGACAGTATGAGACATAAAGGATCTTTCACTACCCAGAATGAAACCTTGCAGCGCCCACACATTCATATGAACGTGGGTTCTTTTCCTTAAATCTGAGTCGCAGACAGTTCTGTGGACATAGTTACACAATCCTCTAGACATCAGTGGAAATATATAACTTACATTACATCTCTCTGAAGAAGTTAGACTTGTTCTATCTGAGCTCATTTCCACAAGGCATTGTGGGTTTCCCTCAATATCTGGATATTATGCATGCCACTTGCACAGAATTCTGCATATTCCTGCAGGCTTTTGAAATTATCTTTTGCTTTCAATCATTTCTGTTTTGATTTAAATTAAATCCTAATCATATGGTGTGTTTCTATGTGAGTTCGTTTGGAAGAAAAAAGCTTTCAGCTCAAGGAGGTGAGTTAAAATATGTAAGATAGAGATATTTGATTATCTGAAGGCCCACAATAAAAAGCAAGACCCAGTCTTTTAAATAATCTCTTTTTTATAATAATTTCCCTCTGTGTATTGTCTCAGTGCTGGCCAGTTAGCCTCGGGTGGGGTGAGGCAGGGTAAATATTTATTTGCTCCAGAATATCACCAATTAAGGGACTGTCTAAAGACATGCTTAGCACTAAGTCAAAGTGCTTTCCTTTGCTGCACTGAAATATTGTATGACCTGCTCTCAGGGCAGAAAGCACAGTGCTGGCTTTTCAAGGTGCGCTAGCTTTTGGGGTACAGAATTGGCTGAGATTTCACACGACTCTGCACAGACAGAACCATGCCGATTCACTCAGCATGCTGAGTCAGCTGGTCACATGACAGCCACAGTGTTAGCTGGCCCATCTGAGAAACCTTTCTTTTCTTCTCTCTCACCTCCGTGACACCCGCCAACTATAAACAACATGCCACTTCATGTGTAGATGCTATGAAATCTGCAGGATGTTACTGAGGGTTAGGGGCACGTCTGTGTGTGTGTGAGTGTGTGTATGTGTGTAGATATGGCCACACAAGTGCCCCAAATATCAAAAGTACTCAATCGCTCAGGAATTGCCTTAGCAGTTTGACTATTATCATTCCAATTCAGCAGTATCTGAAGTCCCAAGAAATGCTTATACCAGCGTCCTGACCATTTCAACAAGGTGTAACAAACGCTTCCTATGTCACCCCATACAGTGCGATCGTGTACTTTCCTGTGCATCACCCGGGACTCTCACACCACGCCAGTGCTGCAGAAAAAGTGTGACTATTTCCACCAGAACGCTTATGTTGAAATCGAACCCCCAGTGTGATGGCATCAGGATGTGGGGCACTCGGAGGTGATCTGTGGCCTCATACTAGAGACTTCCCAGAGCTCCATCCCTCTCCTGCCTCATGGGCCCACAGCGAAAAGACTGCCATCTTTGAGGAAGGGACCCTCACCATCAACACTGTGGGCTCCTAGTTCTTAGACTCCCAGTCTCCAGAACTGTAAAAAATAAATTTCTGTTGTGAATCAGCCACTCAGTCTATGGCACAGGGGGCAAACTCAAGGCCTGTGGGCTGAATCTGGCCCTCCACCTTGTTATATCCGCCTCAGCACCTTGTTTCCACCCAGCGGCAACACTGAGCTCCTTGTCCCTAGTTAAGGAGCAGTTACATGAATACAGTCCTAAAATTACATTTGGCCCTTTGAAGGCAACCGCGAGGCTGATGTGGCCCCCGTGTGAAAATGAGTTCGACAGCCCTGGTCTATGGCATTCTGTTAGAGCAGCCTGGATGAACTAAGACATTCAGTAAGAGGGCTACTCTTACTTTTTTTTTTTTTAATAGTTCAGGCTAAGAAAAAGACTCAAGGTGAAGGCCATGCATGGCTGAGGGCCTAGACCGCAGTACCATACAGAGCAGGCAAATGAGCAACAGAACTGGGAAGTGGATACAATTGTCTCTGTTTCCTTCTCTCTCTGTTTGCGGCCCCGTGGCTTCTTCACAGCACACTCCTGCCAGTTGCTATTGCCCTACAGCATCATGTCAGGGACACAGTAGAATCACACTTCTTAAATCCATTCACAGAAAATTTAATAAAAAGTATTTAGCAATTTTGCAATGTCTTTGTGGAAGGCCTACAAAAACAGCATGGTGTTGGTGCATTTACAATTCTCGGTAGCAAACGAGCCAGCATGCAAACATTTGCTGGGATCTAAGTTCAAGTAACACGTAGTCACGCCAGGGGTGGTATTCACCCACGGATTCACCTATGTGTCCATTTGCAGCTTGTGTGCCTGTTATCACCCGGGAGAGCTCCGCCGTGTCGTACTGAATTTTACTCAAATTGTTACCTCCACGAATGCCTGAAAGTAAGAGATAATGTGCTTACATTTCACAAATATCTGTCAATTCTATTCCACTTGTACTTTTTCCACCCAGGTCCAAGCCTCAGTCAATATATTTTATAAAATTGACAGTTCTCATCCAGGCAAAGCATCTTATTGGGACGAATAAACAGTTGCACAGCATAATAAAACTGAGGAACAGAAGCTTAATTAGTACATGAGCTATTGACTGTTCTCCGTTTATGAAGTTGAAACATGATATAGAATTCTAGTCATACAATGGGGAAATCATTTGCATACTTTCCCGAGGAGGTGTGTGATGAATTTCATTAGTATTTATAAAATCTTCTGAGAGCCTCCCTAGAAGAGGTGTTTTGAGGATTAATTGTTGACTTTAAAGGGCATGTGATAACATGGAAATGCTAACTAATAACTTGAAAAGGCAGCATGAGAGTTGAAATAACGATGGGTTAGCATTCTTTAGCTCCATCATTTAAGGACAGAAGATTGTGTAACTTCAGAAACAATGAACTAATAGATGTGGATACCTGGAAGTTTGAAGTCTTTGTATCAGAAACAGGTAACTGGAAATCAGAAGAGTTATGTACGGCTAGCTGAGTGACTTTGAAATGTACAGAAATGGAATGTTAGAACAGAAGGTCATGCTGGGGACTCCCACATAAGCATCGTTATTTTGTGGAGACACCAAATGTCTTATGCGGATCACATAGGGAATAAAAAAACTCTCAGGGTTTTGGATTTCTAGACTAGTTCTGCCAATAAAACAGGCAGTATCTTGTCTGCCCCTAGACGCGACATGTTTTTCTTTGCTATCCTTTCAATATTTTTGTGCCTCTAATTTTCTTTGCCCTCTCCCCCAACACCTTCAGGCGCCCAATGTGCCCTGATGGTGACTTAGGGGCCACTTTTGTTCTTCTCGTCCTTCATCTCAGCTCTTCACCTTTCTGCATCTCACGTTGCACTGCACTGTGGGTGTGCTCACCCCTTCACATTGGCTTCGGCCACCCTCAGCTTCCATTCGTAACTAGGTTACAATCCGCCAACAGAAAATCTGCAAGCAGGGGACATGTTCATGAAATGTTTGCATTTTAATGCATTTACTAATCCCAACAAATTGGATTTTTGTCATAAAAATTCATTTCCCATGACAGGCAAAGTAGCACAGATGTCGTTGGTGCAAGGGTCATCCGGCGTGACACCTGGAACAAATCATGCAGCCTCATGCTTCTCGCAGGTCTTCAGCCCCTCTCCAAGGTGAACTGGAGGGTGTGAATCAGGACCTTAATTTTTCGGAAGAATCAACTTTGAGTGAAATGGTCCCATCTAATTAAATAAAACATCTCATTACTATAGAAGATTTCAGAAGCATTTTCAGTAAAATACAGTAAAGCATTTTTTTCTTTGAATTTTCTATTTTGCCTAAATTTTCAAACTTATCATCATATATATTTCCTAATGTTTTACTATTTTCTAGTATACCTGCAGTTATTGTCCCTCTTTTCATTTCCAATATTTTATATGAGCTTTTCTATTTTTTATTATAAATAAATCTTACCAGAGCTTTTCAATTATATTATTATTGCTTCAAAAACAACTTTTACATCATGCTTGTTCCCAATGTTATTAATTTATGTTCTAACCTTTCTTTTACATTGTTCAGGTGTGTTATGTTAGTTTGTAACTCTTACCTTGGACACTTCTCAGCTTTACTTCTATGTCTCCTCTTTTGTGATATTAGCATTATAAACTATACCTTTTCCTAGGGGTTCCTTTTTAGCTACATCCCCCAATTTTGATATAGAGATATTACTATTTTTAATTTTCTGTTACTTTTTTTTCTTTGAACCACAAGTTGGAAGTATGCATGTTTTATTATTAACTTTCAAGTGAGTAGATTTATTTTGGGGGGTCCTGATGTCCAACTTAACTGCATTTTATTCAGAGAACATAATATATAGTATACAAAATATTTACGATTTGTTGCAACTTAATGTATAAATGAAATATGGTCAGTTTTCAGAAGTATTCAGTTTGCGTTTTCCTACTTGTTAAGTTTAGATTCTATACATGTCTGTTAAATCACATTTTCAAAATACTTCTCATACTTACTGATGCTTTTTACAGCTCAGCCTATTAATAATTTTTGAGAGATGTTAAAATTTCCCTCCATGATAAGGACTTTAAGATTTCTCCTTGTAATTCCTTCCATTTCTGCTTTGTATATTTTCAAGCAGTATCTTTATTGATTCAAGTTTGGGATTATTCTATCTGAATAATAAATTCAACTTCATAAGGTGATACCTTGATGTTTTGGGATGATTTCCACTTTCACCTCTTTGGTCAGATACTATCATTTTCTTACAGTAATATTTTCATAGGTAATATTTAGTCAGTAAATCTTTTTCTGTATATTTACTTTCAGGTCTCCTGCATCCTCATATACTGGAAATGGGTATTATATGGTAACAACCAATAACTATAGCTTTTAATAAACAGGATTATGTTTTAATCTGGCTGGTAAAAACTTTGTCTTTCAAATTGAATGTTTGGCCTCATTACATTTATTGTAATTACTATGTGTTTGGATTTACTCCTAACTTACTTCATCTTTTTTCCATTTGTTTTATTTCCTGCCTCCTTATGAATAGCTTATTTTTTCCAATCTCTCTTTTTGTTTCTTTTCAATAATTTAGAAGATAATCACGAGCTATCTGGTCTTTAGTGCATGTTAAGTACTACATATTCTGTTTAGCGTAAACCCACATTCTAAATATAAATGTTAGTGGTAATAAATAATTTCATTCTCAACTTCTAGCCAAGATGGAGGCATAGGTAGCTACACTTTGCTTCTTGCACAGCCAAAAGAAGGACAACAAATTTAAAAACAAAAAACAACCAGAACTGCCAGAAAAGTGAACTGTATGGAAGCCTGACAGCCAAGAAGTTAAAGAAGAAACATTCATTCGGACCGGTAGGAGGGGTGGAGAGGATGTGAGGCAAGGTGACAGCAGGCAGACCAGGCTGGCAAGGCAGCTGCTGGAGGACCAGGATGGGCGGCTGCTGGCAGAGCACGTGGTCCCACATTTCCATGGAGATAAACCAGGAGGAACTACTAGGGAATGAGACAGACTGTGCAACCCAGGGTTCCAGTGCTGGGGAAATAAAATCTTAAAACCTCTGACTGAAAACCTGTGGGGGTTGTGATGGAGGTAGAAACTCCCAGCCTCACAGGAGAGTTCATTGGAGAGACTCACAGGGTCCTAGAAGCTACACAAACCCACCCACCTGGGAATCAGCACCAGAAGAGCCCAATTTGCTTGTGGGTGGTGGGAGAAGTGACTGAAAGCCCGCTGGGAGCCCAGCAAGTGACATTGTTCCCTTTGGGACCCCTCACCCACAGACAACACCACAAGGCACTGACATGGATTGCCCCACCCTCAAAAATACCTAAGGCTCCACCCCTTACTATGTAACAGGTGCTCCCAGAAAAAAATATGGTCCAAATGAAAACACATCAAAGCTTCAGAAAAAATACAGGTAACCAATGAAGAGATAGCCAACCTATCTGATGCACAGTTCAAAACACTGGTAATCAGGATGCTCACAGAAATGGTTGAGTATGGTCGCAAAATAGAGGAAAAAGTGAAGGCTATGAAAAGTGAAATAAAGGAAAATGTACAAGGAACCAACAGTGACAGGAAGGAAACCAGGACTCAGATCAATGATTTGGAGCATAAGGAAGAAATAAACATTCAACCAGAAGAGAATGAAGAAACGAGAATTCAAAAAAATGTGGAGAGGATTAGGAACCTCCAGGACATCTTTAAACATTCCACCATTCCAATCGTAGGGGTGCCAGAAGGAGAAGAGGAAGAGCAAGGGATTGAAATCTTATTTTAAAACATAATGAAGGAGAACTTCCCCAATCTGGCAAAGGAAATAGACTTCTAGGAAGTCTAATAAGCTCAGAGAGTCCCAAAGAACTTGGACCCAAGGAAGCACACACCAAAGCACATCAGAATTACATTACCCAAGATTAAAGATAAGAGAAACTTAAAAGCAGCAAGAGGAAAGGAGAGAGTTATCTACAAAGGAGCTCCCAAAAGACCATCAGCTGATTTCTCAAAAGAAACCTTACAGGCAAGAAGGAACTGGAAAGAAGTATTCGAAGTCATGAAAGGCAAGGACATACATCCAAGATTACTCTATCCAGCAAAGTTATCATCTAGAATGGAAGAGCACATAAAGTGTTTCCCAGATAAGGTCAAGTTAAAGGAGTTCATCATCGCCAAGCCCTTATTATATGAAATATTAAAGAGACTTATCCAAGAAAAAGAAAATGACTAAAGATATGAACAGTAAAATGACAACAAACTCACAAATATCAACAACTGAACCTAAAACAAAACCAAAAACAAACTAAGCAAACAACTAGAACAGAAACAGAATCACAGAAATGGAGATCACCTGGAGGGTTATCAGTGGGGGGTGGGGGAGAGGGAGAATGGGGAAAAATGTACAGGGATTAAGAAGCACAAATGGTCAGTACAAAATAGACAGGGGGAGGTTAAGAATAGTATAGGAAATGGAGAAGCCAAAGAAGTTTCACGTATGACTCATAGACATGACCTAAGGAGGGGAATGCAGGTGGGAGGGGAAGTGTAGGGTAGAGGGGAATAAAGGGGAGAAAAAAATGGGACAACTGTAATAGCATAATCAATAAAATACATTAAATAAATAAATAATTTTCTCTTTTAGAAAAAAGTCAAGATCTTAAAAATGTAAATGCAATGTATATCATCTTAGATTACTTTATGCTATATTTTAATGCAATTTTATTAGTTCAAACCTTGCCTATTAGACATAATTATTATTTTATATCACCAACTAATTTACTAATATGTTTATAGGAATTTTTTCATCAGTTTTTTTTAAGATTTTATTTATTTTTAGAAAGAGGGGAAGGGAAAGAGAAAGAAAGGGAGAGGGAGAGAAACATCAATGTGTGGTTGCCTCTCATGCGCCCCCTACAGGGGACCTGGCCCACAACACAGGCATGTGCCCTGACTGGGAATCAAACTGGAGACCCTTTGGTTTGCAGTCTGCACTCAATCCACTAAGCCACACCAGCCAGGGCACTTACAGGAATTTTTAAAAATTATAATAATGTTTTTCATCTAACAGCATCCACTGGATATCATATTCCTGAAGCACATCAATTAGAAATAGCATTAGTAAGGGTCCATAGGGGTACACTTGTTTACTTTTTGTCTATTTAAAATTTATTTATTTCACTCCCAAATGGAAACATCGTTTTATTTGGTGCGTCATTTTAGATTGGTAGCTGCTTTATGTCAACACTGAGAAGATATTATTATGCTCTCTTCTGACTTCCACTGTTGCTGTTGGGGAGTCGGGTGTTGGTCTACCAGCCATTACTTTGCAGGATGTTGCTGTTTTCTCTCCGACATGTTAAAATGTTCTCCTGGTCTGCAGTATGAAGCTGATGTATCTAGATGCTAATTGTACTCATGCTACTTGAGATTCGTTGTGAATCCTGAAATTGAGGCAAGTTAGCAATCATCAGCAACTTTCTCTTGAGCTATTTATCTCTGATTTGTTCTATCTTCTCTTTATTGATCACTAACTAGATGAATGTCAGGTGTTTTCACTTCTTCATGCCTTTGTTTTGTATTTTCCCTCTACTTTCTACAAGTGCTTCGCATGGTGTGATTTTTTTATATCTTCTAATTCACTAATGCTCTGTTCAGCTATTCCTAATCTACTACTTAACCCATCAGATGAGCTTTTTTCCTCCCTAGATGTAATATTTGTTGCTGTTTCTTTCAAATCCATTTGCTACACTTTTAACTACCTAATATCATACTTTTACATTATTTATCCCATTCTGGCTTCTTTAAGTCTACATTCACTTATTTCATATTTTATGTTCCACAGCCAGTAATTCCCAAGTCCCAATTTTGCTGTGTCTTTGTCTTGCTGACTTTTGTTACTGATGTTTTGCCATAATAAAAATATTGTCTTGTGTCTTCAGATATCTTTCATAGAGAACAAATATTTACTGGAACTTTATTTAAAAAAACATTTTGAGGCCTATGTTGAGGATTTTTTCTGAGAGATAATTTGAACTGACCTCTCCTATGTGTTTGGGGACCAGAGATTTAGCCAGAGATGGAAGTATTTTAGTACCTGATTTCACATATCTAACCTGCCCCACTTCTTCCAAAAGTCCAAGGATCCAGCATGCTGCGAGAAAGTATACAAATGTACAGCCACTGCAGGCAGCTATACCATCATAGAAGTCTTGTTTTAAAAATATTCTTAGCAATATTTTGGGCTAACACCTCATATGATACTTAAAAGAATGGATACACAGAGGCATAACGCCATTTGTGCAAGGTCATGGAGTGCTTTACTGTAGCTAACCCATTTCCCCCAAATCCCAGCTCTGTGTTATCTTTGCTGAAGTTTTGTACCAAATATGATGATTTTCAAACATAACATCATCCTCTCTGTGGGCCCGGGCCCAGCTCTCAGATATTTTATTTCTCCCAGGAAGATGCTGTCTTGAGCTTCTGAGTGATGTGTTCCTGAGTCATCACACATCATCTCTGACTGATGGAAGTTTCCGCTGCATGCGGAACCACAGCGCTTTTTTTCCACGTGTGCACACAACTGAAGCAAGGCGTACACATGAAACACTGACTTTGCCGGGGATTCAGCAGCCAGAATCAGACATACTTGGAAAGAAGCGTTGTAGGATAAAGGCTCGAGAAAGCGAGGAAGGGTTACTCGCAGGTGACTGACACAGATAGAGGACAATTGTCAGGTTACATGGAGGTGCTGAATTTCTATTTTTGTTTGCCTTTAACTATCACCAATGTCCCAGGTTTTGTCCCCCAAATAGAATAAAATCCCCTGGCCTTTTATATTAAATATAATGTTGAAATAACAACTACAGATGGCTATAAAAAATAGCATATCAACATATTTGCCAACATTGACAAATCTTTCTCATTATCATCTTTGATTATTTTTACCACTTTATTTGCATTTTCCTTAGTGACTTATTTTATGATGAGGTCAAGGTTTCATTGATTATAACTTAGAGAAAACAAACAAATTGGAAGAATCTGAAAAACTTTGGATCTCAAGAAACCAGTCTGGGAAACAGAGAAACAGAGAAACAAAAATCCAATGGCAGAGACTCCCTTTGACACCACACTGCACCAGTCTCCTTGGATTGCTGACATTTACTTCATCTCTTTGACATCACAATAGTCCAGAACTGTCCCTGAGATATGTGAGCGACCCCTCTAGGTCAAGAGATTTATAAAACCAACATGGAAGCTCATGTTAAGTGCCAGACTTTGGAAACTTAATCAATCCTTGCTTCAAATAGGGCCAAGTCCCCTAGTGTTGGCTGTAGGGATTTAGGGGGGGGGGGGAACAAACCATCTACGTTCTTTTTTTCTATCTTTAATTTTTGTTCGAAGCAAATTGAAACTACCCTTTGATATTGCCTTTCATGGAATTTAAATGTGAAATTAAAGCATGAGTGCATTGAGAGAGAGAGAGAGTACATAGGACTGACTTTCATTTTGTCCTTAGAATGAAACCCCACTTAATTTATTCACTCAATGCTTCATTCAACAAAGAGCCAGCGCCAGGTATCAGCAGGTGCTGCTGCAGGCATAGCAATGGCGCAGACAGGGAACCTGATCTCACGTAGCTCGAATTCCGGTGAGGAGGTACCAAACAATAAACACACATAAAAATAGTTATTTGTTATCTCAACTATTTTTTTAAAGCAAGACAAGGTAATCACCATATGGAAAACTGCTACTTTGAAATGAGTGGTCAAAAAGCCTCTCAAAGAGAAAAGCATTTAAACTGATATCTGTCTAACAGAAAGGATCAAAATCAAGTAAATAGTTTATGCAAAGAGCATTTCAGAGGGAAAAGTGCTAGAGCAAACCCCAAGAAGGGTGGAACAAGGTTGATGTGTGTGAAGGACGTGAAGAAGGCAAGTATGCCTGGAAAGTAATAAAAAGGAAGCCTGCTCCAAGACAAAGTCCCAGAGCGTGTAGGCCAAGATCCGGTCAGGCCTTGTGGGCTACGGTGAGGACCTGCATCACATCCAAGGCTATGGGAAGCAGTGGAGGAATTTCAAGCAGGGCACTGCCGTTTAATCATATCGGCCTCATTATTCCTGCAGGCCCACGGGCGTTGGAGATGTTTGGTCTGTAAATTGCCCAAACAGAATCAACCCATCTTTAGTTTTATACCACATAAAGTTTGACTCCCAAGGTGTAGTTTGTAAACTAAATGATATTATTCTCATACTGTGACCTGGGGAAAAGGAAATATTCAGTGCATCAATTTCAAGTGCCTGGATAGGAGAAGAAATCTAATGGACTCTAGCTGGAAAGATTACAGTGCATCTTGTAAATATTTCTCCAGTGTCTAATTCCCTACTTGGATGAGTTTTCACCTTGAATCAAACCTCAGTCCCTTATAGCCAAAGGAAAATGGAATACAAATTACAAATTCTTTCAAAAATAAAGGGAAAATACTATTCCACAATAAATGCAGAAGTCTGTGCTCTATCATCGCCTTTGCTTCCAGAGCTCATCACAGATGACAGCTTTGCTAACAGGGCATTTCTTGGTGAGGCCATGGTCTGCTGAATGAGAGCCATTAAGGAAACAAATGATTCTCTTTAGCATCTTGACGTGAGTATAGGTTTTATGCAGCTCTATATGCTGCAGCCTCCATTGATATGTAGGGACTCTTCCGGAGTGTTTTAAAGATAAACCAGGGGCAGAAGTGATGCTCTTGCAATAGAAGATCAAGTAGAGTCATCAGATATCACCTACCCTAGACTCCCGTTTAGCCGGAATCAGTAGATGATGTTTTGATGCATCTCTCTTTATTAATTGGAATCATTTCTCTGATTGAGTTTATGCTATAACTGTAATAAAAAACACTTAGCATTTCATATACCTATGATTCTTAAAATTAGGTTTTAGATCATTAATACACCAATGAGAGTCTGTGAATCCTCTTTAGCAAAAGAAAAATAATCTCTCAGACTTGAGTAATATTTACTCTAAAACCAGTGCACGTGCATGGCTATTTTTAAATAGAAGAAATGTTCAGAATGATATACCTTCACAGCTGGAGGATTTTAGGGAGAGAGAGCAATTAGTTACAACAGAGGCCGGGATTTGTGAAATAGACAGACCAGAAACAAGAGGCTGCATTGAAGCTCACAAATTAGCTCTGAGCTGTTGACATTCTCTTCACTCTCACCTCTGACCAGGGCAGCATTCCAGACAGGAGTGGGGGAGGGTCAGGTTGCCTGTACTGTTTGAGCCAAGTATGGTTTGTCCACACCCCAGAAGCCCTTAATAGTAACTAATAGTAATGTGACATGGGCAAGGTAGCCATTTATTTTGGAAGACTAGAAGAGAACACACAAACAAAAAATAGGTTTCCTAATGCAGACTTATGATGGTGTTCAGGAATGTATCCTTCAGCATGCACTCCCCGAGGGGTTACAAGTCAGTCTTCCCCAAGTCACAGCTGAGCTTACCCCTCCTTTAAAAAAAAGGTTGTCAAATAGATTTTTATTCTATGTTTTTGTCTAGATAATTTTCTTGTTATCAATGCTTTGCCCTATGTCTAGAATAGGCTATTTTAGATTTCCTAAAATCCAAAACTTTTTGGCTTTCCTATAAATATTGTCAATATACATCTTTCTTCCAGTCACAATTTCCTAGTGATGATTTTTCTTAGAGACCTTTAGAGAGAAAGACAATTGACAAGTAAGGAATAAATGGGAAACAAAGGCATCAAGACTGTCAACTGTGAAATGCGTCTACTCTCTTGCTTGCTGTTGTTTCATCTTTCCGACTTACATTTCATGCCCAAAAGACTAAAACATGTTTCATACTTTCGGCCCTAAAGTTAGCTATGATGAATGCAGGCATCTTTTTTCTTCTCTAAGGCTCTGAAAACATAATGGTGTACATTTGGCTCCTCCTCCAAGTTGCAACAGTCTTTGTAGAAGATTTAAGAATGGTACTTCTCCAAATCACTGCCGAGCAGGGCTGGAGCAAGCACAGTGTAGCCTCCAACATTCTGCATGCTGATGCCTCAGAAACGTTCCAGTCGGTTCCCTCAAACACAGCCACAGGACCGACCCTACAAACCCATTTCCACTTGACAGTCAGAAATACATACAATTTTACACTGTTAATTTTGGGATGTAATTCTTGGGGTCTTTCCCAGATCCCTCAACACAGCATTGGTTCAAAGCTGATCCATATGACATAGTCTGACAGTGTTTATCGCCTTCCCAAAAAGAATGTCTGAATGATATCACTTCTCAGTCATCTTTTGAACAAGGTAAGTGCTGTCCCTGATGTCAAGACTTGAAATCGTTGGATCTGAATAATGTTGCACAAATATCTATGCTTGATTATGTTTTATAAGACATTCATTAAACAAATATTTATTGAGCATCTGACATTTCATTTGCCTTGTACTGGGCTTATGACTAGGAAATTTTTAAAAATGTATGGTTTCTGCCCCCAAAGAACTTTAGACTAGTGGGAATCAGAATCAAAATATGTGGGAAGGGACCCAGGAGTTCACTGCCTTTGGCTTCAAACAGGAAGTTCTTCAAGTTCATATAGTTTGGCCACTCTCCTAGAGGTATATGGTAATCCAGACACAAAAGGGAGATTAGAACCCATGCCTCCTAATGTCCACAGCAGTGCACTTTCTCCTACACAACTCAACACTAAAATGTACTCACCCCGGGTTCATCACAGCACTATTTACCATATCCAACATATGGAAGCAACCCAAGTGCCCATCAATAAATGAGTGGATAAAAAGTTGTGCTACATTTACACAGTGGAATATTACTTAGCCATAAAAGGAATGAAATACCATCACTTGCGACAGCACTGATGGAACTAGAAGGTATTTGCTGAGTTAAATAAGCCAGACGGTAGAAAGACAAATACCCCATGATATCACTTATATGTGGAATCTAAAGAAAAAAATAAACAAAGAAAATAGGAACAGGCTTGCAGATACAGAGAACAGAATGATGGGTGCCAGAGGGGAGGGTTGTTGGAGGACAGGGTGAAGAAAGGTGAAGGGATTGAGAAGTACTAACTGGTAGTAACAAAATAAGCACAGGGATATAAGGTACATCACAGGAAATATAGCCGACAACATTTTAATAACTATGTGTGGTCCCAGGTGGGCACTTGAATTATCAGAGGAAAAACTTCGTAACCTATACAAGTGTCTGTCTGCTGTGTTGTACGCCTGAAACTAATACAAAATAGTGTTGAATGCAAACTGTAATCAAAAACTAAAATAGTAAAGATAAAAATAATTGACAACTACCATTTAAAGTTTTTCTACAGTTGTCCTTACCGCAGACTTCTTTGAAGACCCAGAGATAAAATGCTTGCACATATTTTTTAAAAAAGGAGATACACATTTTTTGTTTATGAACCAAAAAGCTTAGTTACAGAGAAGAAAATTGAAGTTACATGCGTCCTCCGAGGAGCTGCCCATATTATACAGATAGCATTCAGCTATTCATCGCAACATCCCCGTGCTGCATCATTATGAGATTACTTGTATTACACGCAGCACCTTTCCTCCTTGGGCCTTGAAGGTGCCTTTTACAGAATCTGACATAAAAGAAGGTAATTCTCATAGTGCTCCAGGGAGATGGAAAAACTATATTAAAAACCATGGAAAAACCAAATTACTATTGGTGGCCAGGGAAATAAGAGTCACCGAGAGTTAAGGGGCTATGCAACAGCTTTGGGAAAAAATAACTTTGTTCTTGCTTTTTAAAGCAGCAGACCCCCCTGAAACGTAGGTATGTGTGCCTGTGTGCCAGTGAGCATGACAGAAAATGGATGAGTGAAAGTAGTTTAGGTAAAAGAGAAACCCATATTGATTCAAAGACTTCAAGAGTCAGGGCAAGTGGAAGAAGTGAGAATGCCCTATTGTTTTCACTTTTTTCCTTTATTAGTTCACTCACTTCATGGATATTTTCAGTGTACAGTTGCTACTCAACTTACGATGGGGCTATGCATCAATAAACCCATCATAAGAAAATATTGTATTAAAAATGCACTTAATACACGTAAGCTACCAAATAGCATAGCTTATCCTAGTCTACCTTAAATGTGCTCAATACACTGACATAAACCTACTGTTGGGCAAAATTATTTAACACAAAGCCTATTTTATAATAAAATGTTGAAAATCTCATGTAATTTATTATGTGTATTGCTTTCATACCATCACGATGTCAAAAAATCATAAAAATAACCATTGTAAGTCAGGGACTCTGTGTGGTGTGCTAGAGAGAAAGGATGCCGGAGCTCCAGTGGCGCAATCGGTTAGCGCGCGGTACTTATAAGAGAGAAAGGATGCCAGAATGAGTAGGACGGTTCCAGGAGACTCTGCTAAGTTCCTGTCCTTCGGTAACAAGGCAACAAAGGAGGAGCATGTGAAATCCACAGCTGTGCCCTCAATGCCAGGCACATTATAGGCAACACAAGATAATGTTTTATTAAGTGAGCGAGTTCTCTGACAAAGTTTCAAAGGACAGAGAGGTTAAGCTCGGTTGATAAAAGCCCTTTTGAACTCCTTCATATCTATCAAGGGTTCAAATATTCTGTGGATAGGAGAACTGATTTCATAAGACTTTCCCAGATTCACACAGGCAGCAGAACAGAGACTGATCTCGACCACATGTTGACATCGCCCACGGTTTAGAGATTTCTATACTACAAGAGATGATTGCGAATTAAACGTCCTGATGCCTTATTTGCACTTCTGCCCCTCTATGAATCTTCAATCAAGCAATGTTTCTTAGTTATCAGAAACCATAAAATGTGTCATCTTCCATTGCTGCAGAGACAGAATGAACCGTCAGAGTCACCTTCAACTGAGCCAACCAAATGAGTGTCTGATGAACTGTAGTGATATTTTATGCACTTAGACACTGAGAATTTTTAATTGATTTTCAAATCTGAAATCTCTTTTTAATACACATGGGGTAGAAACTCTTCTTTCATTTCTTTTTCTCTCAGGCATTCTCATACTCTGTACCAGTCTTAGAGTTGCCATCGGGACTTACACAGCAAATCTCTTTCTCATGAAAATGTTCCTACTTTTAGAAAGGTAAAATGAGCCTCATTTCTGAAGAAACACCATGTGGCTGTAGTACCTGGATTTTTTTAAAAAATATGCAGATATTATCATTCCTAAAGATGATGGAAACGTCCCTAGTCACGAGAACAGGAACAGGTGTGCGAGGACCTGTCAAAAGATCTGTTCAAAAGGGACTTTTGGTTTATGGAACTATTCAAGGTATATATTCTATAGAACTAGCCCCATTAATTTCATTTAATTGTTAAGAAGGAAAAGTAAATAATATGTTATGGAAAAATAGCAAACAAATCATAACACCAGTCAAAATTGAAGTAGCACAGGGTTAACTTACAGGTTAAGGCAGCAAATGTTCATGTCGGACTTTTTTTTTGAGGATTTAAATGATACAATTTCTGGAAATAACTCACAGAGGCATTTTTGCAGTCCTCTACGTATAAAGGGTAAATAATAAATAACATGTGACAGTTTTACATGTTTTCCTGGACTGGATCACAGGATACTCAGGTATCTGGTACAACATTTCTGCAGGTGGTATGAGGGTGTTTCCAGAACTAGCATGAAAATTGGGGGGCTGATTAAAGCACATTGTCCTCCTCAACATGGGGGGTGCCTCCTCCAATCCACCGAGGGTCCCAATAGAGCGAAAAGGTGGAAGCAGGTTGAATTCTCTCTGCCCCCCTGCTTATCTCGGATATCAATCCTTTTCGGCCCTCGCCTTCCCGGGGCCTCAGACCTCCTGACCCAGCCTGGGATCCACACCATCAGCTGTCCAGCTCTCGGGACCACACAGCAGCTCCGCTAGGTCTCCAGCTTGCAGGTGGCATGCAGTGGGACTTCTCAGCCTTAGTAATAGCAAGAGCAAATATCTTAAAATTATTTTCTTTCTTTCCTATTAGCTCTGTTTTTCTGGAGAACCCTAGCTAATACAATAAAATTCAAGCTGTAAGAATAAATCTGTTTATTATTTATTTTAGAAAAGCTATCTGGGGGGAAACATGAACTACTAGCTAAACCTATAGTTTAACTCCAAACAAGAATATATTACATATAAATTTGTATGTTTGCACATGTGTTCACATATATGTATATTACATGTATACGTGTACATGTATGTATATGTTGTAATGTATAAAAATAAGAGGTTGACAATTACCAATAACATATTGCAATTTTATGTCAATAAAAAAGATACAGTATGCTCAGTATGATGCCACTGATCCTTTAAATATGAAGTGATTGTGGCGGGGGGATTTTAAAATAAACCATCTGTCCAAAAACACAACATATTCAACAAAAGAAGAGATACATATTATTGTTTAGTTATGTCCATTTTACAAGTGTACCTATGTACGAAACATTTAATTGACTAGAAGTACACATTTTCAAACAGGGATACAGTTTCAACAGTGTGAAATAAAAAAGGGACTCTTCACTGGCGCAGATTCAGAAGCAGAGCGCTGATGCGAGAAAATACAGAAAAGAACACACGCTGGGAATGAAAAGGTGATTTTATCAAATATTACTTTTGAGGAGAGCTTGTGGAGGCCCTAGCAATAAAAGTAGAAAGGCATTGCCAGCTGAAGGTAAATAACAGGCTGCCTATGATGCTGCGCAGGGAAAAGAGAGACATTTAAGGCAGAAAAAGGAGCAGAGAAATGAAGGGATGGGGACAAAGACAACACAATAGTGGGTTCCCACAACACACACCCACAACCTAAAGACAAAGTGGGACAAGGTGAAACAACTGTCTTTAACGGGAAGTGGGACAGTGATTTCAATGACAATTAGAAAAGATTAATCTGACCAGTGACCGTTTTCAGTTTGGTGAAGAAGACCTTGTGATAAGCAGAGAATGTGAGCCCCTCCCTGAGACCCAGGGACACAAGCGGAGCCTGCAGGGCCCCCTCTGAGGTTCAGCGCGGCCCAGGCAGGTCACTCAATGGGCAGTGAAAGTGGCCACAGTAGCTCTGCAGGCCTGTCCACTGGTTCCTGAGACCCAACTGTGATTCTCTACGACCCTCCCCCACTACGATGAGGAAATCGTACCAGGATTCAAGTGAGGTGAGGCCACTCCTTCCACACTAACAGGTCTGTGGAGGGATCATTGGCATACAAGAAACTGCACATGTGTTTACACCCACAGAACCATCATCGCAATCAAGATAGCATTCATCCTCCCACAGTCTCTTCCAGGCCCACTGTAAGCCCTCTCTCACTTCTCACTGGCTCAGGTCCCTGAAACCATTCTTCTTCTAAACACAGATTATTTTGCCTATTTTAGAATTTTGTCAATGGGCTCTAACAGTGTGCTCTTTCTGTTCTGACTTCTCTCATTCAAGGAAATTATTTGAGATTATTCATGTTGTATCAGTAGTTCATTCCATGGATTTTTCTGATCACTGTAACCAGAGGTTTATTAATCTTATTGACCTCACAGACCTAGCTTTTGTTTTATTGATTTTTCTCTATTATTTTCTGTTTTCTATTTCATTAATCTGTCCTGATCTTTATTGTTTATTTTCCTCTATTTGCTCTTTCATTTATAATAACTTCAGGTAGAATCTAAGTTCACTGACGTACCACTTTTTTCTTTCTTATATAAGTGTTTAGTGCTATAATTTCCCCCAAATACTGCTTTAGTTGCATTCAATGAGTTTCAAAATAGTAGGTTTTCATTTTTATTTATTTCAAAAAAAACTTTGAAATAAGTTATTTGTAAGTATGTATTTAGTTCTCAAATGTTTGGCTATACTTCAGATATATTTTATTATTGACTTTTAATGCAATTACATTGTGATGAGACAACATACTTTGTATGATTGAAAACTTTGTCAATTACTTGAAATCTATTTTATGTCCCCGAATGTGGTCCACATCAGTAATGATCAATGGGCGTTTGAGGACATTCTGTGTTCAGCTGTGGCAAGCGAAGTAGTTTATAAGCACTGATTTGATCAATTGGTTTATAGTGTTGTTTAAGTTCTCTAAAGGTTTACTGCAGTCTTCTTATTCGATACTTTTTTGAGAGAGAGAAAGAGAGAGAGGACACATTAAATCTTCTACTCTAATTGTGATTTATTTTTTTCTCCTGGCAGTTTTCAGTTTTTGACTCATAATTTTTGACAGTTATTACATGCGTAAGTGTTTAAGGTTGTTATTCTCTTTTGAGGAACTGACTTTGTTGTCATCATTCAATGACTTTTTCACCTTTTATAATACCTTTTGCTCTTAAATCTAGCTTACCTACCACCAAAATATCCACAGCAGATTTCTTCGGCTTAGTGTACATTTTGTTTACTAGTTTCCTTTTTTCCACTTTTTTAGTTTTAAATGATTTGTGTCTTTCTGTTTACAGTCGGTTTCTTTGCAGCACCGTGTAGTTAGTTCTTGGTTTTGTTTGCAATCTGACAGATTCGGCAACTCCGTTGGGGTATTTAATCACTTACGTTTTACTATAATTATGAATCTGGTTGAATTTAATCTACTATTTCTAATATCTTGCTATTTGTTTTCCACTTGTTCTGTTGGTTCCTTATTCCCTCGTCACTCTATTTTGTCCTTTTTGACTTAACGGTATACTTTAAAAATATTCCATTGCCTTTTTTGATTCACCTGTCAGCAGAATTCCCTGTTGTGTTATTTTAGGGGTTATTTTAGAGTTTGTAGCAAACATTCTTAATTTAACACAACCCACCGCCAGGTGATATCACATGACGTAGCAGCACCCAGGATAATCTCACTTCTCCCCTTCTAGCCTGTGTGCTATTGTGGTCATATAGTTTCCCTTTATGCACGGCAAATAGGAAATTAATAGAAATAGTTGTCAAAAGTCATTTTAAAAGTTTGAATATTTCCTGTGTAGTTATAGTATCCACTAGTCTTCACTTCTTCCTGTAAATCCAGGTTTCCACCTTGTATCACTTCACTTTTCTCTGAAGGACTTTCTTTAAAAATTATTGTAGTGTGATGAATTCTTTCACTTTTTGGATATATGAAAAGAAGGCTTTATTTCACCTTTCACCTTCATTTTTTGACAATATTTTCACTGGCTGGTAAATTCTGGATTGACAGGGGTTCTCCCCTGGTCCATTGGTTAAAGGTGTTACTACGTTCTTCCCTCTGGTACTGTTTCCAATGAGAAAGCTGCTGTCATCTTTGTTTCTGTTCCTTTGTGTTGAACAGAAAGAATTCTCTTCCTGCCTTCCAGCCGCTTTTAAGGTATTTTTTTTTCTCCTTTCCCACAGGTTTTAAGCAATTTGGTAATGATGGGCACTGATCTGTGGGTTTATAGTTTTAATCATACTTGGAAAATTTCAGACACTGTTTATTTGATTTTTTTCCCTTCCCTCCAATTACACACGCTTGACCTCTTAAATTGTCTCTCTGTTCAGTGATGCTTTGTTAATTACAATATTTTTAGTCTTTTCCTCGATGTATTTTCACTTTAGATATTGACTGCTACCTCTTAAAGTTTACTGACTTTTTTCTTCTGACAGTCTGCTATATCCACCATTAATGCCATCAGTGTATTTTTCATCTTTGACATCGCCGTTTCATCTCTATAAATTGTTTGTGTCCTTCAAAATATGTGCACATCTCTCGTTAACGTATTCAGTCTTTCCTCTAGCTTCTTGAACATATGGTGGACATTCATAATTACCGTTTACATGTTTTTGTCTGCTAACTCTGCCGTGGGTCGTTTCTGGGTCAGTTTTGATTGATGGTTTTTCCCTTTGTTATGGGTAATCTTTTACTGTCTCTTTTTATGCCTGATAATTCATAATTGGATGCAAGACTTCGAGCATTTTACCTTGTTGCCATGTGTTGGGGGGGGATGAATATTTGTATTTCTAAAAAAATGTTTCTGTACTTTCTTTCACAATGGCTAAGTTCCTTGGAAATGATTTGATCCTTTCAGGTCTTACTTTTAAGATGCAGTTGGTGGGGATCCAAACAGCATTTGGTCTAGTGTCAGATTACCCATTACTGAAGCAAGACACTCCTCAGCTCTTTACCCAATGCCCCATGAATTATGAGGTTTTCTGTCTGGCCAATGAGAACAGGCACTGCCTGGGGGCTCCTCCCACAATGCGGCGTAGAAACTGCCCAGGCAGTAAGTGGGCAGTCAGAGAGTTCACATCAGCTGCATCTCTAAGGGCATGCTGTCCTTTTTTGCTTGAGATCCAATTTCTTGAGAGCCATTGATTCATATATTTTGTCCTATATGATAGTTGCTCCAGGTACTGGATAAATCTGGCCCTTCTTATTCTACCTTGACTAGAACAGGAAGCCCTGAGAACCATACTTTTAATTTTGATTTGATGTCACTAAGTTTTTAAAGAAAATTATTTCTAAGCCTTGATGGTTTTTTGCTGCTATTTGGAACATGTTCCTCACAGTGGACTGTGACTCACTATAGTGTTGGGACACTGTGACCAAGAGAACATCAAGCATGTGTTGAATTAAATACATCTTCCTGGGAGAAAAAAAAAACTGAAGAGGTTAGGAGTGTCTTAACATAGGTAAATATTCCTATGAACATCGCTCTCTGAGACTGAGAACAAACTTCTGGAAGACCCATCTGGAATTAGTTGGAGGACTAAGAACCTTCAAAGGCAGTGGTGGGTCCCTTATCACCTAGAGAGGCTTCAGGAGGAGCTCCCCTGAAAAATATCTTGTGTTTGCCAACATAGATCACTCTCAAAAGACTTTGGTTCCTTGGAATCAAGTTCACAGGGTGATCTTGATAAACCTGTGAGGCTGGAGAGGGTTTGGACTCTGGACTCCAGTGAGGGGTGTAGAATTGGGCAATTCTAGGACTTTCCCCAAGGTAGCGTGAAGAACCACCGATACCAAGGAAGTGCACTCTCAGACCACCTTGAATAGTAGAGCCTATCCTAGAGAGAAAAGTGTCCTAGGTGCCCATCCCTCTTGCTACTGCATTGTGGAGAGGTCTGCAGGAAAGAGGGAGGGGAAATGTCAGGCAGTGGTGAACACCAAGCTTAGATTATGTAGTAGTAGCATCGAGTGGACTTTTCTTGAGTACCTTTTGGCAACAGAGTCAGCTCCAGAGCAGCAGTCTCCAATGGAAGCAGGAAGTGGTTAGAGTTTGTCACATGTGTTCCGTGACCTTGAGGCCTGCTCAGAGTGTATGTAATGTAACAAGGCTACCAGGGAAACCAGTCACCTACATTCAGAGTTTCACCAGACAAAACGGGACTCTGCATCTCTCCCTCAGAATGGCTTATAGGAAGTCTTATTTCAGAAACTGCAGAAGGAGAGCTGGACCATACTGCAGATGCCCCCTTCAAGGTCAAGGCTTCAGTAGTGGGTTCTCATGGTAGAACATAGTCTTGAAGACTGGAGAATCCACACCCTCAGGTGGATCTGAATATGTGTCAGTCCCATTAATATAAGACCTAGGAGTGAGGTTGCAAAACCTTAAAAAGAAATAAAAGAAAACCCAGGGGCTCTTTTTTTAAAAGAAAAAGGAAGAATTTTTTAAAAAAACACAAAATAAAGACTTTTGAAAGAACTGAAACTGTATTTAAAAAAAAAAATTTAGTCTCTGAGTAGGTGCTTTGCAAGGATTAGCTTTGGTCTCAAACAGGAATTAAAATGAGGTAGCCTGTTTCTCACATTAGTAGCAAAATGTGTTCAAGATCCCTTTCACCATACAAGCCAGACCAGGTCTACTCCCTGCCCCACCTCCTGTTAGCAAGCATACTTAGAATCACAGCTCTGATCCTCGACTTCCTTAGTCCCGTTCCTTTACGTTTTATGGCCACCCTGGAGTAAAAATATGTGTTGGAGAATTCTTGTTGCCATCTATTGCCTACCCCCCATCCTCCCCTGATAAAGAAACATAACCGCACTGCATCCAGAAGGTGACATTTTCCAGCCTTTCAGACAAGAAGATGTATGTATAGGTGTGACAGAACTTTGGGCAGACTGTTCAAAAAAGACCTGGCTTAGCTGGCAGGAGTACCCTGTGCCTCCCCTTCTACCTCTTACCTGCGTCCTGGAATGCTGATGTAATGAATGGTGTTCAAGCAGCCATCTTGGGGCACACAGCAATCTTGAGGATGTGCTGAGGATAGCAGAGCTGAAGCTGAAAGGAGCCATGTCTCTGACAACTTCCTACACCTTCCAAGCTAACCCTAGGTTGCCTATTCCAGACCTCAGTCACGAAATAAACCCTCGATTGTTATTTTTATTTATTTCTCCGCACAGCTGAACTTCTTCATGAATGATCCAAATTACAATGCGAGGTAATGTTAAGTGTCAAAATGCTGAAAAAGTGCACATGGGATACCAGAGCCCAACCGATGGTGTCAGAGCAGAGCCAGGGTACAGCCAGAGCCCCCCATAGTGAACAGATGCCAAAATCTGAACTCTGGGCCACTGTCCATAAAACAGTCTCAATCCAGTATCCAAAATTGCATCTTAAATTTAAAAAGACAAATAATGAAGCATATCTTCCCTTAACAGTACCATATCCATAGTGAATAAACAAATGAAAAAAGAAATGGAAAGCTATGTGGATAAAGTCGATTCGTGTCTATATTTCTGGACTATAAATAAATGAAAGCATGCGGGTGTATGTCTGCGTATGCGAGTGTGTTTCATAGTAAGATTGATGATAAAGGCAATAAGGAAGGGTACGAATGGTCAGAAAACAGAAATGGGAAACGAGCAAAACCTTCACAGGTGAGCCCAAGGCATGGGCAGGAAGGAGGTAGCTTATCAGCTGCTCTGAAGCAGAGAAGGAAGATGTAAATGTGGAAAGAATTCGAACAAGCAAGGACAATGGTCAGCTGGATGCAAAACCTTGGGAAGGGTCATCAGGGGAGTGGTGGCCTTTATTCTGCTATTTAAATGGTGTCTTTCAAGGTAGAGCCTACTCTATTTTCAGATGACCTTTCCTCTCCAGTGGCAGGGGAACAGCTGTGGGAGAAACCTGCAGGGAGCTCTCTGCCCTTGCCGAGTGCCTGGCTGGCCCACGTGCTTGGCTCGGGGTGCCTGTGCCCGACAAGAGGAGCGATGTTGCCGCCGTTGTTTGGAGGACAGGTCCTTGTACCCTCCTGAGCTCAAATAATCCATAAAAATACGTGTGAGTTATGGTTTGCTACTTGGTCAAAAACCATAGAAAGCCGATTCAAGATAAACACATGGCCAGGGTGTGTGCTGTTTTACAAAACAAATGGAAGATACATAATTTTTGTTGACTTATCTAGAGTTCTTTGACACCATTTTATAACCACTAAACATTTAACCGCTGGAGAAAAGACACGGAGGCAAAACTAAATGGGTGAGAAGGGAAACAGAGAAATATGCAGACTACAGAAACCACGCTCCATTTTGAATACTTTGTGAAGCTACCTGAACGTCTGGAGCCTGAATATTTGGCTCCTGAGCATGCTGGAGTGAGAAGACAAGGAGGGAGTGTGGGAGTGAGAGTGGGAGTCAGTGAACTCACAGAGAACACATAGCTGCCCCATGAGGAGCGCACCCAGCAGATCCAGTTTTATCAAAGAGAAAGGAAAGGAAAAGCCTGGCCAGGCGTTCATTCAGTGTCCTTTGGTACGTTCGGGACACAGCTAGACTTCTAGACAATTGAAAGGAGGAGGAAGAAAAAAAAGAAATCACAGAAATGTAATAATTTTACAAGTGAGCTCCAAACAAAGAATTTTTAGAATTTTAATCTGAAATTAGAATTTAGAATCTGAAAAAAATAGAACATTTAATTGCTACGGAATTCGTAGTCAGCTCACGGTAATATAACTGTCTGAACTATAATCAGAATATACAGAAACTGTAACAGTAGAAGAGATGAATACCATCCCTGATGTTTTACTTTTCCGGGTCTATAGAAGCTGAGCAAAGGGAAAAAATTCAATAGTAATCCATAGTTAAAGCTTCCTCAGTAGATAAAAGTTACTGTTCTGGGCCATAAAAGCTACATTTTGGTTAAGAGAAGAGATTGCCTATGAAAATACAGAAAACCTTATGGTAAGTTCTGCTTTTTACTGAAATGATGAAAGAGAAGCAGGATTCGGGAAACCAAAAGCCATATAATTACAGTAAACTATTAACCGTGGACTAGTCTCATAAATTATTGAAGACATTGACATTCATCTTATTATGAGAACCTACTTTTGCTCCTAATACATATAAGGTCTTTTTTCTCTGCACTAACTAGGAGAATAAAAGAGTTTAAAATTACTTTTTAAGAACTTTCACCTTCATAAAATATATCCCTTTTAGACTAAATGGTAAATTGTAGAAAGTCTTGCCAACATAAAAACCTCTTCTGCTGCGCTCTTATTCTGTATTGCTTCATAAAACAAGAGGCAGCTTCCTCCGGTCCTTCGGCACCAATCTCCTCCTTCAGAAGTCTGGTTAAACAATTAAGTTATTTTAGCTCATTTTGAAGGATTTGTTGTATTTGGATGCCCACCCTTTAAATCCTTAAGACTACAGGTAAATATCAATAATAAATGACAACCAGGCATTGAGGTGAAAAAAAAGATTCATGCTTGCGAATGCTACATACTCAGGTATCATTATCAGCAGTCTGCAGTATGTAGCCAGGGCAAGGCAAATGTGTGTTACATCACATACCTCTGTTCCTCCTTCTGAAGATGAGAGTTTTATGAGCTCTAGGTTCCCCTTTCAACCCAGAGCACATATGATTTAGAGTTCTGTGTGATACTGGCAAGATCAGCGTTCTTCTCTGAGGGAGGCAGAGAATGTCATAGCTAAATAAGAACCCAGAAACACCAGCATAACACAAAGAGGCACCTGGAGAAAACTAGAGGACACATCTCATTAAAAAGCCAGTGACATTAAAAGAGACAAAGTCAGTGAAAGGACATGACTTGGCATTGCACTTGGCTGCAGATTTCCTGACCAGACCTGACCCTGAGAGACTGGACAATTTCACCAAAGTCACCACCTCCCCGTCCCACTTCAGTGTGGCTCACTGGGCATAGCCTCCAAGCCCGAACACACTTGACCTGGGGTTTGGTGGCTCCACGGCCAGCAGCCATTACAGCCACTGGGGGAGGGACCGCAGAGGATGACCAACTTGAAAAGTGATTCCAGAGCGTGGTATCTTCCTTCTCTCACCAAGAACCAGGAGGAAATCACAGATACAGTCATACCATTAAAGACTTGGTCCTTCTCTCTGAACTACAGGCAAAAGGACTTGGGATTATATTGGAGATTTCAAGATGGGGAGCTAATTGCACACCGAGTATCACATGACTGGCCTTCAGGGCCATATGTTTGAGACAAACTGACAGGAGGGAGCAAAGATCAGTACCACGGAGTCCTGGCATCCTCTTCACAGGCACCGGACTTTCAGGATCAGAAACCCACGTGGTCTCCACGAAGCCTCTCGGTGTATAGGGCTTATTGCTGAAGGTGGAGTCGTGCCAGGAAGTGGCCCTGCCTCAGCTTTATTTTCTTTCCAGTCCACAGGTACATACCGGGACTAATCAGTTCACATTGTAGAGGAGGAAAAGCTCTCTTCTTCCCTTCTAGGTCCTTTTGTTGGCCTGCTAATTAAATTGACATAAGACAGCTTAACAGGAGAAAAGCAAATTGAATTTTGTACTTACAAGAACTCAGAGAAAAATAAGACTCAAAGAAGAGACCAAAGCAGGCCACTTTTATACATTTTAGACAGAGAAACAATGAATTGGTGAAGAATTGACAAGACAAAGGGGTCTGGGCTTGGGCAGTAATTAGTGAAGAAGTAACAAGGCGTGTTTATACAGCCTTCTTAGCCCTGAATTCCTTATCTCTGGATAAGACACCTTCTGTTCAGAGCGCATACCGACGTCTTCTTAAATTTCAAGATGCGTGATCATTCCTTTGTCTACTTAAATCTTTGTATTTGCAACCTATCACGTCAGGTACAAACACTGACTGTTTGTGACCTGTACAGTCTAGTGAAGGAAATACAATGTGCTTAAACAATTCTAAGGCCATGTAGATGTGATACGTACCACAGAGAAGACTTGTCTGTGATACACTATTACAATAGGGAAGCAGCTAAAAGTATTTCAGCTGGGAGCGGATGGAGGAAGCGAAACGGCACAGAAGAGGAAAGTACATTGGAGCCTGGTCAGTGGTTCCCAATCCTGGCTGAGCAGCCACTCTGCAGTGATCGCTGGGGGAGGCAGGTATAGAGAACTAAATGGGAATGGAAAAAAACGTACAATAAAGATTAAATTTTTTTAAAAAAAGACACGGATGCCGAGACATCAGCCTCAGATTCAGCGGGGTTCAGTATGCACAGGATCACTACTACACAACAGGTGTGAATTATAACTGTTACACATTTTTTATTTTCAACTAAGATAAATGTTTTTCTTCTCAAAACAAAATATGGCATATTTTTGGCTACTCCACATCAAAAGGATCCATTCTATTCCTTGAACCATTAGCTGAAATTGGTCATTCTATTACACCTACAACAGCAAAATTTAAAAAAAAAATCAAGAGCATCCTGAGTTTCCGTAAAATCATTTTCAGGAATTACATTATTTACTTGGCAACACATACAGCCCTTCCCTCTCCTTTGTTTTCGGAAACAAATATCCCAACTACAAAGCAAAGCAAAGGCATTGATTTAGGCAAACAAGTCATTATATATATTAAAAGTTCAGCAAATTCAAGTATAATTTTAAAAATACCCAGTGATTTTATTTAACTAAATCAAATATATTTAATGTACATTGACTACAAAACTGTGCGGATATTTGAACAGTTTTGTTTAGTTATGAGAAGGCGCTGTGAGAATATGATGATCTGTTGCTTCTCCACACCAGCTGTCAATGCCATTGCTATCTAAGCCCACTCATCCCTTAGTATAAAGCAACGACATATATTTTTACAAATAAATAGAAATATATGACAGAAGAAACCTGTAAAGACCTCTGAGTTCAAAGTTCAAATGTAAACACATGAAGGCTTCTAAGTTCAAATTAGGAGTATTATGTAATTATATATTAAGTATGATGTAAATATACTTCTAATTACACAACTAGAAGTATTATATAAATAATTATGTAAATAAAAGATACAGCCGAGACCCTTTAAGCTGTTGCTGGGTGGCTTTTGTGCATGTTCTGTTATTTTCCCAGATACAGCTCTGCAGATAAGCGAAACTGCCACATGGAGAGGCATTTCAATCTCCCTGACCTGTGCATTCTTGGTCTGAGGACAACTAGGGGGTGGAAGTTGTTTTTATTTTTTCTTAAAAAGAAATCTCTGTTCCTGAGGACCTTGACACATGAAACCACATCATTTCCAGACCCGGGTCACTTTGGAAGCGGTGTGTGGGCGCAGTACAGCCTCCACAAAAATAGGCTGGAGTCCCTGTACATCCCAGTCACTGTAACTCTTGGTGACAGATTCCTGCTGCTACTAATCATTTTCACACCAGGGAGATGCGCACAGGGAAAACATGCAGATTGGGAACTGCACAGAAGTCACTTGGAAAATGACTGAAACCCGAGCTTTCCAGCATCACCTCTCTGTGCCAAAAACACAAAAACATATGCTCCCCCCTTATTTTCTACTTTTTTTTTAAGTACAGAAATTAGCTCCTGTCAGACTGTTGCCCACTCAGAGTAGGCAACAGTAACAAGTTAACTATCAATAGTTAACTTGTAACTAGTAACTATATCACTAGTAACAAGTTAACTGGTAACTGGTATCAAGTTTTGCCATTTTGAAAGAGTATTAGGAAAGAAGCATCAGGCCATTTGCCTATTACCAAAGCAAATTAGAACCATTTCAATCCAGTTTTCTTTCCTTCTTAAAAAAAAAAAAAGTATTTATCAATTGATTTTAGAGAGGGGGGAGAAAGGGAGAGAGAGAAAGAGAGAGAGGAAGAGAAGTGAAAGAGAGAGAAATATCAATTTGTTGTTCCACTTACCCATGCATTCATTGATTCTTGTATGTGCCCTGATCGGGGATGGAACCTGCAACCTTGGTGTATCAGGATGGTGTTCTAACCAACTGAACTACCCAGCCAGGTCCCCTTCTTTCCTTACAGTACAATTTTCAGGCTTAAAATCAGCTTTTGAATTGATATTATTGGCCTAAACTTATGTTGCTGTTTTCAGTTCTTAACAAAGAGATGCAGGTAAGAGGTCAAGCCTGACAGCTCGCAGCCAAGTGGAAAACTAGAACAGCAGAGTCACTGTGCTAATTTGGTATCAATTTCATGTAACATGAAGAATTGAAGTGAATTCCTGTGCTGGCATAATTCACATGAACAGACACTAAGAGTCTTTCAAACCCATTAGTCAAAATTAAAACATAGTATTTGATACAAGTTTACTATTTTAGAGAATGGATAAAATGAGACGCCTTGGTTCTCGTGCCTCAGGACTTTCCAGGTGACTTTCAGTGGCATGGGTGAGAGCGGTTGATCGGATTCACTTCTGTGCATAATGGCTGTCTGAACACTCATTCTTCAGGGTAAGGGAAGGTGAAAACTGAAATTAACGTCAAATGTATCTCCGCAGCACTAGGGAAAAGATTGAAATAGCCACGATCCAATACTTTTATCCAGATGCAATAGTAAAAGAGGAAATGTCCATTGTCATTTATAATCAAAATTAGCTGGCAAAGTTGTCTCAGTGTAAAAAGTAATAAAAGCATAGGCAAATCTCAATTACTGCACTTGATTTTCTTGGCTTGACTGTCTCCATCAAATAAATCAACAATGGTTTAATTATCCAACCTAGGAAGGCATGACAAGTGTGCACAGAGGCTGGCAGTGGTCTGATTAAGAAATAACTTCACCTGTTTGTCAGGGAAATACCAGGGACTTAACCACGTGAGTTAATAAAAGAGAGATCAATTTCTTCCCACCCTCCATCAAACCCAATGCGTAGAATGCACACTGGCCAGACACTATAACTAACACACAGGTTTTGGTATAAAGTAGTAGAAGTAGTGAATGAGAACATAATTATCTTCCTTTTTTCCACTAAACTGTACCTGAGCTTACAGTCAACATTTACGTCATGAAAATAAGATTAGCTATTTTGATATTCAAACCAAGAAAATTAGAGATAAAGCCTTTTCCCCAACACCCCTAGAAATCGATCCCCCCTTATCAGAACACACAAGAGCGTTTCCTCTACGCCTCCCTCTACTTCTCTTTTCGGATCCCCTGAGGTGTTCTAGCTCTACAAATCACTGAGTGTTTCACTCTATTTTAAGGGTGGCCGCTGTCATTCACCTTTCATTCCGGTGCCTTATTCTGCCCCTCTGATCAGTAACAGTAACCTCCAAGTCCATGACTCATGGCTACTGTGCTGAGTTTGGGGGCTGAAGGCGGGAAGATATTGGAAATTGAGGACATGGCTGCTTTTCCCGGATAACACCCAAGTACTGCCTAGATTTCCTGGGAGCATCTTGTATGGTGCAGTTCTAGATCAGCCATTTCAACCACTTCCATCGCATGGCACACATAAATTAATTATTAAAATTCTGCAGCACACCAAAAAATGTATTTTTGCCAATCTGACAAAAAAATAGATATAATTTTGATGCATTCACTCCAAATGACTATTGTCATATTGGATGCTGTCATTTTTATTTGACAATCTAAGGGAAAAGAGGCCGGTGCTCCTGGCTAAATAGCCAGGCATCGCATGGTTTAAAAACTGCTGCAGCTCGCTGGTTGAAAACCCTGGTCTAGATAAATAATCTTCCTATAATACTAGCAACTGCTGGTCTTAATAACCACTGTGATTGGACTTACCTTGTTTTTGTTTATATCAATAAAAAATGAATCCATGAGATAAAAAACTATGTTGGCATACAGATTGTTCAAGCAGTTACTTTAAATAAAAATTACAATATATCTTAAATTTTCCACTAAAAAAACAAAAAGGTTGAGATAATTAATTCAGAAATACTATCACTGTATCACCAAGTTGAAAATTGTGTACTTTACCTAAAAGTTAACCTTTGTTAGTTCATTGTGGTTAAGTCCCTGGTATTTTCCTAACAACTACATGAAGTTGTTCCCTAATCAGACTATTGCCAGCACTCTGTGTCCCCTTGTTACACTTTTCCACATTGAATCATTACACCATTGTCACATGTACTTTTATTTTAACAATTCTATCATGCACAAGATGGGCCTGCTATTTTACATGAGAGTCCAGACGAGTACAAAGGATATGGCATGTTTGGGGACTGCTACTGATTTAAAGTACATTTGCAGAACCATTAATGGTAAAATCAAAGGAATGTCTCCTACTCAGCGAACGTGTTTTTGAAGAGCTTTGTCGGAACAGACCTTTTAAAGCGGGGTCTTAGTTCTGACTTACTTTCTTGTGAAAGAGTGATGGTCAGGAAGGGGGATTGAACTGGTAGATAAGTGATTGAGAGTCGTTCATCTGCCCCCTTACTTACCCAAGCTAACAGCGGGTTCCGTGAGAGCCACGTAGTTGCAAACAGGGCCCTTCAAAGATTTGCATTTTACTTTATTACTTTCTTTTATTTTAGTATCTTTTATTTGGTGGTCATGTTGTCATCTTCAGCTACTTTCTAGAGGTTTCCGATAAATTACGTAAACATTTATTTAAATAATTTTTGCTCCAAACTCTGTTACAAGTGGTTTGGATAAGAAAAACTTTGTGGCTATAAAGTGTTAAAACACACAGTAAAGTCTTGATGTGAGAACGGCATGTTTAGGGACGTCGATCTTAAGTACTGTTAATGGAAGTGTTATCTCAATCTCATTCACGTAATAAAAGTTGCTCCAGCCACTGAATCTTCTGTCACTTTGATGTAAAGGTTAGACAACAAAACGGATTGCCTTGTCCATCAAAATGTGCTGGAGAAAATGTCCTCGTCACATCTGAGAAAGGAGTGACACTGAAATATGGGGTAAAGTTCATACGGAATTTGAGAAATTCAGGAAAATGCTAGTCACTTGTGAAAGGAAAAGAATAAGAAGAATTTGATGCTACAGCTGCTGCTAGAATTTTAAAGAGGAAAGTTGTGCAATATTGAGTTTAACATACTCATGTGATGTGTTGAATAAGAGATGGTAACCATAAATTCTCAGGGGGATTCTTTTATCCAGAGTTGAGTTAGAAACACCTAAAGGTTGTCTCAATTCAGATGCTGATCTGAGTAATTTTATGATGGATGCCTGTGAGCTTTATTTGATGTTTTATTTTATTGTTGCTTTGGATGTCAACTTCTTTATCCAACTCTTGCTAGAATGTTGTTCTCATGACAGTAAAGGATTGGGGTGGGGGGAGCAGATTTAAAGGACAGTCTTCTTTATAAACTACTGTATGTCAGTGTCCCCAGAAACTGAAGGCATGCGTGAGCAGAATCTACTTGTTTGTTCCTAATTTTTGCAGAAATATAAAGGGCCTTTTTTTCCTTTTTCCCATGCAAGAGGTTAAAATCATACACGGATATCACTGACAGAATTTATTTCAGAATCATAGTGCATTAGAATAATTCATGAAATCTAGTTTAACTGTGTTTATTTATCTCTTTTTTAGCTTAGAAAACGTAGCAGTGGAATGATGAAGGGATTTACCCCAAATAATACCTAATTAAAGTAGCAAAAAGGAAGTCAGACACTCCCCGTCACATGTCATTAGGGAAATGTACATTTAAACAATAATAAAATATGACTTCACACCTACTAAAGTGGCCAAAATCTGAAACGGTGAAGAACCAAATGCTGGCGTGGAGTGGAACCTGGCGTGGAACCAAAAGGGTGTGGAGCAACAGGAACTCTCGTACATTGCTGGCGGGAGTGCAAAATGACGCAGCAATTTTGGAAGACAGTTTTGCAGTTTCTTACAAAACTAAACATACGCTTACCACATGATTCAGCAACTATGTGGTACTGACCCAAAGGAGGCGAAAACTTAGGTCCACACCAAAACCTGCACATGAGTGTTTGTGCTTGCTTTATTCGTAATTGCCAAAACCTGCAAACACACAAGGCAGCCCTTTAGTCAGCGAATGAAGAGGTAAACTGTGCATCTGGGCACTGGGATAGTATTCAATCCTAAAAATAAATGAGCTATCGGGCCATGAAAAGACATGGAGCGATCTTAAATGGTTATTATGATACTAAGTGAAAGAAACCAATCTGTACAGTTCCAATTATACAACATTTTGGAAAGGGCAAAGTTATAGAAACAGTTCCAAGATGAGGCTGTCAGGAGTTGGGGGGCGGGACATGGAGGAGGAATGTTTAGGCAGAGCACAGAGGATTTTTAGGGCAGTGGAACTACTCTGTATAATACTATAATGATGGACACATGTCATCATGCATTTGTTCAAACTTACAGACTGTATATCACCAAGAGTGAACCCTAATGTGAAAGTACGAACTTCTGGTGATTATGATGTGTAAATGTAGGCTCATCAGTGGTTACAAATACATGTAGCGCTCTGATAAGGTAGGCTACTCATGGGTGGGGGGCAGGGGGAGTACATGGTGTATCCTTATACCTTCCCTTCAACTTCGTCATAAACCTGAAACTGGCCAGGAGTCACTGAGAGGCAGGGGAGACCCCAGCCTGGAGGGAACCCAGATCTGCCACAGGGAGCCCCCACACTCCCAGAAGGAGGGAGTTGCAGAGAGTGCAGGTTGCAGGTAGCGCCAGAGGCCACCTGAATTGAAATCACAACAAAACGGCGTGACAGCCTTCTCACACCCTGGAGCCAATCTATAAACATCTGAAGCCAGCTGCTGGTGACACAGCCTTGACATCGCAGGGGCTGGGGGGGTGGAGGGGGAGCTTTTACAGCACCTGTGTGAGAGGTGGGGGCCAGGCAACCCTCCCTGGCAAGCAGACGCTGCCTACTGTGAGCAGCTGGGAAACTTCTGCCCCTTTGCGCAAACTGGCAGCCAAAAGAGGGTCAAAATGTGGGGAGCTGACAAAAATGGCAGACACAAACACACCTTGAGACAAGCCTGACGCTCTCTTGCACAGGGATTTCTGGGCCGAGTCTTTAAAATGCAGGGCTCCTGAAACACAATCTTTTTCCCCTTCCCTGGCTAGCCCAGTGAGCCTAAATTCCTGGGACAGGCAGGTCCCTGGGAGGCGGCGTGGTCTGGGAACATTTCCCATTCCCTTCCCAAACAGAAGGTGGGCAGAGGCCTGGGCGCTTGGCTTAGGGTCTGTTGCTCTGACTTCTGGGCTTCATGGGTTCCTGTTTTGCCAGCCATGGATTGGAGCGCTGGTGAGACTGGCAATGCTGGGCCCACCTGGCGCTTAGGCCCTACACAGTGGGAAGCTAGCTCCCCAAAGGCAGGGTCCTATACTGGGATGCGTCCGTCCCTGGGCTCCCGCCTTTGGGGTGCTACGACCCAGTGCACCATGGCCTGTGGGCCTGGACTGTTTCCAGTCTCTCCCCCTGAGAGCAGCACATGGAGACTGAGAGCAGCACATGGAGGCATGAGCTGGGACGTTCCCCTGCATGACCGTCTGGAGTGATTTGGCAGCGCCCCGCAAACCCTGAGAGAGAGTCGCAGCAACACCCCAGGGAGGATGGAGACCTGATTGCTTGGCCAGCTTAAGCTCCAAAAGGACAAATAACAATAATGGAGAACTTCTGGCGGTGGCTTTGGTTTGAAGCCTTTTGAGGAGCAAGTGAGGTTCTATGTCTTGCAAGAGAAAAGGGTTCAGAGCAAGAATGCCCCGGCCCCCTCAGACTGGGAACCCTGTTAATAAAAACCTGCTCCTTCCACACAAATATTTGTGTTATGTGTATGCAAAGCAACAAATGGCCCGGCCCCATGCTGCCCAGTTACAGTGTGAATATATAGCAATGGTGGCTTTAAACACTTCTAAATATTTCTTTCAGTAGTAGGAAAAGCTAACACTAAAATACATCTATTTTAAATGAGACCTAAATCCAGCACGATGACAACTTGTTGTTTTTAAAGACTTTGCGTGCTGGACATAACCGGAAAGTCTCCCTCACCAGAAATGAAACTTCTAGGCACCTGAAAAAAAGTCTTGCCTCCTCAGCCTGGACTCCCCCTTCTGCCTTAGTGAGTTTTCCCCTGGGGTCTTTGGTGTCTATTCCTTCAACCAACACATTAATTATTGTGACAATTTCTTTATTTTTGCTATTAAAATTTTATTATTTTATGTAATGATATTTTCCTCATTATGTAAACGATGTTATTATTTAGACAATAATTTTAGACCTACTCAACCAGGTCCACCAGATCAGGAGTCCCAATCCTCCAACTGCCAGGGGGACTGTTTGAGTGCCGTTGTGGCAAACATGGAGATGCAGAGACAGAACCCCCTTCAAGGAAGGACCTGCTGCCCCTCTGGGACCACAGCTGGCAGCACCAGCTGGTCAGAGCCTGCCTGAATCCCCATTTTCTGTGGTGGCCTCGGCATAGTAACTGAGCAAAGCAGAAGTAAAAGGGCTGGGCCATTACAGCTGACACAAGTGGGGAATTTGGGGTTCGAACCCCTTCTGGGTTAGCGGGGATTTTGTCAGGCTGGCATAGAGGTTCACCTTCTTTTTTCTTCCCAATCCTTCTTCCTTTTTCTTTCTGTTACACAGATTTCTCCCTAATAAATATCTTGCACCTCAACTCCATGTCCACATCTGATTTTAGAGACTCCAGGCTATGCTGGGTTTGCACTATTCTGTCCCTGAAAAGAGCATCTTATGCAAATAAGTCCATCTTTTATCTAGAACTGTACATGAAAATGATTATTGCCTGGGGACCCCCTTGTTAACTCGCAAAGGGTTGCATTTTAATCGTCCCTCTGGAAACTTTCTAGCCATATGCAAGATAACAAATTCAAGTGATTCTCCTCTGAACACAATATGTATGCTCCAAATGACTGCTTATGCCTGACTGTGAAGAGGAGTAGCTATTATAATTTCACTTAGTTCGTATACCAGATACACCATTAAATATAATATAAAATAAGCTCACTCTGTGTTGATGGGTCACCATGGAAAAGAATGAAATAACTTAAAATATATTACCAAATTTAAAAATATGCTTACGGAGTCCTCAAGCCAAATGCTAATAAAATTACTAATTTTAATTAGTGCTTGTTATATGAAAAATACTTTAACCATATTACCACATCTATTTCTGGAACCTACAGAGGTTAAGAAACCTGCTCAGTATTGTCCAGCTAATAAATAGCTCAGCTGGACTTAGTGTCCTGGTCTGACGGACTCCGAAGTTGAATCCCTCGACCACTTCTCTCTCGAGTTCCTCAATTTTCTATTGGCTTCTTTTTACTTTGGGTTCTCCTTCTCCTTTCATTTGAGCTCCTTGAAATAACTA
The DNA here is from genome assembly GCF_022682495.2 of Desmodus rotundus. Taxonomy (NCBI): domain Eukaryota; kingdom Metazoa; phylum Chordata; class Mammalia; order Chiroptera; family Phyllostomidae; genus Desmodus; species Desmodus rotundus. The sequence goes on along the minus strand of NC_071396.1, from coordinate 106,004,797 downwards.
GGAAAGAAGGGGAAGCACAAAAAGCCTGGATGTATAGAAAATAAACACACTGCAAACTCATCTGGTGGCTAACCGAGAATTATTCATAGTCTTTAAACACAAACACATCTTCCATCTCAGAGTAAAGGTAACTAAGTACATCATATCCTGCCTTTTATATTCTTCTTTTGTCTGGTTCAGGATTTTTTTTAAAAAATGTCCTGAAATATGGAAAGACCCCTTTACAGCGCTGTCAATCCAGTGTGCTTCAGAAGAGAGTTCCTCAAAGACAAGTTGTTAGCTGAATTAGAGGGTGCCACTGCAGCCAGATGGAAAGCTCAATTTACATTTAATTTTGCTTTCACTGATTTATCAGCTATTCCATTGACAAAGAGAGGTGTGACTTCATGGAGTGAGAAAATGCTATTTTCTGCTCATAGTACATTAAAAAAATCAAACCACAGGATGTTCAAAGTTAGTGTTTGACAAAGCTTTTTAATCATGGCTGCCTATCTTCTGAGCCTCTCCTGCCCCCGTCCCAGCAGTCCTCAGAAGTTGAATTCTGCTTGCAATTTACCATGTGGCAATTTGCATCAAGGAAAGGGAAGGAAAAAAAATCCCTCCTTTGGGTTTTCCCTGGACTGTGGACAGTTCTATAAATTGTGTTTAAATCTATTTAATAGCTTTCCATGTTCTGCATTACTTGCTTTTTTCACCCCATATTCCCCTCAATGTTGAGTATGTTGACACAAATCAAAACTGATACCAGAAAAAAATGACTCTATAAAAAAGCAATATTATTTAGGAAAAGGTGGACAATTTGTTACATGTCTGAGCAAGGTTCCTATGTAAGTTGTGTCTAATTGAGTATGCGAATAAGTAAGAAGTGTCCTAAAAGTTTTTATTTTTACACAGTTTTGGAGATTCTAAGATTTGGAGAAGGAAACTAAAGTGTATATCAAAATATGCTATGTGATAACAGACAGATATAGTTAATAAGGAAATTTATACTTTTAAAACATAAATACCTTGCCTGCATTTTGATAGTCATGAAAGGATAGAATAAGGATACAAACGTCAGTATTTTGGGTTTAAATATCCACACTATTTCCATTCTACTGTATTGCCCCCATGAAAGCGCTTTTGTCTCACCCAGGAAAAATGTGTGGGCCATCTGAAGCATGGACGTTTACAGCGGGAAAGATCAGAATGCATCTAGAGGCTGGTTAGATTTGCCCAGAGATCTCATTCCCTACATATTTCCCATGTTCCAGTTCAGTTACACACACCGTAACATGATCTTCCTTTTACCTCCATGGCAGAAACCCACAGTGAAGAGGAGCTGCTTGAAATGGATTCAAAATAGATGCAAAATAAGGAAAAAAAAGTTAAGAAAAAGAAAGTCAAAACTAAACTTCAGAAGGACCTGGAATTATCAGAAGAAATACCTGTATATTATTAATCTAGCTAATAACAACAGAAAAGAGACATCTGAAAAATGAGAAATAGTACCTGAATTTTGAAGCTAGCCTCCCTCTAGAAGTTAAGGAAAACTATGTTCCCATTAAAAAAAAGGGAGGGGGCATTATTTAGATAAAATCACACACCAACTTAATTAACATAAGGAAATAGAGACCAAGTAGCAAAATATTTTCTTGTAGATAATAACAATATGCCAATAAGACTTACTCAAAAACAGATCAAACTGTAATATATTAATTCAAAATGAGCTTAAAATATTTAGGAAAATACATGACATGAATAACAACATATATTAGAGTTAAAAACAATGCTTAGAAATTAGAAAATCATTTTAGAAATAAAGACTAAACTTGAAGGAAACAAGAATGAAAAATGCATTAAAAAAAAAACTTTTAAATATAAAGAGATGAACATGAATGTGTGATGGGAACCGCCCTGCCTGGTTTCAGAAGCTGTAATCCCCCATGGCTAAGGCTGAGTCAGAGACCTTGGGACCATAAACCATTAAGGGGACAAAGATTATCTCCCTGGCAGGGACGCCACCTCTGCCCACTTTACTTTACCCTGCTTGGCCCTGAGCCTGACCAGTTAGCCAATGACAGGTAAGATTCCTCAAGGGAGGGACGACCTAAGACAGACATGGTCACAAAGAGGCCCACAGGGAAGGACTTGGGGGGCTATAGAAAAAAGGGGTGATGGACCCTCGCCCCTCCACTTTGACACAGTCTGAGTCCTCATTCTGTCTGCAAGAAGTTTCCTAATCTCTTGGCTGCCTTACTTCCCCTGCCTGACTTAAACCTGAAACAATGACAGAGGGTGGTGTAGTCCTGTGCTGGAAAGGGCAGATTCCCTGGGGATATCAGGCCTAAGAAAGAATGCATGAAATCCTGTGAAACCTGCTTTGCTAATACCATCAATTTAATTGATAAGGGTCCAAGCCTGAAATGAGTTTGTTTCCCAAAGTCTTATAGCCCTTTAGCTAACTGACCCTGACTCAGAATAAGCCCTCAGAGTTCTTTGTTTGTTATCTATTGTTTGATCCTTACTGTCTGACAATGATTGATGAGCTTTACCTGTGTTCCTGTGCAAATTGAACCCAGTAAAAGCCCATTGAGAAGAAGGCTCTTGGCTCTTCTCCTTTGAGAGATCAGCCACCTTTCCTCCCAAAGCAGATCATGTCTTGGTAGACTTATTCTCATCCATTGTGGTGGGGGGGGGGTCCCCTGTGGGCGGACCCCCCCACCAATGTAGTTAGATGAAAATTGAAGATAGACAAAGAAGACCCAAACTACAAATAAGAGAAGGCCTGAAAAAATATTGGGTTGGCCAAAAAGTCCATATGGTTTTTTCGGTAAAATAAAGAACCAATTTTTCATTTTCACCAATAACTTTATTGATTTGGATATTTCGAGTATGTCGGCTGTCTCCCATGTGGTATAACATTGATTGTTCTCAATTAATGTCTCAATTTGATCGCTTATCAACTTCAACTGGCCTACCCGACTGTGGGGCATTGTCCAGCATGAAATTTCTAGCACAAAACTTCACAAACCACTTTTGACCTATTCAATCAGGCACAGCACCTTCTCCATACACTGCACAAATCTTTTTGTGTGTTTCAGTTGCATTTTTACCTTTCTTGAAATAATAAAGCATAACATGTTGAAAATGTTGTTTATTTTTTTCTATCTTTAATATTTAAAAGGCTACACAAAAATTCACCAATGTTGATGTTTTTTTTCTTAATGCACACTGATATGACAGCAGTCACAATAGAATTTAACTAGCTTGCTTTGCATAAAGTTAAAGACAACTAAGCACTACTAGAGCCATGTTACAGAAAAAGCAAATGAAGTTTTTGGCCAACCCCAAAATTTAAGGAAGCTTTCTGAAATTTTTAAAAACTTGAAAAATCCCTTTGGAATTTAGAAAGAAAAGAGTAATGACTTATAAGGGACAAATAATTATATCAACAGAAGATATTTTTATAGAAACATATTATTCCAGAAGAAAATGGAGTAAAATAATTAAGATACTCAAGAAAGGAAAATGTAAACAACTACTTTTTTTTACCCCAAAATACTGACCTTTACTTATAAAGGGCACATACAACATGCAGTAATTCAAGATGGATTTTTCTCAGAGAACACTTTCTAAGGAAGGTACTAAAGAGCTTCAGACTACCAAAATTACAAAAGAACCATCATAAGGGACAGTGGTCTCTATAGTTACTTACAGAATTAAGATAAATTGAGAGTTAAAAGTGAAGAGTTATGTATTATAGTGATGATATTATCTCATAGTAGATATAGTACAACCATTAAAATATGACGGGAGAGGAAAAATAGGATTGCATATGAAAAAATAGTTATAAGTAGTGATGTTGTATTAGTATTATTATTATTTTGAAACGTGTACATGTAATGTGGGAAAAAGCAAATGGGTATCGATGGCACATTTTAATTCTTCACCTCTTATGCCCTGAAAAATTAGGATTCTCACTATGGAAAAAAATTCAAATGTAATATAGAAGAAATTCAGTAAAAATCTTTTCAGTTTGCATTGGAAATAGCAGGATTAAATCACATGGTATTTTAAATGTCTTCTATCTCTGTGCAATAAAAAAGCAGAAGCGATTATCAACCCAGTAGCAAATAGCATCTCTAGGCCCAGATTCTGACCTTAAAATACCATTTCCAATAAAAAGAGATAAGCCTTCTTGTAGATATGGCTGATTCCACGTATTTAGATAAAAATAGGCAAGGAGAGTCTAAAACATTTTGTCAGATCCGATAGCTAGCAAGTTGTCAAAAACTTCTAGTGTTATGTCAAAAGGCCTAAGGTCAAGGATTGAGAAATTTGAGCTTCAAGAGGTATGACAATTACAATGGGTTGAAACATACTACATATATTTTAAAACTGAATAAACAAAAGGAAAGAATCCACACCTATTCCTCCTTTTCTATGTGAACCATATTACTGAGTAATCAAACACTAGGTGAGTAAGCTTCCACTTTTAAAATTACTTCAGGGAATAAGTGAAAAAGAAATGAGAAAATATCACCGTGAGTATGTAAGCATCTAAATCCAAACAGCTGAAAATTGTGCCAAAAGGCGTCCTATGTTATTTAGCAGGTAAATTCTAAGGAAAATAAAAGGGATTGTGTATATTCAATGAGACAGCAAAGACATAGCTTAAAAAGTCGTGATCAACTGAACTACCCTATAGGGGTGCATGTTGGCCAAGAGATCCATAAACAAGTGACCACTGAGAAAGTCACAGAGTACTTACCTTTGGAGGGAGGAGGCGTGATTTCCGCAGCGGGTGGCAAAGCTAGTTCTTGACCTGGACGGCGCTTACAAAATTGTTTGCCTTATAAAAATTCATCCAGCGATGACTTTCTCCTGTGTGCTTTTCTGTAGTCGTGCTTTATTTTATAACAAAAAAAGTTTCTAAGAGAAACTGAGAATGAAGAAGGTTTGAGTCAAATAAATGTGAGTTCTAATTCTGGCCCAGCACTTATAATCTGTGAGACCAGCAAGTTCACATCTGAGCTGTAGCTCCCTCCTTAATGAAATGTGAATAAAAGAAAGTCCATGGGCCCCCTGGAGCTGTCCTAAGGATGAAAAGCAATGGGCTCTACCAGGGGTCTGGCCCAGAGTGGCTGCCCGCCTGATATTGCTCCCTTTCCCTTCTCTCTCTATGTAATTCTCATTTTGCCTGGACATTGTAGTTTTTCTACCACATGTTACTGATACTTTTATTTAATCAAATAATGGTTTCAGATAGTGGAATAGACTGCATGCTCTGAAGGCCTATTTTAAATAACCAGAATGTGTCCCTTCAGATTGCTGCTGAGGCCTAACAGCACTGACTGGGGCCCTTGCCTAAGGGGTCCGATGTCTCCCCCAACGTCAAATCCCACAGCACTTTATTACAGAACGTTGCCCCTTAATCCTGGTTAGGAATAATAATGATGATTAATATTTTGTAGAGCAATAGGTAATAATTAAGCTTTTAATGATGGCATTTCATTTATCATAAAAAGCATGTTCCTTTCATGGAGTAGGTACTCAATATATTTTTTAAAGTGATTGATTGTGTGGCGTTTACTCTAATGGGCTCTTAGTAATGATGGAAACAATCTGATGTAGAACGCGATGTCAACATAATTGGACATTAAAGTTTCTGCAATAGTTTTGAGTGGGAATATCAGTGGAGATGGGGTGACAGTACAGCGGGAGCCCCAGTCCCCCCCCCCAGTCCAGCAGACCTGAGTCCCATCCTTGGTTTTATTTCCAATAACTGCTGTTGTGCGCTGAGGGTTTCCCATGTACCATTTATGAACTTCTTTAATCCTTGCAGTGACTCAGTGACATAGCTATGTCTCCAACTTTCAGATAGAGAAACTGGCTCATGGAAATGGTAACTAGTAAACGAAAGGCCACATATCTCAGAGAATGGGGAGCTGGGAATTCGTACCCAGTGGGCCTGACTCTGAGACCCACCCTACCCAGGTGATCTCTGTAATCCCTCCTGGTGCTAACGCTCAAGGATTGGTGAGACCTCTCCTCCCGATGGATTTTTCCTGATATATTAGCCCAGGAGCCCCTTCGGTGACTCATGCCTTCTTTGTTGCCTTTATGTCTCTCACTGGTATGAACATCAAAAAACTTCACTCCATGAGGAGCACAGAACCTGGGACAAGGTCTCACCCACAGCAACAGTGTGCCACCATCAACGGCAAATTAGAATTTGAAGATCACACTTGCTTTTTAGCTGGAGAACTTTCTCAAGCTCTTTTCTATTTCTACGAATAAGGCTTCTGATATTGAGCTTGACTGTAATTCTTTTGACTGTAATTCTTTATACTGTTTACTTAAAGGAAATGGAAACACAACCTGTCTGGGAAGACAGAGCAACACTTGCATTTTAAATTAGTCACAGGCTTATCAGCTCCTGCAACTTCTTGTAATGGAAAAACGACCCAGGGGACACTGTCGTGTAATATCAGCATAACAGGCTTTGAGTGAGTGACATGTTTACATTGCATGCAGAGCTGTTTGATTTTCTTCCTTATTTTCGTCATGGCAGTTTTGAACTTACCTGGAATTATTCTCTCCAATTTACCAGAAGGTCTCCTGTCTCTGCCTCCTTCTATCTAATGAAATCATTATTTTCTGGGGTCAGGTCCTTATTACCACTTCTCTGAACGTTTAGAGTCTCCTACGTGATAACCCTCCTCCCAATTTATTTTCTCCCTGATCTATCCAACTCATTACGGCCAAATTTATCTTCTGAGGGAACAGTTAAGTCACCTACCTGATGTAAAAAACATGTAAAATATCCTCTGCTTATAGAAAAAAATCACAATTGTTAATAAAGCCTTTAGATTCACCTTATTGGACTTCAAACTCTTTTTTTCATCCTTGTTTTCTCCTGATTATCTTAACCCAACATAGGCCAGGTTGGCCAAATCTCTATTTGATCTCAGAGAGTTGTCACTCTCCCTTACATTTTTACTTTTTCACATCTCCAAAGCCAAACTTTATGCATCTCTCAAGGCCTTGTTCAATTGGCCCAGAGTAGCTGCATATAAGAAGCCCTGGGTTATTTTTAAGATAGATAGATAGATAGATAGATAGATAGATAGATAGATGATAGATAGATAGATAGATAGATAGATAGATAGATAGATAGATAGATGATAGATAGATAGGTAGATATACATACTGATGCCTTGGTCGTACTGGCATGTATAACCAAGTCCTAATCCTCTATAGCCTGTCATACTTTGGTGCATGCTGACTGTGGTGATTTGGTTCTGAACTTTACTCTAGAAGACATGGGGCCATGGGCATAGAAAGCAAGCCCCAAGTTCATTAGGCCATGAACCTGAAGAAGAACAGCTGCCATGTTGTTGTTGACTATAGCCAAGACAGTCCATGTATAGGAGACATACTCACTCAAAATTATTTCTGTCAACAAACTTTCTTGTCTTGGTTTTTGAAGGAAAAAAGATTAGAAAAAAGTAATGTATTTTTAGAGTATAAAAAAGAAAATAAAATAGAGAATATGGCACTGTAAAGCCAGCTGGCAAAATAGCTACAGAAATATAGTAACATTCAATCTTTTTTAGATCCAGAACCCTGCATAAATGATCCTCCTGAACTTAATTTCAAGAAAAATAACTTCCCACTTTCTCAAATCCTACAGTCCATTGTTTTTACAGTTTTCCCCTAACTTTGTTGAAAATATATGAGAACTTTGTGAAAGAAATATGTTCTCCGAAGCTTTAAGAAGCTCTGGTTGCTCACCAACTCAGTTGCGGGGAAACAATGCAGAAGGGGAACTAGTGTGTCCTTGGGACCCTTCGAGCGTGTTTAGAGCTGGAAGGTAGAATAACACTGCTCTGCAGCCCCTAGCGCAGTGCAGCTTGAACGCCACCCGGCTTTCATAATGTATTGTGAAATCGTGGTGTCAGCTGGGGAGGAGCGATGGGGGCGCATTTTATTAAGTGAGAAAAGAAGATTTATAGATAAGTCACTGAAGAAGAGTTATAGTGAGTCATGCATTTGCTAACAAAAGGTGTCGAGCACAATATTTTTTTTTCCTGCTTTGTCAACATCTAATGCCCATTTATCTCTGTTACAGGATTCATACACAGTCACAATCACTCAATAAATTCATCACCATGGATTGTAAAGCTTAAGACAGGGTCAGAAAGCTCACAAAAAGCATCAGTAATCTATCCCACAGAGGGCTGGGAAATGTTAATGGTGGGAACCTGGTGCACAGGGGACCCAGTTTCCATTACAAAAGTGACCGACGATCAGTCATCATCTCAATAGGTCATCCTGAAATGCCATGAGCTTGGGCTGGCTAGAAAAAAGTACTGCCCGGATCAAAGCTGCCAGCTCAGAACACAACTGCTTCTGAAACTTTGTGCTAGAGCTTAGGCCAAAGTGAGTTCCCCTAAGATTATGAAGACAGATTTCCGGGGGACAGAGACAAAGGAGATGTACCACCATGTCAGCCAGCTGCCAGCTGGGTGCACCATAACAGCACTTAAGAATAAGCAGCACTTGTCTCTGTTCCCATATTTGGTATTACAACCTTGAGATGTAGCTCCATGCTCTGTGACTTATATACGCTGTCAACATATTGTGTAACAGTCTCCCTTTTTAGATCATTCTGCAAGTTCAACAAAAACCATGTTAGCATGAGGAGTGAGATTCAGGCTTCACTTTAGCTTTAATTTCCAAACAAAATAACTTCAAAACTCGTGATATAGACCTGGCTATAGAAATATAGCCACATAGGTATATATCTTTACACCAGAATAATCTCCGTACTCAAAGTCAAAGGAAGCAGTACTTTTACATTAATTCAGCTTTACTTGCATAGTAATTGCTTTAATAAATGTTCATTTGGTGCTATTCTGTGGCAGGCATTGTGTGTGACGCTGCATATAAAACAATCCACAAGACACACAGGACCACTGACCACATGCAGATGTCGAATGTTTGGCTATGCCAAGCACACTATTTTTCCAATTGCCTAGAGGCCAAAGAGAGGATTTTGCCTCTCTAATGAATCACTTGATGGCTTGAACTGTGATCCAAATACAGGAAAGTGATCGATGCTACAAGTCAACCCACAGGTAACACCCTAGTCATCCTCTTCAGCCTCCCAAATTTGTTGATATTATTTCTTGATCCTCCATAGCTCTGTCCCTTGTTTTCTGCTTGGCACAACTGACTAATCTTTCATGGCTCAAACCAATTGTCACTTTTTTCCCTAAAGTCCTCTCTGAAATTCCCTAACCAGAATGAATCACATCATAATAGGACTTCTTATAGCATTCCATACCTGCCTTTATTGAGAACTTAACAGGCTGAGGTCATTAGTTTGTGTTCCCATGAGTTCATGAGAGTTAGCAACAGTGTCTAACTCATTTTAATATCACCATCTTCCGGGACTATTCTAGCTTACAAAGGATTCTCAGTACTGTTGAGTCAAGCTGTGAGAATATACCCTGAACCAGGGAACATAAGGGTTTCCCAAGGGTGCTCTTTGAGAGAGCCGATTAGCCCCGAGTTCTCATGAAAGCAATGAGCAGAGTACTGATGGCCACACATGTTAACAGGCGTTTGAGGGCTCAGACAAGGCTACTTTGCGTTGGAAGTGACCACAGAGTAAGAAGAATCGTAGAAAACCTCAATGCACGGTGGATGTGAGTATGAAGACAGGGAAGAGCTATTCAACACTGACTCTCCAGGCTGATGAGAGAGAAGCCCTTTGCCTTTGAAAGTGAGAAGTGGCTGGAAGACTCAACAGGAAGGGAAGGGACTCTTTTTCAAAAGAAGAGCTTTTGGCTCCAAATTGCACTGTACCATATATATATGTTTTTAAAACTTTTAAAAACCTGTTTCAAATCCTCTTTTTGGCATTTATTTTATAAGTAGTATAGGGCAGATAATTTAACTCACAAGGGCTGGTCTTTCTCACATAGAAATGCTAATGATCTGCTTATACGGTGTTTGTGAGGATTAAATGAACCAACAGTGCATGAGTGTTCTTGGTGCATACACATAGTAATAGCACAACGAATGTCAGTTGGATCTAAGTTGGAAAGGATGAGGATTTTTTTAATATCATTGTCTGGAAAGCTTGTTGAATGGAAGAACTAGAAACCTAGTCAAGAACTCAAAATGCCTCCAGAGATTTTGAAACAAGTTCCTCCTAATCATACTCTGAAAGTGGCCAGGCCTTCCTAAGTTAGGCAACACCACCTAAGAAACCAAGCCAGAGCTGGGAGCAATCTTGAAGATGACCGAACCCCCAATTAATTGATGCTAACCAACCTTTTATTTTAAATGTAATATAATAAAGGAAACATTTCCTGAGAGCTTTGGATCCTTTGCAATGACCTATGCTCACTATTTCATGACAATGAGACGACCCTGCTAAGGCAGGAGACAGCACAGGAAGAACTCTGAGACTGCGCTGCTCCTGCTGGCCAGCTTCTGGCACCCTGGTTGCCAGGAAATGCCTTTTACCACTTCAGTAGGATGGATAGTAAATCAAGGCAGGGAGGAGGAGGGAGACATGCTTCACCCACTAACTCAGCAGTCCTGATCCTGGTCCGATAATATTGCCGGATGTTCCAACATCACATGGAACACTATGTTAGCACGGGAGGAGGGAAGTCCTTGAAATTCTATATATCATTTCCACTCTCTGGGAAAGAAAGTCTTTGAAACTGTGTATTCATCCCAAGGCTTGGTAGATGGGAGGGGGTCCACAGTGCCCAAAGAGAGAAGTCCATAAAAAACTTTGGTTAATTGCCTACCTCAGGTCACTATCTGTTTTATGTGGGAGTCCCTAATGCTTACAGTAAAAACCTATAAATAACTTTGGGTAACTGCCCCAATTAATTAACTGCCTCCTGTCATGTATCTGATTTATAATAAGACGAACAAAAGGGGTCTGGAGCAAGATAAGGATTTGGGCTAACAGACCCCCACACATATCTATATTTGGTCAGTCATATCCCCCCAGGAAAGCTAGCACCACCTTTACCCATCAATCAAACTGTAACTTCTTCACCCCCATCCCACCAACTCTGTAAGTCCTCCAAACGAAGGACCTGATGCTCTTGCCACCCTTGCCCTTGCCTCTTGCCACCCTTACTTTGCCCTGCCCTGAACCTATGCCTTTCACCCCCCACCTCAGCAAGGCCCGTTCTCTTTCCTGAGAACATACCACTCATAAACCCTGCTCGCACACTAATAGGCTTGCTGACTTACAAGTCTTTACTGTGTTGGCAAGAAGAACCAAGTTAATATAAATGGTGCAGAAACCCCGGATCCTGACTTGGATCCCACCCCACCCTCTGGTCTCTTCCCATAACACCGCCATTCCTCTTTTCTTTCTCTCATGCTGTTGGAAATCTTCCTAAAACACATTAGTCCCTTTTTCTGCCTTAGAAGATGCTGTCCCGCAAATATAATTGAATCTTTCTATGATGAGTGAGCATGTTGCCCTGCCTTTGAGGCATCATTTGGAGTCTCCAGAACCATGGCACAGTATTATAGTTGTAAATATAAAGGATAAAGAAGATTGGTCTGTGTCTATTTGACCTCAGGATATACGTTCAACATTAGTCTTTGCGGGGAAAAAATCCTTCCTTACCACTTATTTTCTTGTGAGTTTATTTTTTACTGAAATTATGCACACAAGAAACACAATCTTAGTTGATTGAAGCTTTATTGAATTCCCATTGCTGGGGGGCACAATGTACCTTATTTTGGAACAATAGCTTTGGACAGGAATGTGGGAAATGGTCTTGCAAATGCACCCTGGCTTCTTTCTCAGAGGGAGAAATTTCATAGAAGCATTTTCTATTAACTGTTCAAGGCATGGAAACACTTAAGAAGTTGCTGGGGAGTTTTGATGAGCAGCTTTCTCAAATGAATTGGCAAACGCATGGATCTTTCATAAGGGAGGTCTCTTCTCCTTGTTCTCCTGAAAACCTTTAATTCAGAATATGAAATTGCCAAGCCACTTCATTTATCTCAGCCTATTGTCTACTAAGTGTGACTTGGTAATTGGAAAGCCCTTTATCTTGAATGGTTACTCTAATGCCTTCATGTGCTTCACACTGCCCCTCTGGGCTATGAGCAGCAGGGCTATTTCAACAGAAATGCTTTGCTACAGCAGTTTTGTAATGTGAACACATTTTTACTTTAAAAACGAGGCAGTCCAAAATGATCGCATTTGCCTCGACATGAATCCAGCATGTGCAATGTCTCTACAGTGGGGAATGGCCCGGTGTAGGTGTTGCAATTAGTCAATGAAAGTCTACAGTCTGCCATGGTGGTAAGTAACCACCTGGTTGATTGATTAACTGATTTTCCACACAGAAAAAAATCTAGATGAACTGGTTTAGAAACCACATTAACTGTAAGCACCATTCCCTTCCTCCCTTCCTCATGAATCATTTAGTTTGCTGATTCAGTTGCCTGAATTATGCGATTGATTAAGTAGTATTATAGGTCTAAATTCTAATACAGAAAGGCCTAACTTGTTCAAATACAACTTATGCACACAAAAGCAAGACTCTGCCGTCACCCCCCTACGTAATACAGTAGGTACTCCTGCTGTCATTTCCACTGGCATTAAAAAGGGTGCCTCTGTACTTAAAATTCTACTGAACACTGTTCCATTTCCTACCTTCACTTTACTCTTGCCTGGAAAAGGGAATGCAATTAACTCACATACCTGGAAGAAGAGTTGTTTTATTGGAATCTTGATTTCCCCCCAGATAGGCCTGGCCTAAATTCCTTCCCTGGTATGCTCAGAGGGAGCTCACACAAAGGCTGATTTTGTTCCCACTCACGCACGCTCCTTCCCCCGCATTACACACCAGGATGACATCCCAGTTAGAGAGGTGGAAGTCTGACCCACTTTTCAATCACTTCTTTATGACTCATTGTGTAAGCATACCCAAGTGAGCCTGAAAGATCTGTTATATCATACAATTGGCCCCCAAATCCCCTTCCTGGACTACTCCCCTTCAAGAAGAATATCATGGTGGGTGACTTCCCACACCCCCAGGGCAATCAAAAGTAACTAGCAGTTCCTTTGTGTGGTTGAAATTCTAGATTTTCCTACCATTCCTCACCTCATAAAATAGGCACAGTAGGGAAAAGTGACATTCTCTAGTTTTTAGGCCACTATTTTAAGAGTTCAGGATAGTTGAGGTTTGTAGGAAAAATTGCCACCTTTTATAGTAGTTCACTCATAAAGGGAGTAGACTTATGTTTCAGAGTCAAAGAGAAGATTATCAGACCAAGAAAGTACACTCTTCCTTTGGTTATACTTTACTCACTGTTCTTAATCCTGAGTTGGCAAAGTTTTCTGTGCTGTTGGTGAGAAACCCTGAGAATACACAGGGAAATTAAAAGAGAATTTATCGCCAATTGTAAGAGCTGCAATGCAAATTTGGCCTTCCAGGTAGCTTAGAGCAGTGGCTCTCAAAGTGTGGCTCTCAATCAGTAACATTAGCATCACTTAGGAACTGGCTGCATGCCCTAATACCTATTGAATTTAAGAGCTGGAGATGAGTCCCGGCAATCTGTGTTTAACAAGCCCTCTAGGTGATTCCAAACTATTCTAAAGTCACAGAGCCATAGCCCTGGTGAAGATGCTTTGCAGTGTGCTGTAGCAAAGCTGCACATTTAGCTCTAGGGAAAACTACCAGGATCCTTCCCTGCCTAAGTGCACCCTTGGGATGATTCAGAGGCAAAACAGGTGAATTTCTTACCAGCTGTTGCCTTAAAGGGGTTGGGAGGGGTCAAAAAATTAACCTTGATGTTTGCAAGTAGCAGTCACTAAGAAATTTTAGAGACATTCTTTTCTATAAGAAAGATGAAAATAAGATAGAAGAAGACGCCACACATGTGGAATTACATTGAACACATCCTTCAACATGAGTGCTCCATTAGTGTTCACCATAACAATATTTTTTCCACTATATTTTCTGGTAAAGAAAGTTAGAGAAATGGTGAGCCAGGTGAGAAAAGTGTTTTTCTTTGAAATGTCCTTTTCAAGAATTTTACCCAGTGGAGTGATCCAGGAAGGACATCAGTGTAGGGGAAGCTTAATCCACCTCAGGAGTCCCTTCAGTGTTGTAATAGAGCCAAGAGAATGTCCTGGCTTTAGTAAAAGCCCGTGGAGCAAAATTTCTTAGAAATTACTTTGTAGCTTAGAACTTGGAATTCTTCCTTGAATTCATCTCGTCGGGTGAAACCACTCTTCACAGCTCTCATAAAATGTTCCTTACTAATATCTATATCTAGTGAAACGTTAAGGAAAGAAAGAACCAATTACTGTTAAATCTACAAATTGCCTTAAAATTCATATTTTAATCCTAAGGATTAGATCTTGTTTAGCATGTTGGGAACCTTTGCATATTGGAGAAAAAAATGTACACAGTCTGAGTGTTTACGCATCATGAAAAAAAAATACTTCCTGACAATTAACCTGGGGGAACTCTTTTGGTCCTGGAAACACAGCAGTAAACAAAATAAATTCCCCAACCTCCTGGGAGGTGATCTAGTGAAAGAGAGAGAGAAGAGCAAAAAAGCACATAATATGATATCAAGGAGTGATGAGTACAATGAAGGAATATGCAGGAGGGGGAGGAGAGGGAAGTTCTGCCCTTCTAATCTTATAAGAAAGATAATCATCATGTTCCCTGTGCATGGATTTCCTTCTTAAAATTAAGCATCCTCATTTGGTAAAATATTACCAAGCTTTTCCTCACTCACAGTGGCTAATAACTGGGTGAGAAATGGCATCTCAGCCAAAGATGATGCTCCATGGGCTGATAAGCAACATTGTCTGACATGAAAATCATCTAAGGCAAATTAGACCCTTTCTCTGTGTGTGTTTCATACTGAAAATATGAAAACAACTCTCTGGTCTGGTGTTTAAGAGATAGGAAGAGAACTGGCAACCAGAAAGGGGCCTGTTAACCACTATTCCTGGGCCCAATAGCACCTCAGGAAACACAGGAAGGCCTTGGTACCAGTATGGAAAATCAGTACTTTTCCTGAGTGAATCTCCTTTGGGATAAGGTACTGCAAGAGGTTCACCCCACATGCTCTCATTGGGCCTGGGAGCACCTTAGGTGTAGAAGGATGGTGAGAAGTCCTAGATAAGCATTCTATGACAGGTCCCAAGCCCATGTGCCCAGTGCATAGAAAGGCCATAACTCAAAACATCAGGGATTGGAATAAAGAAAGGTTTATTGATTGAGAGGGCACCAACCTAGAAGATGAGAGACCTAATCCTCAAATCCATCTTACCAAAGTATAGAGTTCAGGCTTCTTTTATGTCAAGGGAAGGGGAAATGGACGGGTTAAGAGGAGATTGACCACCCTAGGTATCTGGGCACTAGCAGGGGTCCAAGGAAGGTTGTGCTAGTTGATGTGAGTCTGGACATGAGGTTCCTGCAAATCTCTGAAAATAGTACAAACTTCCCTTATCTCCACAAGGGAGGCACTTTGTGGAAAGGAGCTGTTTTTGTAAAACTCAAGCCACCGGCAGAACTCCTGTAGTGATTAGCAGGTCTGTCTGCAAGACTAAGCTGAAGCTACTAGCCTGAAGGCCATGGGAACAATGCAGGCTTGAACAAGATGGAGTCAGAGAGGGTGAGCACTTCATTCTGTTACAATTTCACTCAAGGATTCAGAGGTAGTTCTTTAACCCACCTCATTATCTTATGCTAAAGAGAAAGACCACATAAACAGGGGAATTGATGTGTGTGTGTGTGTGTTCTTCAGTTGGACTTACAAAATGAATGCAACAAACCACACACACGTTTGTTAATACTCTGCCATATATGCAAGATTTAAGAGCACACAGGAAGCTCAGCTTCATTCCCTGGTATATGATTGGACCTGCATATTCCATACTCCAGTGGGGAAAGTCCCAAGAATGGAAGTAGGATGGCTTCCCTAACCCCAGGAGTAGGCTCAATTCCCCTGTTCTGTGTTCTCATAGCTCCTAAAACTTCCCTGCTATTTAACATTCATCACAACAGAATGATTTATTCTAAGTCTATGCTCCCCACTCCGCCATAGACGTCAAGTCAAGTGCCATGTTCTGTCTTGTCGATCCTCACACCTCCTGTCTTCAGTGTAAACCCTAGAAAATGGATAGTAGATGCTCAATAAATGTGTTGAAATGGATTCAATTGAATAATTGAAATGAGTTTCAATTATTTTAATAGAGTGTTATTATTACCATTATTTTTATAAAGATCATCTTTACATTTTTCTCTCAAAATGGAAAATTGGAAATGTTGCATTAACATCTGAATGTACTTGGGTGTTTAAGGTGATGGTATGAACATGGGGTGTGGTTGGAATAAAAAGTTGTTCTTCGCTGCTCAATGCAAATTGTTACCTAGCTTTTATATTCCTGTATATGCCTACATATTCTTTACTTCCTCTGCCTCCTCTGTTTACCTGCATGTATTTTAAAGGCACTTACATTTTTCAAAAGATAGGCTCCGATATTTATGCAGTGGATGTGCTAAAATTAGATTTAGAAACAATTTCCCAAAGCCTGGAGTAGATAGGGCAGGTGCCAGCATACCGGGAGTACAAATGGCAAGCAGAGCAAGAGAGACTGCACAGCAATCATCCGCGCTAGTGACCAGATAGGATATAAAACAGTATTTTAATCTTCTCAGGAAGGAGAATAAACTCCTACATTCGCACCTTTGTTTAAACTTCAGAACAAAGGCAGTACAATCTTTCCTGGTATTTTTCTCACAAGTTGCATGCCGAGAAGAAGCAGTCTGGGTATACAGTATGACATTCCTTTTAGGAGTCAGTGTGCATCAGAAAACCTGAAATATTACCTCTAGATTCTTGGGCTACAGGTCGTTGGCAATGGTTAGCCTGCCTCTCCCAGAATGCACATGCCAGGAGCAGGAAGCCAGAACGCTGCGTCCTGGGGTTTCTGACTACAGCTGGTACCCATTGCAAGGCCGGCATTTAACCTGCTCGGGGATTCAGCTTCATCCAGAAAGCACGGGGATTTCAATAAGCTGTGATAGGTGATGGTACATGAATATATTTATCAACTGAATGAGAACTGTAATTCACAACAGGGGATTTCACAGTATTGCCATTTAGCAGTGGCGGGTTCACTCATGCCTATCTAAAAATAGCCTGAGGACTGTTCATACTACTAGCCCTTCTTAGGGGTAACATCTTGCAGACACGTATTTGACGTGTGTCCGGTCTACCTTCCTATATGTGGCCTTGCTGCCCTGGGCTGTAGACCTGAGGAATCAGACATCGACAGTCCGAAACTATTGATAAAAGTGAAGAGCTGATTTACGAGTATCATCTGTGGCTACTTGACTCACTCTTATATGTAGTAATGAACTGTAAAAGGCAAGAATGTGATGATACAGTTCATGCAGAACTGAGTAGCAGCTACAAATGTTGAGATGGCTCTGGTTCTTCCTGACCATCTTCTCCAATTTCTGCTCCAGAGGCACATCAGAGCAATACCCACAGTAAATAGTCAATCCTAAAATTGTTATTCCTACCATCACCTGCCAACCAGACTGGGCATAGACCTTTTTGTTTTGGTATGGGCTGAATAGTTTCCCTCTAAAATTCAAAGATTGAAGCCCTACCCCTCAACATGACTGTGTTTGGAGATAAGGTACTTAAGGGGCCAATCGAGGTTAACTGAAGTCATAAGGGTAGAGACTTAATCCAATAGAACTTGTGTCTTTATGAGAAAAGGAGCACCAGGGATGTGTGTACAGACAACAGGTCATACCTGTGCCGTGATGCTCTTCTGGAACTTTCTAAATCCCTGGTTCATCTTTTTTCTGCTCTTTTCTTGGTCCATCTTTGGAGGCAGCTCTTCTTTTGTCTTTATGATTCTCCACACATTGCAGTTAAATATCTGTAAATGAAATGCATCCCCTTTTGATGATCCCTGTAACATGCCTTTTTACATCTGAAATCAAGTCATTGAGCTTCCTACACCAGTCATTGCTGTATTCTGAAACTCAGTGCTCATGATAGAAAATATAAATCAAATTTCCAACCCCCAAATCAGTAGAAGTAAGGAGTGATTTAGAATAGTATGATTAATAATGGTTTATTTGCCTCAAATAAAGTGTTAAATTAAATGATTATATTTTCAGAAATGAAGCTTAGGGATCTTTTTGCTCAAGGACAGATTGACAGTGGTATGTGAGTGCATATTTATGGATTCTGCATTGTCTATGTACATATAAATTTACAAATTGATGCCAGTCACTGGATCCGTATGTCAAACTTAATCTATTTTATGTCAACATCAGTGACTATGTAGAATTCTTTGTGGCTGAGCTCCAGCTGGTCGGAATGATGAGTTCGCAGGCTTGGCCTAGAGCCGTATTTGCTTAGCAGGTGCACTTAGACTGTGGATTTCTTTAAGTGGGTCCAATGTAAACAATAATGGGAGAGCACTGGAGGCACTGCCTTTGGCCATGAGCCCTTGGTGATGTTCCAGTGATCAAGGTGGAAAAACATCCCTTCAGTATCTGCACCTTGGCCTTCCCTCCCCCTTCTACCTCGTCCACAAGCTTTTCTGGACCATTGACCTAACACTTGCTCCCCTGACTCCTCTCTTAAACACATGGATTTGCAGGGTTAACAGAGGCAGAGAAGACATGTCCTCAACCATGGCTTTCTGCACCTCTTTCTCTTCCTCCTTGTGTTTAGTGATTCGGCCTCAAGAAACCAGCTGTTTGAAAGCCCACACAATACCCCAAGGAACCTCCCTGGGGCACCCACAGAGACCTCATTCAGAACTACAGAGCAACTGAATGGGTGGGTCTGAGCAGGCCAGTAGATGAAAGAGACTTTAACACCTTGTGTAAGAAGCCCATCTGTGGATTTCTTTGTCTTTCTTGACTAAGGTCCTTACCCTCCTCTGCTACAAGTCCTCCCTGCAGAGCACCGTTTCAAGTCCTTCTCAGTGTTATCAGGATGGGAAACGAGAACAGGAAACTGCAAGAGACAGGATGCAGGCATGCCTCTGAAGACAGAGTGTTAATAACACAACTGTTAGATTCTGTTCCTTCTCCATTGACAAAATATACCACACCTATTAAGTAGCAAAAGGTAGTGCATGAGCAAAGATTGGAATGTGGCAGATCGCTCCTTGTCTTGTGATCCTTTGGTAATAACAGAGGGGCCAGTTAGGAGGGATTTTAGTCTCGGAAGTATCACAGAAAACCTGCTACTGGTGGCAGGCCAAGCCTCCCTACACTCCCCAGCTCCTCTTTTCTGGTGCCTGTTGTTACCTCTCCCTCTTTGAACTTGTTTTTTCTTCTCAACAACTCACTGCTCTGTGGTAAGAGTCACTCTCTTGGATACTGAGACCCAGCAGACCTAGGAGGTCAGGGTGGCACCATGTGAGAGCAAAGCCCTGGTCCCACTTGGATATGATGCTAGAGGTGCTTTCCTGGGCAACCAAGAATTACCGGTGAGAATAGGAAAGAACCACAGAAACAGTACTAACTTGGGGTCCAACAGACCTGTTCAAATCCTAGCTGCCTTTTGCAGGTGTGTTACCCTGATAATTTGTCTGAACTTTTCTGGGACCCAGTCTTATTCACCAGTAAAATAAGGACAAAATACCAGCAGTGTTGTTTTGAGAAGTATAATGCTGTGAATGACACCTTTTGTGTGTTATAGAAGCTCAATCAGTGGCATATTCAATAATGCTATCATTATTTAATGAATGTGACTCTACTTGCTCTCACCTTATCTCTGTCCTCTCTAATCTCCTATCCATCACTACCATTGTCTGAGGAAAATGGAAAAAGGTCAACGACAATATTCTGTCCCCATTCATTTATGCTTTGAAATGGCAAAAGATGCTACCAAAGGCTTCTCTGATTACAAAGAACTTTACCCTTGCTGGAAAAGACAACTATTAAATTATTGAAGAAAGAGATCTTTTTCACTCTCTTCTAAAGGGACGAAGAGAGCTGCTCTGACCAGAAGGCTACTTTCTCTGTTCTTGTAGAAAAAGACACATCCTTCATTTCTACAATGTGCCAGCTGCTTTGCTAAGGGGCAACTCACATGAAAACTTATTTTGCTTTCACAAAAATGCTTGTCCCTCTCTACCTCTTACCACTTCTGGGCTTCTTTTCTAGGTAGGACATGCCCCCAGACAAACCTTCTTATGATCAGGGGCTATACCTGTGGGGGGTTTTCTTTCTCTTGGGAGGAAAGATCCAAACATGAAAAGTGAAAACTAAATGTGAAATAATTTGTAAATTTCAAATTCCATCACTGTCAAAACATTTTTCTTTTTTATTTGCCTCCCCCATCACAAAATACATAGAGTCCTATTCTATTTTAGTTCAAGTTAAATCCAAATAAGTTCCTGAAGAGAGAAATGTTAGGAAATTTGGATTCCTGTTTATTCTGGCACTGTTTCACATATCACTTTTTGTTGTTGGCCAATAGAAATGAGGATTTTATAAATGAATGAAAGTCCAAGACCTGAGTTTCATTAGATCCTCTAGCACCCCCTTACTTTTGAGTGAAAACACCATCAAGGAAAGATCCGGCTAGTTAACCCCTGTGCACATGGAGTCAGTCCAGATACAACGAAAATGAAGTTGCATATTCAGGACTCATTATGGAATGAACTGTCTGCCTCTTAAGGTCTTGCTCTGCCAGCATCTGGCCCAGTCCCATCTTGTTTACTGTTGGCCTCCACAAGGACACTCGTGTTCATACCGCACACACAGCTAAACCGTGATAGAAGAATCAAGATCATACACACGCCCTTCTTTGGAGGAGCATCTGTTGCCCTGGAGAATTGACATCAGGCCAACAGCAATCCCTTCGGGAGCTGCTTTCAGGATGCTCATGCATGCCCAGCACAAAGGGACAAGGGACAGTCTTCTGTCCCTGAGTCTGGGCTTCCTTAGCACTTTCCTTATAGGTCTGGTAATTCTGAATCTCTTGACATGTTTCAGCACATAAGATAGGCCTGGGAAAATATTCCTTTCCATAGGAATTGAAACTCCTGACAGATAAGGGCAAATAAAATACACAAATTTATTATTTAAACCATTTTCACCAATGCAAGAGCATTCTCTCCTTATTATGAAATCAAATTCCTCACAGTGAGGGAGAGGGCGCCAGCCACTGCTCAGTGTCGAGGTGTCTTCTTTCTTGACATTATTATTCAGAGAATTCTTAGTGGGTTGTCTGCCTCCTCCCTAGCCATGGAGAAATGTGCTAATGTGAGGGCGATGGGATGATTCGGAAAGTAGGAAATGTGGCATGGTTTAAATCCACCCCAGGTTCTTATGAAATGAAAAGTTTCATCTTTGACAGCTGTTAAGGAGTTCAGGAAGAGCTAGTGGCTGCTTTCCAATTAAAATATGCGTGAAAATACATACAGAGAAATGTCAGCCTAGTGGGATTTCTAGAGACAGTGTTGGTGCAAACGGTTTCCAGGCCAAGAGTGCACGTCCCTGAGGATGCAATAATGGGAACCTGCATGTTCTATCAATCAAACCAGATCCCACTTCCGCTCACAGTGCCACCACGAGGTCACCCGTTTGATCCCAGATCCAGCACACCGGAGGCACTGGTAAATACCAATGCCCTCAATTTGCAGCAAGCTGCTAGGTTGTAAAGAAGAGGTGCAAACCCTACAGCCAGGAAATGGTCCTCCTCTGACCGCACCTGTTACCAACCCCAGACGAGAAAGCAGCGGAGGTGGGCCCTGGTGTGGTGCAGCTTTTCCAGCTGGCCTCTGGGGGCGCTCTGCTCTGCTTCAAATGGAAGGCAGCCTACACTGACTTCAGAACCTCTGGTCCACACCTGATTTCCAGATTGTTGCTTGATTCTAAAGGTTTGGCAGGATTCCTCAAAATATTCTGGTTCCAGATGACCATGGACCTTGAAAATCTCTATGGTCGATTTCTTGTAGGTTTTTGGGCTTCTAACCTGATGAGCAGTTCAGTTTTCACCCGAACCCCCATTTCCATGGGAAAATACCCAGATGAGGATACTAAAAGTAAGTTCTCTCTTTGCAAATGATTAGGGATCTCTGTCCGAACGGATTATAATTTTGTGTTGCTTACAAATGAATCCTCGAGTCCTAGAAGGCTGAAGTCGAGGTCGTATATTGTACATTTTTTGAACAATTACCCTTCCAGTAATGGGTACAGTGTTTGGGAAAAGTAGGCATCTAACACATGAATTCATGCAATACATGCTTATTCAACTCAATGACCAACTTTGGTAAGTTCTGGTGAAATAAGTCAAAACCAACATGACAAAATTTGGTAAAAATCAATCATGATATGAGGAAAGCAGGTTGCAAATGTGAATAATTTCAGGAAAAAATTAACTTACTCAGAACAAATAACCAGCATAGTGAAACAAAAGAGAACTATAACTTATAGCCCATCCACGTCTTGTACCTCCACAGTATCCACACAATGAGATTTTATAATTTAAACATAAGGGTAGAGCCCCATCATTAACACTGCCTTCACTCTCAGCCATACCTCGCACATTCTTCCAGACTGTGTGGCCTCCTCCAGCATTTTGGAGAAAGGCATCACTTCTGCTCTCTGTATCTTCTGATCAGTTCCCAAAGTGGCTCCTACCAAACCATCAGGTTGGAACCCACGTTTTAGCCAATGACTTTCACCTTGAAACAAATAAAAGCTCCATCATTTTCACATTGCACACAAAGCCAAGAGGAGACAAGGGGTAGTATGACTGGTGAACAGAATGTGTGTGTTATGTAATTTTTCCAGTAACCAAGGAAAATTAAGTATAACATAGGCTGGAGTCCCTGATGATACACAGCTCTGAAAACGCCCATGCCCTAGGAAAAAGAAGCATTGAACTGCATATTTTCTTGAGTGTGTGTTTTGTTTATCTGCCCAGGAAAATGCTTTTGAATGCATCATCATCAATGACTGGCAGAGAATAATTACATTTTCCCCATAGAATTTTGAAAGATTAAGAGGTAGATTAAAAAATAATTTAAAGTTAATAGTTATTTCTCTTCAATTTGTGTAAATAATCAGTAACCAGTCTGGAAAAAATAGAAGAAAAAAAAAGCTCTCTTTGATAATACACATTGTTATTCAGAGTGTTTGTCATCTCAGCATAATCAGATAAATTTTTGTTTGCAAGTTATAAATTATTCAGAAATCTTCTTATTACAGTTATGTGGCTGTTTACTGTGGGGGGGCATGCTTCATTTTCCTGATGTACACCCTAAAAATGGAGACAAAAAATAAAATGCTGGGCACACTTAGTGGGAGTGCCTGTTCCAAGTTAAACACGAAAGGGAGACAAATGCCATAATTGAGATGCATTTGTGAAACCGAAATATAATTGCATTCGTGGATTTGCGGCCGGTTCTTCATGTGTCACTGTCTTCCTACAACAGATTCCAGGATCGTGTGCCCACGGATCTGCACTTGGAGGCAGGGTCATCGTCCTCACTGAAGGTCACAATACACATCTGACAGGGACAAGTACAGTGTCCAAAAGCAAACTGCCACTTTGAGAAGCAATCAGGCAGTTTCCGCGGGGCTGATTGCCTCCAACTCCACCTCAAGGCATTTAACAGAGTGGCAGCCAGGTCTTGATTAATCAGCAGAGGCACTAATGAACCAGCCTTGCCGAGGTTTTCTGTGCTCTCTGATTCCTAACTGCCTCTTTAGCGAATGACTCGGGGCCTCGAATGAGCCTCACGCAGGCAGCCCCCTTCTGCCTGGGCACAGACGTTTGGTGACCGAGGAGAAAGTCCGGCTAAGTGGTGCATTCAATGTTGTTTATTGTTTGTCAGGATGCATCTCATAAGAATGTTTAACTGGAGAGTGTGAAATGCAAGGAGACAGGGTTAGGATTCGGTCTGAGCACTTGACTTACTCAGTAGCTGAGCCCCATCGTGGAAGACCTATAAAGATCAGAAACCCTGCGTGTGCAGCTTCCAGCCGTCTGGGCCAAAGCTGCCTTCTAGAACACAATAATGAACAGTTTCAATACACACCTAGTAGGCTTTTTGAGTCTGTCAAGGTAATGGGAAGTAGAAGATAACGACTCCTCTCTTAGCAAGCATAGCCTGAGACGGCATTCAAGTTCAAATCATGTATTTGGAAGATCCCAAGAAGATGTGGAAGCAGGAAAGGGAGACAGGAGAGGCAATGTCAACAGCAAAGTTTGTATCATCAGCTAAATTGCCACTGTGGGCAACCAAAGCTTCATCTCAGTACAGAGCTCAGAACACTGGTGCAAATGTGAACCTCAGAGGCATCTCCAGGTGCAAGATTGCAGAATAGTAGTCCCCCAGGTGTTTCAGCCACTGGCTGGGAGGCGGGGATCCCTCCCCCTGCATGTTGATCTGCCAAATGCATGGGCTGTGCAGGTTCTGTCACCAAAGCACGACACCAGGCAGAGATACGGGTACTGGGAGTTGGGCAGCCTGAGGGGACTTGGTCCAGCACCCATAGCATCTGCTTCAGCTGGATATAAAAACCACTTGTCAGGCCAATTGTCCCCAACCCCTTGGGTTAAAATCCATATTGGTTTGTCTCCCCTGAACACTGTCTGAGTGGTAGCTGGGTCCACAGCACAGATGCCTAGTGGGTGGCAGGAACAAATTGTTTATGACTTTAAAAATCTTCCGTAGATAATCCACAAAGTAGACATGTGTCCTGGCATCTGTGAGACAGGCGGGTGGCAGTGGTTTAATGGGTGCTCACAGTGTCTCTCATGGTGGTATCCTGGCCACCTCAGATAAGTATTTGGTAGCAGAGCCCTAGCCAAGTGCACACTGCAACCAAGCGATCAGAGCTGTGCCGGGACCTGGTGCAGCCTGAACTCACATACAAGTGTCCACGGTGGAGAGTCCTGACAGCATGGTTGGCCCAGTGGGTGCCGATCCAACTACAACCTCCCTGTGCAAACGAACACTTCCAGTATCGGTGATGAAGAGTCCTCCCAAATTCTCGGCCAGCAGGCCACTGCTCACCAACGATGTATTTTTAATAAATTATTTCTGTTTAATCAGGGAAAATATTTCTAAGAAACTGCAACTTGTGGTTATGAAACCAGCCATTCCGTGGTATTATCTACTGCACAAAATTCTCCAAGGCTCATACTGCACAGCGAACACCTAGTCCATATCAGTCATCAGAACCAAAAGAAACTGCGACAATAAGCAGTATCTTTTATTCTCATTAATTATTGCCTTTGCCGTTGGAATCGGACTCAGTGCTTTTCACCTCCTGTTCTTAATTGTGGTTTAGAGATGCTGAGGGCAATTAAAGAGCTCTTGCTTTTCATTCTAGAAGGGGCTAGATTTGGGGGCAGGATCCCTTAAACAAATAGCTTCCTGTTTGTGTCCCATGAGGATGAATGTGCAAGTCTGAATTTGTGAAGATCTTGGTGGTAGGTACCCCTCCTGCCTAAATGACTCTCTCTCTCCCTATGTGGCAAGGAAATAATTAGAATAAACCAAACCTAATAACTTCACTTCCAACCATGTGCTTCCTGAGCCTCCCTAAGTCTTCCTTGAGTAGTTGCATAAAAGAAACACCGAGAAATTGTGGAATTTCCAGGATCAAACAGGTTAAAGAAGCTCCTGCCACAAAGGCTAAAAAGAGAAAAAGGGCCATTTTCCCTACAATTCAGATGCCCCCTACTTCTGCCTAAATTGTCCATGTCAATTACTTACAAAGTGTGATTGCTTCGAACTTTGCTGGGAATTGTTTAAATAAAAGGTGGATTTCTCAGAAAATGTTTATGTCAAAGATTCTTCACTTCATATCTGAAAATTGATGAGTTTAAGTGTGGTCACATGCTCTGCAATTTCCCTCAAGCTTGCTGATCTCCCACCTGCCTCATTCACATGAGGTTTAGTCTCCCACACATTTTCTTCTCTCAGATTTTGCTATGGATTCCCAGGGAGGGGTCCAGAAAAGTAACTAAATGCATCGAGGACACAGATGCTACACGTGGTTTCAGAGAACGTGGACCACTCACCTCGAGGGAAGCCATTCCACTGGGCAGTCACCCTAAACTTACACATTTCCTTGCTGTCTGCCTGGAAGTGTTGTGATGGAGGGAGATTTCGTTTTTTCACCAAGAAGCCCTTTGGGCTACTAGTGCAATGTTTATATCCAATTTCGATGCGGGTCCTGGGTTTATTGAAACGCTTGTTTTCCCAGTGCTGTGGCTGGATTCTAGAGCCCAGTTCCAGCCACAGGACCCTGACATGGTTTTCATAGTATATCCTCGAAGTTCCTACCTAAGCAAAAACTCCGCTTGTGTCCTTATTTGGAAATAAAGTCTTTGCAGAAGTAATTCATTAAGATCTATTATAGACGAGATCATACTGAGTTAGGGTAAGACTTAAATACAACGACTGGTACCCTTATAAGAATAAGAGAGGGCACATAGAAGGAAGAAGGTCATGTGAAGACAGGGGCAGAAATTGATGCATCTACAAGCCAAGGGATGGCAGGGATTGCCGGGAGCCACCTGATGCTAACATAGGCAAAGAAGGACCTTTCCCCCAGAGCATTCAGAGGGAGCATGACCGTGACTACACCTTGATTTTGAACTTCTGGCCTCCAGGAGTTCCTCAGCTTCTAGTTATTCTCTGGAGATTCAATAATAATATAAAAAGAATCTTCCATAAATTTTATTGTCATGATTTATTATTCTTGTCCAACATGTTTCATAAAAGCATAGAGATTTTAATAATTCAAAATAGACAAAGGCTAAATTTTTTAATTTTTTGCAACATATGTATTACAAATTATTAATAGAACACTGACAATCTGGTGAATTTGTTTTTCATTTTCTTATTTTGGAGAATTGCCTTCCCCCTTATATGTTTCGCAGAATGATCTTTCAGGTTGCAACTCGTGTGCCTCCATTGCTCTTTCACCGGGAGGAATTAGCAGGTCTTGCACACTCTTTGAGGGAAGCATCAGCTAGGGTCCATAGAAGGAGTAATGGCTTAGAAAGCTTGTCAAATGCCAGTTCTCCCAGGACACATCAACCCTAAGTGTGCCTGTGTATGCATGGAGAAAACGGAAGATTTGAATAAACATTCTGAAACAATTTGATGGAGTTCCATAATATGCTGGCTACCTGAATTTATTGTGTGCTTTTTTTGTGTGCTCGATCTAGCTCTTCCAGCAATGAAGTTAACCCTTTCGCTTACTGCATGGGGGGAAATAGCTCCGTGTTATAAATAGCCCAGTTACATTCACCCAAAATGACTTACTCAGCTTTCACTTTATGCAAGGCCTGACACAGACACTGGGTGAATGCAGAAGTTATTTCCCCCGACGCAAGGGCCTTATGCAGTAACAAAATGGAAAGACACATAAACAATCAATCTTAATAAAATGTTAAAATGGGCCCTGAAGTAATCATACAGGGAATCCCAATATCCATGGATACCCAGGCATAACTCGAAGACCAGAGGGCCGTTCTCCTGGAAATCTAACTCCATGCATGGCTGAGAGGAATTTAGCAAAATAACTCAAATCTTAGGGAAAATGGCATAGATGTACCAGCTTGATCTGAGAACAAAGCCTGAAGGCCAAGTTATTTTTGAGCAAAGCTTAAGAAAGGTGGTTCAGACTATCACACAACCTATTCCCTATGAACTTGTGCCTTATCTTAGGATCAGAAGACCTGTTGCTAAAAACAAAGAACTGCAGTAGCTAGTTCTTGGCGAGGCTCCTAAATCTTCAGGAGGCAGAGGCTAGAAGCTCAAGCACCACTGCTTTTGGAGAGAGTGTAAAACAAGGTAGACAGGCTTCATCAGTGACCAACACCGGAACAGCTACGGTAGCAAAGATGTCGGGAGACAGCACGCAGAGCAGCGATGGCAGGCAGTTTGGCACGTCGCTTTGGCGTATCCCTTGGTGCATTGCACCATCTTCAGGATCCTCATTTCCAGATCTCTGCAGTTAGTGGTGAGAAATGACATAGCACATGTTATATGGAGGGCAAGAGATTGTTTATATGAACAGATATTTGGCAGCCTCGTGGGTCTTCCAGAAATAGCTGAAGGTAGAAGACTTCAAAGGGCCGGAGATGCTGCATTTGCAATAGTAACAGAGCCATAGTATTTGTCTTTCTCTGACTGGCTTATTTCACTTAGCATAATGTTCTCAGGTTCATCCATACTGTTGCAAAGGGTAAAATTTACTTCTTTTTTACAGCCAGGTATATGTCCCATAGTTGTTTGATCCACTCATCTACTGATGGACACTTGGGCTGCTAATTACAATCTTGGCGATTGTTAATAATGCCACAATAAACATAGGGGTGCTTATATTCTTTTGAATTAGTGCTTTAGATTCCTTTGGATATATTCCCAGATGTAGAATTGCTGGGTCAAAAGGCAGGTCCATTTTTAATTTTTTGAGGTATCTCCATATCGCTTTCCTCAGTGGCTGCACTGATCCGCATTCCCATCGACAGTCCAGAAGGGTTCCCCTTTCTCCACATCTTTGCCAGGACTTGTTGTTTGTTGATTTATTGATGACAGTCATTCTCAGGCTGACAGCATCTCAGGTCTGAGATGACATCTCACTGTGGTTTGAATTTTCATTGCTCTGATGATTAGTGATGTTGAGCATCTTCTTCTGTCTACTGGCCAGCTGTATATTCTCTTTGGAGAAGTGTCGATTCAGGTCCTTTCCCCATTTTTAATTGGATTTTTTTTGGTGTTGAGTTTGTAAGTTCTTTACAAATAATGGATATTAACCCTTTATCAGTTGTATCGACAAATATGTTCTCCCATTCTGTGGGTTGTCTTTTTACCTTGTTGATGTTTTCCTTAAATGGTGTTGGGAAAATTGGACAGATACATATAGACAAATGAAACTGGACCACCTCCTTACACCACACACAAGAATAAAGTCAAACTGGATTAAAGATTTAAATGTTAGACCCCAAACCATAAAAAGGTAAAAGAAAACATAGACAGCAAAATCCAGGACATTGCCCATAGCAATATTTTATCAGATGTATCTCCCCAGGCAAGGAAAACAAAACATAAAAATAAACAAATGGGACTACATCAAACTAAAAAAAATTTTTAACTAACTCCTGAAGACCATATATGGGTGTAGGATGGAGAGAGGGAGAGATTCCTAGCTCATAAAAATATATGAGCAAAGACTTTAAAGTTTTTGTTCAGAAAATAACACATGGCTGGTATGGATGGAAAAATGCTGGGAATGGAGGGTGAAGAAGTGAGAGAAGTCAATTGGGAAAGATTATGAATGAACTGCATCATTGAAGGATCTCAGTTTTATGCTAAAAGGTATGGATTTTTAGTCTACAGATATTAGGAATCCATCAAATGGGTGTCTGCATGCATGAATGCATGTTAGTGCGTGTGTGTGTGTGTGTGTGTGTGTGAAAGTTTTAAGATGGCAAAGGATGACTTTTGATTGGTATTTTAGTGGGGAGGGGAAAGGTGTACTGTGGCTCCCAAAGTTGTCCATACTCTTAACCATTGGAACCTGTGTGTATGTTACCCTACCTGGCAAAAAATAAAGACCTTTACAATAGATGGAGAGATTATCTTGGATCATGTGGGTAAACCCAGCAGAATACTTAGAAGGGACAGAGAGAGACAGAGAGTCAGAGGGAAAGATGTTACAATGGAAGCAGAGGTCAGAGTCATGGTAACAAGCCCAGGAAATTAGAAAAACAAGGCCTGGAGTGTCCCCAGAGACTCAGAAGGAACACAGCCCTGCAGATACCTTGATTTTAGCCCCCCGAGGCTGACTTGGTATCTTTGATTCCAGAACGAGAACTACAAAGATAATAAATTTGTGCTGTTTTAAGCTAGGAAGTTAGTGGTAATTTGATTCAGCAGCAAAAGGAAACTAATGCGAGTACCTAAGAAGTATATGCCAAGCCTGTGTGAGGTGCTTTGTGCGAGTCCTCAGATTTAGTCTTGCCAAGGTGGATAGTGATGGAAACATTATTATTTCCATTTCACAGATTAGGGAATTGAGCCTGAAAATTATTAAGCAAATTGTTACTAAATAATAGAACCTCCCCTGGTCCAGTTTTGTCTTCAGAGTTCATGTGATGTCTTGGCTCTGTGAAAGCAGAGAGAATGGGATTGGCTGAGATATGAGATAAGAGGTAAATGACCATGGTGAGCTGGACTCACCATCTTGCAGCATGCTACTTGAGCCGCATGCCACATCACAACAGATGACAAATGGGTACAAAATGCATCTCCAATGAAGGTGTGGGGGCAGGGAGAAGAGAGGCAACAAAGCCTGGCCTTATGTAGACCTAGAGGTCTCTATATTAATTACTGGATCATTCAAAGCTCTGTGACCTTTGGAAAGTTATGAGATCGATAACACCAGAGAGTTACTGCATAAATTATGCAAGTTTGTAAAATTCTGAGCCCAGTCCTTTACATACACTAAGTATAACACTAAATGGGTATTATTATTGTTGTTATTATATTGTTATTTGTTTAAAGAATCTGATGGTAGTAGTTAGTGAATATATGATAAAACAGTGATATAGAAAAAAGAGCTTAAGAGACCAATTACAAGAGGAGAAACAAAAAGAATTTTATGAAACTGATGATAAATTGAAAATAACTACATCTGGTCATTGTTCATTCAACTGTTGTTAATTTAGGTCCACCATAAGATTTTAAAAATACCTTCAATATAAAATATTCAACATTAAAATCAAAACATAAAACAACAAACATTGATTTTAAATACGTGTAGTTTATAATACTAAATAGA
Source organism: Desmodus rotundus (assembly GCF_022682495.2). Taxonomy (NCBI): domain Eukaryota; kingdom Metazoa; phylum Chordata; class Mammalia; order Chiroptera; family Phyllostomidae; genus Desmodus; species Desmodus rotundus. The sequence goes on along the minus strand of NC_071396.1, from coordinate 105,973,922 downwards.
ATATTAAATATTTAAACATTTTGTCACTTTAAAAATGCCTTGCTATATTTTTTAACTCAAACTGATTTTAACCATTATTTGGTTGTGCACTATGTATAAGATTGAAAATCTGAGACATCTAAACTTTCAACAAAACTCAATTATTTGGAAGAAGTTGAATATTGAAAAGTAAGTGTATTGCTTACACATAATCTGGAGTACTGTAAAACAATGTGTACAAAATAGTTCAGTTGTGTTGAAGACCAGCATACACACATTTTGTCTGTCCCTCTGTTCTGACACTGTCCGTCTGCCTGTCTTTCTGAGAAGTCACCCAAGCCAGTGGGAAAAGGAGCGGGTGGGGCTCGAGGTATTCTCTGTCCTACTTTTGCATGTCTATGTCAACATTTTTTCCTGTAAATATTATGTATCTGTTTCAACAAAGCAAAAACTTAAGCCATTAAAATTACGTTTTAAACAAAAATTACAATGATTGTTTAATAGTCCACTATACGAATGGTTCGTAATTTATGTGCATATTCCCCTGTTGATGGCCTTTGGAGCCTTGCTCTTTGGGGCAACCCTCTCATTATCTCTACCAATTCTTTAATTTGGAGGCTGTCCGTCTCACTGTCTCTCTTATCCACGGTACTGCTTCCCCAGTGTCACACATCGCTAGGCCAGGATCAGCATAAGCCCAGAACACTCCGGAGTGTCTGCTAGGGAAGGAATTAACATCTGATGAATGAGAAATCCCAGGACAGACCCTGAGGGCACCATTAAGAGGCAGGGTTTCAATTACAGCTTCAGTAAGTCTGTGTTCTATAAAGATCAAGTTGGACTAATGTCCATAAACAGGAAAGGGCATTAATTTGAGTCTCATTTGTACTTCCCACAAAGGATAACCATTTATCAGCTTAAGTAAAAGTCTGTGACTTGCCAACTACTTTCTTTGTGTGAACATATTAAACATGGGAGGCTTCTGAAAATGGCTACAACAAAAAAGTGAACAAGTCATTAAGTATGAATTTCAAAACCTTTATTTAATATTTCTTCACACCAAGCCCTGGTCTTAGTGCAGAGGGGATAGAGATCCAAATGATTAAGACGTGGTAACTAAATGCAATATGAATTCCTGGGCAGGATCCTGAAACGGAGAGAAAGAAAAAGACATTTTTAGAAAACCTGATGCAATCAGGATCAAGTCTGAAGGTGAGTTAATAGTGCAATACAAAGACCATGCGGTGATGAAAGACTGCTGCGTGTTGGAGGGACTCGGAAGACATCGTGCTGGCTACAGCTCTAAGAGGTGAGGTGTTCAGGGCCCCTTTACCCATTAGGCCCAGGATCCTTTCAGAGACCCATAAAATGTCTTCATTTCTTTGAAAATCAGAAGAAAACAACAGAATTTTTAGATCTATGGAAATGTTTTAATAGATTTTAACACAATTATCTCTACAATAATGTAGCAGTGAATGATGATGATGATGATGGCGATGCTGATTGGAGGGGGCTGGGAAGCGCACGACTGCATCTTGGAGGTGTTTATTGGTACCATCTGGTGTCGAGAGGCCCGCTTTTTTCCGGCAGAGAAAAAATATTGAATGCTTAGGTCAATGAAAATGTTTTAATATATAATTCTAACAGATCTCTCTTTATAATAATAGTCATATATATAATTTTCAATATTTTGGAGGGAGGGTGCCCACAAAGGTAAAAGTGCAAAGGACCCACAAAAGCCAGAGTGTGACGCTGAGGTGACTGATTTCACATGTGTCGTCTTTTACCGAGAGGCCAAGGTGCAAATGTTAAATTAAGATTGAATTAGCTCAGCCTAATGGGATATTTGAATTGGTACTTGAACTATAAATGTAACACAAATAATTTGTTAAAAATTATTTAGGGAAAACATGTCTAATAATCACATATATATTTTGTAAAAATGTATTTCAAGGAATTCTCTCGATTTATTCTTTGCGTTACCCCATTTTTCTCTTTTCCTATTCCTCTGTGCCGTATTCTTTATGTCGCTGCCTTAAATATAGAAAGGTAGCTCAGGATTTAAAATTAAATGAATATATGAGCAATTTGCTTCATTTAAACTAACTTGTGTCTAATTTATTAATCAGTAAACACTGACATACCTAAATATGCATAAGAAGAGTCTAAATTAGTTTACATAATTTCATCTTTCAATTTCCTTGCCAACCTGCAGGAAGATGCTACAAAAATAAGTTTATACAACTCCCTTGACTGAGGAAAGCAGAGACAATACATTGTGTTCATCACACAGGCCTGTAAATTGGGGTCTGGAAACACTGACAGCTCCCGAACGTACGTGGGTAGCGGGGGATTTTACATACACTTACTGGTTTGTGCGCTACCTTCTGCAAAGCAGACTTCATGTGATTCCTGTGCAGAGCTTCCTTGCGACTGGCCCTACGACAATGTCAGATGACAAAAGATTAGCAGCATATTACCGAGGAGCGAGCACGGACTTCAAGCTCAGAACAGGAGCATTTGAATACTGGCTCAGCCGCTGGCTAGACTGTGCCGCCTTTGGGCAGACCCGTAAGACTGAGTCTTCTTCACCTTTGAAAATGAACCTAAGTATAATTCCTCCCTCAGAAGGGTCTGACAAGGGTTAAATAAATGAAGTAATATTATATGTAGAAAGCTCTGTGAAAACAATATACACAAGTAATTATTATTTAGATACTATCTGTGATGGGTGTCTATGTACACGTATGCTTATAAATGTATATGCATATGATTAATGAATATTTATTGAACACACGTCTGTAGAGATTACTTACATCTCAATGAATGGGATTAGTGTCCTTGTGACAGAGACCGCAGAGAGCCCCCTCGCCCCTCCCACCCTGTGAGAACATGGCAGAAAATGCCATCTATGAATCAGGAAGCAAGTCCTTACAAGACACCAAATCTGCAGGCATCTTGATCTTGGACTTCCAGCCTCCAAACTGCAAGAGATGAATATGTGCTGTTTATAAGCCACCCAGTGTGGAATGTTTGCTGTGGCAGCCCACACTGTCGAAGACAGCAGTGAGTCCACATCTATCTAGGGTTGCAAGTGAGCTTCTAAGATATTTAACCATTGACTATCATTTTTTTTGCTCTGGTCATTCACTTTTTACAGATTTTTTAGCCCCATTCCATATCCCAGGACAGAACCACCAGGAAGGAAAAAAAGCACAGCTTTTCCATTCACCAGACAGAGGGAGGGAACAAGAAAATGAAATATGGGATCCAAACGACAGCTTTCCTCTTTTCTGATCTAGAACTTGTTGAATTTGCCTGGTTATTCAAAGCATTTGTGACTATTGTCAAGACAGCTGTCTCCCAACTCCCCAAAAATAGCCTAGGGGAGGAGCCTGAACTTCTGTGTTTTGTTTGAGTTTGTTCAGATCTTTAACAAGTACCTGAGGTGATTCTTTAATCAGGCAAATTTGGGAAACAGCTCTGATCTAAAGGAGGAGGGGATGCACAAACTTTTTTTTTTACCCGTGATGGACAAATTCTAATGTATTTATATATGAGGTCTGTCCAGAAGTTATCCATCCATGTATTATGAAAAAGAAACATTTATTGAAGAAGATACAAGAAACATTGTACATAGGACAATGACACCTCAGTCCCCTTCAGAGTAGGAATCTTGGGACCTCACACAGTTCTCCCAATTGCCATCAGCTGCCCCTTTGTATTTTCCTGAATCTCATCAATGGTCTAAAATTTCTTCTCTTACAAAAGTGATTTTAGTTTTGGGAAAATCCAGAAGTCACAGGGTATCAAATCCGGGCTGTAGTGGGAGTTGAGTCACCTGGATGATCTGATGTTTCAACAAAAAACTCTGCATGAGACATGATGTATGAGCAGGCACATTGTCATGATGAAGCTGTCAATCACCAGTTCCCCACAACTGAGGCCTTTTGAATCATCTGAATAGTTTCTGGGGAGGAATGCTCAAGCTTAACGCAAAATTTGTTGCAGAGTCGTTGCTCTATTCACTCAATCATTTTGATTGTGACAGCCACACAGTACACATGCTCACTCAACAGCATCGGCCACCCCCACTGACTAGTACAGTGAGGTTGTCATTGTTCATGCACACGCATTCCAGTCCATTCTCCTTGGCTGCTAGGTTACATCAAGGTCACACAAACTGTTCTTGTTATATTAACAATGGTTGGACTTTTTCAGGACAGATTCTGTATGTGTGTGTGTATGTGTGTGTATTAAATTAACATAGAGCTAACAAATATAGTTCTGCTTGCATTATAACTTAGTGGAAGGGAGACTAGAAAATGAGGAATGCTCTATCCCAGACTATTGCTGAAACTTAAGTTCTTGAGTCCTAGGGACAGAGACGTAGGGAAAAGCAGGGGTCGCTTCTCTGAGTTTAGATAGTGCCAGAAAGGAGTGACAAGCTCCATATATCATGATCTGTAAAGACCCCACGAAAGCATGAAAGGTCACCCTCCATCAATTCGAACGGAGAAGACAGATTGGAATGCGGCTGTGTGTTTTGCTATTATACTCATTGCTTTCTCTACAGCACTTTGGGGAACTTAGAGAATTTCTTTGGAAGGCAAGCTATTGAAAAAATTACTTACCTTTCAAAAAGCCAGAGCTGCCCTCAAGGAACATGGAGCTGTGTTGATTTAATGTAGCCACTAGCTTTGTGACAAGGGGAGTATTCCTGGATGGACATCAGAAACACCATGCTTTTTACTAGAAATTTCTCAGAACTGTCACCATTATCAGCCCAAGATACTCCAGGAAGTTGCTGCCAATAGAAGTGAGATGAACTGCTGAGACAGCCCCCCCCAGCAGGAGCCCTTGTGGAGGGAGATGCAGTCAGAAGATGCACAAAAATCATCTGACCTAGAGGGTAGTAACTGCTATTCTCTGGTCGCTCCCATATCGTCCTAAGTGATTCTGGACATCATGGAGGGAATTAAAGATTCAAGAACAGCCTTACATAGCTGCATAATTTCATCCACCAAGTACCCATCATTCTTCAGCCATCAAATATTTATAGAGCCCCTAGGTCTTGCCAGAACATTTTCTGGGTGCCAGAGATAAAGTCTTAGGAAGAAAGCAGAGGGATGCCTTTTTATCAGGATTGAGCTTCTTCTAGACAAGTATAGGAGAGATAGTGAAGGAGGAATTGCAAGTATGGACCATGTACCCTGGAGTGGATGAGGGGAAGGTGTGGACCATGGCCATAGCAAGTGACTAGAAAGAAAAAAAAATTAGGAGGAGCAATAAATTGATGGTCTTTGGGAATAAGGAATTAGAGCCAAAAGAGCTGAGCTTCCATTATTTCCCATGTGAATTATTGCAGCCTCCTGAACTGATCTCTTCCTGGATCTACCCTTTCCCCCTCCCATCTATCCTAACCCTACAACCGAAACTGTCTTGTTCAGTGTGAGTCAAAGTATCTCACTCTGTGTAACACACTGAAGTGGATTTCCTTTTCATGCAAAACAAAACCCAGACGTCAAAAAAGCCTCCCAGTCAGGTCCCACACAATTTGGTCCCCCACAATTTGGTCCCCCACTCCAACCTAATCTTGTACTGCCCTTCGCTTTATCATTCAAGTCCACCAACAGTGGAATTCTTGTCCTTGAACGTTCCTCCCCAGAGCTCCATTTCACATCGCTCATTTCCTCTGCCCCAGACTGTCATTTACAAGGCTTACTCTCTTCCCTCCTAGGAGTCTTTGCTGGAATGTCAGTGTAGCAGTTTGGTCTCCCCTGCGTGTGTCTACTCCTCCGTGACGGCTCCTACCATCTTCTTTGCTTTATATTTCCCTGTAGCACCCGTGACCCTCAAACACATGAAAGGTTCATGGGAACAGGACTCTACCTATCTCATTCTCTACTCTATTCCTAGACCCTAGAAAAGTAGGTGTGAACACATATTTTTAAATGAACCAGTGGATTAAGACCTTAACTTTACAAACACTATATTATTTTAATTAACCAAGAATAACAAAAATAGTATAGAAGTCTACAAACTCTTTCATCTTAGCCAAATCTATTCCAACAATTTAATTTAGTTCCATCCTATTCTGATTAAGAAAAGATCAGGAAGATGTTATTCACACATTCTTTAACTCCATATCTTTATCCTTTTTTTTTTATTGATACCACTGGTAACAGTTTATCTTATTTATCCAAGGGAATATCCAGCCTCTGTTTCCCTTGATTCTCATTCATTGCTGTGTGTCACATTACCTAGCATCTTGTATGAAGGCCAGTTCAAAAGTGGGCACTGCCACACTCTTAGGCAAAATGAGCAAGTCTTGTTTTGGGGTAGGGAATTGGGGTCCTCGGGGAGGGGAGCAAAAAGCACCAGGTTCTTGACCTCAAGGGCTGAACTAACTGGAGTAAAGGCCAGAGTATTGAGCTAGCTGATATTTATACAGTATCCACTCGAGAGCAGTAGGTCTATGGCTTACCTCCTAGTAGATCACATCACCTGTCTTTAAACATCAATAATTCTATCAGTCAGTAGGTAAATAGGCGGATGATAATGTTCATACATATACAGTTTAACTTTTTCAGTGTATCTACACATCATACTGCTTATCTAGACTATTCTAAATAAATCAGCACAAATACAATAAATGTAACAGTCAGGACAGTATTCCAAGATGGAATAGAATTTGCTTGGTAAAATGTCACCATTCAAATTATTTCCTCTAAATTTTTAACTTTTACAACCTTATACTAATGTACTCAAAAGGCTACTTGGGACCATGGCATAAATTTTGATGAAGGGGGGGAAAAAAAGACTAAGGTAAAACCATAGCTCTATGGGGATTTTAGAAGTGAAGAAAATTTGGAGACTATTCCATCCAGACCATTATATCCATAGGTGAAGAAACAGACCAAGTTGTTACGAGATGTGTCCTAATTCACAAAGTGACTGAAGAAGAGCAAAGTCTAGAATCCAGAACTTCGATTCCGGATCTGCCCTTGCAGGCATATGAATCTATGGCTTTTATCAGTGTAGCTTTTAGCATCATAGTTGAAAGTTTGTAAAGAATTCTGGGCTGGAAGCACAACCTCCCCAAGTGCTATTTTGTGACCTTGGGCAAGTCCTTAGCCTCTCTCTGGTCCAGTTTTCTCACTGATAGTGTGGGGAGAACGACAGTAACACCTACCTCAATGTATTGTTGTGGTGACTACCTGAGGTGAGGCACTTAGAATATCCTCGGCTCTGTTAACATTTTTGAACTTTCATGATATTCCAGGTACTGCATTATACAATTCGCATGCATTATCTGATTTATAAGCTGAATATCCTCTCTATCATATGCATACATAAACAGAGGCTTAAAATGTGTATTCTTTTACCAAATTTGTATTGTTTTGCCAGATAGTGGGGCCAGGATTTGAACCAAAACAATCTAACCTCAGTTCTTAAAATTTGTGGAGCCCTCAGTTAATTTCACTTACCTTTAACGTACTTCGTCATTAGTATTCAATCCCTCTTATATTTCCTAGACAACATGTGGCTTTGATTTTCTAATATTTCTGTATGATAAGCCATAGCTGCATTTTTACATTATTCTATTACCCTTTGCTCTAAATATAAAAGCTGATATCCAAACACTCCATCTGATTCTCAAAAATCATCATTTTGGGGGGGCACGATTTCCTCCTGTAAGAACTACCTAGGTATGGTAATGGGAAAACATGTGCATTTAGGTGTAAGAAATACATAAAGGCATAATATTTTCATTACAGACTTCAGACTACAGACTACAGACTTTCTAAAGGTTTCTTCCACAGAACATGTCAACTATCTCTTCTTCAAGTCATTTAAATAAAGACCTAAAGAACCAATCGTACGGGGCCATACAAAATTTGAGCCCAAAGGCAGAAAAACGTCTTGCTAAGGAAGGTTGTTGTTGACCAGGAGTCTGGAATTTCCCTCCGTAGCGGCAGAGGTGAGAGTATGAAGGAAATTTTGAGATAAGATGAATATCATAACCTAGACAAGTTTTAAAACTTCTCAATTTCTACTTCATAAAGCATGTTAGATGCTTTGATTTACTGGTTTTTTCTAGCTCAGAGACCCTGTGGTCTCATTATTTAAGGAACTGGAGTTGTGTTTGTCATCTACGATTTTTTTCATTTAAAAAATCTTATATTTACACAGTTTAAATAAAACACTTACCAGCAATTTATACTACATCTGGAAGGACAAAAATCTTACATTTTATTAACAAACCTGGTCATTTCTAAATCAGAGCTTTAACACTGAGTGTTTTTCATAAGGCTGAAAAAGAGTTGGTTTCCATCTAATTTGTGACCATTCAACTTGGCTCATAAAAGTGTCTCTTGCTTTCTTTTAAAAAAATATATGTTTACTGATTTTAGACAGAGAGGAAGAGATAGAGAAAACCATTAACCAGTTGCTTACCATACGTGCCCTGACCGGGGATCGAACCTGCAACCTAGGTATGTGAACTGAATGAGAATCGAACCCCTAATCTTTGGTGGGCAGGATGATGCTCCAACCAACTCAGCCACACCAGCCAGGGCTGTCTTTTGCTTTCTAATGGCACCTTCACAGTTTTCTTGGTAGACTCCATCCTTAAGGCTTCTTTCTGCTTCTTCCCTGCTTACAGATTTCAGACTGGCATCTCATAAACCCAGGATGGAAGTAAGAATTCCCACTGTGTGGCAAAATAGCTTTTCATGTGACTTTTCTCTCCTCCAGTGTCTAGGTCCTTAGGAATTCTCTGGGCACCAAAAAGAAATATAGAGGTCTACCTTCCAAGTATAAATCATGTTATATTTGTTTGCTCCCTGATACTAAAGGCAACTCAAAGACAAAACCAGGGGCATATGGTCCCTCCAAAGCGACATAAATTAATCCCTTGCCATAGCTCTCTTGTATTGGCAACATCAGCAAACCCTCCTCAACTCAACAAGAAAGTTCCAGCACTCCTGCCTTTAACTGGCGATGACTTCCAACGTTTATGGGCACTTTGAAGAAAAATCTTTCTGTTGCTGCTCTACAAAATAACATAATTTAAAGTAAGTTTTTCATTAAAGTATGTTTGCTCTGCAAAACACATAAATTAAAGTATGTTTAAAGTAAAGTAAAATTATGCTAAAATATTTTTAGAACTGTCAACCTTTAGAAAATAATTTAGAGAGTTTGGGAGACAGCACACCACAACCCACAGGAAATGGCTTTCAAAGCTCACGAAGCTCTTTCAATAGGTCGAGACCTCCCACTGTTCATGTTCCATTCCTGCTCTTGCAGACAGATTGGTTTCTTCACTTCAGCCTGCTTATTGCTCTTCTTCGTGTTGACATACAGGCAGTATAACTAGTACCCAGCCTCTGAAACACACTGGAGGTGTACACTTACAAAAATTTGAAAACTATATTTTGATTTCCATTAAGAGATTTTATGGAGATGATAATGATGATGCTTGGGTGGCCTTTGTAGCTAGTAACAACATACATATTTTTTTTAAATCCCAGAAACCAAAACAAAAAACAAGATATACCATATCTTTATATTTTTTTAAAGTAAAGTCAGTGTTAGAAACTACCTTGGGCTGGGCCACTTTTGTTCATCTTTTACTTTGTTTCTCTTTGTTACGTGTATTATTTGTATCTGAGATGTCATTTAGGTTCCTTCTTTATTTCTGAAATTTGTCAGCTTTAACATTATTGCCGTTTACACTTACTATATTGAGCATCTAAAATGCACGCTGTCCACATGAGTTTTGTACATAGAAGTTATATTCATGAAAAAATGTTTGTACATTACTTATTTGTTGCTTTGAATATTTCTCATCTCTTACAGTTTTTGATATGTTGTTAATATTTGAAACAAAACCCCTAATATTCTGTGGCAACCTTGCTCTTTATGAGTTCAAACAAATGTGTGATTATTCTATTTTTACAAGTATGTTGTGCACTATCCAGAATGAAGTGCAATTATAATGGTAAAAGTATTGAACTTTCATTTTAATGTAATAGTTACAACTTCTCTTATGACATCCTGACACTTCTGAACAAATAAAGGTTAAAAATATGAGTATGTACTTGGAAATAACCTCCCACTCATCATGGGAAAATGAAGCACCGGAGGTCCTAGAGTCAAAAAGCCTGTGATCCAATCACTGTAGGGTTTTATATCATCTTCATATTTCTTTTGAAAATCTCAAAACCACTCAAGATCTCCATCCTGTTGTCTACTGGACGCCGATGATAATGCGTGCCCCATCACTTTACAGATTTATAAAAGCCACTTATTAAGCACCACTTATGTTCCCGATATGAACTAGACACTTCTTTTTATTCATTTAAATATGCATTGATCAGAAGCAGGTTTTGTGATCCGTGCGTCACGGAGGAAGAGACAGAGGATCGGAGAAGTTAAACAGGCCTGCCGGTCAGGGGCAGAATCTGTGTCCAGCTGGACAGTCTGGTGATAACAAGCCCTGGCCCAGCAAGCACTGAGCTCGGGGAAAAGAAAACACACGTGTTCTTTTGGTTTATTTTGCTTTATCTTTTTAGTCTAATTTATATCTTAAAATCTGAAGTTCTGAATATTGATAAGAATTTTCTAAAAGTCGTCTCTTACATGGAGATACATCGGCTTATATTTAAACATCAGTGGGCATTTCTTGCACTACAGTCTGATGTTCTTTCATAATTTCAAATCATCAAAATCTACCACACAAGCACGTGGTTGTGGCAAAACGCAGGTTTTCTTAACAAGGAATTTCTGTTCAATATCCATATGCTATTCACTTATTAAAAGCTACTACGTGAATCATTCTGGAGTGATTTAAAACATACGTCATGAGATATAAAGTTTGAGATTTGAACTGTTCCAGAGTGATCATTTAGCTCAACTGTTTCATTCAACAAATGACAAACCTGTTTTTAAAGTCAAAGCATTCATTCAAAATCACCAGATTCTACATTTCTTACATCTAGATGAATTGTGCTTCCCGGGAAATGTCCGTCTTCAAAACATTTGTTGTTTCCTCTTTCTCCTTTGTGACATTTAAGGCCAGCAGGCCATCGTGCCACACGTTCAGTTTAGAGCTAAGGAATCCTCACTCACCCGGATGATCTTACCTGTATGAGGGCAACACCGAGGCATTTTCAGACACTCAAGTGTAGAATGAACATCTCTCTTGAAACATTACTTTCTTGACACAAATTCATAAAGATATTACCTAAGAATACACGAATAACCACTCTGCCTTTTAAGTTTATTTATTTATATAAGCTTGTATGATCTTATTTCCCTCTGTGTTTTTAAAAAAATATAAATCACACCTGCTCCTGATTGCCCTGCTTCACAGAAAGACATGTTCTCTACTGAGATACTGTGTACACATTGCTGCATCGGCCTCGTCCCCTGTGCTCCAGCGTCCTGGGGACTGTGCTTCTGGTATGAACCGCCTTAGATGTTCAAGGCCGAGGCTCATCTTACGTTATTTCTTTTTAAATATTTTATTTATTTATTTTTAGAGAGAGGGGAAGGGAAGGAGAAAGAGAGGGAGAGAAACATCAATGTGTGGCTGCCTCTCGTGTGCCCCCTACTGGGGGCCCAACCAGGCCTGCAACCCAGGCATGTGCCCTGACTGGGAAAGGAACCAGAAACCCTTTGATTCACAGGCTGGTGCTCAATCCACTGAGCCGCACCAGGTAGGGCTAATCTCATGTTCTTATCCTAATAAAATATAATCACATAATGCCCACAAATAATGAGGACCAGCTCCTTGACAAAAATATATGAGGGATAAAATAAATTTTTTGTCTGATACAAAAGCTTCTTTCTTAGACTTATGGCTAAAATATCAAATTTCTGTTAAAAAAACTAATTATTTTCTGGGAACTATTTTCTTGTTCTCTGAAGGTTAAATTAAATTCCCTTAAAATTAAAGGTAATCATCAAGTTATTTTTATTGTTTTCTTCTTTTGAGTTTTGTTTCCCATGTTTTGACACTTAAAGGCAGCGCCCAACAAATTAGTTCCAGCTTCAAAACGTACTGTCGCTCCTTTATGTTTTTGCATTTTGCTCATTGACCATTAAATCCCACATCTATTATCCTTAATCCTTTCATTATTACGACCAAGGTGATTTCATTCTCTCCATTTCCTTGAAAGGTGGAGCGACATGTATTAGCTATCCCCCTTTTGAGAGAATTGGGACATTGTGGAATAATTAAATGACCGATGGAAACTTAAAAACTTCATTAGTGGTAAAGTTCAAATGTGATGAAATTTTCTTGCTTCCCTATTAGTATCCCACCTGTTCAAGGTAACGGGCCTTTTATTCCCCTTAATTTCCATCCAATCTTAAACCTTCCCTTTTTATAGAAAATTTTATTTGGGTCATTATTTCAACTTATCTTTATCATTGATCTTGATTGTTCTGGGGAGAGCAAGAGTGTAATTTTCAGAAAGAGAAAATCCTGCCTCCTGTACAATTACAAAATGATCCCACTTAAAAAGGTTGTACTTAACTCATTAATTAACAGAGAACTAGTGAAATGTTATGACTCATTCAAAGAGCATTAGAAGCTGGAGTATTTATGGGCTAGTAAGATTCCCAGACTAGATATAAAAGTGGTACCTGTCTCACAGAGTCATAAAATTTGGGGCTGATCTGCCCCATCAGAGAAAAATTATTTGTGTCTCTACTTGACAAAATTTTATGAGTGATGTTTAGCTGCACTAACTCTGGGTCCTTTGTCAAGAGTAAACAGCTAGTTAAACTGTGGAGTGTCCAACCTTTTGGCATCTCTGGGCCACACTGGAAGAAGAGGAGTTGTCTTGGGCCACACAAATACACAATTAAATACACAAATACTAACAAAAACTGATGAGCAAAAAGAACGTTTTAAGTAAACTTACGATTTTGTGGGGCCACATTCATAGCCATCCTAGGCCGCATGCAGCCCATGGGCTGCAGGTTGGACACCCACAGTCCTTGGTCACCCTCCACCTCCATGTGACAATTAAAGTACATGCCACCTCTCTTTTTTGCCTTATCTTCAACTGTCATCATACTTTTTTTTTTTTGGCCAAAGGTCATTTCAAAGCTATGTAGCTGCTCTCAAAATCTAGATACTAATTTGTATGTATGGCCAAAAGTGAGTAGGTTCCTACTTAAACCTACCACTGTTCATTTCCAGCTCAGATTCTTCATCCTTTTCAATAATTCCTCACAAAACCTTAAAAATAAGGTAAGCACAAAGAATGAATGAAGGTAGTCTTGGGATTTTACAGGACTGTCACTGAAATGAACTTAAAAATACACGTAGCTGATAAATCACACTTTTTCTTTCAAATATTAAGAAGCAAAATCAACAAGTAGTAAGAGAGTTTGGGTCTGAAACCAAATGCTGCCTTCAGAAAGCCCACAGGTGGAGTCATAACTAAGTGCCAGTATTTCTGACCACATGGGCCTCTTTAAAGGCCAGGAGGTGGCTTAAGACAATTTATAATCATTTGTGCTTCTCTGATAAAGTTCAATTTCAAGAAAACTTAAAGGTAATTCCTTCCACATTTGAAATTGTGTAATGAATTGTTCATTGAAATTCAATGACTTTCTCACGTCCGATTTTTTCCTGTGCCAGTTTCTTTGAAGATGTATTGATGTCTTAAAAAAAAAAAAACAATTCAAACCTTCCAATGCAATTAAATATAGTGCATGAGATTTTTACTTCACTGAAGCAGAATTTAGCTCAAATATGCAGATTCGTGTTTATATCTGTAGGCAGGGGAATGTCTTCCCTTTTCTTTTAGGTTTTTATGTATAAAGTATTTTGACTACTTAGATACATTTCTTTTAATCAACCTTGAAGATAAAATACATCAGAAATATTTCTTAAATTATTGGAAACTTTTTTTAGCCACCTCTGACAAAAAAAAACTTGATTCCCTAATGAACATCACCATAGTGCTAGAGGATTCTGGTATTCATTGGGGAAAATGTGGAAAACACATTTGTAAACAACCACTCCTGAGAGTTTAAAATTTATGTGAAAATATACATGTGGAAGTATGTGAGTTTTATTTCTAGTAAAAACAGTCTAGGAGGAAACTCAATGATATTTCTACAATCTGACATAAAAATGCCAACAAACCGGTAGGCTGGGGACACCTGATTATTATGCAGTAAAGCCTCATTAAAAACCCCTAGGCCATTACTGCCCTTCTCACATGGCCGGTTGTTATTCCCAAAGCACTCTTCTCACTCCTAAACCCCACCTCCAACTCCTGAAAGCCCTCATCCACACCCACTGCTCTTCACTTTGCTCCTCTGTTAACCCTCCTTGGTCAGTCTGCTTCTTCCTCCAACAATTCTCAACACCAGGGTTACAACTTCCTGTACAAAATGAGTCTAGGGGCCAGGGGGAGGGAAAATTCCAGGTGGGCAATATCCAGATGCCCTTTAGAAAGAGGAGAAGGGCACCAGTATAGCACATTAATAATAATATACAAATATTTATGTGTCATGCTTTTATATTTTTATTCTTGTTACCCATGGGATGATTTTAAGTCTTTTGCTTTTCTCCATGGGCATGAAGACAGAAGACACCGGAAAACTGACATCACTTCCTTGTCCATGCCGCAGTAACCACCAATTATCATCTGCCTACCCCACCCCCCATCCTGCCTGCTGTCTCCTGGGCCTTACCTTTGTCGACACTACTTCTTGAACACATTTCTTCTTTTTTCTTTTTATGGCCAATGGTCCTTAAAAATAAACAAGAGATTTTTTTTTTTAAATGATAACTTGAATACTACATGTCTGTAATATAACTTATGGCCCACAGTTTAAAAAGGAGATATGTGCGTTCTGAATATTACACGAAATAAAACACACAAAGAATCCGTAATAGGGAGAGAAGAACACAGACTGTGGGCTTAGCCCTGACTTCATCTTCATCGTTGGCCCACTATGCAATGTTTGGAGCATACTGATTGTTGCTAGGGTTTTTTTTCCCAACTTCTAAATAGAAAAATAGTATGCACCTTATGAAATTGCCACAAAGAATAAATGCAATGCTGCCGGTAAAGCAACGTGCTCATTTCCCCACACGTGCTGAGTATGAAATATGTGGTTGCTTCCTCCTTTGTTCCCCCGGGGTCAGAAGGAATTTCCTCTTGGGCTCTTATTTCTCCAATAGCCATCTATATTGTGCTGAAACGATAGTTCCATTTAGACAAATATTTTCCCAAAAGGTGCTTTAAAAATTAGCGCTATGTCATCATTTAGAGAAGAGGTCTAGTTGTCACACCTAGACAACTACAGGGGATGTTTTCCTTTTCCAGCCCCTTGTATGGGATCCTGTGGATGCCATGGCTGCACTGATATCGTCACTGACCCACAGTCACACACGCCCATCTTCAGCGAGGTGCTTAAATGACGAAAGCAAACATGTGATTTTCTTCTAAGTAACCTAATTTCAGTACAAGTGTGTGTTGAGTTTTATATCCGCATCCTGTCTGGAGTACCCTTAGCAGTCCCGTGGTACCATAGCCTTTCCTTGCTGGCCTACACAGGGGACCTCTATTTCTGAATCACTCATCAAGGAGTTACCGTAATAAAACCCAATGTGCTTGTGACACTTGGAAGTAAATGTTTATTCTGTTATATGCCAGCTGTCCAAGCAGATATTTGCCTCAAGTTAATTTCAATGATGATGGTAGGTTTGGATTTGTTATTTTTACCGGAATTTACTTGTATAATTTAATATTCATTAGAATGGAAAGTAGAGTGACCAAATTCTTATTTTTCTTAGAGAAGTCTCTCAGTCTCCTCCCAAAATGAAAAATGCTCTCACTATTCCTCTGAAATATTTTAATTGAAGCTTTTATTGGCAAGAAAATTTTCTTGTTAATCCATTAATGAATATCATTCTGACAGATGGAGCTTTTTCTGCAATTAATGTTATTTTTTGCCTAAAAATAATATCAAGTCCTTTTTCTTGAACAAAATGTTCTTGTTGCCAACTCAGGTTCATGCTCCCTTGACTTCGCACCCTCCCCAGATTCCTCCAATCTGGTCATTGCTTTTGCACCCACCCTGTATCCTAGAGATGTTCCACTCTCAGCTGGGTGGGCTGTGCCTTCTGCCCAGAAAGATCTGTAGGATTAACGAGGCTTTCAGTTGCTTTACACCAACACAATCATCCCTTTCAAGTGTGGCTCTATCCCCAACCACGACAGTCTCTGCTCAGAGCTGGCCATACTCCATACTGCACTTGGTACATGTCAAGCATACAGCAAATATAAACAAATATAAGAACCCAACTGCTGACAATGTAGCGTTCTTAAATCTTAATACTGTTCCATACTGCCTCTGCTTTTTCAAGGAAATAACACATGTCAGATACAGATGAAGCCCTCTTGTGCTCTTACCAGATCCCGCTCCCCTCTCTGCTACTCCTATAATCCGGTGCCTGAACCTGGTGTGTATTTTAGTTTCCATGTTTCATGGTGTATAATGTAAATACAAATATATATACATATATAAATGTTATATATTTTAAAACTTTAATGCATTTTTTGATTTATGCACAAAATGCATTTTAAATGCTGTACAGGGTTTTATGGTATGAAAGCACCATAATCAGTGTGCCCATTCTCCTGTTGCTGGGGACTTTAGTAACTTCCGATTTCCATTACACCAGCAAGGCCGCAGTGAACTCTTTAGCAGGTCTCCACGTGTGCAGCGTGCAAGGGTTCCTCTGAGTTATATTTCTAGAGGGAACTTGCTGCACACATGATGCACAATTGTGGTCTCTAAGAATTAGAGAAGTCTTGAAAGCCATTGGGTAAGCCCTCCTCACCCCCCTGCCGGCATGCTGCCTCAACCCAGTTATGATTGGCAGAGGTTTTCTGTTTATTTTTAATTTTATGTTTATGATCTGGCTGCTCGTTGTAATGATCATTTCTCTGATTTTCAGTGAGGTTCAGCCTTTTTATTATTCATTGATTTGAAGTTCCCAGAAGTCTGCAGGGGGATTAATCCTTGGTTTCCCATAAGGAAACCTACTCACTCAGACACCCTAAATCAGCGTCCCATCCTCTCCCTGCCCCACTCCCCCAGTCCCTTCCGGGTGCTTCCTGGGATCACCCCCTGAATAAATGCCTTCAGTTAGCCTTTGTCTCGGGTCTCCGTGGAGGGAGCCCCACCTTCGGGACCACACACCCTAGATCCACTTTTTTGTCGGGCTTGACGTTTCCTCGTACCAACCATGCTGCGTTCAGCCAGGAGAGACAGAATTGCAGGGCGCGCAGGGAGCGGCGGGAGGGGGTGGGGGGGAAGAGTGGGGTGGAAATGCTGAAGTGGATTTGAGGTTGTTGATTCAAACTTTTAACAAATCTGTTTGAACGTGTGCCTGCCACTATCAAATTAAAGCAAATTCAAACTTAGGGGAGACTTTATTCTAGAGGATTTCCGAAAGGGGGGTAAGGCAGCAGGGGAACCATTGCAATGGGGAGAGAGCTCCACCCATGAGCTGCAAGGGTCTCAAAAGTCAGGCACAACTGCTCTGCCTCAGTGGACTGAGCACCCGCCTAAGAACGGAAGGTCACTCCCAGTCAGGGCACTGAGTTGCGGGCCATGTCCCCAGTTGGGGGTGTGCGAGAGGCAACTGATTGATGTTTCTCTCGTATATCTTTGTTTCTCTCCCTCTCTTTCTCCCTCCCTTCCCCTCTCTCTAAATAAATAAATACAATCTTAAAAAATATATAGAAAATAACTTTTCTTTCATAGGGTAGAGCAAACAAGGCTAAGAGTAAAGGGATATGGGGAAGTGGGATGAGCAAGGAGAAAACGTGTACCCTGAGAGTCCTGGATGGACTCTTAAAGAGAGTGGCATTCCTGCTCAGGCTCAGGGTGGGTCAAGTTCAGGGACCCGAGTGACGGAGAGGAGCTTAACCAAAGTTTGCTGAATGAGCATTTTGTTCCAATTGATCCTGAAATCAAGACAGTTCAGCCAACCATTCATGGGGCAAAGAAAGGAAATTTTGAGAGTCAGCGTCTGATCTTGCCATAGGTAAGCAAGGGTGGCATCCATAAGTCATATGTTAAGGTGGTTTCTTACACTACGTGGATTTCTGAAGATAAAGATGCATTGTTTTCCAGGAGTCAGGTGAAGCTTAAGATTGCCTTCACTTTATTCCCTCTCAGCTTTATTTGATTCACCTGTGAAACAAAACAGGTGTACCTGATTGGTAGTTAACAAACCCTTCTTAATAAAGCTGGAAGTCTTCTGCTCTGGTGGAAAAAGAAGGTGGAGCTTCACCAGCGGACACACTGTGCAATGTGCTCCCCAGCATTTACTTTAGGAAACTGGTAATTATAATTCTAAATTCTTTCTCTATCCTTTTAAAATGTACACAAATATTCTTCCAGCCTCTTGTCACTTTTGCAACCCAGAAATGTCTTTCTCGAGATGAAGGGAGTCATTCCTTTGAAGTGTAATTATTGAGAGAGACAGCTCGCCTATCTCCCAGTGTCTGTGTCAGGGGTGGGGGTCCAACTTCAATAAACAACAATTAGCAAACACAGATGGTCCAATCACATTGACCAACCTCCCACACTACTACCCTCCAGTACTTTTCCACCAACTCACTCCAGTACTAAAAGGCCTTCTCATCTCTTGTCTCAAGGGAACTGAGTTCGGTCTCCCTCCCATGATGCAATAGTCTTGAATCAAATCTTCCTTGCCTGCAGTGCAATTTCTTTCTGATTCAAGCCCTAGGTTAACTTATGTGCATGTGTTCTTACTGTTTAACATTCTACAGAACATGAGAAGCCAGTGATAGTGACACAGAGATATCAGACCACAGGGGAGGAGGAGGGAGGGGTCGTAGGTGGAAGTTGCTGGAGACAAAGGTAAACAGCCTAGGACGGGATTGGCCAAGAAGCTAAACACCTCCAGAGTGCCTGGAATTATGGACCAGATGATTTAAAATAAAAGGAGGGCAGAGACTGGCTCTGTGGCTCTTTTCCTCCAGGATGCCTGGATGATTGTGCTGCAGCCGCCTATGTTTCCCAGAGGACGGTATTCTGTGGGGGAGGAGATACTCCGGGTGCAGTCTATGATCGGGCTGGCCTGGCAGAAGGTGGCAGGCTTGTTCTTCTTTGGGTGTTCTAGAAGGGACTGGCTCGAGGGCAGAAGCCTGCCATTCTTCCAAAATTGTGTAACTTTTGTATCTTATGGTACTTTAGTTTATAAACAAATCCTATAGAAATAAGTTAGTTAAAACTAAAGAGGAATGATGGAGGAACTCAGGAGTTAAAAATTTTAGCCTTAATTGATAGGCTTAAGTGATTAAAGCTGTAACTAAAGAGTTTCGCCTTAATTGATAGGCTTAAGTGCCTAACGCGTGTGGAAAACTGTTATTCCAAAATTGTGTAGCTTTTGAACAAAGACTCCTTTCCTTTATCACCAAACCTCTGCCCCTGGAATTTTGCCTCAAGGGTGGCGGTGGGCAGCGGCCCCCGCTTGCTGTTCAGTAACGATAGGTTTGAATTCTGGATTCAAAAAATCTGCAGACTGCAAATTGGTCTTGCTTATTAAAAAAACAAGTATATAATTTCAATTGAATGATAAAAATCTTAATGTGACTAGAGAATCCCAGTGATATTCTCCTTCCTTCTTTTACTGCTGAAATTTCTAGAAGCCTGGAAGCCATCACCGTGGTTTAACAGTCTGTGTGTGTGGAACCCCACGACACCGCGTGAGTGTCCTGCTCCCCTCAGCTGAAACGGGGAAGCCCAGAAGCTCATCCACATTCAGGATGAAGGTTAGAAAATTCCTCTTGAAGTTTTCTTTAAACATTCACACACACACAAAAAAAAATCCTCTCTCCATCACTTCCCACTGAGTATATTCAACAGGACACTGACATCATAAACTTTCCTTTTTTATTAGCCAGATTTGGTGTCAAAAATCCAGTCCAATGAAACCAGAAAGGAATGAATGAATGAAGCAAAACAATGCAAATCAACCCACAGCTGTATCCAAAGGCCCAGTAAATTCCCCAAAAGAAAAAAGTAGTTTTAGGTCTATTTAAAACAATATTGTTTCTTTATTATTCATTTATTTCTGCCCAGCGCCTCTCCACTCCCCTCCTCCACCTTTAAAATTTGCATATAAATGGCACTCCTTTTATTTCTTCAAAGTTCATCAGCCCCTTGTTGCTTATTCCCCTCCTGAAGTCTAATCCTTTGAAGCTTTGCAACTTCACAATTGGTTGCTATGGAAATGATTATGTTGTCGAAAACAGAGGATTAGAACTTCTTAGGGTAGAGAATAAGCAGCAGGCGCAGATGAACTCTTAATAAATAAAGATTCTGGTATGAAAATGCACCTAAACATCAAAAAAAAAAAAAGGAAGAAGAAGAATTGCATGGGTAGGGAGGGGAGAAAAATGAGAAAAATGAAAACATATTCGCTAAACTTTTCTACACTGGAATATTATCAGCATTTCCTAGTGAGAAATAATTTTGCCATGAAATCACTACTCAGGGGTTAAAATAAAAACACTCCATACACCAGTGGGGAGAGATTGGGTGTCTTTGCATTCAGGCCTCTAAATATAAGTGAAAGATTTAGAGGAAAAAAAAAATAAAAGAGTAATTGAGTCTAATACACAGGAATGCCAGCAGTTCTGTTTCCCAAAATAACTTACCAAAAGAAAGTCAGTTAGCATTAGCATCAAAATTGTCACTGTCGCTTAACAATATTATCTGGACAAGCCCCTGACAAGGTCAGGCAACAACTCATAAGCAATTGAAGTACATGTATGTAGGTTTCCAGTTGCACCTCTGCAAGTGAAAATATAGCAGACAAGTGTTCCTTCCCGCTGCAAACCAGACCAACCGACAGCGAAAGCTTAGAGGAAAGCTTAGAGGGAGCACGATCCACTGGTGAAAGGGGCGAGGCCAACCTACAAGTGGTTTGTGCATTGTAAACCTGCAGGTACCCTCCGTCCCCGCTGGGGTCACAGACAAGTTCTTGAAGAGATTGAGGGCAGCCTATAGCACTTGGCATAGCTTTTCTTTTCTCTATCACTTTTCTTAACAGGGGTGCCTTCTCTCGGTTTCCCACAAGGTTTTTAAAGAGGATCAGTGCCTGTCTTGCACTGTTTCTTTTGTACCTTGGTGTAGGAGTTCATCCAAGCGAACGGTGCTGTTTGAACTTGACCCACAGTGGCAAGAGCACATTTTACCATAACCATAACTGTTTGCCCGAAATACTCATCTCTTTCTGTAAAGCCAGTGTGAAATGGCTCTTGTTTTCTCCCATTTGAATAAAACAATAGCATTGTCATCCTTTCAAAGGCAAATTGTCAATACTTACAGAAGGTTCAAAACCTTACACATCTGAAGCTGTCAAGTGACATCTGCAGATATTGGCAATCAGAGGTCCAAGGAATAGAAAATAACTGTAATTATTGGCTCCTGTGCTTGAAAACATCGATTCTTCTTTTCTTGCTTAAAATTGCACAATCCCTTTACATGTGAGATTTGTATGATGCATTAAAAGGAGAGAAGAGAATCCTTGTGCACTGTTGGTGGGAATGCAGATTGGTGTAGCTACTGTGAAAAACAGTATGGCATTTCCTCAAAAAACTAAAAATGGAACTGCCTTATGACCCACCGATTCCACTTCTGAGAACATATCTGAAGAAACCTGAAACACTAATGCAAAGGAATATATGCATTAAATAAATGAAACTGCAACAAACCCCTATGTTTGTTGCAGTTTCATTTACAGCAGCCAAGATATGGAAGCAGCCCAAGTGCCTATCAGTAGATGAATTGATAAAGAAGCTGTGGAACATTTACACAACACTACTCTGGCGTACAAAGAAGGAAATCTTATGTCTTGAGACAGCACGGGTGGCCCCGGAGAGCACTATGCTAAGTGAAATAAGCCAGTCAGAGAAACACAAATATCATATGATTTCACTTATACGTGGAATCTAATGAACAAAATAATAGAAACAGACTCAAAGTACAGAAAACAGCCTGACAGCTGATAGAAGAGGAAGGTTTGGGTGTTGGGAAGCTGGGTGAAAAGGGAAGGGATTAAGCAAAAAAAAAAAAAAAAAAAAAAAAAGAGACAGAGAGAGACACAGACAACAGCCTGGCAATGACCAGAGGGAAAGAGGGGAAGGAGGAGGTAGAGGACAGCAAAGGGGGGATGAATGGGGATGGAAGGAGACTTGATTTTGGGGGGTGAACACACAATACAACATACAGATGATGTATTCTAGAATCATACACCTGAAACCTTATAGCTTTAAAAGAGAAGAGCTCTTTGTTAGTAATCAGATAATATTCATTTAAGAAGGGTGGGGGAGAAAAAGACAGACAGAGACTGAGGAAATAGGTCTTGTTTTCTTGGCAGCCTTACAAGAAAATACCCCTGGTGTATGATGTGGCTTCCAAGGGGTGGCCTCGCAGAACTGAGAGCTGGACAGAGGGAAACCTATGAGCCTTGACCTGTGACTCTGGGGACCAAAAGCTAATGTCTCCAGGCCTGGACTTCTGGCACCTTCTACAGAATCAGGCCTGAGCCTTAGGGAGAAGAAACTATTAGTCACACTGCTATGGGCTCAGACAAGGGCTGGAAGAAAAGCAGAGGGCAAAAGCATCCCCCCCGGATATCAGCCTGTGACCCTGGAGTTGTAACCTGCTTTAGACAATGTCTTGCCCGTGGAGAGGTGCTGCAATGCAGTTTCCCAACAGATCTGAATATGGTAGTGCCCACCTGCCCCAATCCAGGCCAGCTCTCCTGAGAACTCTCGAGCGTAGCTGCGTTCGGAGCAGTGACAAATGCAGATGGAGAAGCGGGTCAGCCTTCCCATTTCTCATTGAAATTAAAGACATTGAAAATGAAGCGAGCAGAATTACAAGGACCTTGGCAATGAGCAAAAGATAAAGAGGGAAGAATTCGGAGCTTGGTTTGGTGTCCATCACAGTGGCATGTTTCTAAGGAGAAACAAAGGTCCTTCCTGAGGTTGTGTGAAATCACAAAAGAAAAAAAAGAAGAAACCAAAACTATGTCACCAACACAGGGAAGATGAAGAGCGAGTCAGGGCAGCTTAGGTGACAAAAACTGACAGTTTCTATCCATGTGAAAAAGCAAGTTAAACTCATTTACAAGGGTCAGTCCACTCCTTTTCAACCACTTCAGGCATTGTACCAAGAACTGGAGTTATTGTGCTGCCTTGTTAGCATTGCTATCAGGGAATGTCAGTCAAATGCAAGCAGAATTCTTGTCTCCATGCTTTTCTCTTTGTAACCTCTCTGCTGCAAATGAGCTGGAAAGTGGTGCTGGGGGAGGGGAGCATAGGCCAGGAAGAGGGAGGCCAGCCTTGTGGGTCTCCACTGGAGAACAGGGCGTTGGCGGTAACACAGTCTCATGGGGCTCAGCAGACGGGAGTTCCTTCAGTCACAGGAAAGCCCTGTGCACTACCCGGGATCAGCATTTCACATCATTGAAGCCCCAGGTTCTCTTAGCCCACCCAGAACACGGATCAGGACCCTACAGGCCTCAGCCCGCAGTTTCAGCAGCACTGTGTGTGTGTGGCCAGGGGCACAGACCCTGCAGCCAGACTCCAGGATGCAGATCCTATTTCTGCTACTCAGTAGCTCTGTGATGTTGGACACGATAGTTAGACTCTCTGGTCCTCTTCGTTTGTAAAATAGGTGTACTAACAGCACTTCTCCCCGATGAGAATGAAGGAGTTATTATTAAGAACTTTGCCCGACACGTGATAGGTCCTACAAGTGTTAATTACTGTGATGAGGTCCTACAAAGTACAAGGCACAGGCATTCTGGTTCTTCCCGTGGCATATGAAAAAAACCAACGTCCCAAAGAATCAAGATAAAGCTCTTTTTTAAAAAAAAGATTTTATTTTATTTTTAGACAGAAGGGAAGGGAAGGAGAAAGAGAAGGAGAGAAACATCAATGTGTGGTTGTCTCTCACGCTCCCCCTACTGGGGACTTGGCCCACAACCCAGGCATGTGTTCTGACTGGGAATTGAACTGGTGACCCTTTGGTTCACAGCCTGTGCTCAATCCACTGAGCTACACCAGCCAGGGCAAGATGAAGCTCTTATATTTCATATGCTTCCTGCCACCTCAGACTCCCACGCCACACCCCCATCGCCATCCCACTTCAGATTAGTACTTGTCTCAGGAGCTGCACACTTTTCCTTTTCTCAGCCATGTGCTGTTTATTTAAAACAGTTAGTGCTTTGCTGAGAGAGTGAAGACATAAAAAGGACCAGGAAATTAATTTGACTTCAAAATTCTATTTAAGCTATGAGATACAAATTAGAATGTTCGGGTAATTAATGCTAACCACTTTTACTTCATCCACATAAAGTCCAATGCACTCTAGAGCGTGGACTTTTTTGTGTGGTATCCTGTTCTAATGACAGTCTCTCTGAGTTAAACAGAATCCACGAAGAGCTGTGATTGCATTCAGGGGGAATAGAAGGCAGGAGGAAATTTTCTGGGGTTGTGGGAGAGAAGAGAGTATCTCACATGACTCCATAAATGGTTTCATGGTGTTCTGCTTTGTCTAACTCTGTCAGCAGCAGCTAACTGCATTCCCATCACTTGCCACTACATCATGATGGGTCTGTCCCTAAGATATCACAATATGCCATCCACTAGTTTTAAAGAAGATAAATTTACACTGGCAGAGGGACCCTGCCCCCTACTCCCACAAATCAGCAGCAAGGAGTTCAGCTTCCTTTGCCGAGACTTTCACCACCATTTGTACTGTCCACGCCTTTCCACGGATGGACCTGCTAATATTAAGACATGTTTTTAGCAGTCTATCTCTGCCTCTTCAACCCAGAGAGGAATATTTTTGTTATGCACAAGAATTGAAGTTATTTCCCCTCCCTGTCTTCTCTATGGTGCAATGCCCTTCCTTATGCAAGATGCGACATTACTGTGCTGCAGGTTGGTGTTGAAGGTGTGTGTGTGTGTGTGTAACCCCCTTGCACACCCACACATAGCCAAGATTTCATATGCAATTATCTCTTTACAAAGAGCTTAAGAAACAAGGACAAAAGATACCCAGAAAAAAATGTTCCACTTGGGGAAAAAAATCTTACAATAAACAACACTTTCTATTTCTCTTCTTTTGTTCTTCATAATAGACGTCATTGACATGGAAACCAGATCTTTCTTGCTTTCAGTTAATCTGCTCTGGCCATGGTTCCCCTGCAGACAACTGACTCTGTCGCTTTGCCGCCTGGACTGGAATCTATGTGGATGGGCTCTTTTACAATTCCTTCAGCAGGGCGACACCAGAGCAGCAGCCGCTCAGGGCTCTGCACACGCCAGGGACCTGCCAGGGGGTGGAAGGAGTGAGGTGGGGAGCAGGCTTGCCCGCCTGAGTTACCCCAGAGCCCTGCAGGTCTCTGAGCAAACCCAGGTTAGAATGAAATTTCCTGGCTACTTTATTCCACCCTGACCTGCTCCCTCCTGACATCAGTCACGGCATGACCCTGGGACACCTTTCAATAGACTAGCAGGTGCACCACCCTGTAAGGGGGCCCTGCAAGCCCAGCCACCCCTTCCCACCCTTTGGCTCCAGGTACGATGTCACATACCCCACCCCCCTCAGCTGCTCCCTTTCCTTGGCTTTCGATGACTCCTCTTCCTGAAGAAGGATCTGATATTAGCAACCTCACTGCACTGAAAGTATCAGCTGATGTGATACTATTCAGAGACCTTGTTAAAGCCCCCTAATTGTAGGCCAGACGCTGTCATTCACGCACCCAGCAAACATGTGGCAGTCGTCCTAAGTGTCACTCGCTGTGCCCTGTCCCGGAATCTGAAACATGACAGTTGTAGAGTGCTTTACAAATTTGTACAAACCCTTTCACAGTTTAGTCCAGAACACGAGAGCCACAGCTGGTAGAAACCATGTCCTTGCTTTGTTTCTCTCCTAATTGGGGTATACTGGTCATTGTTCTATATTTCATAAGGAAGTTCAAAATGATGAGTGCTTCACACAGATTTCCAGTGCAAGTAGACATGAAATGAACAAAAATAAGCCTTCTAACATAACAGTGACTCTGTGAACTAGAAACAGCCATCAGACCAGCCGTGCCCCAGTAAGTGAAGTGAGGGAGAAACAAGATTGGTGAAAGACTTTTCTGTAAAGGCCAATCCTATGTAAGATCTTGTCATATTGCACATAGATTTTCAAGAAAAACTTTTTCTACTTTCTAAGCACTGAGATCAGTGCCACAAATGTCAACTTATAAATCACATTATCTTTGAATTTAGTATATATTGTCATTTGATTTTGCAATAGCATACAATGTAGGTTGGCTGGAACTTTCATAGGGTCTGTTAAACCCCCCAAATACCACCAGACAGCCTTGACCGAGGAGTGAAGAAGAGCACCACTGGCCATCCCCGGAGTGCCTCAGAAGAGAGAACTTAGAAGGGAAATGGTTTCCGGGCTTTGGGATCTGCCCTCAGTCAATTTGACACAGACCTCACAAAGCAAGGAACTGATGGGGAATGGGCAAACTTTCTGATGTGATAATGAAAGACCGGGCAACACAAAACTGAGGAGGCAAGTGCTGACGGGGAAACCGTTTGAAAAGCGAGCCGTCTGCCCAGGTGGAGAGTCTTTTCTCCAATCAATTGATCTGTAGGAATTTCCCGGAGCAGCCACGGAAGATATTCGCTGCTCTCCCATTCATCTAGGTGTTCTGCGGTCTCGTGTACATTATGGCAATACCGGTGGTTTCAATTCACAGTTGCCTTTTATTTCCAAATGCATGGCTGTTAAAGAAATAGATACTCTTTTTTTTGTAATGTATTTGTTTACGCCTTAAAAAGTCAAGCTCCACTACACGGAAGTCACTGTGGTCTGTAAGTAGGGAACACCAAGACAAATGCAAGATCCTGACATTGAAAAGGGTAAGCAATAAGAAATATAAAATTAGGTAAAATGTGGGGAAAAATTGAAGGCCATAAAAGAAAACGACAGATTCCTAAGAAAGAGAGAATTCTGAAGAGAAAAAGGTCATTGTCATCTGGGAGATTCAGAGATGGTTTTGCAGAAGAGGTGATGAGTTTGAAGACAGTAAGATTGGGGTCCAAAGACATAGATGAACAGATAGACACCCCAAGTAGGGAAATGGACATGTGTGAGAAACAGACAAAATCTGCTTGATGCAAAAAATGGGTGGAAAATAACGTCATAGACAAATGTGGGAATTATACAGGGGTGGGCAAAGTAGGCTTACAACTGTTCGTATGGAAAATAATGCAATAATAAATAATAATACAAGAATGAACTCTGGGTTTCGTGTACTTGCTACTGTGAACCTATCTCTGCCCACCCTGTATAGTGGAAGAATTTGAAAGCTAAGTTAGATGCATTTTTATATTTTTTTACTTGACAGCAAATAAGAAACAAGCGACAGTTTAATAATACATAATTTTATATAAGCCTGTGTTACAAGAAGATTAATCTGGAAGCTGTATGAAATATGAAACTGTCTCCTCTTTCTAGAAATACTGCATCTTAGATAATCTGCAAATGTTTCCCTTACAAAATGCCTAAATGCCCAAATATGTTGAATAAAATACAACAAACTTTCTCAGAAATACCCAGCTTGCAAGAAAGTAAGGGAAATCCATGGGGCCAAACATACATAAGGCTGAATCAGCACCCATTTCAAACTCAAGGAAGTTAGTTCGCCAGGGATGCGCAGGGGTCAGGGTGAAGCCTTGCAGCCCTGCCAGCTGGTAACTTCCACACATGAATTAAAAAGCCTGAAGACTTGAAAGCTAATATTTCAGTGAAAGAGCAGAGCGACAGAGGAAACCCATCCAGCAGCAAAGGGAGACAATAAGCTAGAACTGAGAATCCAGGAAGCATAGCCCCACCTACATACAACCTCATTTAACTCAACTGCGTTGCACTCTATGAGTGCTGAACTGATGTTTGTTAATTGTTGAACGAGGAGAAATGCATTATTTATGATTAAATGATTATTTATACCTGTTGGCATGCCTGTTTCATAATTACAGAAAGTCATAGAAGTATCAAAAGTAGAGAGCATAGTGTCAGAATGCCTCCTGTAAAGCCATTACCAGTTTCAGCAATAGTCAACGATGATGAATCTTGCTTCTTCTAAAACTCCACTCACTTTCTCGACCCCAGATTATTTTGAGGCAGATGTTAGGTACTCTTTAATTTCATTCCATAAATGCTTCAGTATGTGTCTCTAAGAGGTTAAGACTTTAAACATGTCCACATTACCATCATAACACACAATAAAAAATTGACAAGTATTTCTTAGTATCATCAAATCAATGATCAAAGTGTCCCAACTATCTCATAATTTTGTCTGGTTTTGTTTTTGCTTAGAGTTGGTTGGACTGCATCGAAATGCATTTGATTGATATGCCTCTCAAGTTTTTAATCTATGGTTTCTGTTATTCTTCTATTTCTCAAAATTTGTTTCTTGAAAAAAGGGGGGTATTTGTCCTTTAGGGTTTCTTATATTCTAGAGTTTGCTGATAGCATTTGATTGATGTTGTTTAAGGTTAGCTTGTTTGTTTTAGAAAGAATATTCCATAGGTGATGGTGTAGACTTTCCACTGAATCATAGAAACAGGTACACAGCGCCTGGCTGTCTTTTGTTAAGATTAATCCACTGGTATAGGAATTGTCAGCCTGATTAATGTATCGTAAAAACCCCCACTGGTTTTTTTGCTGGTTGATCATTGCTTGGATACATTTATCCATTAATATTCTAACAGCTGGCCTTTCTATAAAAAATATTTTTTCATCAAAAGTTGTTCACTACTCTGAGATATAGTACATACAGGAAGATAAAATTATTTCTTGATTATTTCCCTCTATAAGTTTTCAAAATAATAAGTTGGTTTCCTAGGATCCTCCAAAGGCCACCAAAGATTTTTTGGAAGCACTATGGATCCTATTTGAGTATGTGGTAATAACCTTGTCGATGTGTTCAATCCATTGGCTCTGGACTCTTAGGTTTTGTCTTCAAAAACTGTCTTAATCTGGGGCACAATGAGATGTTCTAGGCTCACTGGTTTTTTTCTTCTCAAATATCTAAAACCAGTAAACTTTCCAGGGCATTTAGACCACGGTGTAGACAACAGGATACCCATTCTGTTGGTCTCGCCACTATTTCCAGAACTTTCCAGTGGGTAAGCTAGGAAATACATTGTAAAAGAAAAAAAATGTATTATGAGTTATACTGGTATTTCTAACACAAATTTTGAGATCAGGGTTTTTAACCTAACTTCTTTGATTTTTTTTTTATTTGCATTTTCTCTAATGCTAAAACTCTTGATTACTAACATATGTTTGAAACTTTATAAAACACAATCACACACAAATACACAGAAAAGTAAAAGCGAGGAGGACTATAGACAGAAAATCCAATGAGAATACTGTTCCATAAATGTTTCTCACACAGCTTATCATGCCCCCATTGGAGAAGGAATATTTCCCTATTTTCTTTTTATTATATATTAGAATTTCTAAAATTTCTAAAACAGGTCTATGTTCTCTTCTATGGGGAACTGTTCCAAGTGTAGGAAATGTGGCCCAGCCCCCACTCGGAAAGGCCAGTGGGGAGCAAGTTTCCGAGGGCA
Organism: Desmodus rotundus; assembly: GCF_022682495.2. Classification (NCBI taxonomy): domain Eukaryota; kingdom Metazoa; phylum Chordata; class Mammalia; order Chiroptera; family Phyllostomidae; genus Desmodus; species Desmodus rotundus. The sequence continues at coordinate 105,944,199 of NC_071396.1, read as the reverse complement.
GGACGCCCACGGATATGTCTCCTCGTGGGGAATCAGGCCTGCATTGTACCAAGACGGCTGTGAGACTTGCTCTTGCTCAAACTCCCTCACCCTGAATTGAGGCAGCAAACATTTACTGAGTGTCTTTAAAGTAACTTCCTAAAATCTGTGCTAAACCTTCCAAGGACCAGTGTAACCAGCTTAACCACTTTTCCCTTTACATTTGCAAATATCCTTCCTCTTTTATGTAATTAGCAACACCCTGTCCTTTGTTTTCTGTAACCGCCTAAAGCGAACCTGTGCATAGTAAATGAGGATCATCCTCAATGTAAAGTGCCCAGAAAAGCAATAAAAGCCTGTCAAGGCAAGGGTCAGGATGCTCTACCCTTGAGAGAGTGGCCACACAGTCCCTTTTCCTCCACAGGACTCGGTAGTCCGTGTGTATTAGTCAATTGCTGCCACAACACCAGATCCTGCGCACCGGGATCCACATCACTCCTCCAAAGCAAACAAAAGATGTTGTTTAAGAAGAAAATTACTCCATTCCAAATGTAACACAATATAAATTTGAATCACATGCTCTAATGTAGGTGATGAGTTTGCTTACATGGGTCAAGTTTCCCTGTCTCACTTCGTAAAGGACATTTGTCTGTGTGAAGCAGGGTGCAGCCAAGAGGATGGCCCCAAGAAGGGATTTGTAATGGGGTCCAGGACTCGGGGTGTCCAGGAAATATTAGAAAAATGTATGTAGGATGTCTTCACCCCCACAGGCCTGAGCCAAGGGGGATGGGACACATGGAACAGGGCCATTCAGAGCTGTTTTGGGTAGCAAGAGCTTTGCAGCTAACCCCAGGCACGGTCATTTAACATATCTATAACCTTTAACTGGTTTCATGGATATGTTAAATAGCTGTGGCCCTGCTTTGAGCCAGGGAGATGGGAGTGACTTCCACCCACGATGGGACTGGGAAGCAACTCCCCCTGGTTACAGGGCCTGCGTGAGAGCGTGGAGATGATTGGCTCCATGCCATGGGGCCACACCTGCCCAGACTTACTATGGCAGCCCAGTAAAGCTGGAAGAATACGGGGATGCTGGCAGGTGTAGCTGACTGTAGGAGGAGTCAGAAATGGGGCTGCAAAGGAAGATGGGCACTAGGATTTAAACCTAGGCCCGGCAGCCATAGAGTAAGGAGAGACCACGCGGCTCCATAGTAGTAGAGGAGGGCCACACGGTTTTGGGGGAGGAAGAGACCACACGGCTCCAAAAGTAAATGGGGGAACCACGAGGTTCTGAAGCAAGTAGATAGATAGAGGTCCATGTGGTTCTGAAGTGGGGAAAAGGACCACGCGGTTCTGAAGGAGAGTAGAGAGGACCACGAGGTTTTGGAGTGCTTCTTCTTGCCACGCGGCTTAGGCAGCAGGAGAGACTTTGCAGCCATAGAGAAAGGGGAGAGAGGACTCTTGCTGCTGGGCCATGAGAAGGTGCCACATGGCTTTGGATTAACTGGAGATTGCAGCAGCCACACAGCCGATGGTGCCGGGAGCCTGAACCACGGACTTCTACTTCTTTTCCTGAGACACGGTACCCCGGACTGGGCACAGGGAGAGGGAAGGACTGTGCATCTGTGGGTATTCTAGAGGACTTTAGTATCTTATTGAAGACATTAGGTCATTATTCTAAGTTTGTGTAACTTTTAAATAAACAATTCCTTTCCTTTTCACCAGTCTCTGGCATTGAGAGACGTCTTTCCTCTGGCGGCGGGCATTTCGAACCTAGCAGGTGGGCGTGGGGGAAAGGAACCTCCAGAGACAGAAAGGGGGAATCCTTTCTGTAATAATTTATCGTGAACCACCCCCCCTCTGCTCTGTAACATGTGGACATTGTCTTTATGCTACAATACTTAATTTATTTAATTTATGTTGTGTTACTTATTCAAGTGGAAGTTACAAAGATAAAATAATGTTTCAAAAATGTATTTACTGCATTTTTGATAGTACAATCAACCATTTTGCTCTTCCTATACAGACATTTATTTATACAATTAAGTATGTTATTTAGGCTTAGTTTTTGTGTTTTACAAATGACAGCTACATCTTCTCTTTAGCTAATACCTCAAAGCACAATATACACTTTAAGGCAAGTTTTACCCTTAACTAAAGTGGAAATACAACCAAATTCAAATCGTCTTCTTGTTCCTGTAGAGCGTTTGAGCCCTATTTCTGGTCCTAACTGGTCAGATTATCATTGCGTGTGTGGCAACGTGAGTGACAAAAAGTGTGTACTGAGAACATGGGTTCCGCCATTTTCTTTTGTTTGCTTGTGTCTAATTACATTTTCTTCTGATTTTTACTGGCATTTTATTTTGTGAAGGTTCGTTTACTTGAAGCTAGATAAAATAAGGTGTAAATCCATTATCAGGACAGAGGTCCTGTGTTGCTCAAAAGGAACAAGTGAGGGCGCCACTGTTCCCATGCCCTCACCACCCCCTCACATCCGCCCCAGTAGAGAAGCTCGCTGCTACCTGAGCCAGGTAAAACACAGGTGAGCCTCTTTAGTATGGAAAGAGAGAGGGCCCGTGTAGAGCCACACATGAGATCCTAGTAATGCTTCCATTCTTCTTCTACTTAATTTTAGAAAACAGAGTAAGTAGAAGTAGAAAATGGAAGCTCTAAAGCTGTTCTTGCCCCACGTGGGTCATTCTGTGTTCTGCCCAGTGAGTCTGCATCCCTGGGCCCAGGTGTAGGAGAACACAACAGGACCTGTTTTCCTGCCTGTGCCGGTGAAAGCACCGTGTCTGCGCACTACAATCACGCCCTTTGCCTAGCCAAGAACATCCTGACAGCGCTTCCCAACAGGACGTGCTTCATGCCCAGCCCCACGTTCTGCCAAAACTCACACTTGAAAGTCACTGACTGGGAGAGTGCCTGCAGAAACCAAGGGAAAAATAAAAATCTGGAAGCATTTAAAAGAAAGGAAGAGTTTTTAAAGAGACTGTGGTAGGATATCTGTCTTGTCAACTGATTCAATCTATGGAGTCAAAGTGAAAAAAGTGTTTGAAAAAGTGTTGCATTTTCCCATCTGGTGCCTGGAAGGTTGGGTTAGAGGAGTTGGTGGTGATAGTAGCCTACCTCAAAATACAGGGCACAGAGGAAGAGAGATTTAGGAGAAGCAAGTATCAATTCACTTCTGAGCATCAAGCCTTATACCTGGGGCCCATCTAAATATTTATTTGGGGAAGTTAGACTGGAATTTGGTGGGTGGTTAGTTATGTGTATAAATATTTTGGGTTTGTTCACAGATTTGCAGTAATTGAGACATGATAACCAAGATAAACAATGTTGACAATAAAGAAAAGAATGAAAACAAAAGAAAAAATATCTCCAGGGGGTTCTATTTTAAAGGCTGGGAGAAGAGAGAAAATGCACAGTTATAAGAAGAGAATCAGCAAGACAGAGTGCCCTCTAGGAAGAAAAAGGGTCTCCCTGGAAGGGTGCTCAGTAATGTCCAGTGTAGGAGGGAAATTAAAATGAGTGAGAGCTAATAATTCATGATAATCAGTACCGTCAATGTTATTGCTTTATATTTTTTTCTTCTTAGAGAAAGAAATGCCCAGGTAGAGGTATTATTTTTCAAGGTAATAAGCAGCAAGGGAGAAAGCATATGCAGATTTTTCTTTAAAGCAGGTTGGCAGCGATAGAAAGAAATGAAATGCACATGGGTTTGATTTTTCTTTTGATATTGGATGGAAACAGGATGAATCATCTTTAAGTTTTCACACTGAAGAAAGACCCAGTGGGATGAACAAATTAAAATTATAAAAATATAAATCACTCATTTCTGATGGGCATGCAAATAAGTATGGGCTCTTTGGAAAATAGTCTGGTGGCTTCTTACAAAACTAAACGTATTCTTACCACACTACTCAGCAATCGCACTCCTTGTTAATTACCCATAAGAGTTAAAACTATGTCCCCACAAAAAAAATCTGCACATGGGTGTTTATAGCAGCTTTATGTATAAGTACCAAAACTAGGAAGCAACTAAGATGTCTTTAAGTAGGTGCATAGGTAAATAACTGTGGAATATCCAGACAATGGAATATTATTCAGCACTACAAAGAAATGAACTATCTTGTCATGAAGGAAACTTAAATGCATATCGCTAGGTGAAGGAAGCCAATTGGAAAAAGCTACATATTGTATGATTCCAATTATATGATGTTTTGGAAAAGACAAAACTAAGGAGGCAGTAGGAAGAATGATGGTCACCAGGAATTGGGAGGGAGGAGGGGAAGGAAGGTTGACTAGGGGGAGCACAGGGTTTTTAGGGCAATCAAACTACTCTGCAAGCTACTTTTTAAAAATAGTGGCAAACGTAATTGCTGAAACCCACAGAACGTGCAACACAGAGTGAACCCAACATAAACTGTAGACTCTGTGATGCGATGTGATGTGATGCACGAATGCAGGTCATCCAATGTGACAAATGTGCCACTTCTGGTGGGGGATGCTGATAAGGGGAAGGCTATGCCCGCATGGGGTACAGGGTACACAGGAAGTCTCTGTACTTGCTTCTATCACTCGAACACACTCACGGGACACTGCTTCAGTGGGGACTGATCTACAGCAGCAGACAAGGCACTCTCCTAGTCAGTTCCGGCAGCCATCACAGAATACCATAGACTGCTAGCTCAGAGACAAGGAATATGTATTCCTGTCCATTCTGGAGGCTGGGAAGTCCAAGATCATGGAGCTCGCAGGTTTGGTGTCTACTACAGTCTCGTTTCCTGATCCATAGATGCTGTCTTCTCTCCATGTCCCCACATGGCGGAAGGGGAAAGGGAGCTCTCTGGAGTCTCTGCTATAAGGGCACTAATCTCACTCATGAGGGCTCCCCTCTGAGGACCTACTCACCTTCCAAAGGATCCACTTCTAACACCATTACCTTGGAGGAGGATTTCAACATATGAATTTGGAGGGTGGGGGGCATGAACACTCAGCCCGTTGCAGGCACAGAATCTATTCTGGTGAGGATGATGTTGAAGACATTCAGGTCCCCAAGGCAGCATTGACCAGGCCGCCAGAAGGATTGCCCCTTGCCCAATGTCACAAGCATGAGAAGTTTTGTGTCCCCAGAAGTAATAATTGTGCCTTCATCTTCACTGGAGGGGGTCTGTGGTGTCCTTTAGCAATGTTCCAGCTTTCTACCAATCCAGGCTGAGTCTTTAACCACCTCAAATATCCTATGAATTCCTAAATGTCCTTTAATACATTCTTTTCTTTCCTGCTAGCAATCAGAGTTATTTTTGCAAGAATCAAGATGACTACACTGTGAAAGTTGGAAAATCAGTTCATCGGAACTTCAATTTCATCATCTGCAGATCAGAATAACAACACCCTCCTCAGCTACCTCACAAAGTTGCTGGGAATCTCAGAAAGGACGATATATGTGCAGATACAATTCACTATACAACTAGGTAAATATATCGGGTAATTATTTAAAAATCCACCAGACAGGATAGAAAGATCTTTAAGTTGTCTGAAAAATAAATGTTTTCACTTCTTTGCAAAACAGATCTTGCATGTGTTCTTAGATTGCCTGGGTAAACACATTTTACCCTAATAAAAAGGTTTTAGTATTTTGATTTATCTTTCCTTATAAACTTACCCTCCAAGAATAACACACTTAAGAACAAAAGGGAAAAAAGTACGTTGCTTTTTGTCAAAGCCTCTGGGAAAACCCCCGTCTCTGAAGACTGGATGCAGAGTTTGCCATCATTTTCTTATGGATCGGTGACGTAGGGAGAGTCGATCACCAGCGTTAAAAAAAATTCACTCATTTTACATCTGTTGCCCATACATAAGATGCTGTCATAAGATAAAAGCAAGGACCTCGGTGTGGTTCAGAAGCCCATTTTAACATTAGCTGAGCTTATTTGAACACGCCTTTTTATAAAGACCGACTGTTGAATGTGTATGTAAAGCCTCTGACTCGGGCCGCTGGTACTGCACCTCCCTCCCCCATTCCAGTGTGACCGATGCTCCTATGACTCAAGTCAGCCCCAAAGGATTTTAGTGGAAAGATAGTGCAGGTAGTGGCTACCAATGGGATGATTTGGCTTATTCACCTCCTGTTTGTTTTTTTTTTAATACAATCTTGGCTTCTCTCCATCCACACATTTGTTGAGGGAGATTCCATGTTAAGTAAGTACAACCCTGCTCCGAAACCACAGATGTGATCGGCCAGGGTGTGCCCCTCATACCAGACCTTGCCTAGGGTTCACTGGTCTAGAGATGAATACCACATCTAAGCTGGGGACCACTGGTCTTTCTCTGCAAGAGTTTTGGAGTTATGTGGTCTGCTAAGTATTTCTCTAGTGGCTAACAAAGTCAGATGTAAAAGTGGAACAACAAATCAATTCTCTCTTTTTCTCTCTCCCTTCCTCTCTCTCTCTAAAAATAAATACATAAATAATTTTTTTAAATTTACAATAACTCAGCTTTTAAAAAGATCTTAATGCGTGATTAGGTCACAGTCATCTCAGAGCCGGCAGCCGGAACAGCCTGGGCAAGGGATCAGCCTCGGGGCTGGGGGCCTGAAGGGCATGGTGCACAGCTAGCATTCATTTGTTCATTCCCTCACTCGTGTCTTCTTTCAACAGCCACTTGTCTATGGCAACCAGGAGTTAGCGAGACATCGGGTTAGATGATAGTCAAAGCTTCCCGTCAAACAGTTACAGCTGTCTGCTGTGACCTGAGGGTTACGACGCAGAGGCTGGCTCTTCTGCAGCAGGGATCATCTCTCCGAGTCTGGAGGGAGTGATTAGACAGATAAGGAGAATGGGATGAAAGTTGCTATTCATCAGTAATATGTTGATTGAGTTACGTTCGTTATTTCTGTTAGCTGTCATAACAGGTCTGCAGGTCAGTGGGACTATGTTTTGCAAATGAGTAAATGGGGGAGTGGAGTTTCAGTGGCCGTCCAATGTCCTTGAGTTAACCAGGGAGCTGAGACTTGATGACAGGACAGTTAGTTGTCCAATGACTGGCTCCTCCCTCTCTGCTGGGCGGTCTTCGATTTTGTGTCAGTTTCACAGACTCAGAGAAGTCAGGAATCTAAAGGTACCACTCGCTCGTTTTCTCTGATGAGAAAACTAAGTCCCTGAGAAGTCGGGAGAGTTGCTGAAGGTCTCCAGCCAGCCAGTAATTCCAAAATGAGGTTTCCACTCCCTGCGGAATAATCGCTCTGGCATTTAGTCCCTGCGGCGTGGCTCTGACCCCTGCTCAGCTTATACCTCCTCTAATGAACAAGCTCCTCTCCTGCTCTCACTCTCCGTGTTTACACTCGAGCCCTTGTCAGCAGTCCTCCTGCTCCTGGGAGGAAGTGAAGCTGGCCGGCTGGTGTAAAAGGCAGGAGCCTGTTGACTTCACTCTGCCCAGAAGACTTCACACCTGCACGGCCTTGGGAAAGGGGAGTCCGGGTCCGCTGTGCACCTGGCAAAGCTTTAAGTGGCTTGACCTTTGTAAAGTGGAGCTTACCTTTCTCTTTCAACCTTTCTGTGAGAGGCCTTCCCTCTGGAAAGAAACTTTCATTTGAAGGCTTAAGGTTCCTACAACCTCAACAGGAGTTAGGTTTTGAAATATTTAAGTATGGGCAACAGGGACTACGGGCTAGTCCAAGAGCTGCTCATTGATGTTTAAAAAAGACCGCAGAAGTTGTTCTGCTCAGGCCCCCAGCTGCTCACGGAGCACCGGGCCAGCACATCTGAGCATCTCCCCGCTCACCTGGGTAACGGCAGAGAGCCGTTGCACCCACAGAAGTCAGTTCACTGGGGCTCCCACCCCCCATTCCCCCATCTGCCCTAACCCGAGGACCTCAACTAGGAAACTTGTTTCCTGGGTCTAGAAAGAGTGATTAGACAGAAATGTCCCATAATTTCAAAATCACTGGCCAATTTGGTATTTAGGGCATGGGGTGGGAGGTAAGGATTCCTAGCAAAGTGGCGGACACAGTTTCCCAGCCAGGATGCTGAGGAACACCCTTACCAAAGACAGGGAGCTCTGTTCAATCTCGTTCACATATTCATTACATTCAACCAGGAAATTTAGCCACTCGGTGGCAATCAGCTGTCTTTATTTTATTTGTTAGAGTCTTGCAGTAGTTTTTCAAGAAATAACCGTTTTTTACAGGCACACAGCTGCTCAAAACTCTAAAATTACTATTTTATGGTTTCTACCCATTTAAACAATAGTTAGATACAAGGGCATCCCACTACCAGGGAATGAGTGCCGCTCAGCTAACTAAAGAATAATTGGTAGGCAGTTGTGGGGGTGAGGGCAGAGGTCATAACACCCATTGCAAGAGGTTTTGCTGCTTTATTTAAAATATTGTTTAGCACAGTATGTTAGAAGTGATTTTGTACGTGCACATACCCTACAGAGCAATCCCGTGTGTCCAGGTGCTAATTCACTTAACCAGCAAACATTCTGTAATATCCTGTATAGCACAGGGTTAGGAGCATCCATTCTGGAGTCAGGCTGCCTGCCTTTGATTCCTGGCTCTGCCACTGGGATGCTGAGCAGGTGGCTCTGTGTTGGAGACTCCGTTTCCCTTCCAGTTAGAGAGGTAACTAAGAGCACTTGAAACCACATGGGCTGTAGTGAGAACTAAGTCCACGTACTAGTTTCCCGGGGTGGTTGTACAAAGTGCCACAAACCAGGTGTCTTCAAGCAGCAGAGATTTATTCTGTCTTAGTCTGGGAGGTGAGAAATCTGAAATCAAGGGGGGGGCTCCCTCCGAAGCCGCTAGAGAAGGAGACTTCCTGCCTCTTCAAGCTTCAGTAGCCAAGACGGTCCCTGGTTTGTGAGCACGTTGCTCCAGCCTTTACCTCCATTTTCACCACGTGTTCCCTCTGTGTGTCTGTCTTCACGTGGCCCTCTCACACCTGTGTCTCTGTCTTCTGACAAGGACATTAGTCACACAGGATTGAGGGCCCATATTACTCCAGTAGGACCTCCTCTTAACTAACTACAGCAACAGCACTTCTATTTGCAAATAATGTGTCACATTCTCAGGTGCTGGGGGTTAAAACTTTATCATATCTTCGGGGGGACACAATCCAATCTGTAACGGTTGGTTACTCTGTGTACCTGGTAATCCAGGTAATCCACATGGTAATGAATCAATGACTACTAGATCCAATTGCCACTGATATGCCATGGACCTTATGTTGAGGGGGTGAAGATGTGGGCCCCTGACCTCAAGAAATTTGAGTTGGATACATATAGTTTGCATAGACAAAAAATAAATTATCTCTTTGCATTCATTATCAGGCATTATAAAACTTAAATTTGGGGTTTTGAACTCCACCTAGAAATGTTCTGAGCTCCTAACTTTTGGTTCCAACCCCAACTCGCTTTAATGTTTTTTCCTCATCTTGTGTTGCTTATATTTCCTGTTCAATTCAAAACTTCTTCACACTGCATTGGAGCAATTACGTTCCAACTTTATTTCCAGTCGCAGTGAAATCACGCCTCTACTAGTGTTTGCTTCCGATACAATCTCTGAAACACAAATGCCCTTTGAAAATAATGGCTCTTCTCTTTTACTACATAAAATCTGGCAGGGCAATTATAACACTGGTTTTGGTGAAAATAGGTATAAAACTAGAAACCGCGTTTGGTTTTTACTGCATTCTTATATTTTAGGATAGATGCTATCTTTAAAAACTGTGATTTCTACTTATATGAATAAAATAATGCATTTTCTTTGAGATATATCCTCAAATTTTCTCTCTGAACTCATAGGAGACAGTATTTCCATTTGAAATTCCTTAAAATGAAAACATACACTGAGGCATCCAGTGAGGTTGCCCTAAAGGCAAAACTGAAATAATGTGACTAAATTATTACAGAAATGGAGAGTTTTTATAATTCTCTATATGACAACTTAAAATCTATGTTATTCGGTTTCTCATGCAGGTACTTACTTCTATGTTGATTCCCTCTTTTTCTTCCTTTTTAAAACAGACTAGAAAAAGGTGATGTGCTTAGAATGTTATCCTTTTCCTAAGAGCCTATCAAGTCTTTTTTTTTTTTTTTTTGTATTATTCAAACAGCTCTGAAAATTCACCTTCCCCACAAAAGTGTCCTTAATGCAGTTCAGGTCAATCAGTATTATTGACCAGCTGCTATATTCCAGGCAGCCCGCTGGGACACGGAAGACACGCAGGAATGTCACGTGCAGGGTAGCCTGTCCAGGCTGAGCAAGAGAAGTACTAACAGCCTTGCTGGCCGACTCCCCTGCTGTAGCGTGCTGTGTCTGCCGCTGCCCACCATTCTGAGCCTTCAACTCTCAGTGGCGCCTTCTAAGTGGTAGGTCCCAGAGAAAGCAACAAATAAATGAGGCCTGCAGTGATGAGGGTGAGGTGCTCCTATACACAGAAGACGAATAACAAGATGAAAAGACACTTTCCTAGCCCCACGCAGACCGCACACACAGAACACGTGGCACTATTTTAGAGACAGTGGGTATCCGTGAGGGCTAGAGCAAGTTCAAAAGGGCCTTGAAGGTCAAATCCTAGTCAGGGTGTGACAAAAATTAGGAATTTGGTAAGTCCTGGGGCAAAAGTGTTTAGGGAGGGGAAACAGGTAAGGCTGAGAAAAGAAACCAATAACAACACACAGCAGAGTCCAAATTTGAAATAGAACTAGTGTAAAACACTAGAGGAAAAGAGGGTCTTGGCTGAGAAATGAGGAAAATGAGCCACCAGTGGGGCGATGGGGAAGCGGCTTCATTGACAGTCATTTAGGAGGTTTCCGTGGGTGCTGGGCCACACGAGTTCCAACCTGTGGGGAAAGGAGGGAATGGAGGTAGGATCCGAGAGTCAGCAGTGTGGAGTTTGAGTCTACAAAGTGATGAGACGAGATGAGACTGAAAAGGGAGAGGAGAAGAGGGGTTGAGGGGGAGGCCAGGGGTTCCCACTGGGAGCACCCGGGAGATGAGAGAACACAAGGAGAGCTCAGTCTCAGAATACGAAGGGGAAATATTTCAAATCAGAGGTGGTGGTGAGGAAATGCTGCTCAGAAGCTGAGCGTGATTTCTGGCAGTTTCGATAATGTGGGCATGGAGAGCGGGTCATGAACCCCTGACTGGAGCGGTGGGGGACAAGAAAGGGAGGTAAAGAAGTGGGGAGGAGGCAAACACAGTTTACTCTTCCTTCCACAGGTGAGAGACTGGATAGGCCTGACCCCAGAGGCCTCATTTTAATAAATTTGGGGGGAAACTTGAATTATTTTCATATGAGTACACATTCTTTTTAAGGCTGCATGGTATTCCACTTAATGGAAATACTGTATCTATTTAGTCAGTATCTTACATCTGGAGTTTTTGGTCATTTCTCGTGGTTCCAAATATTGTACCAGTATCCAAGTACATCTGTAGAATAAATTGTCATTGAACCCATGAGTACTGGACCACAGTGAATTTCTATACAATTGTTCCTCTGTAAAGGTTGTACCAATTATATGCCAATCAAATTTATACAAAAGGACCTTTTCTCCAGTTTTATCAAGTTGAGTTGTCAAATTTTTGTATTTTTCCTAACCTAGATTTTAAAATATCTCATTTTCATTTTCATTTCTCATTATGAGTAAGGCTGAGACTCTTCTTACTTTAAATGTCACTTGTGTTTCCCTTTCTGTGATCTGTTTAGACACTGATCATTTGTATATTGGATAGTTGGGCTTGTACATTTTGATTCACATATTAAGGATATTAGTTCTTTGTGGTATGAATTGCAAATGGTCTTTTCCAGCTTGTCCTGTACCTGCTGACTTGGCTGACGGTGTTTTTGTCACACAGACATTTTCGTGTGTTTTCTTCACTGTTGCTTTACAAGGACCATTGGTTTCTCCCACGTATTCTGAAATTTCATGGTGATGAATATCGGTGTGCATTTATTGCCATTTATGTCAGTGGCACTGGGAGAGCCCTTTCCATCAGACAGATGAACATCCATCTGTTCCACAAAACTTGCTTCTATTGTGTGTTTTAAATTTTCATCTCTTCTGCTATCTCTGTTGTCTTTCTGGAACTCCTGTAATTCAAAAAGAACATTTGCTGGGGGTTACAGAGCTGGGGGGGTAACAAGTCAGTGAGAGGGTGTTCCCAGGGGACCAAAGGAATGCTCCTTAGGCCAACATTGAAACGATCCTGCTTCCACCCCTCCCTTCCCTCCACATATTATGGGATCTGGCACCTGTAATTCCTGAGCTTTTCAACGTTCTGTAGGGTAAGTCAACTTGCTGCCCACAAATCTCTCCCTCTGTAGACATTTCAGTTTGACCTTCCTACTTCCCACTCAATCATGTACTATTTCTTCATCATTAAGTTTCTCTCTTCACATACTGTGAATTCGGATTACAGATATCCCCAAAGTTCATAGATTATGGGGGTTTTGTTTCCATTTTTTGTTCTCTTCCTTGCTCTTGGGTGAGTTTCAAGAGGAGAAGGAAGAAGCAAGGGCTTTCGTTCCTCTCACCGTAGGGTCCCTCTTGGCTAATAGAAGCAGTGCTTGAACCAAGATCCATTCATCAAATAAAAAGAAATGCTGTGTGTTTTCTGCAAGCCTTACTTAAGGTAGTGTCCCAATTGCCGAGAAAATTATATTTACTCTAGAACAAGTTCCTTTTATAAGAAATCAGTTTTAATCTCAGCTAGTAATAGCCAAAGCTCTTAAGAAAGCTTGTATTGAAAATGGTAGAGCAGATTTTAGCCAAAAGTGAATTTCCCCAAAGGAAAGTTGTCTCAATCATGTTGTATTCTTTTACAACTGGACCTAGAAAAATGGCTGATGCTCCCTAATAGGAGAAGTCTCATCACGGCACAATAGCACTGAAGTGGGAAATCTAGTTGCATGTACATTATAGAAATTTACCTCCTGTTGCCACTGGTGGAGAAAAGACAAATATTTTTTTCTTAGCATTTAGAAATTTTGATCATAATTTTTTTGGACACAAGTACCTTATTCCCTAGGGAATGATATTTACCATGTAATAAGTCTCATGTGAAGTAACTTGTATGAATATTTAATATGCTTCATTGGATAGGATATAAAAAATTAAAACCAAGGTCCATAAACCACAAAATTAGCAGCAATAATCACTAATATGCGGCCTCATTGTTGCTTCTTACACAAACTGCCTTTCGTTGTAAAATTAATACTGCACATCTAAACTTGACTTTTTTCCAGGTTTATGTCCCCATTCTATTAATAAGGAGAATTCTATCACTCTTCCTTGGAATTGTCTCGAAGATGACAACGGAGACACTTCTGAGGTTGGAGAAAATATTTTATGTCAATTCCCAAACACCACTAATAAGTAATTTGCTTTGCTTAAGAGTGCATCCGGTGAGACTTAATGATTCATTGGCACAAGGCATAAAATAAGTAGTCCATTAAGAGGTTTAATTCGGGCAACTTTAGAACCGGACACATACATTAACCAATTCACCCTTCTCTAATAGATTGTACATTTCTTAACAAACTGTAAGGTTTATTCAGCCATTAACATTGATGGGCTGTTCAGGCATAATTCCCTCTAGTGTTCGTAGGGGTTGTCCAGGAGAATCCCACACACTGGCCAAGAGAAACAGACTTTTACCATCTAGTCTGCGATACTCCTCCCAGTTCATCAGATACCTCCCGCCTGTCTTCAGTAAAGACATCTTGTGACTGAAGTAGACGTATGGAATGGGGATGATACACAAAGGTAAGAAGGGTTGGAACATGTGCAAGAACAAGGTTTCCAAGCAACACCTCCCGGGTTAAAGAGGGAGGGCTCAGAGCAGCGAGGTGTTCTGTGCAACACGCCCACCATTGCCCTGTGCTTTCAGCGGAAGGCACCAAGGTCAGGACTGAGAAAGGACACTTTGAGCCGGAGTTGGGAGAGCACTTGATGACTGCTAACTGCACCTGTGCTTACCTTCTGAATTGGCCTATTCGAGGGCTGGAATTGGATTGGAATGGAGAACCAGGGGGCTGAGGAAAGCCATCAAATCCAGCGAGACTGCTAAGGGAGAGCGAGTGATGGTGTCTGGCCCTAATGACCCAGATCACACAGCAAAGCGCTCAGCTGCTTTCCCCTGATTTTTTCCCAAAGGCGGCAACGGTCCAGCACTGTGAGCTGACTGGTTTCAAATGGGAAGTCTGAATTCTAATTTTTGTTTTTTAGTCATTTTCTGGCAGTCCTTATGACAATGCCAGTAATCATGTTTTATGAATTGAAGGGGACTCGTTTCTGGAGAGGATAAGTATTTTCTCGCTCGACTACCTCCTTGCTCCTAACACTGACAGTTTCCTGATTGTCAGGTAGACAGGAAGGTAATAAGGAAAGTATAAACTTTATAAGAAACAGTCTGATAAGAATACAGTCAGGCAGCAGCATCCAGTAATTGTACCAGTGGTCAAGCCCTTATCAAAACTTGTAACAGTAAGCAAGGGGAGGTCTAAAAATAATGCCTCTGGTCAGAGCAGGGGCTGTCAGCTCCGCCGGGAGACGGGGCAGCGAAATCTGGAAAGACATCTGTCTGGCGAGGACCGCGCTCAGGGGAAGATGAGACAGAGAGCAGGGAGCTCCCGTTCCCGTGTGGAACAGTGTCAGCCGTACTGAAAATAACACTAATTACACAGGAGGACAGCCAGCGCCTCGCACGGTATGTGGATATAACAGCACCCAGGATTTTTACTCACATTGTGCCGACAGCGTTCGGCTGCGGTGCTCCAGGAAACACTCGGGCAAACTCGAGCAGGGGACGCAACTTCTGCACCGGCCCGACGTGCGGGAACCGAGTCCTGTAATCCATTTCGTGACAGTGTTATTTTACGGGGGGAAGCTAACAGTCGTCTCTATTTTATACGTATAATCTTTTTGCTCTAACCTCAGGAAAATTGGGGTGACTATTAACAACCCCACATAAAATAACACTTGAGGCAGTTTCTTGATGCAGTACTTAGAACATCATTTTTTTTCCAGGGCAAATAAATCTAATTTCTTTTTCCAAAGTGCTGTTATCTTTTGTTCTGTTGAATATCTTTCTCGTTTTCTAGATTTATATATTCTCTCAATTTCCCTAAGGCCTGCCCATACCACTTCATCACTGGATAGTAATTTTCAGATAATAATTATAACATGTATAATTATTATTTTATTAATAACATAATAAATACACTTTAAAATAAGATAATAGAATATCTTGAAATTTAAAATAATATGACTCCCTCTTCTGTCTGAGAATAGGTATTTGAAAATACACAAATAAAAATAAATCCCTAGTAAACAAGAGCTTCTTTTAAAGGGACGAGTTGTTGATACTTAATTGTTCAGTATTTTAACTCCATGTTAGACATAAGTGGGAACTTTCTAGTCACATATATAAATGTCTCTAATGATGTGTTAATATTAATCATTTACATATCACAGTATATTTGTGAAAGGTTTTGAACATTTTACCATCTTCCATCTTCGGAATAACCCCACTACGCAGGTAGGAAATGCATTACATCTCTAATTTTTCCAGGGAGGAAACAGAGGTCAGAGAGGTTAAGTAATTTGCTGAAGATTACAAAGGGAGTCTGCGGAGAGAATCGGTATAATAACTACGGTCTCACAAGTCCCTGCTTTCTAAATGTGACTTCCATTCTCTCACATTAATGAGGAAAGCTCATTTTCCCAAATCCGTGTATTCACGCAGAAGACATTTAATTCTCTTGGAAAGATAGTTTATATTCATCTAGCATTTTTACCTGCATATTTTACTGGATTCATATTTGGGAAGAAGGCATTATTTCCATTTTATAGTTAGAGAGACTGAGGTCCAAGGAAGTTGAATGTTTTGCCAAGATCTTACATGGAGAGCCTATAGCATACCAAAGTTACCAAAAATTTAGTTTTTTTAAGACACACTCCATAAAAGTGTAAATAAATAATTACCTAAGTTAAGCTGTTGTTACTGATGTTAATGATCTAGGTTCTTCACATCCCCCTGTTCTGTCATCTTTAGTGTTTTCTTTACTCCTTAAGCTTGTTACCTCATGATCTGAAAATGGCTGCTGCAGCTCCAAGCCCATGACCACATCCAAAGGCAGGAAATGGGGAAAAAGTTAGGGAAGGAGGCTGGTAGGAGAGTTCAAGATCATAGCTTTCTATTTTTGGTCAGAGAGATAATAAATATCTTCTAGGAACGTCCCCAAAATATCCTTTTACATCTCTTTGGCCAGAAAGTCATCTCAAGACAACCACCTCATACAAAGGAGATATGAAGGCATTTTTTTGTCCCCAGTTGCATATTGTCAGACAAAGGCAAGGGAGACGGTGGCTGGGAATGGTGTCTGGGTTTGGCATTCATTTCTTTTCTTATTCCCATCTCACCCCTTATTCTTGACCTCAGTGATTTCCTTCCAAGGTGCCATCTTCACTCTTTATCAAAGATTTCTTCTCCACACTGCCTCGGTGTCATTTGCTAAAATTCTTTCCTACTTGACATACTCCAGTATGTTCTGTTGGTGAGACCCCACCTGGCCCACAGACGACAACAGACCCCCAGGCAGGTTTTCCTCGGGGACACTCCCCAGAAGGCTTAGGGGCACTCATCAAAATTGAATCCCCATAGTATGCAATATTTACTCCCAGTGGAGATCCCTGGCAGAACCATGAAAGGGAAGCCCTTGAGCTCCATAAGGAATTCCAAGGCAGCCACGTCCACTCTGGCTGACCATGAACCTGGGTGACTACAACACAGGCACCTCAGGAGCGCCCAGGAGCGGAGTCCATGGTGCTGACCTCAGCAGGTAGCCTGACACTGAAAAACAGAAAGTATTGGTCAATGACTGCCTCCCATTTGGGGACAAATTTTCCTCCAAATTGAAACTCACTCTGAGAGTTTTTTCTTTCCCGTCATAGTTGGGGCACATCCCCGTGCCACACCAATGATCAGTGACCCGTGAGAGAGCTACAGCAGACTGGAGAAAGGTAGAGGTGTATGCATCTCCAGAGCAATGAACAGCGGCTACTTGTCACATCGCTCAGGAGTCAACAGGCTTCTTGGTTTCACTATTCAATAAATGCTGATTTAATGCCGTCTGTCTGCCAGACACTGACTCGCAATTGAATTGTATGCAGTCCCAGCACTCAAAAGCCTGATTTAGTAGGGGAGATATATAGATACATAAAATGCATGTATGTGATCCTCACAGTGATCTTTGACTCTAAAAATCAAAAAAGTGACATACAGGAGTCTGAGAGAAAGCTGAGAATGTGGAGCCTTGGGGCTTCCCTTGGCAGTGGAAGAAGAAGGTCCCATTACCCTTCCCTTACTTGAAGACAACATAACAACCTCTTCAGGAGCAGGTGTCTTTAAGTAGATACTCTTCTTAAGCCCACCCAAGCCATCTCATTTTCCCACAAGCCCACAACCAGGGTCAGGTAGCGGTGTGCTTCAGGGGGAGAAGTTCAAAGACTGATCTGGAGAGAAATACCTTACACACCAAGACAAATGCAAGACTTTGTTCATTTATATTGTAATTTAAATGTCTTGGTCCTAGTATAAACCCAGACATATTTGTGGAAATGGGTTCTAAGGAAATTGGACTTAAGAGGACAGAGTATTTATTGATCAAAGGTATTGATATGTGAGCACGTACTAGAGGTTCTGGGTTTAATGTGTTGGCCTGTGTAGCTGGTTGTGACAGATTTCTTGGTTGGATGACTAAAACCTGGGTTTACCTGTGGGGTGAGCTGATGAAGTTGAGACGGCAGGTGATCCCTGGCATGATAAATGCAAAGAGAAGGAAGCCCAGAGGTTTAAAGAATGTGTGAGAGGACACATCAGGCCAAGTCACCCCCGCACACACAGACACATGCACTCGTGCCATTCCTAAGGGCCCAAGGTGACTTTTTTAGTAATGCATTAAGAAATGTGTTAGTAAGGGAATGCCAACATCTGCACAAAGGTCCACGCATATATCCTCTGAAGGCCAGGCACAGCCGCGAGGGTTAGGCTCATGGTAATCCCACTAGGGAGACACCTGAAGAGCAAGACCAAAAAGCAGCACGTACTCAAAGACTGCACCTGGCCTCGGTGCCCCAGGGACAAAATAAGACTCATATCTTAACCTGTAGGGATCTGTGATGGTAACTAACTCATTAGAGAGCCCCACAAATGAAGTACATGAGAAACCCAGTAAACCGTTGATTTATAAAACAGGCCTGGTGACTATGAACCTGAGTGAGTAGGTATTTACTGAATAATGATCTGAACTGGTACATAAAGAAATGAGAAGAAAGGCCATGTATTACATTGAAAAGCTAACTGAATTTCAGGTCAAGAGACCAAAGTTTTCATTTCAGCACTGCCACCTGCTGGAGTTATTACCTTGGACAATGCCTAACATTTAGCTTGTAAACTGAAAAATGACAGTTTGACTAGATGCTACAAAGCTCTAAATGTTCTGCTCTATGTGTAGTTCTCATTCCAGTGCCCTCTACTCACACACTCGGTTACTCCTTCTTGGAAGGCACCAAATCCCTTGATGCTGCGTTTGTTTGCTAATCACTAGCCATCTCTCCTTCTCCAGTCCTGTGCCGAATGGGCACATTCGGGTGAATACGTTCCTACCGTCTTAATCTCAGACAGGGACGTGTGGTGCTTTGTTCCTTTCATAAATCTCACTATGAAAAGAAATCTCACTCTTGGGTGACTTTCCCTGTGAGCAAATGTGCTTTGGGAATAACCCAGGGTTACCCCGTCTGTCCCTCCTCCTCAGGCCCCCTGTCCTCAGGTCCCTTGAAGCCGCAGGGACCCACGTTCTCTCTGACTAGAATTTCCACTTGGTGTCTAAATCTTTGTTCCTCACAGTGGAGCAGCATGTTCGGCTAGCATTACACAGGTTAGTATTATAATAATTTACAATTTTGCCCTGCTTTCCAATGATGTATAGAGGATTTCCTGAATGAACGGTGACTGTAATTGCTGAAGATATTGAGTTTTATCAGCCAATTACTAAGCCAAGATGATTGCTTTCAAGTATTTCTGACAGTGTACTTGAAATAAAAAGCAACTGGCCCAGTTATGTCAGTAAAGTTCATTGCTTCCCCCCATGGGCTTGAGGGGGAGGGGAGGCAGAAGGCCTCTGCACAGGAGAAGATAAAGTCAGCACGTGCAGCCCTAGCTTTTCCTGATTCCTATTCCCCACAACCAGTATATTCCCAGAACCTCCAGGGCTGGGGTTTTCTGTGCTTTTATAATCCGTTTCTTTAATGGCAATGTCAGGCAAAGGTCTTAAGAAGGAGGTCTTTAGTTTATGCTCTTTAAAAGGGCAAGAACAACAAAATAGTTTTTCAGAAGAAGAAGAACATAATCTCATTTTTATCCTTTTTATAGTCTCAGTTTTGCTTCCTCCTGTTGATTCCTGAGAATAATTGGGAGGCGTTTTCTCCCCATTTACTCTCAGTTCTTGACAGTTGAATTATTCCGCGTGTTTGCCATAGAGTTTTGCATGTAGTGCTGATGTAGTTTGATCATTCATCTGCAGTCTGGTCATAAGGACTACAAGCCTAGTGGCTGAAATCAGTAGATCTTGCGTGTTATTACGGCCTAGCTATGCATCGTGCTCAGTCAGCTTCTCATCTGATCTCAGGACTTCCTATGAAATATGAAAACAGAGGATGCGATAACAGCAAGATGAATAAAGGAAGGTGTGCTTAGCCAAGAATGAATCAACCAAAATCCACTCATTCAAAGTCTGTGTATTGTAAACAAAACTGCCTTTTTTTTTTTTTTTTTGGTAGGATCTGGTCTGATATCCAGAAGGCTAATCTACAAGGGAGCTAAAATTACATTAAATTACATTTGCAGGAAGTGTAATGCGATGGGGACTACGTGTTTACCAGGATTTCTCTAAGGACCATGGCTCTGTTTTCTCTCTGGTAGGCACTTGGGGTGAAGGTGAAGTCCTCAAGGCTCATGCTCAAGTTAAAACAGTTGAGGGTTAGTGACTTGCCTTCTAAGGAAAATCTGTTGAGTTAGCTGCTGCTGGGCCCTTTCAGGCTCAAGGGCTAAATTTTGGACCAGAGATGAACTGCTGATAAAATAGAAGAGATTGCTGTCACCAGAGACCCCCTTATCTTCTGGCTTCCCCCCAACTCTTCATAAAATAAATTTTGAAAAATACAGAATGGCTATAAGCTTGAACAGAGAACCAAATTGTTGTCCCACAGCTGCCCTCTGGGTCTGGTGTTAGTTATTAAGACATCTGTAGGCTTACATTAGCTCCCACAGATTAAAGAAAAATCTATATTTCCTATATCTACAAAAATCTGCAAGAGCCAATAGGACCAACAGTTTAATTTCAAAAGAATATTTAAAGGGAAAGTGAGAAATGCGTGCCTGACGTGGAAGCCTTTTAACCATCTACATGTGTATAAAAACCACACCTGCACATTCCTTTCACGAGCAGAACTCCCATATCGCCCTTGAAGGGAAGCCTCCCGAAAGAGCTGTGTGCTCTAGCTGTTACATTGTCCCTCCTGTTTACTCCTCAGCCAACTTATCTACGGCCGGGTAGATAGATCTCATTAATCTTTTGAAACTTCTCTAGCAACAGGAGCCCATTGTCTCTGAATTGCCAACTGCAAAGGGCATTTTCCTATCATGATGTGCCTCCCTGTTATATATGACTCTGATGGTCTCTCTGTGCCTTCAGATGGTGCTTTTCCCTTAGCAGCCTTGCGGTGTTTTCTCAATACCTGGATATGATTACTAGGTAAAAGGACCCCACTTTATCTACTCCTTCAGTACTGTGGTGCTGAGGTTTTGGGAAGGGGAAGAATTCTATAAAGGTATAAATAGGTCTGTCTTTTTGTGAGCCTGTGTCTCTGGATTGTGAACCTCACAAAACTGTCTCAGAGGTTTTTTTCTTTCCCTGTAGGTGGGACAGGGTGGCTAGAACCTCCTGGGGTTGGGTATTTCCCTGGCTCAGTTCAGTAAGGCTGTGATAATATCCCAGCAGGTTAGGCTGTGCTTGACTAGTTTTTCCTTATTGCAGCTCTCCATAAGAAGAACAGAGAGCTCTAGCATATTTCAAAATTCCTTTCCCCTTCCCTCCACTGGAAGCAAGAGTGGATTTTTCTCCAACATTTACTGTGAAAACTTGGTTGAGTTTTGAGAGAAGAATCTTTCTGCAGGTGTCCCCCGATGATTGGGTTCCCTGCAGGGGTGTCCAACCCATGGCCTGCAGACCACGGGCGGTCCAGGATGACTACGAATGCGGCCCAACACAAAATCGTAAATTTACCTAAAACATGAGATATTTTTGTTTTTATGTGTCACGATGTATTTAATGTGTGGCCCAGAGAGGCCAAAATGTTGAACACCCCTGCTCAGAGTTTTAACTCTCAGAGTTGTCAGAATTTCTTGTCCATCTCAAACAGATTAATAACCTCAAGATTTATATCAGGAATTATGTCATTAATAATGGTAATTATGTCATAATCTCAGGAATTATGTTATTAGCACCCAACACATTGCCTGGCACATAGTAGGCACTTAATATTTTTTAAGGAACTGACATTTTTTCAGTGACAAGTAACAGTGTACTAAGCCGTATTAGATAGGTTAATACAGTCAATTGAAGCTAAAAAGCCCATCTCAAAAACAAAATGAAAATCACTTAATTCCCTAAAATTTGGAAGAAA
The DNA here is from genome assembly GCF_022682495.2 of Desmodus rotundus. Taxonomy (NCBI): domain Eukaryota; kingdom Metazoa; phylum Chordata; class Mammalia; order Chiroptera; family Phyllostomidae; genus Desmodus; species Desmodus rotundus. Next base: position 105,922,467 of record NC_071396.1, on the reverse strand, counting down.
ACATAAAACTCTCCCATTTCTCATGGCTTGAAATAAAACAGAGCCTGCTTATAATATCTGACCAATAGCAGCGCTGACCCTTTGGTAGGAAAAACCTAAAAGCCCCTCCCTCGGAGCTATTTTTGACCATAGTTTGGTTTGGAGGCCTTGCTTAACCACATTGCTGCTGACCATGCAGCTCAGGAATCCAACGTGGGTTGGCCATTTGAGTAACCATTAGCCAATAATCGGAATGCACGGGGGACAGATCTCCATGACATTCTCTGTTGCTTGAGAAGTGAGGCCATCGCTAATTGGAAGAGACAATACCAGGCTGCCAGATTCAGAGCACTAGCCTGGGGCAGAAAAGGGAAAAATGAGAGTTTATTTTCTAATGCAGCTAAGTCTTACCTTCACAGGCATAAACCAAAGAGGAATAGAAAAGAAATGGCACATAATTTTGCATTTTTATAATAAGTTTGAAACTAAACACTAGGAAACCTTGTCAGCCCCTGCTAAGCTGATTCCAATTAAAGCTCCTGGCAGTGTTCCAGCTGTTGTGCTTCCCCAAATAGCACAGGGCATAACAAGGTTTATGAAGCATTCAAAAGTCAGATACCCTATTAACATAAACATGCCGGAAACCAACTCTTCCACCAATGTTCAGCTTTCTTTCTCCCATTTACGGTGGGCTGATAGAGATGATGTTTGTTTCCTTTGAGGGGCTTTTGTGTGTTTGCTAAAATGCAAAGCAAGGTTCCCTTTTGGAACAGTACTGGACTAACCCCACGTACCTACTCACAGGGGCCCTTGTATTGCAATGAATTCCTCTGGTATCAATTTTGATAGCAAGGGCTTGGGGGTTTCTTTTCTGTACCACCATTGAATCTAAAAAACAAGAAAATAGAAGTCAGAGGTTCGGGCTCAAATGTTTATTGTGATTCATGTGTGCCTCTTGATCTGCTTGGAAATGAGTTTGTTAACTTGGATTTCCATCGCCAAGATTTAATGAAAGAAAGGGTCATTTTCTTGACCATAGAAGTCAAACCCCAAATTGAAGGACACAATCAGGTAAAATGTATAAAGAGACAGATAAACAAGCAAACGATTGATGCAATACATTTTTTGTAGAGATTGAGTTTAAGAAATAAACTGGGTAAACAGGGTAAAGGAATTAAGAAAAAAACAAACTCATAGAGTACAGGTGGCAAACACAAGGCCCAGCCCTCCACCTTGTTTTATCTAGCCTGGCACCTTGTTTCTACCTGGTGGCAGCACCAAGCTCTCACTTAACTGTTAAGGAGTAGTTACATTACTACAGTCCTAAAACTACATTCAGCCCTTTGAAGGCAACCACAGGGCTGATGTGGCCCCCGGGGAAAATGACTTTGACACCCCTGTCTTAGACATAGACAAAAAGGAATGAGTTGCAGGGTCGGGTAGAAGAGGGTAAAGGGGAATAAATGGTGATGGAAGGCGACTTGATTTGGGGTGGTGAACACACAATACAATACACAAATGATTTATTATAGAATTGTACCCCTGAATCCTATATAATTTTACTAACCAATGTCACCCCAATAAATTCATTTAAAAAAAGGAAGAAGGCTATTTTGTCAAAAAATAGCATCCATTTTGGCAACCCCTTAAAAGGTCATAAGTTAAAACGTAACTAAGTCTTCCTTGAACAGTATCCCAGAAACACACCCTCCTCTTACAGTCAGTACAAATCAATGAGTTAGCAGAGGAACTCACGGAGTAAAAGTAGCATGTTTTCTTTGTCCAGTGACCTACGGTTGTTATTTAATTTTATCACATTCAATTTCTCTGTATAATGTGAAATAAGGACACGTGTGTTCTTTTCCACACACACAAATTGTCCCAATACCATTTATTACATTGTCCATCTTTTCCTAAACTTTTCAATTCCACTTCTTCATTTTGTACTCTCCAGAAACTTTTGTGTTTGTGTTTATGTATGTATGCTGAGGTCTGAGATAAAACAGATTTCTGACTGTTAAGAAGTTGAAAGCCATCGTACCACAGTATGTGGCTAAAAAGAAAGACTCATAAGAAGAATCTACAGTACTATTTATTGTTTCTATAATGAACTCATTTGAAAGGCATTACAATATAAATTATACCTTTTTATTTTTTACTTTATTTTAGTGGACCTATGTGCTAATAATAAGCTGCATTTTATATGTGCACAGAGAGAAAGAGGAATGTAATCATAAAAGTTTTATTATAACCGTATTCTTAATAGTTTTATAGAAATGGGGACCATCAGTAGTGTCAATGCACAGGGCAATTCCTGGGATATGGCAGGCATTTGGTAAACAAGTTTAATGAATAAATAAAACATAACACAGTAAATATTGCATCTTAAAGCCAACTATTTGTAGTCCTTCTTACCCCTGCATACCTTGTCCTACCTCTCCAGTCAAGTCCAAGAGAAGACCCAGCTTTGCCTACATTAACCTTGGAGCTCCCTACCCATGCATCCCCTCAAAACTCAACTAAGAAATCATTTAAAAAGCAAATGGTACACTCCTTACATGGCTGTGTTTCTTCCTCTTTTTGGACTGGCCTTTTCCTCTCCATCCTCTATCGCAAATCCCGTTTGTCCTTGGAGTGCTCACTCAGTAGAGCTTCTCTTCCCTGCCTATCGTCTTAACCGTTTCCTAAGGGTCTGCCCCAGTGGTCGATGGGTAATAACATACACCTCTTCATTGCTACTTAACTGTTTTCACGTGTAAGTCTTTGTTGCAAATTATTTCCAAACTCCCCCATGACAATGACCAGGATCGTGACATTTACCTCCTGCAGGGTCTCTCAGAGGCATTCAGTGCCTGCTTGGTTAAGGACTAACAATGAGTGAATGAAGCCTGATTTCCACGGGATCACTAGACCCAGGGCCACAGGGGCAGACACTTCTGTCTTTCCTGACAGAATCAGGCACGTGCTTCATCTCTATGTGAAACGTCAGCTGGGTGCTGTCGTGAAAATTGTTCTCTGGCCTCACTGAGAGTTGGAAGAAATGCAGAAATTTTAAAATATTCCTTCTACTCATCTCTTTTAGGAAATTTCATTGTTAGTTATGGGACAGTGTAATATATACTACCATCTTATCTGAACATTTATTTTGACCAGATTGCACATTTTCTGTTAACTGCATCTTGAATCGGCCAACGTGCCATCGCAGACTTGCTCCATCACTTCCACAGGTGGGATTTATGATCGACTTTCTATCCACATCTGCTCGCCTGGTTTTCTTTACCTGCGATAGGGTTTCCATTACACACAGTGGGGAAGAGCAAAGAAAAAAGAACTGAAAAATATTCACAGTTAAATTGTGTCTGTATCCAAGTTATGTAATAAAATATTAAATGAACTATGATTTTTTGTTGGCATGCTATATACTTCCCATAATGTTCATTACAGAAATAATGTATTAATTGAAAAAGCTGAGAAAGTGCTGATAAGCAAATAGGACAAGGTACCTAAAAGTCCCATTACCCAGACATGACAACTTGACATTCTTCAAAATACGCTTCCAAACTTTTCCCTGTAAAGTGTATACAAACATAATTTTTAAAACAGATCACATTTGTAATTTTTATAGCAAATATTTTTCAATTGACAATTGATTTTCCCCCACTTACCATTGTAAACCCCTTTTCATAACAGTAAATGAACATACGCATTTCACATATAAACATTGCAGGGCCCTTTATGTCTGGGCCCATAGAGCATATTTAGTAAGTAGATTATTCCTTTATTGTAGGAAATCTTGTTAGTTTCCAATTTTTCAATGTTAAACTTTTTAAGAATGTACATTTTGTCCAAACTTATTTATGAATGTATAATATTTCCTTAGTATACATTATAAAAAGAGGAACTGCTAAGCCAATAATATTTGTTTTCTTAAAATTTTGGCCAAATTGTCCTCCAGAAACTTACACCAATCTATATTCTTTGTTGACCTCCCCTAACAAGTACTAAGTATTATCCTTCATCTTTCGTGTTTGGATCAAAATGAAAAAAAAATAGCCTTTTCTTTTTTCTATGTTTTATCATTTTCAATTTACTGGTAAGGTTAATATCTTTTCATGTGGATATGGGCCATCTTCATTTTTCTACTAGATTGATCATCTGATGGAGTTGTCTTGTTCCAGAGATTGGCAGTCTAACTTTGTAATGCAGTAAATAAAATACTATTTTAACAAAGTAATTTATTTCTTGACTTAAGATCCACTCCCAAAAATGTTGTGCTGAAATAATCCAATGAGAAGTCCCTGCCGGAATTCCCTTCTTCCCTCACTGCGCCTTTCCGCTGTGTTCTTTAAGGCCACATAACGAGAACCATGGAACCTGTGTCATTTTCAAGATTAATAGACTCTGGGCGCAAGAGATGCAACACCCCGAGCATGAAGCGTTATTAACTAGCAGCAGCGTTGTGAGAAACGGTCCTGCATCCCCAATGCTTCATTGCTTCATTGAATAGTGAACACGGGAACTCACTGGGAGGCAGATGTTGTCCTTGCACATATTACAAATGCAAACAATTATCCCCAAAATGAATAGAGAGGAATAAAAAAGGCCCATAAAATCACCTCCTGAAAAGAAACACTGCACTGAATTTGAAAAATGACCTCTGTCCAGGAGGCGGACTCTCAATTTAGGGCCACTGTGCCGGAAACTAAACACAAACGCATCGGACAATGAAAGGAGGGCCTAAAAAACAAAATAATTACGTCCACTTCTGAGCATAGTCAATGCTAGGGTCAGAAGGGCCAATTCAACATGCAAATAAGATCCTGGTAGAAGTGGTGAATCTAATTTAAGAAAAGACGACCATGCCCCTGAAATTATACAGTAAACTTTGGTCTGGGTGCAAATATATGTGCATTTTTCAGGGGAGAGGTTTCTAATATTTGTTCAACAGATTCTCAAAGGGGACAAACATGTTAATATTTCTACATTCTCCACTTTCTCTCTGGCACGAAGTTTATTTTCTTTTCTCCATTTCTTCTTATGTCAAGATAATATTCTTCCTCACACTCCAAGTCATAGATTACCTTACTAATAAAATCGTTTTTAACTCAACCATCAGAGTGCCTTGTTCTTCTTTGGGATACAAATAGCGCTGTTTCTACCCCTATGAATAATAATAACAATAAAGTCACATCATGATTGATCATTTGCATGTTGCTCAAAGTGAGGCCGGAGGCCATGTTTCATGCTCCCTGTCCCTCCAACACCTCCATAACCTCATGTTTTGGGTTTTGTGCATGTAAAGCGCAGGCGCTGAGAGTCATCACTCCCAGGAAGGATGGAGGATTGAAAGATCCAATATACAGGTGTTCCTTTGTCATGTGCCTGAGCTTCACTTTCTAGTTCCTCTTCCCATTGGGGAATCTGTGCCCTTATCCGAAATAGGTTACCCTGTCCTGTATCTGCAGTCGGGTTTTGAGTCAAATCAGTCACCCTGCCTCACCCCCGGATCTCTGAGGAGGCTCCAGATGTGGTTCTCTGCACTGTTCGTCATCATTCCTCGCCTCCGTGGGCTTCCAGAGCAGAGGCTGGTTGGAGGACCAAAATGCATCTTTTCTCTTCGCTGAGAGAAGATGTTTCGATTCGAGGCACAAATACTGTCCATTTGCAAATATATATCCTGTGAGTTTTCAGCCTCAAATTAGCATTTATTCTAAGTTGGCATTTCCTTGGAAAATTGAATATTGTATTTCAAGCCTTTATAGATGCTCGAATAAATTGTTGTCTCCCCTGCAGTTTGGAACAAACCTGTGATTTCCCCATTGGTTTATTATTAAGTCAGAAATACAATGTAAACAAGTCCCTGCTTTGGGGAATTTAAATTGGCATCTTGGAAGTCTTCTTGGATATATATATATTTTTTTAAATCTGTGTCAGTGGCTGGATGATATCATTATATCTTATATTTTTCAGTTCCACCTGACCTGCAGTATGTCAGTAAGGAAAATACTGAGTAGAAAAAGACAAAATTGACATTTTGTTGTACTTTTCTGTAGTAGAAAAATATTGCAGGAAACCATAAAGAGATCTCTTTTTTTCAGTGTTTTATGGCGATGATATTATTTTGTAGCAGATAGGAGGACAAAGATTCAGAGTTCAAAATTGTAAGCCTCTTCCATTTATTACTTTAGTGATCTCGGACAAGTTCCTTAAAGTTTCCAGTCCCCAGTTTCCTAATCTTCACCAGGGGCAACTACATCCCCTCCAAGTGCTATTATAGGAGGATGATACCTGAGCATCTGGGATACAACTTAAAAGAATAGGCCAGTGTGTCCAACTTCCAAGAAGGACTACTGTAATCAAATTTAATGTTTCCAGACGCTCACAAATCTATTTTTTCACTCACTAGGATTTTCTCTCTGAGGCAATATGGTCTATCTGGACCCTAAATATTTGAAATGAGGCTAAAAACTAGAGTTCAGGAGGTAGGTATTCTCCAGTGGTTGTTTCCCCCTTCTTCCTATCATTGCAGCCAATATCTGATTTCCTTACTGTGTTGAGAGAGCCTTATTCAGGGGAGGTTAACCTTTGACCTCTCACTTCTGTGCTGCTCCTGAAATCCAATTTGCCCCACTCAACCAAATCATGAAACATTGGTGACAGACTTTTTCATTTTTTTAATTTCCCAGGCTGTTTAATTTATTCTGCGTAACTAGCCACTTTCTCCCTCAGGGGAAATTCATAAAAGATCTTAGGCTTCTGATCTTCCTGTTTAAGGGGACAAAGTGCCTAAGTCAAGGCCAAGGCTCTTGATGGTGTAACGGGAGGCGCCCCTGCAGAAAACCAGATTGCGGGGTAAACAGAACACAGCGTCTGCACCTCACGTTCCCAAACTCCAGTGAAAATAATGCATTCCTTTAAAAATTTATCCTGGTGTGAAATCTTGGTCGTTCTTCTTTTATTTTCCTCTCTGTTTTTCATGCCTGGGCTGCCTTGGGTCATGTCATGCTTTAAGAAAATAAAAAGGCTTTGTTTGGTAGTATCTATAACAGATGTCAGCTCAGACTGAGAACCCCAAAGAGAAGCAAACTGCACCCTTGGCAGCCAGAAATTAATACATCCTGAATCCAACAAGACAAACATGTCCAAAGGGCAATTCTAACAGATTTGGCTCCACGTTGCAAAGTGCTTGAGTGGATGTGGCAATAAAGGGTAGATGTATATTTCAACACCCTAGGAGTTCATTTCTGTCAATCAATGGCTGAAATTTACTTTGAGGATATTACCTAAAGGTGTTCCTGAATCACCGGACATTTGAAAGCCTGGTTTGAAACATGCATTTAAATGGAAGCGGGGTGTTTTAAAAGCTTTCTACCCATTTGAAGCTATTATTCTGAAAGTAACATTTTAGAGGAATACAGTAATGCTGTTGGATTTTCAGAGGGGCGGGGGTGGGGCTGAAGTTGAGGAGGCCCAGTGAATTATTCCAGAAGGCAGACACTTTGCTGAACACCTTGGGCATTTCACTGAGACACTGAAAGCCGTCTTCTTAGATGCAGCGCTACTCTGGTCTTAGAGGGAGACTAACCTAGATTTATCTTTACAAAGTTCAACAAGCCCCAAAAGAATTGAGCTGATCTGCAGTAAATTAATAGCCTGACAGAACAAAAACTTAACACTTTTTAAAAGAAGAAAATAAAATCCAGACTAGGCTCCAGAATCCAACACAAAATCAAAGTTATAAACAAACATGCCCTGGACGGATGGCCCAGTTAGTTGTGAGGCAGGAGATAGAACAGGAATGAGGAAGACCTGAGACACTGCAGCTGTCGTCAGTCAGCTTCCTGATTTCCGAGAATCGCCTTGTGACACCTGGCAAGGAACCACCAGAACTCCAGTTGCACCTTTGACTCATTAATAAATTAGCATTGCAGTTTCCTCCCCAAGTGGGCAATCAAGGAGGACTGTGGGAGATCGCATATGCAGGAGTTTAAGTAAAAGCCGTATACAGCCTGTAACCTGTCGAAAGAAGGGGAACATTCTCTGGTCACAGATGTCCCACTCCTGTATCTTTTCTTAATAAATCTCATGTGCTTTGCTTCTTCCTTCACTTAACTCCGTTTGTGTAGTCTGTTCAATTCTTTGTTCACAACCACCAAGAGCCTGGACCCTGTCTCCATCTGCAACAGTTGGATCAACGTCCCACACACCAGAAGGTGACAGATGTGATTCCCAGTCAGGGCACATAACTAGGTTGCAGGTTTGATCCCTGTCGGGGTGCATATGGGAAGCAGGTAATGAATGTTCCTCTCATAGTCATGTTTCTCTCTCTCTCTCTCTCTCTCCCCCTCGATGTGAGCATTAAGAAAAAACAATTACAAACAAGCAAAGAAGTAAAACAACATGATTTGGGGGTTGAGGAGGGAAGAACAGTCATTAGAAACAAACCAGATAGGACAGAAATGTTGGGATTCACACACATAGACTCATACACTTTCAATGAGTATATTTTTAAAGACTTTCCAGGTCTACTAAGGAAAAATAACGGAGTAGCTATAATTGCAGAAGAGTCCTTGCTTCCCTGGGATTCAGCGAATTGTTTATTGATCACCTTGAAAGGTGCCAGACACACTATTAGACACTGAGAATAACAAAATAAACAAGAACGAAACCAGCCCATGCCTTCAATAGAGACTGGAATCTGGGAGGAGTCAAAATGAAGCCCACAGTTTTCCCTGAGTGTTCCGAATGCCGGCATAGTGACACAGCACTGAGGCAGGAGGCACCTGACCTATGTGGAGGGAAAAGAAAATCAGAAGGAGAAATGTAACTAAGATTTTTCTAGAAAGCTACCGATGAATTTCCATATTCCAGGGCTGTATCTCAGGCCTATAATTTACCTTGAATTGGCACTCCAAAATTCCTTTAGAGAGCTCAACCAATTCCTTATCCTCTAAATGGCTATTTTTCACGGACTGTTTCTTAATGCAGAGGTGATAGCAAAAGACAGTTCAAGGCAGCGCTGCGTTCCAAGGCTGTCACCCGAAGAGGCAGCCCTTCACATCTGAAGAGGGCGCGATGTAAGCAGTCAGTGGTTAGTATGGAAATAGGATGCTGTAAGCCGCCTCTTTGGGACTGAAAATAAGACAGCAGAAGGATTAGTCTCCTCTTAAGAAGAAAATTATCTTTAATTAAAAAGAAACTGTCTTAGTTTGTGCTGCTATAAAAAAAAAAATCACTATAGACTGGTGGCTTATCAACAACAGAAATTTACTGTTCACATTTCTGGAGGCTGAGAAGTCCCAGGTCCAGGCACAAGGAGACTCAGTGTGTGCTGAGGGCCCACTTCCTGATTCATGGATGAGACGGCCTTTCTCTCTCAGTGTCCTCATGGAGAGGGAGGGGGAGCTCATGCATGAGGGGTGCTCCACTCGCATGACCTAATCCAAATACCATCACGTGGGGGACGGCATTTCACATATGAAATTTGGGAGGAAACAATTACTCAGAAACTATGGAGGAATCACTTAGGTCTAAAATAGTTGGTTTATTTGGGGTAATGCTTTGTAAATTGTCTTCTCTATGCTGATGAGAAAGCTGAGAGAGAGAATATTTATAACCCCAGAACCTAAACAAATGGCCCATTCCCTGACTAATCAATTTGAGGCAATGATAACAAATAATATTAAATTTGAGGGTGTTCTGTCACGGTACAAGTTACAGGGCTTCTCAGTTGAGTTTTCTGAATTCACTGGAAAGAGATAAGTGCCTTTGTTTCAAAGCACCTCTCTTTTGCTGTACAAAGAACAACTTTTTAAGTACCATCTATGAACAGAAATAAAATGTTATGAAACTTTAAAAATGTGTATTAAACTACACATAAAAATTGTGAAACCTCTGATAATTACAGTCACAAAACATGACTATTGTGAGAGGTACTGATGACTTTCAACTGCTCCGGTGGTTAACTGTTACTGAGTGAACGCTACACGCAGAATCATTTGTTTTTATCTCCTTTTTCTTATCACATCTGGGACATGCTCTTCTGTTCCACAAATCATACAGGCTCCGTGTTGGTTTGTTTTTTCTGTAAGATGATTCTAGTAGCACTCTTAGTTGTCTTTAACTTCACTCAAAACAATTTTGTTAGATTGTATTGTGACAGCTGTCGTATCAATGTGCATTTTTAAAAAACTTACCAAAATTGATGGATTTTTGTATAGTCATTTTAATACTGAGGGTGGAAGAAAATATGCAACATTTTCAGCCTATTATGCTTTATTATTTCAAAAAAGGTAAAAACACAACTGAAATGCAAAAAAAAAGATTCATGCAGTGTAGTGTATAGAGAAGGTGCTATGACTGATCAAACGTGTCAAAAGTGGTTTGTGAACTTTTGTGCTGGAGATTTTTTGCTGGACAACTCTCCATGGTTGGGTCGACCAGTTGAAGTCAACAGCAATCAAACTGAGACATTAACTAAGAACAATCAACGTTCTACCATGTGGGAGACAGCCGACATACTCAAAATATCCAAATCAATCAAGTTATTGGTGAAAATGAAAAATGCGTCTTTTAGTTTATGGAAAAAACCATACCGATTTTTAGCCAACCCACAATATATGAGATCGCAGTATGCTTTCTTGGTTTTGCTCTGCAAAGGGTTAAATAGAGTTTTGCTCCAAAATGAATGTCTTTTTTTTTAATTTTAATATTATTAAATATTATATTAGTTTCAGGTGTACACCCAAGTGATCAAATATTACATAACTTAGTAACGAATGCCTTGATTCCCCGCAAAGAAGCCTGTGACCCTGTGGCGTTCTACCCCCCTAAGGCCTGGGATGATTTCACAACGCAGCACAGCTTACTTTGAAGGGGTAGGCGAGCCTCATCTAGAAAAAATCTTAACACAGATTCTTTTTCACACTGCCTTCTGCCCAGGGCTCCCTGAAACACCACTACTCCACCAAACGTCCCATTCACTCTTCGCCCTGCACGTGATTGTGTGGGCTGCTTGGGTGGTGAGTCATTATAGTAATCTTTTTGTTCCCTTGCAAAAATGAAGACATCCTTTCAGAGGCTTATTTTTGGCCTCACTCACTTTCCTGACAAAGGAAGGGTAGATATGCAGGTGGCAGAGAGAACTAAATCTGCCCGAGAAACCCAAGCCCTGTCTGCAACCACCCCTGCAGGGATAACCGCAAACAGCCGCAGTGCTCCGGCACAGCCCCTGGCAGAAGAGGATTGTGAGCAGGCAGGACCTGTGGAACTCGGTGTTGTTTCAATCATCCTGGGCCTCCACCAGCTTTGTCCACCAGCAATGGCTAAAAACCCAACCCCCAGAGGACCTAGATATTCTAGAGAAAAAAGGAGAGAAAATCAGTATATTGATAGCATATTTTCTGCAGTGTCTGCCTCATACACACTTCTTATGAAGAATAAAAATGTTACCTTACCTAACATGTTCACCCCACGTTTGCCCCAGACTTCAGTACTTAGAACAAGGCTTGAGGAAAACTTAGCATGAGTATCATCCTCTTCTGAAGCCTTCTTAACAGACTTGCAACATGGCACCTTAAGACTTCAGAAGCTAAATGATTTTAAAGCATGTTCAAACCACAAATGGCTTGCAAACAGATGCCATGGAAAAACAGCTCAGTGAAAACCAATGCGCTCAGAGCTTGCAGGTCCCAAGCAGCTTCTGTAAAAGATTAATTAATACTGGAGGGCAGATGAGGGAGGAGCCACCTGCATCTTCACAGGTGAGCCAGGTGAGCTGGAGGCACCTGGGCTGAGGTCTCCTGGCAGGGCCAGCTCCTCTGTGGTGCAGACCATGCGGCCAGGGTCAGACAGGTGTCTCTGTGAACTTCTCTACTTTCTAGAACAGAACATAATTCTGCCCCCCGGGTGCGTTTCTTCACTTTCAGCTGTCTGAATTGAAAAGGCAGATGTCTTATTCAGGGAATTGATTGCAAGAGTGATTGCTTTTCAGGTGAAACCGTTAATAAATTAAAAATTTAGGGAGCACGAGAGTCTACTCAGGGAATAGAGCTCTACCAACTCCGTGTGGGGAGGAAAGGGCCCAGCCCTTGTTCTGGGACAGCTCTGTGGATAATTACAAAATTGGAGATGAGGGGAGTGGAACTGTCATATTGATTAGCTGTCTAAAAATTGCTGTATTGCTAACCCTGAAGCCCGATGTTTCGTTGCTGAAATCAAACTTGTACAAGCCCCACGTAGAGGCAAGTGTTACACCAACACACTGTGCCACGTGGTGCCCAGAGCCCTGGGAGCTCAGTGCCCTTTGAAGGATGGTAATCTCCCCCAATCAGCCCCTCTGCCCTACTCCCACTGCCGCCATGGCCGCTTCAGTGTGTTTGCTGTGACCCTTCACGGAACAAAGTCCTTGGGAATAACCTTCCCCCACCATTCCCGTGACCTCACTTCCCACTCACTTTTCAACCCATGCCAACTTCATTTCTGCCTCTGCCATTTCTCTGGCACTGCCCCCCGGGGGGACCCCCCCACCTTCCCCCACAGAGCCTCTCAGCACCCTCAGCCTTCACACTGACGTCCTCCCTACATATATCCCTTTGGAAACCCATCTTCCCAGAGCTGCTCCTCTCTTTCTGGGTATTCTCTCTCCACGCCAGCTCACAGAAGCCTACAATGGTTGTGCATAAATATTTGCTCCATAAATAAGAAATGAAGGAGAGTGAGGGAATGAAAGATTAAATTCAGCTTCTTGGGGAAGTGTGGGGGGCAGGGTGTATGCTCCACCTTTGCTCCACATTAAGCTTTGCATGCTCTGCCTCAGGGATGCTCACCCATGCCATGTGCAGAGCCTGGGGCAAGGGTGCAGACAAAAGCCTCAGACACACAGGTCTTCCGTCCTCTCTTCTCATTGCCAGCTTGGGCCTGTACAGAGAGAGGCCTGGCATGCTGGCCAGGGGAACATACAGTGGACAACTGCAAATTCCAAGTTCTTTCCATCCCAGCCCCTGCTGGCAGCTGCCCACAGGACGTTGCCGGGTCAAGGGGTGGGCAAGCAGCGGCCTAGCCCACCCTCTGGAGGACAGGCAGTAAAGAGGCCTGCGCAGGCTATGGAAGCCACCTTGGGGACTTGGGGGCCAGAATTTGGAGGTCTGGAGCATGATCTGAAAGAGGGAAATGGAGCAGGTTCTGCCCCTTTTTTCTCAAGGGGTGTGCAATAGGAAGAGAGCCAGGGAGGGGCCCCAACATGCCCCTCCAAGGGCAGGGGCCTCGAAAGGCTTCCAGTTACTTGAAGGAAGCCAAGACTCCCCTCTGGTTGCCCTTAAGAAAGAGCAGGATCTGGTTCAGAAGCCCAGGAAAGCTCCTCTGTCCTCTACCGTCAGAGCATGTGTCTCAAAGACCCGGGTGCTGTGGATGGACCCACAGTTTCTAAACATTCTTTATAGTCTAATAGTCTATTCTTATCCTATTGAATTGCTTTTCTGATTTTTTTACATTACATTTCAAACTAAAATAATAGATGTTCTGCACAAGGAAGATACCAGACAACAAGCAATATTGCTTTTCACCTTGTTTGGAGGCCGCTAAGGACCAAATGAAAGAAATTTTATAAGCAAAGGTTGCGGAAAAGAGATGGAGAACTTAATCAGACAGAGGCTTAATTAAAAACTAATGAAGTGAAGAAGCCAGGCTTACTGAGGATGAAAATTATTTCATTGCACATTAGCCTGTTTGCTCATTATCTAAGCTAGTATTTTCAACTTACTCATATGCATCTAGAGAAAAATAATACTTTATTTAGCAAAACTGATCAAGTATACGAACAATCTGTATCCATTTACACACATACATCCATTCATTTCCCATTACAGAAGGGCAAAACTGGGGAAGTGGGGTAGCCTGTGATGTGATGCTGCTCAGTAGGAATATTTATGAAGAAAATGGGACAAAAAGTCAATGTGTTAGACTTGAAAGAATCCATACACTTTGAAAAACATGCCATTCTTGGCCTAGGGGGAAAAAACTCTTGAAATCACAGAAGCTGTTTCCCCTCTCTTCTATCTCCACCACACAACTCTTGAATTATCTGCTGTCTCTGAAATATTTTAGGCACTTCTCCACATCTGTGCTTTTGTTTCTGGTTGTCTGGCTGCAGCATGTCCTTCTCCCTTCATCACTGGGTAAGATGGTCCTCACTCTTCCAAGCACAGGCCAAGTGCACCTCACCTGTAAGACCCACCCCCAGGACCCGGGATCCTGGTCAGATCAATCATTCTTACTGTTGCTACAGAGCAGATTGTAATTTATGACTCTTTCAGGTGCTGTTTCTGCCACTTACTGGCAAGGTCATTTTGGCTAATTTTGGTCCCTCAGTTTCTCTATCTACAAAATAGAGACAATCGCGAGATATACCCCATGAGGTCCTTCTAAGGGTCAAATTAACTACATACAAAAAAAAAAGATGAAGGGTAGAGAAACAATTTCCAGCACATTGCAAGGGTTCACAAAACACTAGCTGTTATGAGAGCATGCCTTTGCTATAAGGCACCACACGACAGGTGACATCATCTCTGTGTCTCTTCCCTACCTAGCTTAGCAGAACTTTGCCTTTTTAGTCCCAATTCCCCAGTGTGTATCACAAAATAATCTTTCTACAAATCTTTGAATCTTTGTTGAACTATGATACAATGACCCTAAACTTCCTTGCACTAAATATCTAAAATATCTCTATATGTTATTTTTTTATAAAGCAACCACAAGTAGATAATTTTGCCAAAAATTAAAAAAAAAATTCACGACTCAAGGGCCTGGAAAAGTGGAATGAATTAATAAAGTTTCCATTGTACATGTCTTAATCAATGCGGGACTAATGACGGTTCTGAATTGTGCACTATGTTGGATAAACTGATATTGACCTTTTTTCACGAGCATTTCCTATAGTTGTATTTTGTATTGGTCACACTTGACAATAGTTTAAAAGAAGTGAAAACGACTTTGAAATTACCCTTGAACATATGTATTATGAGTTTTCTCGTTTTCAGGAGATGAATGGAAAATTGGGCTGAGATTCTCCAAGCTAGCAAACTGAGACATCGGGAATGCACAGCATCATTGGTTGGCAGGCAGCTCGTTATTTCAGATGACAGACTGAAGACGTGAATGCCTCATTTAGAGATTTTTTAGGTAATTTAGCAATAGATAACTTAAGCACTGGAAGTCCTGGCTATATGGAAGTTCTGCTCCATGTTAAGATAGAGTAAAAAACCTTTAGCCACTTATACATATGTCACACATACACTTAAACAGTCTTGTCTGCATATAGCAGAGTGAATGTTTCAGTGGAAGGGTGGGGAAGGAATCCATCCAGAGTCATCTCCACGGAACAGGAAGGGAGTCAGGAATCTACAATTAAACCTCAGCATCATGAGACCAGTTCCACGAGCCCCTGAGAGGCTTCCATGTGACGCGTGGTCCAAAATGCGTTGCTGATGAAGGAGCTGGCTGAGGACCGCATGCTTGCTTCCTCTCCCCACACTCACAGTGTACTTCAGAGAAGAGGAATGTTATATACATGTCACCTTTTCGAGAAGTCACTCAAATCTGTATCTGCTGAAATGATGGCATCATCATCTTCGCCCAGGGAAGGCTTGGTATAACAGAAATGGGTGTCCACCTTTGTCTTTGGTATGAAATGAGAGGCTTCTCCACTGAGGTTGTTGATTTGTTATTAAGCATTCTAGGATATAACTTGAAAAAAATGAATAGTCGTTTACTCTCCTTGGTTTTCTTCCTCATGTAAAGATAAGAAAGTCTCTTCTTCTGTCTCTGGGCCTGTGTTTCTCATCTCGGATGTGAAAACTCTCATCAATCCCACCTTCTCACAGGGTATATAAGGCTAAAAAGTCTATTTGTAGAAACTTTTGAGATGTGAAGAAATGGAGAAGGTGTGTTCTCTCAGTGGGAGATAGAGACACTAGGGAGAGAAGAACCCTTACCTGAGGCACAGTCTTGATAAAACTGCTGAGATGGAAGTCCATGGAGGCCAGGTCTTTGGAGAAGGCCTCAGTGGATCCTGGGTAAAATGGGAATTTTTTTTCATCCTTTGGAAAAGGGCAAAAGAAGATAGAGAAAGGGAGGTGACGATGAGAGAGGAAGACAGGAAAGAGGAGGAAGTAAATGGCCTGAATTCCCAGGAAGAGTGAAACCAATAAACATTTGGTGCAAGAGAGTTTTTCAGGTACGTGTGTAGAAACCAGTGAGGAGGCTGGTGTCACCTCATGGAGACTTGGAAAAAAACGGATAACATATACACGTTCAGGGGGTGCTGATGGAGATGATCCTAAGAAAGTAGCTCCTTGAGAATTTGCAGACATAGTGGAGGGATTAAGACTGTCACAAACATGGACCTGGAATCTCAGCCAACTTTATGCAGATCCCTGAACAACAGGGAGGTCCCCCTGACCTCAGAGTTATTCAGCACATTTGAAGGGGCTGCTGGGCCTGAATTTCAGAAGTGATGCTCTCTCAGGAAAGTTAGCTAATAAGGTCACAATACAGAGGGGTTTAAATTAAGAGATAGGCTTCCCACTCCTTAAAGTGTTGTCAATAATTCTTGTCTTAAAGTTTTACAAATTGTTATATTCATTGGATAACATAGCATGTGATTCCTGAAAGGCTTGGCTTCTATTGATTTTGTCGTCTAGGTTTTTCTACACTTATACTGTATGATTGAAGCCAAAGTTACCTTTTTTTAAGAAATCCACTTCTATAACTGCCTAAGCCTAAAACTTTACAAAGAAAATTGGCTTCGCCCTATAATTCACTCCTTAATGATTTTAGAACAATTATCTACTGCTATCAAAATACACGTCAACATCAAAGATTTTATACTCTGCTATGTGGTCCTTATTGTAAGCTATCGCTGTAAGCAAAGAATTCACTACTCTGTGATGTTGAACTTGATATTTCTTTTAGCAACAATCAAAAATAATAATGTAGTCATTCATTGAAGAAAATGCCTAGCTTTCAAATCAACATGGGGCAATGAGAAAGTTTTATGTTAAACTCCTCTTTAAGACCAAACATCATCATTTTCATTGCCTTGTTCTGCCTTCTGTATGTGGCAAACCAGATACAGAAAAGTCTACAGTATTTCAGGTATGAAGTCCACTGCACAGATGATCAATTACACCAACATAAGCAGAAACCCCCGTGATGAAGGGTCAGTGTGAGAACAGCTTATTCTGATGCCCCTTTTGCTAAGCAAAGACCAAGTCCTCAGGATGCACATCCCAGAGGACGTTCTGCAGCCAGGATGGCTAGCAAAGTGTTCACTGCACAGAGGCCCCAGGAACAGAAGTTTCCCAGTCAGCTGTGCAGAAGTCAAGAGTGTGAGTCTGTTTCATCTAAAATAAAAGCCACCCTCCAGGGCCCCCTTCGATGAGAGTCTTCCCCGGAGCCCCGTGCTCGCACTGAGTTACCTTCCAGGCTCCTCCAGGCAGCTCCTTCCGTATCAGGAGAATCCATCCTGCTTCTCAGCATGATCCCAGTCTGCACACTGGGGCACGAGCTTAATGATTTGTTTTTACAAATTACACTCTGCCTCGACCCTAAGGGGTAAATAAAAGATGTGTTCATTAAGATAATTGTAAAAAAATAAATCAAAAATTAACAATAAGTCAAACAAAACACAGGAAACCAAACACCATGTAACCAAAGTAATGCCCCTTAAGAGTCTCAGAACTAAATTAGGACACATTCATTTTTCAACTTATTTACATGTTAACTTTACTTTTTTTTCTTCACCGATGAACAGTGTGTTTCCTGTAGCCTTCCCATTGGAATTTCCCTGATTTCTTCCCCAAATAACTTTCTTATTTCTCACGCACACTATATCTGTTTAAAAGGTAATTTTCCCTCTTATATGAGAAACTATCAACTAATAATGCATCCAAAGTCTGATAACCTTGATAACAGTAAATTGTTCTCTCTCCTCTAACTAGAAACAAAGATTTAATTTTAGCATCACGGTTTTACTCACTTAACTCATATATTTATAGCTCTCTTTAGCATTTGAAACAATTAAACATGCTTCTGCTCATTGAAACTCCTTTCTTGGCCTACATGTTGTTTTCTTTGCCCTGTTCTCCTTCTAACTCTCTGGCTGCTATAGTTTAACTGAATGGAGTATTTGTGTCAAAGAGCCTTGAGCACAAGGCAACCAGCTACAGTGAGTAACAGGCAGCAAGTATGCAATAACTGGCTTAGAAAGGAGGAATGAATTAATGAAAGAGTAATGAATGAATGAATGAGGGCACTCCCCTATTCCAGAACCAGGAAAGCCTTTATATAAATCCAGTTTATACAGCACCCCAAAAGTTTGAATCTGAATTTCTGAGAATTGGACAGAGATCGATACCTGTTATTTCCTGTCTTGGCCAATGTTCTGGTTCTTAAACTAGCACCTCTCAGCTCTGAGCTCTACCTTCTGAAGTTTGCTTTTTGATGCTGGGGCTGAGATTCTGCAGACACTATTTAGTCTTGGAGGGTGACTCCCAGAAGGTGGCAAAGAGGGGGATGGGAAAGCTGGAGCAGGAGGAAGGGATGCACTCTTCCAGATAGCTCACTGTTCTACCAGCTGGAATCTAGTGATGGCCCCCGGGCCTAAAAGCACAGTTGGCTCACTTCTAGATGCTTCCCTATGTTCCCAGTACTGGCCTCAGAGATGTCAGCACTGGCTCTGTGGCACCTGCCTTAGAGATCTGAGTCCCAGCACCGTAAGCTCCTGAGGCAGCAGCACAACCTGGCAAAGTCTGTTTCATCTAACTGGGTTCCCCCTCTGAGCTCCTAAATTCTAATACCCCCACTTCTTCCATTCTTTCCCTCACTGGAGGGAGGGCAACATCCTGCATTTACTTAATATTAATTTGATACCCTCCTCCTGCTTTTTCAGTTTCAGTTTTCCAATACTTATTTAAGCAATCCTCACATTAAAGTCTCATTTAAAATAATTGATGTAGATCCCATTCTCCACCATAATACAGTCCAAAGGGAGCCTCCTATGCTTCAGGGCGCCACACTGGTCCACCTACGCTGGATGTCATGTGATCTGGTCATGAGGAGCCTTTGCTCTTGGTGCCCACGTTTGCTAGAAAGTGCCAAAGGGTGAGAGACAAATCTGCAAAGATTCGTAGGTCTGTCACACCATTGAGCACTTTAAGGGGCCAGTGACTGGGGGTGTGGCAGGACATCCCCCCCAAGGTCAGGAAAATGTATTGCACTTGTACCTTCTACCACTAAGAAGGAGTCACGATGCTTATTAACCGTCTTTGGATTTTGAAGACAAGATACCCCACACTCGGGGACAGAACCCGGACTCAGTTGTTGGAGGACTCAGAGGCTACAGATTTCGAGCAGGACTCAGAGCAGCAAAGGTTCAGACGGCTGCACGAGCTGCCCTGCAGTAGGCTCTGTGCCATAGAAGAGCCTTTGCGACCTTTCCCACTAGCATTCTTTCCTGTCTTCCGGGAACTCCATGTTTGATGTTGACAACTTGACTTGGGGATGAAAACACAATGTGAGTAATTCAAACATTACAGCAAATTCTCAGAATTTCCAAATACAGAATCAGATTTGGTACAATATGACATGAAATGTCACAAAGTTTGAATTTTTTGCCCTCCTTTTTGGCCTCCAAAGAGAGGATGATGGCAATCACTTAACATATCTAAAAGTGAGAGTGACATCTGAAAGATAAGTGTAGACACGATTTGTTGCCGGTGTGAAGTAGGTCCTCCTCGGCAGACGAAATGCGAAGCAGACAGACTTCCAGGGCAGCGTGGAGAGCACACTGAACAAGGAGCTCACTTGGTCAAGTAATGGCAGGTGGCATGTAGGGAAGTTTATATGCTGCGGTGAGCTGGTGATGGTGTATCTGACACATTTAAAGCATATAGTTAAGACTGAGGGACACTTTGACCATACACTCAAATGTCAGCTGTCGACAGTTCTCCCTAACCTTTTAAAAATGTAGATATGGAGGTCTTAAATTCTCCCAAGTGCAACAGAAATAGGAGTTGTAATTTTGCCTTGTCTGGAAATAATAAAAATTTAACACACTAGGGGTTTCTTACTTCAGCCTCTTTTACCTTTATTCCAAAAAAAAAAAAAAAAGAACTTCTTTGGGTATAAAATTACAACTTTGGGAAGAGTAATCTAGATTAGATCTTTCATTAGGAATACATGTTTTTAAACTATTAGTGCTGAAGAAATGGTCATTCATTCTTAACCCTCAGCTTCCCTTCTATCAAGGCAATAACATTGGCAGAATAAAAGCCACACAAGCACAAAAGAAACAAAGAAGGAAAAGAACATGTGAATATTTAAAAAGTAAATACTATAATCACACTTCCATGTGGGATTGACATAAATGGTTCTTAGCTTGTCAAAGACAGTGTAGGTCATCATACTAAGACATTAAAAACACATCAAAACTTTCTACAAGAGCAACAATGACCCTTTCTTAATTGATCAAAACTAGGTAAGGCTACCCAAAAAATTAGATCTGTAAGTTTATAAATGCACCTTATTCCTAATTCCATATCAGAGATGTGCCCCTTGGACCTCTAGTTTAAAAATTCCATTCCTGTATTCCCCTCATGCAAGCAGCTTGCTTCTGCACAGCATCTATGGGACACACAGCTCTCATCTGGCCTGTGCTCCTTCCTTTGACCTCTTCAGTCGTACGTGAAATACCCATGGTCCATACTCACAGACGTGGAAATGGGTGGTGGATTAGCAGCCTGAAATTACACATCTCCTCCTCTCCCACCCTTGGGGAAGGATGCTTAGGGGGGACATCAGCCACCAGGCTACAAAGGGGGCTGGGCCGTGGGAGGCTGGCGAAGTTTCAGCGTGTTGTTGGGAGGGCCAGCTCCCCCGGTTCTTGGCTTCCTCACTTTCTTTACCCTTGTTTGCCCTTTCTGACTGTTTATTTGCTCTCCTTTCCCCCTTAAAGAGCTTTCCTTTTTCTTGCTCTGGGTCTGGAGGGAGTAGGGAGAGACCTCCTCTATCAGCTCTCTGTCATTCTCCTTTCCATCATTTCTTTAGGGTTTAGAAGCTGTCGGCAAAAGATACGGTCTGTCCGAGGCCTTTTGACACGAGGTCCGAGGGGAATTCAGATGATTACTTTTATCCACCAATGAAATCAGATGCAGAGGAAAAGTAAAAGGCTGCAGAAACAGAAACTGTAAGATAAGGCTTCAAAAAATGAGCTTCTATCACAGACACGGAAATTTACATCAGGTGGCAGCAGAAACGCTTGCGTGAACCAACACCGAGGAGTGTGTGGGTTCTCCATTATACAGGGATTAAAAAACAAACAAGTTTGGACTGCATTGATCTAAATGTAAGTGCTTAGAAGCAGGGACTACTCTAGGTGGCTTCTGATATTTTATGTCCCTAGTATTCTATTTTTAGGAGCAGTCAATCAATCGCTTACAGAAAAACATGAAATGTTCATTACCATAGTCCTCCAAGCCCATTTGAAATTCATCCAGGTTGTCAGAAGTCATCATGGAGTATGTAGGAACTCATGCTTTAAACCAGCAAAATAAAAAGTAAATTCTGTGTTTATAGCAACGATGTTTCTATCAATATAAAATTCTCATATTCCAGCCCTTACACATACTGCTGTTACAATCATGGAAACATAGATTGTCATCAAAGTAGAAAAAGCTTAACCTCCTGAACATAGCAAATTAATATAGACATATATATATATACATATATATATATATCCCATGTATACACACACACACACCCCTATAGGGATATATATATATTTCCATATATATGTATAAGTATATATGTACATATATATGGAGATACACACACACATACACACAAACAAAACAAACAAACCCACTGGACTGCAAATCACCACCAAAAGTTCTAAAGTTCTGGGTGCTGACCCAGCTCCATCACTTACTAAGTGAATTCGGGAGAGTCTCTTAACCTTTCCTGGCCTCCACTGGCACAATGAGAAGATCGGTTGTCTATCTAATCACATGATGCCCTCGAAGGTCTGAATCTTCTAGTTCCCTGATTATTCTTGTCCGAGCAGATGTGATGAGCTGAACTGAGCAACCCCAGCTCTCTTCCATCCACAGTGGACAGGAAGAAAACATGCATCAACTAGCAACTATTTTTATTGTTATGTATTACTGAAAGTAAGATGCCTGTCTTCTCTGGGCCCTGACCATCAACTAATAGATTAGCCCACTGTGTTTTTAGAGGTACTGTTGACTGAATGTTTGTTCCCACCCTCAAGTCCATATGCTGAAGCCCTAATGTGATGGGATTTGGAGGCAATCTTTGGAAGGCAATTAGGTGATAAGGGTAGAGCCCTTCTGAATGGGATTAGCACCTTAACTAGAAGAAACACAAAAGAGATGATCTCTGAAGGTGGCCACCTGCAAATCAGGAAGAAGGCACTCACCAAGAAACACGCTGACACCCCAATCTCACGCTTCCCAACTTCCAGTATGTTATATTAGTAAAATAAAAACACAGTGCTATTGCTCAAGCCACCCAGTCTATGGTATTTTGTTAAATCAATCATAACAAATTAAGTCAAGTGGTCAACAGTTATTCTCTCTATTTTTGCAAAACACCTACACTCTAAATCAGTGTGGTTTTCCTCCCATTTAACCAGCCATTGAACGCCTACCTGGGAACTCAGGACCCCTGCAATGTGAGGTCAGCATTGCTGAGTGCTGCCAGCCATTCTTTTCTGTTCTCTGTCTCTCCTGAGTCCTGCCCAAATCTTCCATTAGCAGACTTTCTTCGGGAGCTTCGGTCAGCTATTCTTCTTTCTCTTCATCTCACAGTGAAGCAAGTGACTGCTCCTTAGGACAGCAGCGCGGTGCAAGGCAGACTTCTGTCTTTCCCTGTGACGGAGGTCACAAGACACCCTGAGCTCCAGAAAGTCGACTGAACTGAATTTCTGCACAGTCTCCAATCCTCAGCCATTTCAGGACCCTTTGCTATCAGGTTCTTTACACATTCTTCTTGGTTTGGTTTGTGTTTTCTTGAACTTGGCTCGTCTTCATTTACACAACTAACACTCTTATTTTGCTCAGACTTGAAACTATCCAGTGTTTTCTCACCTGTGCAGGCTGCCTCCCTCATTGTTTCCTGCAGACACTGGTACTTGCTTCCTTGCTTTATTTGGAGCTGAAATTTTTAGTGAATTATACTTGGCATTTAATATAGATAGGCACATGGTGAATATTCCAACTTCAAAGAATAATGAGAAATAGCCTCTGTTGTTCGTAGTCTTAACTGGAACAAAAGCCCATGTTTTCTTTGGTTTTCTGTGTCAACAGCCTTCACCTCTGAGTCACTGAATGAGCTTTGCTACGCTGGGGGCAAAGCGGCGCTCACTGACCTGTTGATGTGTTTAAATTGGAACTCAGTCATGACATGGTCTTTGTCCTGTAGGAACCCTGAAGCTAATTTCAGACTATAAAGGCTAGAGGTAATGAGACTGAGCCTCTTTATACTCTTTTAGAAGGAAAGTGAGGTATGAGCTCATCAATAAATGTAGCATTAGAGAGGGATGCGAAGAGAGTCCCCAGGGAAACCGAAGGATGTTGAGCAAGAAAGCAGGAGTGTGTGAGCAGAGAGGAGAATGTGAACTGGGCAAGGGAAAGGAGAAACTGGACTTATATTCCCTCCTCACATGCACAGCATGTATTTAGTGAAGGAGACCAAGTGCTCAAAGTGGAGGAGCAGCTACCAAGGTCAGCCTACCCTACCAAGCAAGGTCAGCCTACCCTACCAAGGTCAGCCTACCATTCCCCTTGGCTTGACTCACTTTAGACGGGTTTCTTTCTGACTCCAGGACCCTCCCTTATCTGAGAGCATTTGCTTTTAAAAGCTTGTGATGGCAATGGTGTCTCTGTTCTCTTGAAATGCAGCTAAATCTTCTCCAGCCTGGGGGCCAGTTTTGAAAGCTAGTGATGCCTTTCTCAAGGACCTGGGAGACATCCCTTTGAAAGGTAATTATCAAGAAAGATAAAAAACCTGTGGTACATATACACAATGGAATACTACACAGCAGAAAGAAAAACTCCTCCCCTTCACAACAGCATGGATGGAACTGGAGAGCATTATGCTAAGTGAAGTAAGCCAGGCGGTGAAAGACAAATACCACATGATCTCACCTTAAGTGGAACCTAATGAACAAAACAAATAAGCAAAATAGAAGCAGAGACATGGAAATAAGGACCAAACTGACAATGACCTGAGGGATATTGCTCTCACTGTGAACATTTCAATTTCTAAAATGATTAAAAGAAAGACTTGACTTGGGTTTATGTTATATTTTATCTATACTGACCTCACTTCTTTTGTCTTCCTAATATCCGGCCCAGGCATTGTACATGGTAGGTGCTTGCCTAGTAATTATTGAATTAAATAAAATTAGATTATTAAGGTTATTAAGGTATACTCCAAATCTGATCCTTCTCTCTGTTCTTGCTTCCTTATTCAGCTTAACATTAAGAAATTCACAAATACAAAGAAATCTCTCTCACTAAACAAAAAGGAAACTGGTAAAGCCATTTAAAATTTTTTTACAATGTAAGCTTCTCTAGACTTGGGGCTACCAAATTTAAAACACACAGCCCTGGCTGCTGTGGCTCAGTGGACTGAGCACCAGGCTGTGAACCAAAAGGTCGCCCATCTGATTCCCAGTCAGGGCACATGCCTGGGTTACAGGCAGGGTCCCCAGGTGGGAACATATGAAAAACAACCAATCAATGTATCTCTCGCACATCAATGTTTTTCTCCCTTTCTTTCTCCCTAACTTCCCCTCTCTCTCCCTCCCTTCCCCTCTCTCTAAAAATAAATAAATAAAATTTAAAAAAAGAAATGGGTCAATTGGTGGATATATGGTTAAAAAACACACAAACTTCTCTTTGTAATTTCTGTCAGAGACTGTTGATCTGTTTTGAAAGATCCCACTTTCTTAGCACTTCTAGGAACATTTAAGATACAGACACTTTTACTACAGGTTATATTAGTGAGTTTGAATCGTTAAACACAATTACATTAGTGGTTCACGGAGGAGGTTGATAAGCCCCCACACCTCCTCTCCCCTGCCTCTAGATTTCTGACTCTGGGGGTGTCACTGCCTCATTCATGGTAGGTAAGGATGTGGTGACATTTTCCACTTGGGAATCCTCCTTGCCACAGGACATTTTTCTGATGCTCACCTTCTAACCTCCATGGAGAAAACTCCTGGGGCTTGATGTCCTGCTGTTCAAGGACCCCCTGGCAGCCCAGTACCTGCTGGTCATCCATAGGTTGTGCCTATGAACAAGCCAAGGAAAAATGTATCTGAGTTTAACAGGCAAGGAGGACTTTATTCAAGACTGTCCTCCTGTGGGAAGACTGAACTCACCTCCTGTGTAAACAGACAGGTGGGAATATTTTCCAGGGCTGGAGTGAATGGGTGGAAAAGTCCTGGACAACATTAGGGGGAGGTTGGTCCATGTGACTTGACCATCTGACCATCTGTGTGGGTTCATTGGCACTTATAGAAGTTAGCTGACCCCTCCCACATGGAGGGAAATGTAGGGGCTCTCTCTCTCTCTCTTTTTTTATTGTTGTTGTTCAATTACAGCTGTCCCAGTTTTTCCCCCACTGCTCTCCGCTGCCCCATCCATCCCCCTGCTCCCTCAGTCAGTCCCCACCCTGTTGTTTAGTACCATGAGTCCTTTATACATATTCCCTGACTTGGCCCTTCCCCTCCTTTCCCCCAGTATCCCCTGCTGCGGTTCAGACCCACCAAAATGAGGTAAGAGTGACTCCGGGTTTCCAGATCTCCAGGATGCAAATGAAAATATAAAGTAATTCAAAGCCACCAAAGACATCCAAGAGTGAGCCAGGCAGCTTCGGTCTCTCATAACGTTGCCCAACTACTCTTCTAGGCTGGCATCCTCGGAGGCAGCGATGGCCACCTCCGGGATGAGGCACGGCTTGCACTTCAGCAACATAGTCACTGACGTTCAGGAAGCCTAATCCACAGCTAACAGGGGTCTTGATGACAGGCGGGGACCTGGCAGAGGTGCAGAACCAGTGGCATTATTTTCCACCACTAATAAATGGTAAACACAGTTGTACACAAGGGGCCTCCCAAACCCCTTTGTTCTGACCTCCCAGCCCGGGTGCAGAGAGGCTAATGGAGCAGCGTGGTTTCTTTGACCAGGTTCTCCAGGGGCTGCTGGCAGAAATGGAGTGGTGTTGCTTCATTGTTACTTTGCAACTCTAGGTCTAGCCCAAGAAATCAATCAGAAAGAGGGGAAGAAGAAGAGAAAAAAAAATTCCATGAGGGCTGGGTCCTTACCTTAACTACTGTGATTCTTGTCGAAGGCTAGACAGTTACTCAGTACACAGTAGGTCCACCCAGATACTTATTGAAGAGAGAGAGAATGTAAGAGGCAGAGAAGGTGGAAAGAGAGAGGGAAGGAAGAACAAAGGAATCAGAGATTAAATTTAAAGAGCAGAACACCCCACAGTTGGGGATCACACTCCGTATTTGTCGAAAGGCTTTGAACAGGTTATGATGTTTACACTACAAGTATGTTATCAGTTTCTCTGGCATCTCTGCTGCTTTATTCTAAGAGGTGGGAATGAGTAGCTATGTTTACACTGCATGTGTATCACAAACGTCATCGCCTTTGCTTTCTCTTAGCACATTAAATTCTTTATCTTTAAAGCTTACAACGTGTTTCTTCTTGATGCTAAAGATATAATGCTGGTCTTTCTGCTGAATTGATTTTGACAGTTCAGCCCAGGGTAAATTCCAATAGCATAAACAAGAGTGGGTATGGAAATAGTTAGAAAGCCAAGGAAATGCCAGATAAAATAGTCCAGCAAGCTTTCAGCATCTGAATGAACGTGAGCCTTGACTATCATTCTGAGACTCGTGCAGGATTCTTTTTTTTTAAATTTTGCCACTTGCCTGGCTACCAAAATAGTCATTCACAGTGAAATGTGAGCTCTGAGCCTGAGGCATCCTTGTCTAGCCCTGTGAGTAAAACACGGTTCTGGAATTCAGAGTGATCCCAAAGGCCTGAGAGGCACTTTTAGGGATACTCCTACAGCCGATCAAGAGGTTCCCCAGGGAACACGGGCTGGTGTGACTTTGCAGAGCCAGGGCACAACTGTGCTCTGCACAGCAGTGAGCTAGTGTGAGCCCGAAATCTGGTCAGCCTTGACACGAACAGCAAAGCATCAGCTCACAACCAGAGACCTAGTTACAGTGCTACTTCCCCAGCACAGCTGTAGCTTAGCCAAAAGGTAACGAAGTTGTGCAAACATGTGTTACCCACCCCCGCCCCCTGAATGGACCTGACAGCAAAGTCAAAGGCTGAAACTGATGCAAAGAATGCTGGGTTTTAGTGCATTGAGAGAAGATGATGTTTTTAAAAATGACTTCTGCACAGGAGTAGAGATGCTTTTTAGGGAGCATTCTACCTGGGCATCACTTCTCCCACACAAACACAGTGGTGACCTACATAATTCCACCCACTCTGGTTCCATACAACAGAGAGACATCAGGACAAGTGGGCCCTGAGTAAGGGGGCATTGCTAGGTCCTGAGAGCTGGCGATGGAAAGCTGGGGTGGAGAAAGCTTCAGCACTTCAACTACATGCGACAACGGCTGAGGACTCCACAATCACAGTGCGACGTGAGCAATTGCAGACCATGGATGTAAAACTTTTCTGCAATTAGCAATAAGAAAACAAGGTACAGAATGCAAAAGAGTGTGGGAACAAAAATAGCACCGAGTTGGGAGAGAACTAGTGAATCACCAGAAACAAAATGAGAAACAAAAGAGGAGCTCCTAGGAACCCAGACAAAGAAATTCCCATGTTCTGATTTCTTGTGTTATTCAAAGATCTAAGTTATGAAAAACCTGTGGATAAATCCCAAAGATGTTATGTGAAAGAAAGTAGAGACAAATAAGTACATGCCGAACAATTCCATTTCTATGAAGGTCATGAATAGGCAAAACTAACGCATAGAGATGGGAATGAGAAAGAGGTGAGGTTTTGGGGGTGGGGAGGGTTGGCTGGAAAGGGGCATAAGGCAGCCTTACAAGGAAATTAATACACACCATGTCTTGACCCACACAGGTATGTGGTTATATACGTGTACACATGCAAGTACAAACCACACGGCTGTGCATTTAAAAACAAAGAAGGATACATGTCTTTGGTGGATCCCACCGTCACTGTCAATCAGCCTTTGCTCAGAGTAAATCTGATGCTTAATTTTATGAGTCAACTTGGCTCCACCCTCATGCCCAGATATGGGTCAGACATCATGGATGTTTCTGGGAGGCTGTTCTTGGATAAGGTTAACATTTAAATTGATGGACCTTGTATAAAGCAGACTGGCCTCCATAATGTGAATGGAGAGCATCCAACCAGTTGAAAGTCTGACTGGAGCAAAAGACCTCCTCCCCCAAGCAGGAGGGAATTCTGCAGCGGAAGGACTTTGAACTTAAACTGTGACATCAGCTCTTTTCTGGGTCTTAGGCCCACCCTGTAGATTTCGGACTTGCCCGAGTCCATAATTGTGTGAGCCAATTCCTTAAAATAAATCTCTTTTTCTCTGCAGATACACACATCCTACTGGTTCGAGTTCTCTGGAGAAGTAGGTCAACTGTCCTTACAGAATAATACCTGTGTGAGGTCCGCTCCTAGCCAGAGAGACACGCTTCCCCCTCCTGCTTCCTCGGAACTAAGCAAAATTAAGCCATCCCTGAACACTTACTCCTATCAGCCCCATAAATGGTGAAAGGCACTCACAGTTGAGACACTTAGCTTCCACACCACCCAAGCGGATGAAGAGTGTTCCCTAAACACTGGCATTAGAAGACACTGGTGTGTTTCACAAAGCTCATCTTGAAGACATGTCTTGAAAAGTACTTTGGAAAGTGCAGATTCAGTACTTGGCTCAGCTGTGTAAACACACAAAAGTACGTACACACACACACACACACTCCAGAGCCACCATTTGTAAAACATATCTGCATACAAACACCTCTCAATGAGCCTAGCCTTTGGGTAATGGACATAAATCTTGGGGGTCAGAAAGAAAGGATTCCAGTTTTCCAGTTTCACGGGCCTTAACTCTCCATCTGTTGCTTGATTAATGGGGTAGGCCTGGCCCCACTCTGCCCCGCAGTCAAAGGTAAGGCACACTAATGATGACCGATAGGCTGAGGATGAAAATGGGCGAGAGGGGAGCTGGTGATACTTAGGTAAAGAGCTGAAAAGCATCCATCTCCTTTAACTCAGACTCCGAAACTGTGGAGACACAGATTTTGATTTCTCTCTTTGTTCATAGCTGAGAACTCGTGGAAGCTTCCTGGCTTTGTTTCGGTCATTTTGTATATTCAAGGAGAGAAAATGAGAATTTTGAGCAAGAAGAGTGTGTGTGTTTCTGTGTGGCTTTGTGTCCGTGTGCACATCTGTGTGTCTGTTCATGTGTGTATGTCTGTGTGTCTGTCTCTCTGTGTATGTGATGTGTTTGGAGGGGAACTCGGAAATGCTTCCTTGTGTGTTCATGTCTGTGTGTTTTTCTATGTCAGCCTGTGTGTTCGTGTGTGTATGTGTGTGTTTGCATGCGAGCTGGCAAATGCTTGCCAGTGTGTGACAGTGTGTGTGTGTGTGTGTGTGTGTGGTGTGTGTTTGAGGGGGGCTGGGAAATGTTCCCCCGTGTGTGTGGCTGGCTCTGAGCTGCCCAGGGACCCACCCCACCGCGCTCATTCTCTGCTTCAGTCATTCTTAGTTGCTTGCTTTTTTCAGCGAACCGCCTCAGCCACTACAGTGAAAATAACACAAAGTGACAGCTCGAGACTGGCAAGAAAACTGGTATATGCCCATAAAAACAATTTATATTTCAGGCAAACTTGTCCCAGGGTGCTCTTTGTCAGTTTTCTTTGTTCAAATCCCTGTTATTTCTGCTTGAAACCACTTGTGTTGTAACCATATTTGGAAAATGAAAACTAAGAAGATGAAGTGGGTTGAATGGGGGTAGGAAGAAGAGAAATAATGGCCAGAGTGGAAAGAGATCAACACAATGAGCCCTGTGTCTCGTTTTCAGTCCGTCCAAACCCACCCTGAATGCCAGTCTGGACTGGAGGGTGCCTGGTGGCTCTGGCAACCTCACCTGTGTTAGCTTCTAAGATTGAGTATCTAGCTGACCAACACTCTGTTAGCAAGCAGAATCTAAACTGGGTAGTCAGCGGCTTAGAAAGGGACATTTGATCCTCATGCTAACATCTTCCTAGAGAACCTGCTGCCCTTTCTCCAGGGCTATTTGTTTCCCCAAAATATGCCTGTGAATGAAGCAGCCTCCCCACTGATACATGCAGAGTCCATGTACCCCTGAGGAAACACACCCTTGTGAAGCTCGGGGCAGGACCAACCCCAGGCCACCACATCCTAATCCCCATGTAGGGGACGAGGACATCCATCAGAGAACTTAAGTTAGATTAGATTCCACTGGTGACCTCAAGCCATCCCAAATGGTCGCTGGTGCATTTTCCTTCAGAGAAATCAGGGCAAATGGTGGGCTGAGAGTCTGTAATTCCCAGAAAGCCATCCAGTTTCCAGCTGAAGTAAGTGTTTGCTTTCCCCATTTTCACCCGGATCAAAATGTAGGACTGTCCTGTTTGAACAGGATTCTTTCACAACCCAACTATTTCTCCATGTCAAGTAGGGCAGACAGCCTGGGAAGAGGGCCGAGAATGCGAGGAGTGTCTGCATCCAACTACGTTTACTACACCAAGGCAAAATGATTTTCTCAGCAGCAGAATTATCTATAATTGGTCAAGGGATTCCTTATAGATCATTATTCTATGGGTGCAAATATGCTGAGGATTAAAACACGTCTCTGAAGACCAGATGACTTACAAGGAAAGACTAATATGAAATTATTAACTAATATGAACTTCATTAGACTTTCCCTTTAGCTTAAAATTGGAATCAAAAGATAAGTTCACCTTTAAAATTTTTCACCATCAAAAAATCTACAATTTATTTGGGCAAGCTCTGTGCTAAGAGCTATGAGAAGAAAACTTTATGGATTGACCCCTCACCTCTAGGAACATGTAATTTTACACTGACACACCAACTGAAACAGATCTGAACGTGACTGTAATAGAAGCTTGCACTTTAATGAACAGGCGCCTCTGGCAACTTAGCAAACAGAAAACAGGCCTTATCCATCCCAATACAAGGCAGCAACACATCACATAGTAATAAAATAGCTGATGTCCAAAATGTCAATTCCAGCTCCTCAAGAAAACATTAAATTATTATGTCCTACTTTCTTTAAGGAGGCAGAGAAATGTATAATTTGCTACTAAAAAATCATTACTATAGAAAATGTTAAGCCAAAATTTTAATTTTTCTTTTTTTTAAGATTTTATTTACTTATTTTTAGAGAGAGGGGTAGGGTGGGAGAAAGAGAGAGAGAGAAACATCAATGTGTGATTGCCTCTCACACACCCTCAACCAGGGACCCAACCTGCAACCCAGGCCTGTGCTCTGACTGGGAATTGAACCAGCGAGTCTTTGCTTTGCAAGGTGGTACTCAACCCACTGAGCCACACCAGCCAGGGCCCAGAATTTTAATTTTTCAATGTCACAATGCAAACATAACAAATTATTGTCAGGAAACAATAATTTATGTGTACATTTAATTACTTGCCTTTGATGGACCAATGAGATGATTATAACCATTGCCTACAGCATCTCGAATCCCTTGCGAACATCCTTTTGGTCTGTTAGGTAAATTGTCACCTGACTGAAATGATTTGATGGCTCCTGCAGGGGAGACAAACTAACAGATATAATAGAGAAGCTTTTCATTTGCAAGTTTGAGAGCTAAAAAGGAGACATTTTATTCTTTGAGCAATAGCAATTGATAAGATTGATGGAGAGAAACAGGACACAGATAGTAGGACACAGTAGTTGAGAATGGGGGATGACATACGGGATGGGTGTCCTAAGTCTCTGTTGGGAACTATCAAGTACATTTACTGGCAGATAGAACCTTCCAGAAGAGCAGATTCGGGCGAGGGCAGGCTAGGCTACATGGTGTGGGAAGAGCTTCTGTGCATTTCCAGGCTTGTTCAGTTCATACTGCCCTGAAAACATCCAGGAGAGGGTGTAGAGTAGGCATATCAGGAATTCAGAAGGTAGGTCCTGGCTGAAGGTACACAGCTTCAGTTACTAACTTCTGTGATCCCTGATGGATCAATGAAAGACAGAGAGGAGGACATAGATGGGTAGATTTGTGGGTTGATATACAGATAGAGGGAAGGATGGAGAGGACAGAAGGATCCAAAGACAGAGAGAGGCGTTGATCATGGAGTGTGCCCGTCTGAGAAGTTGTGATGGCGCCCTCTTGTCTGTTCCATGGAACCTTCCCCCGTGCCTCTCAGCACACAGCACTAACGGCACTTAGTTCTCACGTTTCTAAATTGTCATAATTTAACTTGTGTCTAATCTATTCCAGTGCCCCTTCACCCCTATTTCTGATTCAAAATTCAGTTTTTAACTTGAGGAATATAAAATCCCTTAAAAAAGAAAATGTTATGTTAAGGGGAAAGGAAAATCTTTATAAAGTGGATGAAATGTCAATTCAGGCTTTTATTGCTCACATGTCCATAGATTTAGTAAAATAGTGACTGAAAACAGTTATGTCTGCTCTTGTTACAGGCTACTAAAGTGATTTTATATTTCACTTTATTATCTTTTCTTTCTAATAAAGCATGTGGTTCCCAATGTTTAGCTTCATAAACCCAAATCTGAAACTTCCAATCACACTTCTTTATGTTCAATGCAACCAAAATAGTTCAGAGGAAATGTGTTTGCCTAAGAGACTGGATTCAAATAACATGTCAAATAAATACATATGTGCACACACATGCACATGCATTCCAGTTTCCAAAGCCACTTAATGTTATATTGCTGTTTCTCTCGGCGTGGACTTGATAATCATTTACATCAGGTCTTCATGAAAAGGGACAGTGAGCAGGCAGCATAATGTGTTAGATTAAAAATCATCAGATTCCCTTGTACTTACATAACCCCCTGATTCCAACCTACTTTACACACCTATAGATATTATCTCATTAATCCCTACAGCAGCATGGGGTACATGGCAAATAGCGTGCTCTGCTAGGTGCCGAGGAGATAGAGAGCATGATTATACCAATACATCGTGTTTGTGGAACATCCTGTGCTGGGGTGGTCGGAACACTCTGCAGATGCTATCAGAGGAATTGCCTGCTCTTCCTAAGAGTTCGGCGCCGAGCAAACGCCAGCTTCCTTCAGATGAATGTGGAAAACTAAGGCATGCACAGTAATTTATTCAATTTTACCAGGAGGGACATAGTCCAAACATTTTTTTTCCTCCTGTATACTCAGTATTCTGAAAACTTGGCTATTATTATTTATTTGATATTAATCTTAGATAGTAGATAGGTAGGTAAGTAGAGAGATAGATGATATATATGGAAGGATGGATGGAGAGAGAGAGAGAGCATTTCATTCCTGGCCTGAACACAATAATTACCATATCATGGTCCCATGCCAATAGACCCACAGCTGCTGATGAAAGAAAAGATGAGGGCTCTAAATTTAGTACATTTTCAGAAATTCTAATGGACTTCATTTTCCAAACCTAATCCAAAGCCTTTCTGAGGTAGGCATAGAGGAAAGCACAGAATAGCAATGTCCTGGGGAAATACTTTGTAAGGTGTATGATGGTCTAACAGCTATGCTGTACATCTGAAGCTAATACAAAACTATTGAATATGAGCTATAATT
Organism: Desmodus rotundus; assembly: GCF_022682495.2. Classification (NCBI taxonomy): domain Eukaryota; kingdom Metazoa; phylum Chordata; class Mammalia; order Chiroptera; family Phyllostomidae; genus Desmodus; species Desmodus rotundus. The sequence goes on along the minus strand of NC_071396.1, from coordinate 105,888,571 downwards.
GAAACACAAAAATTAAAAAAGAAATAGCAATAAATTTAAAAATTCAAGTAATGTTCCTACGAGTTACTATAAAGTTCTGAATGCTCAAAGGCATAAAACCCCAGTGACTACAAGGATTTCATTTCAGGGGTCAAAATCACTTTTGGCATGGCCGGCTGGACTTCCTGGTTCAGGAAATGAAGCTGGAAAAAGACAATCTCTTACTGTAACCTGGTGGACTTCGCTGTTACTTCAAACTCTGCTTTGACCTGAAAGAAGCCAATGAAAGCGAAGCACAGCTGCAACCTAGCAGAGAAGTCCCGGGGGAGGAAGGGTTGGCCCCACGAGGGGATGTTCAGACCACGTGGTGGCAGCAGCGGTGGGACGACTGCAATCAGAGGGAGCAGCACAGACCGCACAGGAGTCGGATTGGAAAGGGGTTTGGAGGCCTTGGAGGGCAATGTTTGCGTTTTAAGTACAATGGAAACAATTGGAGGCTTTTGAGCAGTGGCTTGGTACAATCTGACTTGCACTAAGAAGTTGCTCAGTATGTTTTGAGGACACTGGATTGGAGGGACTTGAGACTGGGAGTGGGGAGACCAGTCAGAAAGCCATGGAGTAGTCAAAGAGATGATGGCGCTTCCAGAACATTCAACGGCGAGAGATGAAAGAGAACTGCCAATTTTATGTCAATCGTGATGTCTTACTAACCAAGATATCTCATTCCCTAACAATCAGAGACCACTACTCCCCTAAATTAAACAAACGGCAGAATCGGAGCAGCTGCAGTTGCAACATTTTTTTAAAGGAATAATGTTACAAGCACGGCGTTTGTTATCCCAGTAAGAGAAACAGAACAAGTTGTGTCTCTTCATTTCTCACTGTTTCTGTTCTCCGGGGAGGCTGTTGAGACACGTACAGTTTGCTTCATACACAACATACAACTGGTCATGACGAAATACCTTCTACAGCAGCCTGACTTCCCTTCCCTGGATCGTAGCAAAGCAACAACCCATACAAAATAGATGATGGGGACCCAACGGGCAGGACCCAACAGGAGCACGTCCCTCCTTCGTTGACTGAAGGCAGACACCAAGGAGCCTGTCCCCTTGTGTTCACACCTCTGTTTTGCTCCCGCCGTTACCCATTGGTTAATTTCAGGACTTTGAATGTGATCTGAAAGGCATTTTCACTGTGGACTCGATATTCTTTAAGCTAAAGTTTTAAGCTTCTCTACAGCCCTAGTATATCACAGACATAATTCCTCATGGCAGACGCCATCCTTTCCCAGGGCTGAAGGGGCAGGTTTACAGTGTTCTGGATTAAAAGCTACAGAATGAGCCTTGGAAAAGGGAATTTTTTCAACCCTACGGACGCCATCCTTCTTTCCATAATTCTGATGTATTTTCCTGAGCCACCGAACCATCTATTACTCAGCATTGGCAAAGCTTTGCCACAGCAGGAGTTGTCAAGAGCTAAGTGGCTTATAGATTTGAATGTTGAGGCAATCTGTAAACAGTAGGGGAGGGGGACCCAGATCCGTTAATGCTTTCACTGTGGCTTGCCAAATACGCATTTCACTGATGACTTAACGAACTGTTTACGTTGGTTGAAATAATCCATTCTTATTAAGGCACATCTGCTGATAATTATGAAATGTGTAAGCAATGAAAAAAATGTATTTCCAAACCAGTAAATAGAAATTTAGCAATATCAGTAGTAGCGAAGTCGAGACTGCCTCCCCTCTCTCCTTATCTGCATTGGAAATACCTGAAACCCCCTCATTATCTTGACACATATTAATGTACAATATAAAGAATCTCTTAATTATCATAGTTAATTCACTGTTCTCATTAAAAATCCTCCAAAGGATTATAGTCTGAATTTAGTGAATAAGCTTAAACAACCATTGAACTCTCATTATTACTACCAGTATAAACTCAAAATATTTTGGGACTCAAGTGATTTAAATTTAAATCTAGACACCAATCATACATGAAGGATAAAAATTTTTAGAAGGATGAAAAATATTTACAAATATTTACAAATAAATATGTTTGGTGAGAAAATTCTAATTTTCTCTTACATAAAGCTTATATTATTTCAATTGTATATTTTTTTCCATTGGCCATGAATATAAATTTCAAGCTATAAGAGTATAGTAATGACACATTGCAGGAATATCATCAATAAAACATCTTTTCCCCTAGGGAGTAAAATGAAAATTTTAAGTAAATTTTATATATTTCTGATTATGGCTGATGTGATTTTAGCCAAAAATAAATTCTAAGTTTTTCCTCTCCCACCTCAGCATAATTCAATGAGGTTTTTGTCTGCTTTTGTTTTTAACGTATCCCCATAGGACAATCGCATACCGATGCATTCAGCAAATATCAGTCTTGAGCGCTCGCCATGTGCCTAGCACAGTGTTGGAAGCTAGGCTGAAAAACTGAGCAAAACCAGACCCCGACCAGGCCTCCTGCAGCTGACTGCCTCGTGCGGTGTTCCCGTTACCAATCGCCGCCGGGTTCCTGGGGGTTATGGTCCTGAAACGTGCGGAGTAAGTGTTACCTCAGACTCTGTGCCTTCCTTGGTGTATTTTGCTTTATTAAACCTTGTTTCTGCAGCTCAGACAAAACACAGAGCTTGGTGTGCAGGAATGTCCCCAGCAGTGTGGAAACGTGATCTCTGCCACGTCAGCTCCGCACAGGAGCCAGGGCTGGTCCCTTCTCCCCCTCGGCCTCCCCACCACCCCGCTCACCCTGAGTCCCACCAGGTCGCCATCACCGTTAAGAGCATGGTTTCGTTTTCAAGGAGCGGCAGGATCGCATGCTCTCCAGTTATGTACCACACACCCAGGGGGCTGGGTTGTCAGAGGTTTGTGCTAGTTGAGCTGTGTCGAATTGAGTTGAGTTTTCAAAAGAAGCATGAATTTTAAAAGTTGTAAAATCGCTGGTCTATGTGTGGGGGTGGGGGGAGGGTAAAATACCAATATGTTTGCCAGGGCTCTTTCATTCGCTGGTCTGTGAACATCTCTCCGCCACAGAGTCTTAGTCTAATCTGTTGTCCCCAAATCTAGCTCATTGCCTGACCCATCAGCCTACTCTGTACCTACACCCCTCCCTTCCACTGTGCGCCCTTACCCCTCCTCTGAATCACACAGACTCTCATTGCAGTGGATGCCTTAATGCCTCTTTCAACATATCCCCAGCAATTCTCTCTCCAGCAGCCATGTCTCCAAATTCCTAGAATAGAAAGGGCATCGGTCCTACTACTGCTGATGTCATGTTCCAGGAGAACATGGAGTCTTATTGTCATGAAGTGCCCTTAATATCTTCAACTATTTCACCTTTTCCCTTAGGGAAAACTAAAAGATGAAAGGAACTGGTGTTCTCAAGGAAGTCACACTACAGCATGTGTGTGAATCTTGACACATGTCCCATCAGTATATGAAACTAAACCTCTAGAGGTTTGGGAATTTCCCAAATGAAATCTCTTCGTCAAAAATGCGTGTGCGCTTTTTATTGAATGGTCTAGTTAACCCGGAAGGGCCTATAAATGCAGCAGAAACAAAGTGAGAGGGGAATCCTCGGATGTTCTCAAGCCGGCCACTTCAACTGTAGGGGCCCATCGTGGGCGAAGTGAAACTTGAAACAGATGCCTACTTTTCGTTGACTTTTGTTAATGTTCTGTGTCTTTGCTCCAGGACTTTTATTTCAGAAGGCAAGGTTGAAACTCCGTAAGCAGAACACTGAGGCCCCGTGGAGCTCTCTGGATGTGTTACAGTGCTGTTTCAAGTAGAGATGAAGGTAGCAGTAAAATAACCTTGGACTTGTCTGCAGGTGTTTTGTTACATTGAAAGGTTTGGGGTTGTTTTTGGTTTTGTTTTCATAATTGCCTGTTTAAAACTAACTAAAACTTAGGCCTGGCTCAGGGAAAGGAGTAGCCCCTAGTTTCAGCAAAGGAGGGTTCCCTGTTTTAAATTTGGTTAGTCAAACTCCCAAAATCCTCACTATTAGAGAGGAAATTATATACCTGTACTCATTATATTTTCCCCCACGTGTCCTATTCCTTGGGGTTATTTACTATTCCAATTATTTAACAAATCTGTAAGCACCACCAAATCTCGCGTGCATCTAGAGACGCAAGAATGAATAGGATACACACTTTCCCTACCTTATGGAACTCAGAGTCTAGTAGAGGAAGCAGAAAAAGAGGAAAAAATTATAAAAAGATGTTGAGAAATGCCATAATGGTGTAAGTTCAGTCTTTGATTCAGAACAGCAAACTATATTTTGTTAACAAGTTTTTATTTTTACCATTTTAATTGACGAGGTTATTTTCTACTGGGAATACAATATTCCATTAATTCTTACAAATGACGACTGAGAAATGTAAGAACATTTTAAAACCATTCATGAATTGTGTTGTGGGTGTGGAGACTGAGGGGAGGGGTCAGGAGGAAATCTCTGGAGAGCTCTGGAAATGACTGCAGTCATGCAAAACTGTGAAGACTACTCGAATAGGATTCCAACCCCCAGGGACAGAGCAGATCACTTTGAACATTCAGCACTCTCATTTCTTCTATTTTAATACAAGAGAATGCAGGGTGAGCGCATTTCTGAAGGGAGAATGGAGATTATTCTGCACCCTCCCCAGCAATTTTCCTTCTAGCCAAGTAAGTTTCTAGCTAAAGGGGGAACTCTGCATTTAGTTTCCCAAAAGCCACTTGTGACAAATGATAGCTAAATCAACCCGGTGGATGGATGTGCTGAAATGGAGAATTATTGTGTCTACATTGCATCGGATTCTTATTTCATTCACTCTAGACAACTCCGGGCTGCTCTTTTGAAAGCTCTGTGGGAAAATTGTATCAAGAAAGGATTTTTCCCCCCTGATTAAGTCTATGGCTAGATCATGATGAACTGTTATTGGAAGCTGCTTTCTTTCCAAAGGATAGGCAGAGAAGGAGCTAATATATATCTCTAGCTGTAAAAGATGTACTGAAAGTAACACTTCACTACAGAAAACACAAAATTGACCATAAGAATCCTTCCTTCGGGCATGGATTCATTTGCCTAAAAGACTTTCAGCTCATGCGTATTTTCTTACAGTAACATCTACGGAATTCAATCTAGCACAGCCTTAGACTTCCAAACACCCATGCTCTCAGCATCCATGTCATTATGTATAAATTAACTGATGGAATTTCTTTGTTATAAGCAGTCACTGTTTCTAAAATATAGTGTGTCTCATCAATATTAGATTTCTATTGAGAGAATGCTGCTAACACTACGATGGCATAGCCCCTAACTCTCAACCACTTTCCTTTTTTTCCTTAAGATTTTTTAATTTATTTATTTTAGACAGCGGAAAAGGGAGGTAGAAAGAAAGGGATAGAAACATCAATGTGTGGTTGCCTATTGCGCACCTCCTACTGGAGACCTGACCTGGCCCATGAACCAGGCATGCACCCTGACTAGGAATTGAACCAGTGACCCTTTGGTTCACAGGCTGGTGCTCAATCCACTGAGCCACATCAGCCAGGGCTCAACCACTTTTCCAAGTTCTTTTGATCACTTCAAAGCCATTAGAAGGTTAACCATACCTCTGCTAAAGACGATTTTGCCTTTGTCCACACTCAGATGCATGAATGCACCAGAAATGTCAGTGCAGGGCCTACATGTTTCTATTATACTATTGTATTTTGGTCCATTTAAAAAATTAACCCAGATATTTTAAATATTTATAATTTATAAATATGTATTTAAAACAATCCAGTTAATTTAGATGATTTTCAGTTCACCTAGATAATCTTCAGATGTCAAATGGAATTTTTATACTGCCTATGTCAAATAATTAACCAAACTATTGTCTGTAAAACCATAGCTAGAAGAACATGGCTGGGCTAATGAATAGAAAGGGGAAGATAAAGAACATTGACCTTGACTGGCATTCTTTATGGACTGGGATATTAATTCTTATGGACCAGCCGTGTTCTACCATATCCTTTCAAGACAGTTTGGGGGCAGAATAGGAAATCCGTGTTCTTCTGGCAACGGGTCTTGCAGGACTGGCTGCTGGCTCAGTCCGAGGTGACGACTGTGAACACCTGGCAGGCCTGTGTTAAGTCAACCCCAGGGAAGGTGTTTCATCCAGGTGAGCTATAAATAATGCAGCCAGAGCCAGCCCGAGGTTCCAGTGTGCATTTCCCAACCTCTGTCATGGGCACTTCACTTCTCTCAATGCTAAAAGCTCATCTGATTAATAGCTGTGCATAGGTTATCACATGTATTTTCATAGCTGCAGCTGGGAATTCAGATTTTGATTCTCATCCATTAGAAACTCTATGGGAAATTTCCATAGTTCTATTTCTTTCTGAATGCCCACATAGTCCAACTATTTACAAAATACCTAAAATTAACCACAAAGAAAACTCTCTGTACTGTCTTTAGTTCCCTCTTTTACTCCTAATAAACAAATAAGATGGAAAAAAACTGAACCAAATCATATAGCAAAACTATAAATGCTTGTCTCTTGAAGATACGACCTCAGAACCTGATTGTCAAAAAGTTAAAATAAATAAACACATATGCAGTTGTAATGGGAATATTCAGGACATCTTTTATGTATGAGTAGTAATGTTCAGTGCACTAAGTTCAAAAAAGAAAAATTGAGGGTTTATATGAATATATAGCCATTTAAAATGCAGTGTTGGGAGTTGGGGGAGAGAAGAAAGCCCAATGAAAGGCTTTAAGATGATGTTGGTGATGGAAAACACATTATCATGAAAAAGAGCGAGGGAACTCTCTGTGCTTTAATATCCCGCTTCCCCCTCTGGCCTGTGGTGCCTCTATCTGCAGCCTGTGGGCACCGTAAGCTGCATTTATTATCTCTAAGAAAGCAAAAGGCACAGACCGAGATTCTTCATCCATCAAACCCAGAAGGGGCTGGATACTGGGAGATGGGTAGTGCTTTCACTGATGAGCCAATGAAAGCAGGACTTCTGGTGTTACCATGAAAAAAAGATCAGAAATGAGGCAGGCCTTTATTTCTTCCAAAGGCACATAGCTGGGGCTATAGCAAATCTCTTTCAAGTAATGAGTTTCACGGTGGCCAAGAAATGGCTTATCAAGGGCAGAGATGATCTGCGGCCACTGCAACTGAGAGCTTCAAGTTCCAGGGACCAGGGTTTCTCAGTCTTGAATCTACACAGAGATTGTTCCTTCCTCCACCCCTGAATGGGAGGACGTTTTAGGGTTGATTAGAGGCCAATTAGAGTGGACAAATGTTGAAACATGGACTGTTGTAACTGAAAGAAAACTTAAAGACCACAGAGTGCCACCAGTTTCCCTTACGAAGGAAACAAAGGAGACCCAGGTGCATGGTGACTTGTTCCGCATCATCAGGCCCAGCATGGTGGCATAGCCAGTGGAGGTTATTAGAACACAGTGCGGCCACTAGAACGGGAGCCCTAAGTGAATGTAATGGGGTCATTTTGATCAGTTATTCAAATATGCAGTAGCTGTAACAAGACCATATATTTCTATAAATAGAGACAAAACTATAATGTTATACTGGAGAAGACATGTTCCCATATGTATCTTCTTGATAATATTCATGCAAAAAGGTAGAAACATCATTACTGGGGCCAATCCTCTTGAATTTCCAAAGTAGGAGCTGCCTACCACATACTTCAACTTAAAGAACACTAACACACCCATGTTCCACCAATGCCTGTCCCACCTGTTGGCCAGGTAACACGAATGTCAACATTAGATCCACTCTTTCATATTAACACATTATCTGAAGGCTATCTCTATGAAAATGCAGTTATATCATCTCAGGAAAAAGAGAAGAGGATCTGATTAGTACTCCTTACTACGCTAGCTGGGGTGCATTTTATAAGGCTGGCAGGTTATCCACCAGGAAAACCAGGGCTTGGAGTGGACACGTTTTGGAGAAATGTTTTGACAGGAAGAACGGGAGTGGGAAAGGTCATAAACACAGAGCCTGCACTGCGCTTTGGAAACGCTGGGTAGCTCCCCATCAATCCGAGTCTGAACCCCCCTCACTGTGCCGTTGAGCAACCCACTGACTTCACACGTTCTTTGAGAGGCTCGCTTTCATCTGTTACTTGAAGCCAATAAATTATAATGCAAAGTGTTTCTGAGAGAGCTTAATAAAACAATGAGTAACAAATTCAAAGTCACAAGGCAATCTGTGGGACTTTCAAGGCACCTTTCACTAATGTCTCTTTGCCTATGAGATCATAATCTGGTAGCAACAAGAACTCAGAGCAAACACAAAAACGAAATGTCCTTCTAAATTTCTCCAACTTGGCTCAATGTGATTTACATTAGAATTAACCACTGGAAAGAGACCTATAATTGATCGAGGTGGAGAGTAGGAACAGCTGACCACCCCCACCACCCCACTTTGCCCAAGCTTGGAGCAAGCAATATTCCTTCACTAGATGAGGACAGCTTTCTGATGAATATCGAAAATGTGACCTTTGGCCCAGCAGCCTCTCTTCCCAAAGAATTTCCAGAAGAAGCAGTTTTGAAAATACAAATGCATTATCTTCAAACTTTCTTTAAATTTAGGAAATGCTTCTCTGAGGGGTTGGTCCTAGTATCCTTGAGAGAGCTCCCAACCTCCCCTCTGGGCTTGGACATTTCCTTCCCCACAATCATTCATCGCTCCCGGAGTGATGACACATACATGTACTTTTCACAAAAACAGATGTGAAAAGTAGAAGCACAGGAAAGGTGAAGTGACTTGAGACTCCAGATGAAACATGCAAGGATTTTGATCACAAAGAAAAAGCCCAGTTTAACTCTTGAATAATTTAAAGTTTAGACAGTCTGGATTCTCTGAGAAGAGAGCATCACATCTCACTTACTGCCAATGTTCTCTCAACATGTTCTGTAGAATCCCATAAATGCACCAGCAGATAATCAGGGTTTGAGAAGCAGTCTAGTTATGAGAAAGTTTATAGCAGATCATGCTCCCTTCATATGTGTTAGAATATCTTTGTTTCGATCCCGGAAAGACACGGGTTTATTACAGAAAAAACATGCACAAATTTTGACAGACATAACTACTCATGTACAAAGTTTCAGCAAAATGAACAGAGCTATTTTTCTCAACTTCCAAGTAGGAGGATGGCTCTGGAGGGACACAGATTATCCGTTCTTTAAGTAAAGGTGAGGCACCAACATTCTGATATCTACTCTGCTGCCTCATTCTCCAAAACCATATTGTAACACATGGTCCTTAAAAAGTGCTTACATTTTGAGAAACTTTTCTAGAAGTTCAATCCAGAATTAACTGGTGTGATCTGAGAACCCAAAGGGGGGGACACTATGTACAGAAGTGATTCCTTTCTAAATGGCACCTTGCACTTGATCATTATCCTTACAGAGGTTTGAAATGCAATTTAGCTTGTAATCCTTAAGAACTGCTTCACTCTTTATACGAAATGCAGTTATAATTACCATAGTTGGGCACTCATTTAAATTCACAATTGGTCCGATCCTCTTTCTTTGCAATTTGATTTATTTTAAGAAAAAAAATCCATTTTTATCTGTCTCTTATGAGAAATGAGATTATTCATTTTATTTATTTATGAATTCATATTCTGGGCTTTTTCTCCATAGAGTAGACAATATTTTACAAGTAATATTCTCAAATTTTAATCAACTGTAACTTCTAACAATTCTCTGAGGAAGTCTGTACCTTTGTCTTTGTTCAGCCTGACACCTCTCCTATTCTATGCCACATGGGGAGATGTTGGAAAGTGCGAATAGGAAAGATGGGGGAGTTCTTTTGGCTCCCGTGAGCCTAGGAGGTGGAGCAGAGCAACAGATCTTAGATGCACTCAAACCATGAGGAGGAGGGCATGGGAAGCAGATGGGAGGAAAGGTAGGCAGGGCTGCTCACAGGAGAAAAATCCAATGACAAGTATTCTCTAACGATGCCACAGAGTGATCTGACCAGCACAAGCACTTTCCCTCTGTCTGTCCCACCAGTGGGTGGGACAGTGTGCCGGGCAGTACAAAAGAGATAAGAAACTCATTGCATCCCTTTAGAAACAGATGATCCAATGCCTTCTTGAAAGCAAAATGAAGATAAGACACAATTTCTCTCCCTTTCTTCTTACTCCTACAAAACACCTGGCAAAGTATCTTGTACTTTACAGTTGCTGGCTCCATTCTTTCTCCCTTCCCTTGTTCAGCTGACATTTAGTGAACAGTTAACATGTGCTTGCATCAAGACTAGGAATACGGATAAGAGTCCTCACTCACGAAACGTTTGGCCTTCAAAGGAAGATGAGCATTTACACAGATGACTTGCATGCACCATGGAGTCCTCACCAGGACTTCCTCTCACCCAGGCTTGTAGAAGGCTTCAGACAGGAGATTATAGTTGTGTGGGGGAGAAATGTGGGGATAGCATTACAAGCAGATAGCAAAGAATAATCCTAGACAGCATGGTATGTGCAGAGGACCACAAGTGGGTTGGCACTCCCTAAATATGGCATTCAAAGGAACAGGATGAGCTCAAAGAAGCTGGGAGTAAGGGAGCAGGTGAGTAACCAGTGCAGAGTTCCCAGGAGGGGTCAGTGAGGCCAGAGTTGCTTTTCATTTCATGCTCAACATTAGAGACTATTCTCAACTGCTAAACTCTCCAACAAATGCGTGATTAGGATATCATGTGGTAATTGCTATGGCAGGGGAAACAAAAGTCTTGTGGTTACTCACTGAAAGCATGTTCAGCTTACCATTGACTAGTCAGCAATGGTGCAGATAGGGATTTAAAGCACAGGTAGGGATTAGTAAAATGAAGAGGAATGAGAGGAAAGAAAGATCCATTCTGAGCTATGAAGACCTGAGAGAATGCTTTCTTTGCGACCAGGGAATCACAGAGAACAAGGAATGGGAGAGATAAGGAGGAAGCAGGGCTCAGATCTTGAAGGCTCTTACAAATCACACAAAGGAGTTAGGACTGTGCAGAAGGCAATGTAAGCCAAGGAACTATTTCCACCTGCACAAGGACATGAACATATTTGCATCGCAGAGAAATGACTGTGGCCATGTTTTGAGAAGTTGGTTCTGTGTGTCTTGATGTGGGCAAGTGAGTTGATAATAAAGTTACTACTAACACAAGAAACATTTGAGCACAAAGAAAAGCAAGCCTGGGGACAAAGTGAAGCATTCAGTTTGGAGCATGGTGTGTTTGGGGTTCCTGTTATATGTTCGGGTCATGTTCATTGACTGAATGTGGGGTAGGGAGAGATGGGCAGTCTAGGGAAGGGGAGTTGCTATTTACTTAAGGAGGAGAAGCGGGTAAATGTCAGTGCCACTAATTGAGAAGATAAGTTCTGTTGGAAGAGCAGGTGGCCAACCGAAGATTCCAGGATAAGGGCAGGGAAATACTGACTTCAATCTGGACATGTCAGTCTGAGGTTTGCTTACCTAAATATATCGATCTAGCAGAGAGACGAGCAGGCAAATCTAAAGTGTAGCAGGGAAGCCAGAGTGAGAGACATAATTTTCAGGACCATCTGTATAGACTGAGCAATTAAAACCATGAGATTGGCTATTACTGAAGTGCTCGGACAGGATCACTTTGTAACAGAGATTTCCAAAATCGTTTTATGAAACATATGCATATGTTACAATTATTTTACTCAAAACACAGTTAGACTTGTGGTATCCAGTCAAGAATGTGGGGGTCTCGGAAGTTGCCATTCCATCCTGACAACAAGCAAAAAGCCAAACTGAAAAAGCAGCATCTCTTAGGTCTGTAAGAGAAGGGAGGCCACAGGGCAAACTGCCGATGCAGAAACTGGAGGGGCAGATAGGCGGATACAGAGAATCCCAGCTCCCAGAGCAGAAATCCAGGAGTGGGAAGCACACCGAAACCACAACTGACAAACTGCTGCAGCTTCAGTGCAGACCAGTGAGGAGAGAGCAAAACTCCAGGTGGGTCAGTCTTCCCAGGACCCTCCGGTTTTGTGAGTTTTGCCTCCAGAGAAGTGGACCAGGTTTAAAAACATTCCTCTCTTGCTTTTAACAGAGGGAGAGGGAATGTGACAATTTTGTCATATGCCAGAACATTCTGTTCTTCTTAACAAGGCCTGCCCTGAAGGGAAATTATTTTACTAGATCCTAAATTAGAGGGGTTTTAACAGAGCCTAACCAACCTGAGGGAAGGGAAATAACCAGCTCCGCCCACTCCAGGCAGTCTGCCCCACTGCCTAAGGAGCAGGGGAGGACACAGAAAAGAAGTTGGCTCACTGAAAGATTAAGTCCTGTTGTTATAGGACTGCAGAATGCTTCCCTGCCCCGCCACACCTCATTACCAAAGACCTATTTACCAGAGTTCCTTTTACCCAGTAGCAGTACCCAAGCAGCATGCTTGCCATTCGACAAAAAACCGCAAGGCATACTAAAACACAGAGACAGAGTTTGAAGAAACAAGCATCGGAACCAGACTCCAATACGGCAGAGATGTTGGAATTACTAGACTGGGGATAGAAAACACCCATGATTGATGCGCAAGGAGCTCCTGTGGGAAAAGCAGACAGTGCGCAGAACACATGGACAGTGCAAGCAGAAGGGTGGAACTTCGACGGAAGGATCAAAAGGGAATGTTAGAGGTGAAAAATACTGTTGCAGAAAGACCGAGAGAAAAGGGAAAACCATGTACAATCTCTTCCTCCCTCTCCACGTCCCCTTTTCCTCAAAACCTCTTCAGCTCCATCAAGGAGAAGCAACAGCAATCACGTTGAGCACAGTCCGGTCCGTTTGACCGGGACAGAATGTTGTGTATCCGTATTCTGCTGTCCCCACGCCACCTGCCCTGTGCCTCCATTAGGCTCGGCTACCTGGAAAATTGATGAGAGGGAGGCACCAAGTACAAGAGCTGTGCTCGGTGAAGCATTTCATAACTGCTGCTTCTGCCCTGTCCAGGCAAATTACACCATCCGTTGTGTGAGCTCCTACTTATTACCGCTAATTGCTGCAGGAGGGCCACGCTGTCCCTCCCGAGCGCCCGGAGACAAGGAGGGGGAGGCCGGCAGTCCTGGCGCTTTACTGGGACCGTCGGGAAATCCCGTGCGGAGAATCAATTTCCCTGTAACTACGGGCCTGATAACAGCAAAAGGCACTCAGGTTTTTGTAGTAAATGAAGGCTTCCCGAGGACAGATCGTTAATCCCCCTCCCCTGCGCCCCGGAAACTTGCCCTTTCCTGGACGTTATTTATCACAGGCCACTGCTTGTCCTACCCGGCTTCTCGGCTGTGCTCACAAATGAACTTTCCGAAGCCGGTTCCTGTAAGAGAGCCGAGCAAATGATTGAAAGGTATTCTCAATTCCTCGCTGGGGCATACATAGCAAAGGGCCTACGAGAGGGTTCACAGGAAGCCCAGAGGCAATCTTTGGTTCCCTTTTGTTGTGCCGTTCTCTCTAAGTGGACATTTCTGCATGTTTTGTCACTAAAGGGACTCATGAAAACGGAAAATGAACCCTGCGATCAGTGGCCTTGCTTCTTGTGAGTGGAATTTCTGGGAAAGGAAAAGGGGTTTAATGTAGGGAGTGACCGGGCACTGGTTTTGTCGCATTTCCTTTCCTGTGACGGCCCATGGTGTTTTGGAGGTAGGGACTCAGCTGATCATCTGTTGAAAGCACCGGACTCTCCAGAGACCATGCGCACAAAGGCACGTGCACACACGTTTGCCTGCGACACCCAGCTGCCAGGGATGAGGCCCACCTAAGTTCAAGGACCACAGGCAAACACTGGGCTGTCAAGGACGAGGCCGATGTTCTTATTGACGGGGTGGCGCTAGCGCTCCTCAGTCCAGAATTGAGGAAGTCTCATCGTCCACTTCCCAAGGCCTGGTGGAAACGTTTACGCTGCACTCAGCCCCCTGATTCCTCCCTCCAGCGGCCATGAAGCAAGTGATTAGATTATTTTCATTAGCTGGTGTAGCTGTCTGCCTCAAGTCTGTTCCCTTAAATTCTCAGAACATGCCCACCCCTTCAGTTCATCAACCGTCTGAGGCCACCCACACACTGCCAGCCAGCGAGCAGCCAGCACAGAGAATGTCACGGTTCTGACTTCTGTGCCCTCCACCTCCCGTGAACCTGTCTCCAGCCTGTCCCTGGAAGTCCCTTCCTTATGACTTAGCTTCGCCCAGCGATGCCCACGGTGTGGCGCACAGACAAAAGTCAGGCTGCAGGAACCCTGAATCCTGCTGGGGTCTTTGTGCCCTGCCATCAGGGATTGGCTGCCAGGGAGGAGTGGGTCTGCCCTTCACGAGGTACCTTGGGAAAGCACTCTCTGTCCCGTTGGCCATGACATTGCAGGTAAATAAAATGAAACACACAAACCAATAGCCACGTTTCGGCCACTACATGTGGAAAACCCCGTCTGACTCTTGAGAAGTAGAATATGCCCAGAGAGATATTTTTTTCTTTCCGACTTTTTAGAAGGAGCATAAATTTGGACGCATCGTCCCCTGGGAGGACCGCCTACAACAAGGGAAACCTGAATGGGCTTTGGACTCCTCCCTAGACACCCCCATGTGTCCTTATAAGGCAGTGAGTTGAAAGCCTGGTTTGGTTGAAGGTATGTGGGCAGGCAATTAAATAACATTTTTTTTCATATTAAGAGCAAAGCTTACAAATGTGAGCATAATTTTATAGTTGGTCGTAGTACAGAGACATAAGAATATCAGACAAGGAAACGATCGGGAAAGTCTGCAACTCTCAGGAAGAAAGTTCTTCTGGTCTCTGGTGCCAGAGTATGAAGGAGAGAGAGGTGAGACTTTACTACCCTCCCTCCTCTCTCCCCTCTGAACTGAGTCTCAGAAGAGAGGTTGCAGTCGAGATCATGCCGAAAACATGGGTGGAGGGGTGCAGATCCCAGGTAGGAAGCTTGCCTCTTGCTTGTATGGACAGAGCCTGGAAGATCCCTTGCCTCCCAAGAGGTGCAAGGTACAGTATCCAATATGATGGTGCTTGGCCAACCAAGCAGAGGCTGCTGAGGGTGGAGCCCCATTCATTAACTGAGATGGGTGCAGGCTGAATTAGCAGAGGAGAATCGGGCCTTGACCGAGATGATAAACCAACTAGGAATGATACCAGCTCTGTACATCTAAGCAGCCCACTCCCCCCGTCATCTTCGGTCATATTACATCCATTCTTTTTACCTTCAGGTGCAATGTGGGAAGAGGGGAAACAGGGAAGAACATCTAAAATACTGAATAAAGAACAAGTGAGACTATGGCTTCTTTGATGGGCAAAGCCTTGTATTTTCAGCAAGAATGGGGGTGAGACAATGTGAAATTGATTACAAAAAATGGAGTTACATAAAAATGAAGTTATATATTTGCAGAAATTAGTACATTTTGAATCCAACTGACTTGCAGTGTTAAAAACAGAAGACAGAACAGATACAACTCTGTGGAGTTACTTGGGGGAATTGATACACATATGCAAATATACAAGGTCTGTCCAGAAGGTATCCAGCCATGTAATAGGAAAAATAGAGACATTTATTGAAAAAGATACACAATACAAGAAACACTGTGCATAGGACAATGACACCTCAGTCCCCTTCAAAGCAGGCACCTTAGGACCTCACACAGTTCTCCAAATTGCCGTCAGCTGCCCCATTGTATTTTTCTGAATCTCATCTATGGTCTGAAATCTCTTCCCTTTCAAAGGTGATTTTAGTTTGGGGAAAAGCCAGAAATCACAGGGTGCCATATGTGGGCCATAGAGGGACTGAGTTACTTGGGTGGTTTAATGTTTCACCAAAAATTCTGCATGACACATGATGCATGAGCAGATGCATTGTCATGATGAAGCTGCCAATCACTAGTTGCCTATAGCTGCAGCCTTCTGAATCATCTGAATAGTGTCCATGGAGGAATTTTAAGCTTAATGCAAAATTTGATGCAGATTTGTTGCTCTACTTGGCCAGTCATTTTGAATGCAATGGCCACACAGTACACATGCTCACTCAATGTTGTCTACCGCCCCCACTGACTAGTACAGGGAAGTTGTCATTGTTCACACATGTGCATCCCAGTCCACTCTCCTTGGCTGCCAGGTTACACTGATGTCATGCAAACTGTTCTCGTTATATTAACAACGGCTGGACTTTTTCCAGACAGACCACATGTGTAAATGTCCTCGGTACTTTAACTCACATAAACTCATTCAATACATTTCATCTACCTTTAACACCACTTTAGAAACATGCCACTTTAATGGCTCTATTTTTATATTACCACATCATACTACCATGCCCACTTGGTATACTTTATAAGGTATCCAATTAGCTCGAAGGTACCCATGAGTTTTCCTTTTCTGAGGAGAATGAATAATGCTGAATCTATCCCCTGTAAACCATTGATAATATTCCAAAGGGTGTATACATGGGATACAAAGGATGTGATATTGAGGGACCTTAAAAATGATTAAACCCATGTAAGTGCTGTGGTTCATCTACACCGAACACACAGCTCCCCATTATGCAAGTTGTACGTGTACTTTTTGAAGAAGAAAAAACTTGAGTGTAATAAGAGAACTCTGTTTAAAAAAAAAAAACCTTTGAAAAGCATACAAATTGACTTGCTAATCTGTGAAGCTAAACGAAAAGCGTCTCCTTTAGATTTCAGCAGGAAGCTACACTAATTAGTCATTTATCAGTGGTTCAGTATGATAAACACACGCACACTTAAACCTCCCCTGTTAAAATAGGCCTACGTCAGCCAGAGAAATACTCAACAGTCCCGTCGCTTCTGTCCCCCATGCCACGTGTCAGAGCATGACTTGCTGAAATGTCACATTCTGTTTTTGAGATTCGCAGAAGATTTAGGCATCTTAATGTTTTCTAGTTGTTCCTCTATCAATGGCTACTTCCACAGCTGCGTAGGAATGATACACTAATTCTTTGTTTGCTCACAAAACACCACCTGTTGGGTCTGCTCAGCACTGTTCTCTGATGCAGGCTGGTTATGCCACGCAGCTTCCCTCCAGGAGGTCAGAGCACAAGGTCGTCAGGTCCAACCCATCTCATCTACAGTGTTTTGTTGGCACGATATCCTGGTACTCACCCTGGAAGGGATACTGGTCACTTAAGATGCTTCACATGGCCACATTCATGGGTCATAAGTTTTCATAACATAATTCACACACATGCGCAGTCCAATTAAATGAAAAAATGGTAAGTTTAGGAAAAAATCATAATGGGAGCTATTTCTTGGGAGACTTACATTGTCATCTTCAGACATTCCACATTCTTAAAAAAATAACTTTCTTTATAACCAGGCTGTGCTATTATTGACAAAATTGTCTAATAATATCATTCCCCAAACTTTCTTAACCAAGACACAAAACATTATTTTGGTTACTATATAATCTTGGACAAAATGAACTCAGTGCTGACTAAAACTTTGTAATATAAACTTAAAATAAAAAGTTAATTCTCTTTTAAAACTTTTTTTTCTAATTACTGAGAATAGCCTGAGGTCTCTTCTTTCCATGAAATATTAATATTTTACTTTAATGCTTTTTTCTTCATTTTGGAATGACTAATAAGTACTCTATATTTTTCAAATGGTTTAGTCTGAAGCCTACCTTTAGAGTTCAAAACTTAATGGCTTTTCAAAATAAGTGGACCTGACCCAAAGAGAAGTGGTCCTCTCAGCAGTTACTGTGAAGCTTCAATTTGAGGGCCTATCATTGAGTAGGTATATCATTATGCCTACGAGCAACAAACACAATAACACTGCATTGATTTTCTGGTGCTGCTGTAATAAGTGACCACAAATTTAGTGTCCTCGAACAACACAGCTTTGTTCTTTTACAGTTCTGTACGTTAGATTCTGACATAGGTCTCACTGGGCAAAAATCAAGATCTCAGCAGGGCTGTATTTTTTCCTGCAGGCTCTCGAGAAGAATTCATTTCCTTGCCTCTCCCACCTTCTAAAGGCTGCCTGGATTCATTGGCTCACGGCCCCATTTTCCATCTTCAAGGCTAGCAGTTTTCCACAGTCACATCTTCCCCTGATTCTGAACTCTGCCTCCTTCTTCCACTTTTAAGGACCCTATGATGACATTGGACTCACCTGGCTTGTCCAGGGCACTATTCCTATCTTCAGCTGATTAGCCACCCTAACTCCATCTTCTTAATACCTTACTTCTCCTGTTTCTTGCAAGCTCACACATTCACAGGTTATAGGGATGAGAATGTGAACATCTTCAGGTCTACATGCTGCCTACCACAGAAAGTGAATACATAAGGGGATTGGAAGAAAAACCTGATCCTGTAGAATATTAATAACCAACCGATTTTTGTCAGCTTCCTGTATATCTAAGAATCTTCTGACTTGATAAAAATAGAACCCAAATTGTGCCACAAGGTAGAAAGACAGGGTTTCTCTTTGCGAGTCAGCACTGACCTGAAACAGCGGCAGAGGGTATGAAAAGACATGCTAGAGAGGCAAATCTTGGCGCAAGCAGCAGGCACTGGGCGCCATTCGTGAAGAGGATGCACTTCAGGGATCCTCGGAGGTAGAATGCTTCCTTACTCCTAAATCCACCTCGATTTGCAAAGAGTCTCCAGTTTTCTGGCCTGTCTTAATTAGGAAATATACATATCCTCAATAGTTTTCAGATAGTAGGTCATCAACTAATTACTATATAATGGAATTAAAACTGTCAAGTTAGATATCAATAGGTACTTATCCTGAATTAACCTTCTTCTTGCTGCCTTTTAAGTTATATCCAGATTTGGTAGGCAAAGAGGGGGAATCATATGGATAAACAAAGTAGAAACAAGCAGGTCATTTTACCTGATATGCCAAGGTCACAGCTTTGATCCCCGGTCAAGGTACATATAAGAGTCAACCAGTAAATGTACAGATAGGTGGAACAGCAAGTTGATGTTTTTCTCTCTCTCTCCCTCTCTCTCTCAAATCAGTAAGTAAATTTTGTAAAAAAATGAATGAATAAATAAGTAAACAAATAAACTTAGTTATAGTATAGCCAGATAACCCAAAGCCAAAGATACTATGGCTTAGCGTCCAGTTTCACCAGTGGTTTCTATGATGTTGACGCTACTGTTCATGGAATTTCACAGCTCCAATTCCCACCTTCTTTCCCTTGTCCTCCTTACTCTCTGTCCTTGGTATATTTCTCTGGGTAGGTTTGCTTCTTTAAAATATGGGATGTCTTTATTTCCGTAAGTTGTAACTGAATTTTATCCTGGTTCTACCATTTTTGCTATTCAACACTGTACTTTAAAAACCTCTCCGTGTTGCCTTACATTCATGTCATCCATTTCTCCCAAACGCTCTGTGATGTGCAGCACATTTCACTCTTTCACTCTTCTGGTGTTAAACACTCCGTTGCTTTCAACCACTCTTTCCAACCGCTAGCACAGGTTTCTCTGGTTATCTGAGGGCAGGGATGGTCACAGCCCTCAGATAACAAGCGATCTTTATCTCACTAAGCAGTACGCGTTAATGCTCCACCCATGAGGGATACGTTCCCACGAGCAGTGCATGGGGGTCCCTGTGACCCACGTTTTTGCTCACACTCGGTGTCCAGAAGCTCATCAAACAGCAAAGTCCCATTCTGAAGTGGTGGAGATAACTGTCTCTCGACTTCTTATCACTTTGTCACTTGCTTGTGCAAGATGCTCCTAATTCTGATGTAAATACAGCTCCAACATCCTTGAACCCTCACTCCTGGGATTAGCCTGAATCCAAGGGCTGGACCACAAGGAGATGCTATGCCCCCCCCCACCGAATCTGTCTATCCCTCCCCACAGGGAGCCTCTGCAGCCAAGCGAACTATACTCTCTTGGTGGTCAACCCATGTATACAAACAATTGGGGAAAGTGTTGAACACCCCCCCCAACGCACCAACGATCGCAGGCAGAAGAGAGTCTGGGCCACAGGCAGCTCCGCCAGACAAATGTCATTTTTTATGCTTGTTCACACACAAATTCAAAGCTATGAGAAAATTTCATTCCAAGACCTTTATAGCTCAATAATGTACATCCTCTTTTGGCTTAGAAACTGTGAAGCAGATCAGGTCTGGGAGATCATAAGATTAATCAGCCTTAAACATGCCATAAATATTTTGAACCAGTTTCTCTCCCTCACATTAATCAGGAGGTGAGAATATCCCCGTTTTAAGTGCACAGAGGATGCTAAGGCGCATTGTTTCATATGTGTATCACACTAAAGGCACAGAAAAAAGCGCTTCTGTCAAAATAAGTGAATCTCAGAATTACCCCAAGAGAACTTTCTCAAGCATAACTATTCAAGTACATCCAAGAGAATTGGGTTATCACATTTTAACAAACATATTTTATGATTTTTGACATCTTATGAACCATTTTTATTTAAACAATGTCTCTGGTTCTTCACAATCACCTTTTGAGGTAAATATCATTATTATCTCAATTTTAAATGACCTTCCCAAGGTTAACGGGCCAAAAATTCAGGCTCAAACACTAACCAACATCTTCTGAATGAAAAAGAACCACACTCTTTTTCAATAACAACCTTTTTTTAAAAACCTATTCAATTTTATAACATTTAAGTCTATACCTTATATAAAACCCTTACTTTGTACTTCCTTCTATAATAACAGATAACTTAAGTAGTCATTTAATCCTTTCTCTTCTGGATATTAAATTTCAACACCCAAAATATACTTCAGGTAACTTTTATGCTTCTCTAATTTTTTATTCTTCAATTTTTTAATTTATTCCACTCAATTTTTTAATCCTCTAAATTTCTAAAGCAAAAAAAGCAAGGACAGATATCTGATTTTTTAAAAAATGAGCCATAGTTTCAGTTTTTAACTTTTAGCAGTTACTGCGGTATAATTGATATACAAACATGAAAATGTTTAATATGTAACTTGATAATTTCAGACACAGGCTAACACCTGCGATAACGTCACCACGATCAACAGGCACATCCAATACCTCTCAGTGTCTCTGTGCCCCTCTGGTTTTTAGTTGTTGTTTGTACCAAGAACATTTAGCATCAGAGGCACCCCCTACAAAAGCTGACGTGCATGATACTATGTTGTTAACTACAGGCCCTGTGTCGTACAGCAGATATCTGGAATGTATTCATTCATCTTGCATAACAGCAACTCCATGCCATTTGAATGACTCCCCACTTCCCCCAGCCCCTAGCAACCACTGCGGTTCTCTCCGGCTCTAGGAGTTGGACTAGTTTAGATTCCACACGAGGGAAATCACGCAGTGCTTGTCTTTCCATGTTTGGCTTCTTTCACTTAGCATGCCATCCTTCGGGTTCATCCACGCTGTTGCGAATGACGGGATTTCCTTCTTCTCTTTTGATTTTTAAATACCATGCTTTGTTTGGTTTGTGTTTTTAACACCAACTTAGGATGATAACTAGGGAAAGAGAATGAAGTGTTAATGTGCACAGGACTGCAAACAGTATGCCTGTCTGTTTGTAAAAACATGTGGTGTACTTTTTATCATGCACTTTTATTTTCTCTAAGCAAACTATGGGTTTGTCTTTCATGCCCTATCCACCAGGTGCTGGTATCCCTCTTAACAACCTCTGAACTTCCTAAGAACTCCACAGTCCACTCGGGCCCGTCTCTCTTTGCAGATCCTCATGTTCCAGACCAGGAATCGAAAACTAAGGGGCCAACTCCAGCCCACCAATCTGCTTTTGTCAATAAAACTTTATTGGTGCATTGCCATGTCCATTTGTATACAAATCGCCTGTGAGTGCTTCCCCTCTATAAGGGTAGATCTGAGAACTTGCTACAGAGACCGCATGGCCCACAAAGCCTGCAATACTTATCATTTGACTTATCATAGAAGAGTTTGTCTGCTGACCCCTGCTCCAGACTAATACTTGCATCAGATTCACTTGTGGAAAAATTTTAAAATGCAGCATACTCAGGCCTCACGTGCAGACATTCTACTTTATTAGGCCTGGGCAGGCGCTGGATATCTATGTGAAGGCTAACCTGTGTCCAGAGGTGACCAGGGTGCACACCCCCAATTCAGACCTCTTGCTGCAGAAGCTTTGCTCCAGCTTCTCCAGGCCACCGAAGGCTCTTCACTATGATTCAGCTGTGGTGCTTCCTGAGCTTTGGGCCCTGAGAGCAGGACAGGTGGAGATTTTGACATGTTGCATTCAAGAAGCTACCAGTGTGCTCTGAATGAACTCTGGTGCTCCTATGGGAATCGTGTTGTTTTTCTGCCCACCTTCACGCTCCTCCCCTCTGTGAAGAAGCCCTGGGTACACTTTAAGAATTCACATTTCCCAGCCTTCTATCCAAGTGGTTCCAGCAACACACATCTGGTTCCGGGAGCAGTCAGGCCTGGCCCATGAGACCATCCCATCCCCTGTGACCGAGTCACAGAGGCACATGTCACTCCATGCAGGCCAGCTCCTCTCAGGTCACCAACTTAGCCAACGAATATGTCGTGACTGTCAGTTGTGTTAGTTTTCCACGGCTGCTCTAACAAATTCTCACGGAGTTAGCAGCTTAAGACAACACTGATCTATTATCTCATACCTCTTGTAGGTCAGGAGTCTGGCGAGCTCTATTTGATCTCTGCTTGGAGATGCACAGGCCAAACATTCCATTCCAGAGGCTCTAGGTAGGGGAGGGTCCGTGGCCTTGGTCACTCAGGTTGTTGGCATAATTGAGGCCTTTGTGTTTCTAGGACTGAGGTCCCCATTCCCTGGCTGGCGCCCCCTTCCTCCATCATCAGAGCCAGCAACACCGCACCTCTGCGTGTCTTCCTTCCTTAGCCACATCTCTTGCCTCTACCTCCCCTGTCATTACCCTAGGCACCAGATAATCCAGGATAATCTGCCTATTTTAAGGTCAGTTGATGAGCAACCTTAACTTAATCTGCAAGGTGTCTTTTGCCATTTGATAGAAGCATGGCAGTGACCCCAACATCCTGCCTCCTGCAGCAATTATCTGTCTTCCAAGCACCAGGGATCAAGCAGTCAACCAAACAGAGCCTCTGCCCTCATGGAGCTTTGCTGCTGCCTGGGGAGATGGGGAAGAAACCCTTGTTTGTGGACTATGCCAGGTAGGACAAGGACTGTGACAAAGAGCACAGCAGAGGATGCACAGGATGACAGGCCACGGAGGCTCCACAGTCAGAGAAGGCCTCACAAACACAGAGCTGAGTCACAGACAGTGAGGAGGAGGGCAGCGTGGTACCTGTGGGGCCGCTGTGCTGAGCTGAGGGCACGGCAGTTACCAAGGCCCTGCAGTGGGAGCGTATTTGTGTGTTCAGATGAAAGCGAGGAGGTCAGCACGGCTGGAGCAGTGCGGAGGAGGCAGATAGGAAGGCTGCAGCCCATCCCGAGAGGCACTCAAGTCATGACGTAGGGAACCATTGTAAGGGCTTTAGTTTATCCTGAATGGGATGGAGGCCATTCAAGGGCCTGCAATACAGAAAGAACATGATATAATGCATATTCAAAGGAATCACTCAATACTTGTTGGAACTTGTGATTAAAGGACCTTAGACCTGCAGCCACTGACAGCGTAGCTGTCACCCACAGAGGAGGGGTCCTTTATGGATGACGGATCTACCCTCTGTGTCTATGCCTTACCGATCACTTTCTTCATTTATTTCTGTGTATTATACCAATGATTATTTATTGCATAGTGGGTTTAATTTCATTCACCAATCATTTAGATCTTTCAAGATTAAAACACATACTCACATGCTCTGTTTTTTTCATTGTTAACGGGGGATTCTTGCACTTCTCCAAGCCAAGACATTGCATGTCCAGAGGTGATTGGTCAGACTCCAGAAGACGTTGGACTGATCTGGAAAACTAGGCAAATGTATCACTCAGAACCCACAGCTGAAAATAACTAACTCCTAGGATGACTCTGTCCTGTCTAATGGTAACCCAGTAGCCACAAAGTCACTATCCTAGGAATTTCATCCGGGTTTGCCTATTATCCTTCTCTTGCAATCAGATTACACGTGCGATTCTTTGGCTTGTACTCTTTGCCTAGCGTCATTTTGTCTTTAATTCTGCAAGCAAACACGGTTGTGTGCTTTGAGGAAGGAGAACACACAGATGAGCTTGTTGATTGGCTGATGCTATGAATCTATCCTAGCTGGAGATTTGCTGCCTTAATTTCCAGGAGATTAAGAGTTGAGTGGTTTGCCAAAAAGTATTTCGGTGTGCTGATTTGGAATTCTAATTTCTGGTTGGAGGCAGGGTGCCTACAGAGGGCAAACGTTCAGAGCCTGTGAGGGACAGTGCCACTGAAAAGAAATTTTCCTGCAAAAGTCCTATTATGAGGAGTTGCCTGTGGCAGTTCTTGGTGCTTTTGCTGGGAAGCTGACAGCTTTTACGGATACTGTCACCGCACGCTGGTTACCGCCGGTGCCCTGGGCACGCTGTTCTCTGCATTTGGATAGGGTCATTTACCGCACGTTTATCCAAGCTGTTCCAGGCTCACACCCAACATTATCTTCAAAAAACAATAAGTGATGGTTGAGCTTTCTGTACAAAGAAAGTGCAGAGAGAGAAATAGAACTTGACAAGCATCCAAAAGGGTCTGCCGGAAATTAACTCCTCAGTGTGCCATGGCCAAGGGCAAGCAAATTCCACAGAAGCACCAAATTGGCCTCTGAATAGAAAAATAAAGAAACAAAAAAAATATGAAGAAAAAGGTGAAGGGGGAAACAACAGACCCGGACCAGAACGAAAGCAGGGCTGCATTTTCACATGCCAAAAATTCTAATTGGACAAGGAATTGCAAACTGACCACCAGATTGTTATGAACTGGGAAGAAATACACAGAAGCTTGAGAAAGGGCTGTCTAGAATTTTATAAAGTGTAACCCGGCGAAAGCAGGGTGTGGTATAAATGACATTTCCCTACAAAGGTGCCTGACTTCTTCTCACTTGTGTCCACTGACTTGGACTAGGGGTGTTATAAGCAACCTTGAAACATTTTAAATGAAAACAATATTATTGTTTGGTAGACTGTCTTCAAGGGCCAGGAGGCAGACAGAAAGACTAAAGCACAATTTTGGGATATTTTTTTTTTCTGTTTTTAGTGGAAAAAAGAGAGATAATGAAAAAACAGCACGGATCTTCCTTACTGATCAATTTTCCATTTCTCCCCACATTCCCAGAATGCTACCATTTCCCTCACTTATGTAACCAGCAGACTCACTGCCTCTCTAGCTAATAATAGCATCCTGGTTCCTGTTATCAACTTGATCTGCAAACTGCCTTCCTGACAGCCCTTTTTTTTTTTTCAGGGAAGCCAAATACCACTGACATTTAGAGAAGCCATCTGAAGAATTTCAGTAGAGGAAATTGATATTTCCCATCCCAATCAGGCAATGCTCTGGAACTAAGAAAACACTAAGGGCTATTTAAAAATAAATAAGAGGCAGGTGTACATACGAAGAGAATGAGTGGCCTGTGGGGTTGATTTGTGTTTTTTATGGTGTATTTTAATGACTTCAGTTGAAGTCTCAGAGAGAAATGGTTCCTATTAAGTGCAACCTTTAATGTAGGTTTTCCTCTCTAAACAATCGTAGATTTGGTTCCAGTCTTGAAAGTTTGGGGAATCTGATGGCACCGATGTATGAATTAAGGACTCCCTGAGCCTAATTGGGCGACCCTCAAACATTACAGCATAAAGAACAACCACTCTGCACAAACCTCCACTTCCGGATTTGAAGTCTGGATTTTAACTGCTCAAGTGGCTTAACTCTTTGCCTCTAGAACAAGCCGCCAGGCTCTGAGTTCTGTCTGGGTCCACAGGTCCCTGCTCAAAGTTGGAGCACACTGTCTGCAGTGGTTTCCTAGGGCCGCCTCGATAAACTACTATAAAAGGGGTTTAAAATGCCAAAAATGTGTTTTCTGGCACTTGGGTGGAGGTGGCTAGAAGTTCAAAATCAGGGTCCAATGGAGCTGTGGTCCCTCCAAAACCTCCAGGGAAAAGCCCTCCCTCGCCTCTTCCAGCTTCTGGTAGCACATTCCTTCTCATTTCTTAGCTTGTAGCTGCATCCATCTGACGTCCTCCTCTGTGGTCACACGTCGCTCTCCTGGGTGTCCAAACCCTCCTCTCCTTTCTCTTAGAAAGACACCAGTCCTGGATTAGGTGAGCCAGTAGGACCTCATTTAATGTGCAAACACCCCATTTCCAAATCAGGTTGCACTCACAGGTTCCAGGTGGCAATGAATGTAGAGGTGGGGGACCTCATGGGTACAAAGCCTGGTCAGACCCAGTAGGCACCACGCCCCTTCATTCCCATGTCACGCAAGCTCGGCATGTGTCATCTGCCCAGCATGCTCCCAACAGCATCACTGCATGCCCTGAGCACAGTGCCCCTCCCATCCTGGAGCCCTGCTGGGGCCTCAGACAAAAGGAAGGGCACACACACGCCCGGTTCCCAAGCTCCCACCACTCCTCACCATTTTCTTCTCCGTGTCTCTTCCCAGAGCCTGACCGTCTACTCTGCGTGCGTACAGACAGTTGTTAATGCCTACTCATTGCAGCCTTCACAGCCAAGGCTTTTCCAGGGAAACAGATGGCTGAACACGTCATGTATCAGACATGCACAGCCAATGAGAATGACGCACATCCCTAAGTAGCATCACTATAGGAAATTCTATGGCACGGGCTTCCCCATGGACCAGCATTCTTGGGGAAAATATCTCTGTACACCCACCTAACTGTGTGGGTGGAGCCAGGGGCAACAGCTTGGGGTGAGCACCCATCCAAGCTAGGCCCTCACATGGCTGCCCAGTGATCGTTCCAACTCCAAGGAAGATAGTTCTCCAGGCCCCTTCCTCCCCAGTGCCATCCTTGGAAGACTTGGAATATGCTAGCGGTCAAATTTTTTGTTGTGTAAGAGCAGAGAAGGCCAGCAAAGCTAATACAAAGCAGGGCTGAACAAATGGGGAGAGATTCCTACCAACATTTAAGGGCCTGGGCTGCGCCTCTCATTTCACGTTCTCCAGATTCCATGAATGAACAAACTCCTTCCACTGAGACAAAACCAGGTGCATTTATGTTTTTCCCACCAAAACAGCCTAAGAGCAGACTAGCACATGTATGGCTTTGACAAAATGTTAAAACCAAAAAGAATTTGTATATTTTTATCAGTTGAATTGGAACCCCCAAAGAAAACATTTTGGGGTCCTAACTCCCACTGCCTTGGAATGTGTCCTTTGACAAGGGTTTTCACAGAAGTAATCAAGTTAAGGTGAGGTCTTGGGGTCGGGGGCAGGTGTTAATCCAACACGACCGGGGTCCTGATAAAAAGGGGGAATTTGGGTGCAGAAACAGACATGCATGTAGGGAAGATGTCATGGAGAGACACAGGGAGAAGGTGGATGTCTACAAGCCAGAGAGAGAAATCTGGAATAGACCCTTCCCTTAGAGCTTCAGAAAGAGCCAACCCTGGCGTCACCTTGGTTTTGGACTTCTCGCCTCCAGAACTGTGAGGCAATGGATTTCGGTTGTTCACATCACAGAGTTTGTAGTATTTAGCCCTAGAAAACGAATGCAGACATTACCTATCAACTCCTCAATGACAAGTAAGAAAACAAGTCCAGGAAGGTAGTAAGCCTGCCTAATGTCCCATGTAATGTTGAAAAAGGTAGAATCTGAATGCCCACCTCATAATTTATAGTGGTATTTATTCCTGTCATTTTAACCTATTTCTTAGCCCAAAAGTTTTCATAAAAATTTCAAACACACACTTCTTTCAGGAAGATATGAAAAAGATAACAATAAACCTGAAAATAAATAAATTAGAAGGAAGAAGACTACACAGCCTGGACACTCATATTTATAACAGCTGTCATGATATAATATCAAATCTTTTAGCTGAACATTCTCATTTAAAACCAATTTACATGAAGAATGAGGAGTCATTTCCCCCAAGAAACAGCTCAGTGAGAGAAATTGGATTGAGTAGAAAGTCTGTGAACATGTCAGAGCTCGGGCTGGGCTGGGGGGTTTCTACTGCAACTCTAGGCCAGAAAAAAATCTCACTCAAGCTAAGGAAACAGGGAAGTTACACTTCCATTTTCTGAACAGAAGAAAAACAAATCTTGTTCAGCTCAAGAAAATTTGTTTACTTTATATAAAAACTGGATAAAATTTTGAAACTAATTCACCTGCAGTTTTGTTGCTAAGAAGGTATTTATTTTTTCCTTCCCTACTAACACGCAACAGCTGTAGACAGCTTCCAAAATCTCCCGCTATTCCTGTTGGCCAGATTTCCCATATAGAATGGCCTCAAAATATTTGATTCACCTTGGTGATTTTGAGTGATGCAATGTGTTTGTAATGTAATGCAATCTTACAGTGTCACGGAACCCCTAATATATTTATATTGAAATTGTTTTCCATATTCTTTCACTTTAAGAATCTAACATGGTTCAAAATAAATAAAAAAGCTTTATGTCTGACCCCTCAACTGTTTTAATGTCCTAAGAGTACAGGGTGAGTAGGATTCTGATTATGGGATATACCCAGCCCGTGCAAGTCACATAACATTTCAAAGCAAAACATGCTCATTTAGGAAGCTCTCAGTCTATGGCTGGATAGCAGGGTGGAAAGGAGAAAAGAACCAGGACCTGAGAGCCTCCCATTACCTCCTGAGCAAATTCAGGTTTTACTCTGTAGGTGACTCTAAGCGGGAGTCCCCTGTGACTCGCTTTTCAGAAACATCCTCTGGCCCCAGAGTGAGAGATGGATTGGTGAATAGTGAGTCTGGAAGTCGAGACCTGCATGTTTTTTCTCCCTCCGCTCTAACAACTCAACATTTACTTAGAACCTCACACATCCCTCAAATCTGTCTGGCTGTCCTCCTCACACCTCTAGTCTGAGTCCTTGCAATTCGCAGGAAGTAAAGGCAACACGTAGATTTACCCCCTCCCAATCTACATGTCCTCTCCATTCTGCCCCTACATTGGCCACAGCAGCACACAGTAGAAGTATTGGCCACTATGACCTCCAGTGGTACCTCGTCTCCTGTAGAATCAATTCCATTTTCTTAGCCTGCCGTCCAGACTTCCCAGGTGATGAGCACAGCAATATAAATAATCCCAGTGTCAACACCAATGCCAGTCAGCCTGGCCATGCTCCTACAGTGTGGTGACCAGATTCCCAGCTGCCACAGTCACTCCATGTCCCCTAGAAGCATACTGCACCTCAGTAACTCTCTCCACTGTATTCATCAGCTCTGTTGGCCACACAGCCAGAGACGTCTTCCCTCCTGACTTCATCCTGGAAATGATGTCGCACTGGGTTGGTGCCAGCCTCAGAAGACCAAGGCAGTCCCTCAGAGAGCCCCACAGTACTTCCTAAAAGTAATGCTTTGGATAGTTCTTTACCCTCATCTGTGGCCAACTGGAATTCAAGCCCTCTGGAATTCAAGACCATCTCTTCTCTGCAGGGCCAAGCAGAATCATGGAACCATGACTAAACTCATGCCTGCAGAGCCAGGCTTCCCTAACTTCTAATGCCAACTGCCCCTCCATAGGTGTGTGATCTATGGCTGATATTACTAGTCTCCATGGTCTGTGTGTGTTTTGTCTTGCTTGTGTAGAGTGGGAACAATGATACTAATTAGAAAAAAAAGTTTCCTAAGATTTACACAAGATGATGCATGTAAGGAATTTAGCACAGTGCCTGAAACAGGCCATCATTACTCAGCACACGTAGGTAATTAATATAATAGGGCCCCTCTTTCTGCCATCACACACATATAGACACAAGGAACCATGGGAGAAGGAAAATAATTCTCACGCTGTTAATGATTAATTATCTATTAATCTCTTTAACAATAGATCTACTGCTGATTACTTTGTTCATGCAAATACTGTAGGATAATTCTGCCTATTTTTCTTTTGGAGAGCTCATTTACAAAGATACATTTTATGTCCAAAGACATTGAAATTCCTATAGGATCTCAGATAAAATCATAAGGCACTCTCCCAGTTTCCTTCATTTCCTTATTTAAATCAATTTAGCAATGAACTAATGTCACGCTAATAACTTACATTTTAGTTAAATTAGCATTACCCCTTAATATGAAATTAAATAAAAATATTTATTGTTGCAAATACAACTAACGCAATGGTGCCACTAGACAAAATGCCGGGCTAGGAAGACTAGTAATTGTTCAATTTGGGATAGGTATTTGCCTCTTACATTTCTTCACTTCCAATAGGACGGGAACACAGACCACCCTGGCATTCTCAGCACCCATGTCCGGTGACGCTTGCGGGGCTGCCTTCACACAGCACATTCCGCAGTTCAGTCACCCACTGCAACCTTCTTCCCTGGTCTGGTCTGGCCCGCTTCTTGCACCAAAGCCCGAACAAGCTGGCACTGCAACCTCTCCAGCACTTTCCCAGCAATCCCGGCTGTCACCTGATCTACAAATTACAATCATGGGTTATCCCTTATTCCACTGAAATATTGTGAGGGACCAGTACATAAATGCAGTTCGAGCCCATCATGGATGGATGCTATATATAAAGAAAAATTATTAGCTTTGTATTTCAAACCTGAGCCACATGACATACCAACACTACAGAAGCAGGCACTTTCTTCTGCCATAAATGGATGATTTATCATCTCTCCCCTACAGCTACCCAATTCAGTTCCTTTCAATCCTCCTACACAGATTTTGCTCTTTCTATCTGAATGATCTTTGCCAATGGGTAACTTAGATTTCTCAGCAGATGTCACCTGACCCTGGCTTGAATACTTTTAGGTACAAGTTAAATTTGTGGCATAGCATACAGAGGTCAAGGTGTCCATTTTACCTAAAATGATAAAAAAATTACTACCATATTTTTTAAATAAAAGCACACTGTTGTTAGTGTTTGATCATGAATAACTATTATTTGCAGTTGTTTAAAGAGAAACCCTTTTAGTCACACACATCGGTTTAAAAACATATTATTTCTATTGTATTAGTTATAAATTCCCATATTTTTGCAGCTTGCTTTTTTCATAATAACAGCACAGTACAGTTAAATGACCTACAAAAACATCTAAGGGAGAGACCCCACCCTGCCACCGCATCCTTGGTCCATGCAGATCAACACAAGTCAACAGTTGTGACTTAGATGCTTGGTCAACCACCTCTGTTAGCTGTTTTACCTACCAACTGAAACCCAAGTTCTTTAGCCTGTGTATGGACTGTTTGTTTGCCTCCCCCACCCCCGAATTCATAGGTTGACACCTTAACCCCCAAAGGAATAGCATTTGAAGATGTGGGCAATTGGGGGTAAAAAGGTCATGAGAATAGAGCCCTCATAACAAGAGAGCTTTCTTCCTCTCTTCCACCACCTTGTGAGGACAAAGCAAGACGACAGCCACCTGTAAGCCGAAAGGAATGTGCTCACCTCCCACCTGGCCAGGCTGGCCCCTGGCCTCTGACTTCCAGCTCCCATAACTGTGAGAAATAAATTTCTGTTGTTCAGGGTACCCAGTCTATGGTGTTTTTGTTATTGCAGCCCACGGAGACCGAGGCAGCACAGTATGGAAGATACAGAGAGAGAGCATTTCACTGTCTCTCCAAGCTTACCCACCACCATGCCACTTAAGCATTTCATCTTTCTTGAATCGGCCAGATTGTTGAACAAGGTGTTTCCCCCATCTGGAATTCATTGTCTGTTCTCTTTCCTTTTATCCAGGAAACTCACATTCATCCTTTGAACTACAACACCTCAGTGAAGATTTTCCTAAGTTTCTGAGGACAGAGTCATTCAATCCCTCTTCTCTGTTCCCACGACACTTTTAAAAACTCTTCTTTCCATGTATTTAATTATATAGAAAGATGTTTACATACAAATATATCTTCTAATATGGAAGGTAAGCAAATTTATGGGATGAAAAATGTCTTCTTTGTCGATGTCTTCTTCTGGAAACATGTTTCGCATATAGTAAGTGATATGTTATTGACTGGGTAACTGAAAAGATAAGACAGATGGATGGTAATAATTATTCATTTGATTGGCAGAATGGCAGAACTTTACTAAGAGATTTAAAACACACAGAAATTGTGAGGAAAAGAAAAAGGACTTAGTTTTCCCCATTGGGCTAAGCACTCAGTGCATACTGATAATAAAAGAAAATTGAATATTTCCTGAGCAAATATCATGGAGAAAGTCTTGAACAAAGAACGGAAATCACAAAAACTAAAAGTATAGTGTCTCTAAATTCATGGAATTCACAGACTATTAAAAGTAAATAAAAACTATTAAAATAGAGTTGGTTTCCATTTTGGCCGATTGTCCATGGCATATACGATTAAAAAAAAGAGCGTTCTTCAAAATGACATGCACAGAAATTTTAAAATCTGTATTCACTCTAATTGGTCTTCTCAATATGTAACATTTTACACCACTTTTTCTTAGAGTAGTTATAAATCACCTTTAGCAAAAATGACTACTTTGAATTTAACTTCTTTCTGCCTTCATTAATTCTACAAAATAGACATGCTCGTGTGAAATGGCTACAAGGAAGGTAAGAAAGGGAAGCAATTAAAAAGATTATAATTGTCCCTGAACTAAGTAAATACCAAGGGTTGGATCCGCACGAATAGAGTAATTCAATGCATAAGGTGAAACATAAAATAATAATATAATGAATAACTTGAAGATTTCCTTTCACCATTTCCAGGTCAACTCTACGGGGACACAGTTCTCAGAGGAGGACTCTTGAGTAGAGACCACGGACAATGAAATGTTTTCAGTGTTTATTTCGACCTATTTCACCTCTAATAATAGGAAGAGAGGGTTCGGTTTGGAGTTCGGAAGTACAGACGTGTAAGCTTGGCCTAGTCCAAGGGAGTACACTGAAGGTGGCAGGCCTCTGCAGCTCCCGGCCCCGTGCAGGCGGCGGGGTAGAGCCGAGTTTGCTGCATTCGGGTTTTGTTTGTTTTTTTACCACCAAGCCCCCCCCCCAAATTTTCTTGATGCATCTTCTAACTTAAATCATATTAAAATACACAAAGTTTTTAACTAGTAAATCACTCACTTAGGAGGAAAGGAAGATGTACCAAGTAACTCATATAATTTTATTGTTCAGCTGAGCATTAATTTTAATTCTGGAATTCCCAAAAGGCAAAGCAAAAAGAGAACTATATTGCAATGTGTTCCTTTTGCCCAATTAAAAGAGATTTTTTTTTTGAAAAGCAAATTACATTCCCAGAAAAAGGCCCTTCCAAAGAAATTAAGAAGTTAACACATGAATCCTGTAATGAGAGACAATTGACCTAAGATACATCTTCCACTGCAGTTTTGTAGAAGATCCAAAGCACCCTATAAAGAAAAAGTATTTCTTAAATGGGTGCTGTGTAAAAGCCAGCCCACTCAAGTTCTCCATTTGTCATTTCAGGGGTCGTATTTAAACTATTTACCAACAGAAGGGTACAGGTCTTCAGATCGGTGCAGAGTCCAGACGCGTCCTGCTATGTCGGGGTTATTTTCTCCATCTGCTGAACTGTGGGGAAGTCCTGGAGTCCTGAGGAAGGGTCTCTGATTGGAGGGAGGTTGTTCAGAGGGCTGCGTACACTGATTATTTATCAACTGCTATAGAAGGTTTTTGATATTTTAAAAATGGGTATAGCCGTACCTGTGCACACAGCTCTGGGTGTAAGTCTAGAGTGGGATGCAAAGCACTATTCCACGACTCAAACAGGAAATAAATCGTAAATTCAAAGATCTCCCGTAAGTCCTGCACCCCAATGACTTGAAGGCGGTGCTGGCTGGGACTTTCATCTCAGTGTACCCCGGTAAACCAGGCAGGCGGGCTGCCACTCGGCTGAGCACCCCGTCCAAGGCTGGGGTGGTGACGCTTTAACTAAAATAACTCTTTACAATAGAAGTTCACTGACTTCTTTTTCAGTGTATGGCAGAGAGCAGTTCAAGACCCTGATCTGACCTGGAGGTGAGAGGTGACAGGTGGCGCGTGGTGGTGTCACAGTCCAAGAATACATGTCTTTTCCATTCTTCTCATTTGGGTCAAATGAGCCAAAATGATGAATAGTCAGGCTTTCTCTATGCTGCCCAAGTACCTCAGAATGCTTGGAAAGGTTATTCTTCTGAAGAATCACCTTTTCTATTGAAATCTCTATAAAGTCGAGCTGCATCAAATGCGCATGACTTGGGTTGTTCAGCTGCAAAACAATTAGACAGACACTGTATCTGATTTTCATCTTACAATTGCATTAGTATCTGGCAGTGCCCATGGATGCCACTGACAGCAACTCTGTAAAAGGGCAACCCAGAAGGAGAAGTAACGCATCATGTTGACTGGACCAACCTAGTTCAACCTCAGAGAGCTTGGAATGCGAAACTGAACTCAACCTCCTTCCTCCCCAAATTTACTCAATTAGCAGGACCCAAGATTCCTCATCCTCTGCGTGTTCTGGGCACTCTCCGTGACAATCAAACTCAGAGAAGAGAGTAAACCATGAGAGAGATGTGCCCCCATTACTTAAGGACGCTGAGTTGGGACGGGGATAGAAATGCAGAAACGCACATGGGTTATTAACAATAACCATCCCACACAATAGGCAGCAGATGCTTGCAAAGAGGTTGCATCGTTGGCTGGCCTCCAAGAGACTTTCTAAGGTGTCGCTTCCTTGGTTACTTTCATGAGCAGGGGGCTGATCCTTAGGCTGAAGACAGGAACCCTCTTGCTAACCTATCTCTTACCAGAACACACATAAAACAGGTTCTCAAGGATGATCAAGTCCAGACGAGCCATCCAGTCCGCAACAGTGAGATGTGAACCCACCGTGTGAATGGGGATGCTGGATTGGCCGGATGTGTTACTATTATAATCTGACACACCCATATTTAAGAATAAAAGATGGTGAGTCACACTCACCCTTCAGGTGCATCTTATTTAATTGTGAAAGAAAAGCCAACATCAATTTTGAAGACTTGAGACTGAAACATGGGTGAGAAATTGGGATGAGAGGTGAAGATATTGGGGTATTTGTGTCAGCAGACACCTAAGGAATACAGAAGCTGCTGAGAAGCTGAGTGGCCCAGGCAGGTGATTTTACAAGCTATCATCAGCTGAGAAACCACGGAGGGCAAACAGAGAGGGAGGAAGGAAACTGTTACTTCGGGGAAGGCAGAAAAGAAATAGTGTGTGGTGCGTGCAGCAGTTGTGGGACTTAGCGGATTTCAGTGATGGGTGTTGGTGCTGACATTTACTTACAAGCCATTGATTGAAAACGTTCTATAGAGAAATGGGGCACAGCCAGAGTATCAGCAACTAATGAAAAGAACAGGTGGTTGGGAAGAGAAACAATGTGTATAAATCATAGGTTCATTAGAACAAAAAATGTGCTTGCATCAAAAATAAATTCAGAGCAAGAGAGCAGTGGATTTGGAACCAGGCTGTCTAGTACAGAAGCCTGGCCAGGCCATGGACAAGGTGCCTGGATTTAGACAAGCTACTTAATTTCTCCATGCTTCAGGTCTCACCCACAAGTCGGGAAAAATAACAGAACTAATTTACAGCGTAGATGTGAGGATTAAATAAACACATATAAAGCACTTCATACAGAGCCAAACACGTTGAAGGCTATAGTGCAATTGTTTGACGGTGTCACCATCATCATCGCTGATATTATTAAATACTTAATTTTAAGATTTCACTAGAAAGCAAAGGCTCCAATTTAATTCCACAAATGTTTTCGAGCACTTTATGTATGCAATTAACATGAACAGTTTTGAAAGATGATTAAAGTTGGCCTTTGGCTTCCATTCATTTTTTTTAAATTCATTCCGTTCACCAGCAAGATCTTACTGAGTGTCTACACAGGCCAGACCTGCTGCCTGCTGGAGCGTGGGAATCGTAGCAGAGTGTGATTAGCTCTACGGTAGAAGCACACACAGGTGCTACACGACCACAGAGGAGGGGCAGTTAGTCAAAAACAGCTCAGTGCACTCTTCCTGGAAGATGAGATCTTTAGGATCTGAGAGCTCCTAAAGACTATGTACCACAGGCTGGCCACCAATCAGAATATACTGGGTGCTTACGGCCTGATGGTTCCGATCAGTGGGTAGCCGTGCTGTGCAGAAGGTAAATACTGGGAATGTCACTCCTGGAGAAGTACAATTCAAGGCTAACCTTTTGTGTGTGCGTATGTTGCGGGGGGGGCCGTGGTTGGAGCAAGGGAGATACCTAAGAAGCCTTTTTGGAACAGGTGGCATGTACATGGATGCTGCATGACAAGATGTTAACATGCAGAAATGCGAAAGAAAAGAGCATTCTGGAGAAAGGAACTGGATGAGCCAAAGGACAGAACTGTGGGTGGAGGGAGCATCTGAAATAGGCTAAGGCGTAGCTCGTGTGTGAATTTACTAGCAGAGCCAGGGGCAGAGTGTGATCGGAAGACGGGACATCCTGAGAGGGGCTTGTGGCCCAGGAGGTCTGTGCGTGGGCTGCGTGGTCGGACTTGTTTCCGCAATCTGTCAGTCTTGAAGATCTCTGAAAAGGAAGTGCATTATTAGAATCATTTTCAGAGAGGCAACTCTGACTTCATTATGAAGGATCTGGTGGGAGGAGAGGGACCTATCTGGGCTATAGCGACAAACCAGGTGAAAAAGTACAGAAGGGATAAACCAGGCCAGGTGCTTGGGAGAGAGAGAAAGAGTAATCGGCGGTGTCCTAGTGAATGGTTAGTAATTGGGAGTGTTGAAAATCATCACATACCGCTACTCAAAGTTATCTTCTGTACATGTTACATGTAGCATATTTAAACTATAGGGGTGTAGATGAATCATTGCTTTAGAGAACATTACTTTCACTTTCGTTATAATGGATGGACATGCACTGACATCATTATCACTGAGAGCCCATAGGTTACATTGGGGTTCAGCATAAGTTTTAACAAATGTGTAAGAGCATGTATCCGCAGTATCCTACAGAGTAGGTTCACTGCCCTAAATAAAATGTACTTTTAAAGTTAAAAAAAGTTTTTAATTCGCTACAATTTTGAGCACACATCTATGAGTGATTTTAAAGTCTAACACACTCCAAGCAATTTCCAAGAAAGTTTCTGTGGAAACACATTTTCCAGGAGCCTATAATCATCTACAGTCTGCTTTGTATCGCGCACAGAAATATTTAAGTGTGTTGACGATATTCATTTTCACTTGCAATCTGGTTTAACTGGCAACTGGCAAAACCAGTTAAAATTAAGAAGACAGATATTTTGAGCACAACTACCAACATTTCTGCTGGAAATAAACAGTGCTGACTAAATTGCCATCATCTGAGCCTGAGTCTCGAGAATCTGAGTAATGGAGGCTACAACTTCCCGACACGGGATGAAATAAAATAAAACTCTGCACTGGCTCCCTGAGCATCTGAAACGTCCTCCAATCATCTCACAGATGCACGAGCAACGTTAGTGCTGACACAAACATGATTCTCCACCATCTCAGTACCTGATGTAGTTAGCAGGAATCTCTCTCCTGGTGCACTTTTAATTCATCACTATATACGTGATGAGATCATTCATCTGAACCAGCTTTCGTCGTTAATAGCGAGCGTTGGCGTGTCAGTCAAGCAGAGTGTTTCTCTAAATTTAACCATCATTCCGACTTTAGGACGCCTTTAAACTAACAAGAAAATCAAAGCCGTCTTAGAGAGAAGACAGAGGAACAGCGTGTGTTCTTAGGAGACATCCCACCCCAATGGGTTTGTTTCTCTGCTAATTATGCTTTACATCAAGCTGGGGCCTTGAACAGCTCTGCTCTCGTCATTCCCGCCCCTTGTCCCTTTATAGGAAGGTAGCATCTCTAAGGATCATAAATCTATTTTGAAAAAAACATAATTAGATACAACTGCTTCTCCAAAAATGGGGGAGGGGACACATAAAAATGCTTAAGACCCAAATCTTCTTTTTTAATGCAGTATTTTGTCACCATGGCTGTTCTTTCTCTGCATATTTTCCTCCACTTCTGACGCACGGAACAGGACCACGGCTGTCAGCTGTGGTAGCTACCTGACAGGCTACATGATCTTCCCCGAAAGCAGCAGAAAAACTGTGTCCCAAGACGGTAGTAGGAGATAAAAGACAGCCTCAGGTAAAGACGATTTGAGGAGTAGCTCATCCTGGGAGGTAGAGCGATCCAGATTTTCAGTGTCTTGCCTCTAGTCAAAGAGGTTCAGGAAAAGCCACCTCGCCAGGCAAAAGGAGATGCAGAGAAAGTGTCCTGGGAAAGCGAGTGGGAGCGGGGCTTCCGCATCCATTCACGGCAGGCGAGGTCCAGTTAAAAGAGAAATGTGAAGGAGCATTGTTGATACATTTTGTGACAAGAGGGCAGTAAGTCTGTAACAACGGACTAGCAGTTCATACAGTATCTTGTTCAGTAAAAGGCACTTCTACCCATTTCATCTTATCTTTTCAGTCCCTCTAATGATTAGCTCGGTAAAACTCAACATGTAATTAATTGGATGTAGTTATGATTAATTTTGGTGAATCAGTGAATTAGTCTAAAAGATGCTAAGTGAAAAATCGAGCCCTCTCCAATCCCAGAATTCCTACCCAACCACTTCCAAAATGAACCCCCCCTGGCCAGACTGGCTCCAGCTTTCCCTCGGTCATCCCGCCTGCTTACGAGGTCCCTGACCCCCTCTATCCCTACTCTTGCTTTCTCTTCTAGGAATTCTTTTCTCCCATGAGGCTACATCTTTTTCTGTGTTCTGTTGGAGTTATTATATATATTCTCTTTTGTCACTTAACTATTAATTGCATGAGAAAAATTCTTAACTCTTCAGCTAAACCACTCATTCTTAAAGATCAGGACCTATGATTTATTTTTCTCTACATTTGCACAAAAGTGATATTCATTAAATATGTACTGTACTTACCAATTAATGAATTAATCATGTAAAGCAAATAAATCAATTGTGAAACAACGCATTCATTAAGCCCTTGTACAAAGTGTAGTCCTGTATCGGCAGGAAGATACAAAAAAATATACACAAAGTAGGGTCTCTATCCAGTAGCTTTATTTTATGTTTAGGGAAATAAACCCTCGACTAGTGAAA
Source organism: Desmodus rotundus (assembly GCF_022682495.2). Lineage (NCBI taxonomy): Eukaryota > Metazoa > Chordata > Mammalia > Chiroptera > Phyllostomidae > Desmodus > Desmodus rotundus. The sequence continues at coordinate 105,849,438 of NC_071396.1, read as the reverse complement.
GATGGCCAGTGATGCATAGATAATGAGTACACAGTGAGCCGTGCAGAAATGGTGAGTTAGCAGTGCCTGGAACATGGTAGCCAATGAATGTCGAACAGCCCTGTTAAATAAAAACAAATCTGGACTTAGGTAAGGAGAGACTTCATTTGAAAAGACTACCGTAATACCAGAAGGGAGGACATTGCATTAAGGGAAGGGGCTCTCCCAGCAGAGCAGGCGGACATAGTCAAGTACGGAGAGGGCAAGTGGTGCACTAGAGGAACACTCTCACTCTGAGATCTCCAAGTGTGTCGGAGGCCAGGCCGGAAGGGACTTCTTTAAATAGAAAGACTCGGTGGACACAGACACCAGTATGGTGATTACCAGAGGGGAGGGGGATGGAGGAGGCAGGGGAGAGTAAGGGGGGAAGGGGTAAATGGTGATGGAAGGAGACTTGACTTGGGATGGTGAACACATAATACAATATACATATGATGTATGGCAGAATTGTATGCCTGAAACCTATATAATTTTATTAACAAATGTCACCTGAATAAATTTAACTTGAAAAAAGAAGTAAATGAGGTAGAAAGCACTGGTGGGGAAGGAGGAAGGTATAGGAATTGGGGTCTGATCAGGGAACTTACTTCCTTGAAGTCAGCTGATTCTGGGGTGGAGGGTCTGGGGGGCTATGGCGTCATCCAATGCTCCAGGGTGGAGGTGAGCAGGCAGAGTTCCATGGCTTGGGGGTAGGAGGGGAGCCTGAAGATGAGACACAGCCTGGGAGTTTGGACACAGCCTAACTTCAGTTTCGTAACATCAGAAAGTCCAGCATTTTCTTCCTCTGTAAAATAAGAGCATTAGAGAAGGGGATGGCTGAGGTTCTCCTAAGCCGTTCTATTTATACAAAATAAATAGCAAAGCCCCCCCCCCCCCCCCACTAGAATAAAAAGCCTCCTGGCTATTCAGACTGAGTAATTACTTTACATAACACATTCAGTCTGGAGAACTCAAGGCTCTCTGAATTTCTCCTCTACCTAATTGTCAGAAAATCTCCATGAGATGGGTATTATTCTCAGGACTCTTTAAGAAACAAGACAAAGTCTTAGGGAAATGATGTCGCTTATTTATCAAAAGGCAAAGAAAAGGGGAGCAGGTGGAGCCAAGCCGAGCCTGACGTCCTATTGCCCTCATGCGGTGGGCGGTCTCACTAGCCACACCCTCTAATCCTCTCCAGAAGGGCAGGACTGTTGATACTACTGGATCACTCCTAGGCGTTTAGAGGGAACCCAGTGCGTGGGAACACGGAGATAAGAGCTAAATCTGTCTGCTGGAGGGACCAGGAGCTGCTCTCTAGCCGAAGGAGTGCGGATTGGGACCCCTTTGATGCCTCACAGGCTCTTTTAAAAATGATCCTAAATTGTGCCTCAGGGGAGTAAAGGGTTGCTAAATCCCTCAGCCAAGAGAACTGTTTGTAATGACCCCCGAGCAAGGCCCGGGTTACACACACTTCCCTGGGTCGAAGACACTGACTATGAAGGTTACCTCTCTAAGGTCAAGGTCACAGAATTCCAAGCCCAGAATGTAACTTATACATCAGTTATCAATCTCCCTATTTTACAGAGAATGAGGTAGCGTAAGGCATAAAAAATTCACCGATTCTGAAGCCAACCAGAATAAATGTTTAACTACAGCTCTGCTAACTATATTACTCGTGAAACCTGAAGCACGATGTGTAACCTCTCTACCCCTCCTTGTCTTTAAAGCAGACGTAGCAATGCGGTGCTCTTATGAGTGTTGTAAACACTAGGTAAGATTATTGTATAAAGGATCTACCGTAGCAGCGATGCTTGGTGGCTGTCTGCTCCTTGCTAACCAGGAGGGCGTTAGGGGTGGGGGATGCTTTTCCTTAGTGATATGGAGCGTTAGGGTCAGTGTCCAGGACTCTGAGTCTAGTTTTCTCATTTCCCTACAAAGCAGGGCCCTATAGAAGAACCAAAGTTAGCATTTTGATATTAATTCTATAAGAGTTCCACAGTTTGTGTATAAGCATTTGATTTATTGAAGGGAGCCAGGACTGAGAGCCTGAGAAAATTACTATAGGGAATAAATTAGGCTCTGTGGGGAATGAAACTAGTTGTATGTGAACATAGATTAAAAATACAGTCCTGTGACTCTCATCTTGCTTTGTTTTAGTGAAGGAATCAGGTTTGTGGCTTCAGCGTACGACCACAGAAGTGGCCCTTTGCCACCTCAGGACTCATTCCGTTGAAGGCCTGTGGAAAACCTAAGGCAGCTGGTCAATTTAGCAATTTTTGTTGTGTAAAAAGGTAAGAAAAAAGGGCAAATATTTTCATACAACTATAAAAGCAAAAATTGTGTCAGACACAGTTAAAACAGGCAGAGAAGACTTTATCCAAGGCTACCGCAACAGGGGAGAGAGACCAGAACTCACTCCTGAGTTCTGCAGCAACAGAGGGCTGAAGGGTGTTAAAAATGAGGTCAGGGAATTTTAGGGCATCTGTGTTTGATAACTGGCCGTACCCCAGGGAAAAGCAGGTTTTCTCCTGTTTTATGACAAGAGGTTGTTTTTATTACTTGGGACGAGTTAGGCTCCCACCTTCCCACAGAAACTTGAAAATAAGGGCACTATCTTCCTTGGAGATGGCTTTTCCAAGGGTTGGCTCCAGGCCCTTAAGAAAGACAGTCCTGGGTTGGAACACTAGCAAGAGACTTTTAACAGGATTTATTCCTCTAACGGGTAGAGAAAGAATTTACGTTTGCAAGCTGTCTAGAGTGAAAGTTCTCAGTAAAGGGAAGTCAGGGACCCAGAAGCAAGAAGAGTCTGTTTCATGTTTCGGCCAGCTTAGGATACGGTCAAGGCCATCCAGGTTAGACTCATCCTCCAGGAATAAAGAAAACCCGGGCTCCACTATACTCTAAAATGTCCCAGGATTTCAGGACATACCAGCTCTCACTGCAAGGCCCTGAAGGTATTAATAGGCTCACAGTAATAAGCATTAGATGCCTTCTTTTCCTTCCTGGAGAATGGGGAGGGAAAAAAGCCTGTTGTTTTCTTAACCAAAAGTTGGAAAAAAAAACAACAACAAAATTGCTTGCATTTCAAAGGGGAATAGTGTGTCCAAATATGCAGCTAACACCATTATTGAGGGGAAAAATCAAAGGATCTTTCTGGAAAGAGAGATTAGTGACCAAAACAGACACCAGGATTAGAGGAGGTTGGAGAGAGGCAAGATTTGTGAATAAACATTTATAAAACATTAAAGAAAAGGAGAAAATATGAAAGAACTAAGAGCCAGTTTACTGACACACTAGCCAATCATTAAGTGCAGAATCTTGCTCATCAAAGATAAATAAAACTATACCATGAAATTCTATGTACATTAATGTACTCTGTGCTCAATAAAAATAACCTCAGAAATACTGTTTCTCCTGAAAAAAAATTCATAGGCTAATCTTAACTCAAGCTGTATAATTTGTTCCATGGAAATGTTAGTATTTGCCTGTACATCGGACTTAACATTCCATAATAAATATTCCCATTATTCTTCAAGAACAAACAAGTTGGGATTTTTAAAAGTCACACGCCAAAAAGAAACACTTGAAAAATAATTTCCTCAGTAGCACAGTGGAGTTGCTAACCGGCTATGACAAGCTGTTTTTCCAGCCTCCCATTTTCAGGCCACATTTCTGACGAGCTCCGCGAGCTCTTGCGTCAGTCGCCCAGATTCCCCCCGTGATTATGCAGCAGTAATGGCAGAAGGAGCAGCTGCAGCCGCCTGATTGTACCACAGTGTTCGCTCAGAACCCAGGACTGTCGCACGCAGGCGGGTCAGAGAAATGAGCTCAGAGATTACTATTATTAAACAACCAACGCAACCGATCACAGGGAAATACAGAAAAGGTTGGTTCTGTGGCTTAACCCAAATATTGTGGAACTCATCCACATTAAGCCTTCACTTCTTCTCACCATGGTGCTTGATTTTGTGATGGGTTTGCATACATTATTCTTCCCTGAGTTACATTTAATTTACTTAAGTTTTACTGTTAAAAAGTATAAAAAGCCTGCCTCTCATAATCCTTAGGAAGCCTGGTGTGGAAACACGTTGTCTGTGTAACATTTCCCTGAAGGAGCTCAGATGACTTTACTCAGGTGGGTTAAGTGACCCAGAGCCACCCAGAGAGGACAGAGAAAGGGGCTCAGGCACTGCTCCATTCCGGCCCCAACACCAGCTTCTTTGAAGCAGAAGCACGTGGTAAAAGGGTTCGAGGTAAGAACGCTTGTGTTCTCTGTGAATCTGCCAGCTGACCTCTGTGTTTTTATACTCTGCTTTGTAATATTCCAATTATTTCTTTTTCCTTGCTGTCCTGTAGAGAAGAATTCACATTTAAACGGCAGAAACGAAATGGTGTCAAGGACCTTCCTTTGCATCTGAGCCTGAGTGAACTCAGCTGCTGTTCATTTCTTCATTCTCTCCTCCAGGGTGGAGTAGGACCTACTGTGAGCCCAAGAGGAGGCAGAATCTGGGCAGATAAAGATGAATAAGGCCAAATCCTTTCTGGCAAGGAATTGGCAGTGTCATCATGAAAACACCCTGCCTTCACCCCATCACACAATGGCAGCTGGTCTGCAAGAAAGGATGGCTGTGAGCTGTTAGTCGTCCTTAAGAGAGATGAAACGGGAAAACATAGTATGTCGCAATAAGGAAATCACCCTCCCTCACTAAATGCTACAGGACTGAGGCTCTATTTGAAGGGAGTGTGTAGTACTTTTTCCCACGCAGTCTTTCCTTCGCCTGGTTGGCTGAGTGCTCTGATCTGCGATGGATGATCATCACATCCACCGTACTCCACACAATGGACCCCATTCTGTGCTCAGGAGGCACCGCGTGGAGATTCTAAGGCATTAATCAGGATGTAGAAGAACAGACCAGTGACCCTGCCCTGGAAACTGAGACTGCTTTCAGAGTCGTGTTTCACGCTGGTGGTCATGAGCAGTGCATCCATCCAAGGCCAAGCGTTTTGTCACAGGTAACAACAGCAGCCAAAGGCATCTCCAGGACCTAAGCTACCTCATTATTTTGACCCTACCAATGCAGCACAGAGCTTCCTCCTAGATTTCCATAAGAGGGTTGAAGAGGGCATCTCCCTTGACACCTAGTGCTTCGTCCCAACTGTGACTCACACCACTTCCCTTCCCTGTCCAAAGGCTACAGCCAAACACATGCCACACTCAGATGGGGAAGAAGCTGGAAAATGCATCTTCTGCGTGCCAAGGGGGAAAAAGGTAAAACAACAGGTATTGATGAGCATCAGTAATAGTTTTATCTACCAGAATTGTAAAGATTAATGACGTCATGGATGGAAAAGTTCCCGACATTCTTGCAAAAACGGTAGAAGCTAAATATATGGCAGACGTGATGACATTGTTGTCTGCAGATAGGTAAATTGTGAGTTCTTCACATCGTCATTCAACTATTCACATGGCTTGCTACACAAAACATAAATTTGTTGTCAATTCCGATGTTAACCCCTATGTCTACCACTGATGAGACAAGAGCTTTGTGTCCTAAGCTGTCCCACTCGGTAAAGAATCAGGTCCTTTCCATCTAATTTATTTAACCTTTCACCTCGTTTTGCATTATAGGCAATTACTGACATGCCAAGCCCTAATACTCTTTCACGAATGGAAACCCAATTAAGCTGTTCTGTTTCCTGTGCACTAGCACCAAGCAAACACCTTCATGTTGGTCCATGTTTCAAGGTCATGTTAGCCTACTTGCTAATGTTATTCTCTTAAATTACTCATCCGAGTGTGTCCCCTGGGATCAAACTCATTTTCCTCAAATCCTCAGTAAACTTAACATTCTTTTCTACAAACCCTTTTCACCCCACTATCTGCTACAGCAGTGTTTTCAAGTGGGGGGAATGGCATGACTTAAATTGCTCTACCTAATTTTTAGGCAGATCTTCCCCCCAACACACACACCATGTATTTTGGAAAAGAAATCATTTGTTTTTAAACCCCTGAATAGGGAAAAAATAGTGGCTAGTGTTATGTTTTTTCTTTTCATTTCCTTACTCAAAAAATTTGTTTTTAATACCAAGAATGGGAAAAATCAGTAGATACTATATTGTTTTATTTATATTTGCTTACTATATTAGGAAATTGTTTCTTAAAGTCTCTTTTTGTATAAGGACTTCGACACATATTTCCCTTTTATATGTCTATTGACTGAGAGATAGGTGGGAAATATATACACGAATTATTTATTTGGGCCATTTGGACACTCTTTGGGGCTGGTCCCTCAGTGACACTGTCTCCAACACACCAAACGCAATGGATTATGGGTGTGACTCTATCCTTCCACCCTAAGAGCAGTGTATGTGAGCCCATTAGAGGAGTTATTTCTCACCCCTTCTCTGCCTCACCCTTTATTTTCTCACCTCCTCACACTTGTCAACCCCGGTTCTAATTCTTGGGCCTTCTTTGACCAAGGAATGTGACCAAGGCCTTCTGTGACCAAGGAATGGAAATCTACTGTCCTTGGTCCCAAGCCAGCAGCAGCAACTGTGAAGGTTTCATTGCCATGGTCCTGAAATTCTCTGACCTGAGTTTTCACCTTCCCATGTCTCCCTCCATCCGAGAGGAGAACCAACCTGTCATACGACCTCAAGCATGCATGTGGTTTATTTTTTCTTCTGTGACTCCCCTGTTCTTCATTTCCCAAGCACAGACAGCTATCCTTAGCTTCCCCCATTGAATCAAACAGGTTCTCACCATGCTGGCAATTTTATAGAAAAATCCCACCCTCCCTTCAACTATAACAGAAGTATATCTGCTTCCTTGAGTCCTAGAGTTTCATTACCACCTAGAAGTCAGAGATCCATTATTTTTTAGTAGTTTCTCAACATGGGTCCGTGACCCTGCCCCAAGTCACAGAAACAAACCCAAATGTATTGTTCTACATCTTTACCTTAATCCCACGGTACAGACAGCAGACTTTCTGAGGTTGTTTGCCTGCCTAGTCCCAGTTCTCCTGCTGGTTCTCATTGGTCCCCCAGTAGGAGAAGAATAGTGGGTGAAGTCTCCTGCAATGGCCTGAGTCATTTGGGGGATGCTGTGCCTGCAAATGTGGAGCCTGCCTATCATCACTCCAGACCCTGGATTATCACAGACAGGTCTCGGAGAGTGGAGCCACACTGACCTTTAATCCCCAGTCCCCAGGTCTGATTCTGCATTATACTTCTCTCATATAGGTCTCAGAGATGCATTGGCCACATCCCTCTCTCATTCTTCTAAATCAATATTGATGACATGAGTTTCTGGGGTTCTTTTGTAACGTGAATGTTCCCAAGACCTCAGTATACTGCCGTGCTTGGGCAAGCTGGTTTCCATTGTCTGGACCCTCCCCATAGTCTCTCTTTGCATCCATGTGCAGAGGACTTATCTCAATTTCATCTCCTCAACCAAAAATGTAGTATACAAAAGCCACTGCTCCCTACCTGCCCAGTGGTCAGCCATTGTCACTCAGACACAGAATCCTTAAGGACTTCAGAGATTTACCATCTGTCTTTCTCTTTCCTCTACATGCTATAGATCCACCAATATTTACCATTTCTATGGGAAGTGCATGTCATCAGTCAAATCTTCCACTTGCATCCATGACAAACACCCCTCCCATATTTGGTACTGTGTGAGACCTACTAAGCTTCTACCACTGGCCTGTGTTCTCACAGAACATTCCCAGAAAGATGGAGGAGGTCAGGCACCTCTAACCAACCCAAACACATCTGCTATGAACCTCCCTTTGCCTCCACCAAGGACTCTGCTATTTTTAGTGATGACTCAGGCATCTGGGTTCTTGTTACCATGTGACTCCATCATCTCATATTCCTTCTCTATTAGCCACGCAGAGAGAAGAGTGTGAGGGTGAGAAGAAGGTTAAGAAAAATGTCAGAGGCCAGGCCTGAGGTGCACATTAAGTCCACCTCATTTCTCACAATGTCCTTATCTGTATACAGTCACTTACTCACTAGTTCCTAAGGTCTTTCCTCCTATGTCACTAACTTTTGAGGCTGTTTCCTCTGTAGGCAAATACGACAGCAGGTGGCGAGTTGGCTGCCTAAACCACCAACCTGGAATGGAAAGAATGAAACAAGGTTGTGTTTCTTTTTCCTCTCCTTTTTTCCTCTTGCTAGCCCAGTCCCAGTTCTTCCTGTTGCCTTTGTCTCCACTTGACCTCAAGGAAGCATCACAACCATCCCTGGGTCAGTGTGTCCTCCTTCCAGACACACATGCACTCAGGATGCCAAGCCATGGGCTGATTATTCAAATACTGGCAGAGCAGCATTGATTTAAACGACACATCTGTGCCATTTCCTCTCATTGCAGAGGCAGCAAGGCATTCTGTAAGTCAGAGAACCCAGAAATCCATATGACAGTGGAGCAATGCAGGGACAAATGGCCGACAGAGAACAGGAAAGGAGTAGGTGCCTCAGAGCATTTGTCCTTGGATCCTCAACCTTCCAGACAGTGAATAGACCTAAGTCTGAAGAGATGGAAAAGCAGCCAGGTGGAGGTATGGGGTAAGAACACCTTTGCCAGAAGAGCTAGGCACAGATGCTGCCTCAGCCAGCTCTTCTCCAGTCTCCAGCCTCCCAGGCAACACACACACACATGTGCCCAGATTTACCGAAACCCGCTGGGAGACGCTAACCTCAAGAGCAAGGAGATTAGGGGGCTAAGCTGATGTACGTAACAGGTCACTGGATAAAACACACAGAAAATTCTGACTTGCGGGATAACCTGAAAGCATTGAAGTTCTATAGCGTTAAATAAACCTTCTAAAGTTCAGGTGCCCATCAGAGCTTCAGTCTATAAAAGTAGAAATCTCAAAGGCTATCTCTGTTGACAAATTGCTAGCACTTCCTCCCTTACCTTAGGCCAGGATGCCATGAGAAACGATGTTGTATGCATTACTAGAAACGGTGATGTCCAGGTTATGGCGAAGTACGGGCACAGAGAAAAAAATCTTTTTAATTACATTTCTTCAATGCCAGTCCACATTGCTATTTTCCCCTAATTTGGTTCAGGTGAAAATAATCACTAGCTCCTGAAAATCTCACCTCTTAACCCAGGTCCTCCAGTGTAATACAGAGCTGTCCTTCTTGAATAGTAGATAACACCATCAGAATGGCTGTGGATGCTTTGAGTAAATTCACCAGATGGTGGCTTGGAGGCCAAGTCCATTCCAGTGCAGATGTTGGGGGATGAACACAGGACCATGGCACCCCAATAAGCAAAGTATTTCTTAGAACACTGATATGCATATTTTATGTTCACACAAGTTTAGTGGGCTTGATCTCCATGTTTTTGATCATAGGTTTTACTGGCAAGCTTCTCTTAAATATTGAATTGTAACTCTGTGTTTGTCCCCACAAGCAGGTTGAGGGACCTGCACCAGATGACCTCAGGGAAATGTTGAAAAAGCAGAAGCATGAAGAAGCTACCATGATTTTCTGGCTTTTTTGATCCAAGGTCTTGGGGCATCCAAAGGATTTGTGAAGGAGGTGAAGAGATTGGGTGAGGGTGTTGCTGAGGGTCAAGAAGGGGACAGCGGACACAGCCTGCCTGGGAGAAGTAGCCACCTGGTGAGTGTCCATGCAGACAGGACCATGGGCAGCGTCACGGAAGACCTACTCACTGAAGTGAGGGAAAGCAACAGCAGAGAGTCAGCACACCTGGTGGGGACACCTGAACACACTCGTCCTGATCTCCCAAGGAGGTGTGGCTCCCTGAGGGTCCATGGAGTACCTGCTCATCTCCTCTGGACTACAGCCCCCAGTAAGTCCCATTCAAATCACCCAGCCACCACCAGTGTTAACAAAATATGAACCAAAGCTGCATAAGAAACCCAGAGTGCAGCAGAGGGACAACTTCCAGAAGCCAGGGCAGTCATTAAGTTGGAAGGTAGGTCCTTAAGGACACCTGAGAGTCTTCTGTGGCTGCTTACAGTTTGGGCCCCAAAAGAGCTCTCCTTTCCCTCTTCCTGAAAAGGGGTCTGGAGTCTGCCTTCCTTTGCAATATGTTGTCTATTAGCATTTCCTTACAGCACCTTCAGAAGGGATAAGAAGGAGGAAGCAGGGATGATGCAGACCTCGGGGACCTCGTTGTTATTCAAGGAGGATGGGGAAAACTTCATATGGTCACTCATTGTCCCCTCCCCACCAATACTGCCTCCTCACAATAGGCATCTGGAAGATCTTTCTCAGAAGGGCCTACCTACAGCCACTCACACTATAAACTTGGTTCTGACCTCTCTTTACCTCTCTAGGTGGTGCTGGGCAATAAGGAGCACACTGGAACCACCTACAACCATGGGTTCTTACCCTTGGTGAGGACCCAACACTACAAGAGTGGAGTGTTTCTTTCTGTCAAGAAATAAAAGTTACATTAGATTCTTATGTGGCATAAATGAGACATGGATCGACTCAAGAAATACATTTTTAAATAACTATACAGCTATAGAAATGTTTGCCTGCTTAAAAGCATCACCATGATTGATGATGTGTTCTCCATGATGGTCCTGTCCATGTCTGCACACCGCACTATATTCTGAGACTGAAACTAACATCACGACCTTGATGTCTTAAACAACACACACACACACAAAAGGAGTTACAAGGGCTGCAAAGGGTTGAGTCAAAGTAACACAGTAAATAAGTCCAAAGGAGAAAATCAGGAATCTCCTCTCCAAATAAAGGGGGCACCTCTGTCTTCAAACATATATGACTATTGGAGCAATTTCAAACACACTGTTAGTAGGAGTTCCTGAAATGAGAAGACAGAAAGAAGGGGAGATAGAATATTCTAAAAGCAAAAGACTAAGGATGAAGAAAGACACCATCTTCCTAATGATGAAAGAAACCAAGTCTTGGGCAGGACAGATGAAATCAAGTAGGTTTCTAAACCCAGCTGAGCAAAACTGTAGGACATTGAAGACAAAGATGAAACAACCAGGGGGAAAAAGCAAAAGTACTCGTGAAAGGATGACAGTCAACAAGCTTTCCATTAGTGACAGGAGAGATGACAAACAAGAGATGGATATCCTCTAGCTTCTTCGGAAAACAAAGATTCAGCTGAACTTTCCGTTCAAGAGTGGTGGCAAAATAAAGAAATTGGCACACCAGTAAAGTCAGAGAGAGTTCTCTCAGGAAGACAGAAATTGATAAGAAAGGAGTGGATTAGAAGCAACATGGAGCAAGAAAAATGTCATACATATGGACACATCTAGGTACAACTTTAAGTTTTTCTGTTGCATATGCTTGTGAACAAGGAGATTGGAAATGGAATGTGATAAAGAAGGCACCACCCAGATGAAAAGCAAGCAAATGAAGAAGGAATCAAAACTGCTCGTGAACTAATCTGCTCCAGAGTGTGTTTGTCCTGCCTGACGGTGACTCCCTCAGCCAGGGTCCAAACGCAAACTGGTTGCTGGCACACCTACCCAGACAAACTCCACGTGTTTTGATGTTTTCTGGTACTTGGCTGGGTGTATATCTTCATTTCTTTATAATTACTCACTTAAATAATTCAAATGCCATTATATTTATCCTTTATACTTATGTTCTCATTATGGGACGGAGGACTTGTAAGCTCAGAGTGCATGTTCTTAAAATCTGACATCCTGAATGTCTACTTTAAATGAATCAACAAATATATATTGCCATGCAACTCTAAGAAAGGGTGACATAAAAATGCTAATTTTTGTTTATTTTTTTATTTCCTGAACACTAGTATATCTAGTCTCACTAGAGCATGTGAAATAATGGTGAATAAATACAGCAAAGAGAAGGTCATAAAGAGACCTTCAGCATCCTCTCGCGAAAGCATGTGTCTGGTTGTCCCAGAGGTTGTGTGCGTGTGTGTGTTTACATGGTAACTGAGGATAAGTTTCAAATGCTTCTGGAATGAATGGCAGTCATTGGGGGCATCTGAGCATGAGCTGGTGCTGTCAGTTTGTGAAACTGACTTAGGTGGCAGAATTAAAGGCTCATGTTCTGGTACAAGGTCACGTTGGGAACTTTAAGAAATGTCAGGGGAATTTATTTTGTGCTCTAAAAATATGGCTTGAAAAATTATACTGAGTGGCTTAAAAGAGTAAGCCACAGTCAAGAAGTCATGTTCATTTGTAGCATATAACCCACACCATGGAAAAATCTGGCTTTATATTTACATCATCCTCAAGATGGGTCCCCATTAGGACAAACTGTGCTGCAAAGTTGGTTTTGCTTTTCTGTGAAGCAGCTCCAGGGAACTGAAGATGCCATAAGAAGATGTGTTGGGTTGAAAAGTGTCCCCCAAAACCCATGACCACCCAGAGCTTCTGAATGTGACCTGATTTGGAAATAGGGTCTTTGTAGATAGGATTAGCTAAGATGAGGTCATACCGGATTAGACTTTACCTTGACTAATGTCCAATGTCCTTACAAAATGAAAATTGAGACCCAGACATGTACACAGAGAGAAGACAAAGTGAAGACAGACAAAAGGGGAAATACCTTGTGGCAGCAGAGGCGGAGACTGAAATGAGGTATCTGCACACCAAGGAACGCCAAGGACTGCCGGCAGCCACCAGAGCTAGAAAGGAGACCAGGAAGGATTTCCCCTCGAGCCTTCAGAGAGAGTACGGTCCCGGCAACACCTTGATTTCAGACTTCTGACCTCCAGAATTAAGAGGCAAGAAAATTCCATTATTTTAAGTCACCCAGTTGGCGGTGCTTGGCCGTGGCAGCTGTGGAAAACTATTACCGACGACATTGCTCCGACAGGAGCCCCGTCTCCTTTCCACTTACTAACACCATCGAGTTCTCTTCCCTCGACCCCAAGTCGGCACCCAGGGCTCAGCTCCACTTCATTTAGAAAAGCACCACTTCTCCATCCCTTCCCTTGTGCGAGGCAACCATACAGGGGTTCCTGAAGGCAAACAGCTTGGAGAAAAACCATTAGAATGGAGATAAACGGCACTTTGTAACAGTAGGTATGGAGGGGACTCAGAGCCCCTGCAAAGATGTCTACTTTCATGCTCCTGATAATCAAATGATGATTTTAAGCATTTGCAATTTTTACAGGAGGTATTTGCCCAGCATTCCTGGAAAGATCTCTGGAAAGCAAGCACCCTGCTCCCCTCTGTAAAAATAAATGGGGTACAAATGCACCCTGTCTCAAGCTAAACAATGACCAGCAGCCTTCCCTGGGATGTGTTTCCATTGCCCTCCCACCCAGAAAGTTCTGGATCCGAACAAAGTGGCAGCTGCCTGGTGTAATAAAACAGGAAGCCATGTCTGGGCACATAGGTGCAGAGACCTCTCAAGGGCTGATTTTCAAAGGCAGTAAACCCTGCACAAGGAAATGCAATGGGAAGTGCATAAATCCTGCATAAGGGAGAAGGGCATAAGCTATAAATGCACAGATGATCATTTGTCAGGTACAGAGAACATTTATTTTTTTATTTCAGATTCAAAAGAGAAAATCAATTTATTTTAAATGTTTATGAATCATTTCAGTTACTTGCGCTCACTTGCTTGAGGATGTGGGTAAAGAAAGGTTGAACTGAGCTTCTCCTACTAACTAGTGAGGAAGAGAGACTGATTTCATAATCCTTGACCTGACTCCTTCAAGTTGCTCAGGGACGGTCCCTGAGGAAGAGCGAAGTCTGGCGCAAGGACAGTCCTGAAGTCATGTTGAACAAACACCAGCCCTCCTGTGACCCTCTTTCCACATTCGTAAGAAGTTTCATATAGTGAAGAGCTCTAGTTTCCTCTCTGTGAATTTAATTAAATGAAATATCATGCTGGAAGAGCTTTGTGGGGTGTTGAAGAGTCACACAGAGCAAACTCTAAGTTTGGTCCACAGCTCATTACTTTATATGTTACACGGGGCTTTTCATAGGCCAGAGAACCCTGCTATCACCATACCCCTCAGAAAAAAAAAAAAAAAAACTAAGACTTTAAGGTAACAAGCCAGCTCTCTTATAAGAATAATTAGACATTAAGTCTCTCTTTAAAAATGTATGTCCTATGTCAAAGTAGGGTTGCACAGAGACAGCTACTGATTCACAGTTCCAAACTGCAGTTGGCTTTCTCTTTGCTTTAATGTCTAGAGCAGCGTGAACGTCCTACCGCTTTGCACAATTTGAACTTGTCTGTGTCCTGAAATGCTGCCTGTGTTAACAAGGAACCGCAGAACATGCTTCCATGCTGTTTGACAAGCAGACTTTGTTGTGTACAACATATTGGAAGAGTATTCAGGAAAGTGCAACCAACAGCTTGGAAGGAGGTAGACATTACAATCATCAACTGCCATTAGAAATGAAGGTTTTAGGACCTCATGAAACCAAGGAACTACAGCTGGTTGAAAACCCAGTCTTTCAAATCTGGGTGCAGCATTGTCCCTCATACATGTTAAAAATTCCCTGAAACCTGATGACTGGAAAGAGGGAAGGTGAGCCAGATAAACTCATGTGATGAGTTAGCAAAAGACTTTAGTTTTCCCAAGAGAGAGCTTGTTAAAAATAGGGTCAACTCCGTAACCGCAGGTCTCTCTTCTGCAGCCGTGCCCGCTCCTGCTTCCATGACTAGCTATGTCTCAGCACCGAACCTTGGCTCTCAGCAGATTTAAAATGTATGTTGACATATATGACTTCCCTTCGAGGTTCTGAGCTTCTAGGACCCTGTCTCATGCATCTATGCATGCATGATACCCTACCCAATCGTTGGCATGAACTCACAACTTTATAAATGGTGCTTTTGAGTAACTGTTGAAAGTCACAGATTTAGAGGGCATGCATACATGGAATGTGGCCATATTTAGGGAGCAGAAATCTGTTAAAATACACAAACAAAATGTAAAACTAATGTCTCCAGGTATATTGTATTTAAAATATAACTGTAAGAATTCTCTGCCTCTCTTCTTAGGGAGTTTTCATCTCTTAAAACAGTAAAAGTAAATGGATGATTAGTGAGAGGAGGGAGAAGATGAAGCGTGAAGAAAAGAGACACAATTTATTGATTTGAAGAGCAGCCCTCCATTTCCTCTCTGCCCAAACACCCCAGGTTCCTTCTCACTCTCGGAGATCTGAGACTCCTCTCTCAAGTCCCTCCTCCGTCCTTATATTCGCAACTAACATCAGCTGTCCTTGTCAGTTGACTGAGTGCCTAGACTGTACCAAACGTTTTTGTCAAATTAAATCAGTGGCACACTTAAATTCAGAAAAACGCTTCAGGCAATCCAAGCCAAGCTGGGGGCAAATGAGAGGACATGTGTAAGGTTGTGCAGGCCCAGGCTGCACGCCAGCTGAGCGCTGACCCACATTGAAGGGCAGGAAGCGCTTCACCTCCCCCATTACTCGCTTCGCTGTTTTTGCAGGATTCACGGAAATTAACAATTTATTTTCTTTTTTCACTCATTGGATGCAAAACATCTGGTCCCACCCCCTGGGTATAATCAACCTTCATATATTTGAAAAATGTTGAGTAACCATTTCAAACTCTCGCTTTAAGGTAACTAACCTAAGAAAAGTATTAACCCTATTTGTAGAGATTTGTTATAAATTCTTTTTCAACTTTGAATGTTACCTATGGCTTTGGTGTGAGCCCACTTCAAAGTTCCTACTTCTCCCCCAAAATGGAGAGCCAAGAATTCACAATGCAGAACTTGTGTTCAATCAATGTGAATTTAAGGAGAAGGGTCCTCATCGTTATTCTATTCTGAGCTCTGGTTATACTTCTCACTATCGCAATTTTTACAACATCAGAACTCACGTTTGGCTCTTAGTTTGCTATAGCTTACTACTGTACCTCCAAGCACTGTTCAGTGTATAAGGAGCTCACACACAGAGTGGGAACTGGAACATTAGTTTTAAACCCTGCATGTTGATATACGGAGAAAACCTTGAATTAGATCAATTTACTTTTCGTTTTTATATTTATGGCATTATCTTTAGGGACCTACTTTGAACAAAGAGCTTTGCCCCTGTATCTTTATCATAGAGCATATAATAAATCTTTATTCTGTGGCTGGTTGTTCATGACTTCTTGCTCCCCACGCTCATCCTTGGCTCATTTGCCACCCCCACTACGTGGAGAAGAGAAAAAGATAAAGCGTAAGGCATATGCCTCAATCAGCCAGGCTTCTCCGACGTCCAGCATCACTCACAGAGGTCAAATGTGCAGGGTGAGAAGACCTTCCGCAGGGTGAGATACGAAATTCACTCTATTAAGAATGAAGGTAAATTCCATATTCTATTAAATCTTGAAACAAACCAGATCTTTAAGCTACCATAACAGACTATTTCTGCATCCACTTATTTTTTTATTGGTATTCATTATTTGGATTTGAAATAATATACTTTTGATACTAGCGTGGACTTTTGCTTTTTTTTTTTTGTAATCTAATAGCTCCCTCTTCTGATCATGCGGGGTACTTCTCCATGTAGTCTCTCCGGTTTAAAAGTCCTTGCAAGTCTTCCTAAGGACAAATCTGATTGATATAAAGCACAGCTTGTGCTCCAGCCTTGACCTGATACAGAGCCCCTGTGAGTTTTAAGTTAAGATACGTTCTTCCCTGAAGTTTTAGTAGGCAATATTTCTGAGAAAAGCAGACTTTATTGTCTTAAGTAGTAATTATAAGCTGTTTCCTGCCAATATTATGTTACTGAATCACCAGTGGTGGGCAAACTCTTCAGTTTTTACAAAAATAACATAATATTATATAAATAAACTATCTCACAAAAAATTTTGAAAATACACAAGGTGAATTTAATTCACAAAACTTTAGCTATTAGAGTCTTTGAAAATGCACCTTTTGTGGCTGCATAATATTCTATGGTAAGCATATACGATAATTTTCTTAATTGATAGCATCAAGGGGCATAATTGGATTATTTCCAGTTTCCACTACTGTAAGTAATAGTGTAATTATTTATTTTAAATCAATATTTTTTAGTATTTTCTTGAGAAAACAACTGAAAATGGAATTCCGGGGCCAAAACTTATGAAATATTTATGTTTCTAACAACATTGGCACTGGCACAACTTTCTGAAATTTCTTGCAGAAACGTGCACATTGACAATTCCCTCCACGGTGTAGGAGAGCTCCCTCAGGTCGTCAACAATTCTTCGAATTCCGAATATTCACCGAGTCCATAAATGGAAACAATTGCTGTTTAAAAAGGACCTTTTGTGAGAAGCGGATAAAAATCGCCCGTCTTGATTGTCGACCACTGTTACAGTCACTGCTTTGTGACCCACGTCAGCGGCTGTTTAGCGGCGTTTCCAATGAGCTGGGGGAGATCTTCTCATGCATTTCGGGTCCTCAGAGGATGCCTAAATATTTCCTTACTGTGTTCTTTTGTTCTGGTTTATCACATTTCATAAAATAAAGAATACCTGAACCTGTCATGAAATCAAATCTATTTATATGTGGAAATATTTATTCCCATGTTATCTGCCTTATTTTTTGGTTAATGATTACAGTTAGTTTTGTAATTCACTTGGTGGCATAGTGTTAGGAAAGAAATATTTACTTTCCCTTTAATGATAAGTCTCAATATTATTTAATAAATATATTCTCCCATTGTTTTTAATATTAACTGAAGTATATACTGCAAATTTCTATATTTGTTCTTTCTTTGGGTTTTTCTGTTTCTGTTCATTGATTCTCTATCTAGTCATTTGTTATTCATTTTAACATTATGGTATCAGTCACTCTTCATCATTCCTCTTTTTCAAAATATTTTTGCTGTTTTCTGTACATTGACAAGCTCACATTTTGGAACTATTTCATCAAGTTTCAAAATTTCTATTGAGGTTTTAATCGGAATTGTGTTAAATTGGGAAAAGTCGATATCTATGAAATACCAAATTTTGCATCCACAAGTAGGGATTACGTCAAGTGTTCATTCACATGAGTCATGCTTTATAGTAGCATGCATAAAAATTCTTATGTATATAGATACTTCCTTCTTAAGTTTGTTTTTAGCTATTTTAAATTATTATTATGAATTGTATCTTTAACCCTTACTTTTAATAAATTGCTTTGATTAGTACACAGGAAACTCCTCCTGGATTGCCCAGGATCTCTCCAGATTTGAAACTGAAAGGCCCAGGAATCCCCTCAGGCCTAGATCAGGTGGTGTCACAGAGAGATCAAGGTCAATGTAGGCTTTATCGTTAAGCCCCTCCCCATTCCCATCATCTAAAACTATCTTGCCCAAAGCAGAAGTTAATGATGTGTAGATTGAATGAGTCACTCTTGTCTGCCCCTAAGATTACAAGCACATATGTATTTATAGGGTCAGAATCACAGTCGATGACTATTAACCGGAACTAAGTCAGTTAACTAGCACAGCAGGTATAGTTATATGGAGAAGTTGTGAACTTTTCGTCATAAATAACATAACCTGGTCCCTAATCTCCAGGCACTTACCAATTGAAAGATGACTCATCACTGGAGAAGTTTCAGACGTAATTACAAAGCGTAATGTATGGATAGAATGAGTCCCCTAAGACTACTATTTTCAGAAATCAGCTATTAGGCTATTCAGGAGATATGCAAAATCTGTTGCCACAGGCACCAGTGCCTCAGGCTGCCCTCCACAGCCATTTAAAATACTGCAATTAATTACTGGATGTGTAATGATACACCAAAGTGCTTCAGGACGCGTCCTCTGTCCTGAAAAAGGCTTTGCTCACAAGGAGGCTGAAAGCTGCAACCGTTCACTCTTTCCCGGAGCCAACTCAGTTCACCCTGAGCACACCCCTCGTAACCTGTGTTTTCAGCAGGTTCTCATTGCTTACAATATTTCTAAATAACTGTCTCTCTTTAAACAGGAAGAACAAGTCTTGCTTGCACCACCAGCACTATATTCAAGTCTTGGAGAGTCCCACAGAGAGGAGGGCATTCTCTGGGGCCCCTGGGGGACATCCCCTCAAGCATTGTCTACATCGTGTGTCTAATAGGGTGTTGGAGGCAGTGAAATCCAGGGAAAAGTGGGAAAGCTATCATGCAAAATTTGAAGAACCAGATCAGTCAGCAACAGTTTTCTAAGACACAACAAGGTGGTACAGGAAAACCAGGAAAGCTATAGCAACCCATGCAACTGATATGGCGGGGAGGGGAGAAATTAGAAAATGCTCCTGAGAAGAACAAAGCGTTACTGGACAGCAAGTGGGGTCCGGCTGCCCACCACCACCCTGGAGGCAAAATTCCAGAGGCAAAGGTTTGGTGATAAAGGATAGGAGTCTTTATTCAAAAGCTACACAATTTTGGAATAACAACTTTCCACAGGCATCAGTCACTTAAGCTTATCGATTAAGGCTAAAATCTTTAACTCTTTAGTTACAGCTTTAACCACTTACGCCTATCAATTAAGGTTAAACTCTTCAACTGGTGAGTTCCCCTATCATCCCCCCTGTTAGTTTTTAATTATCTTATTTCTATAGGATTAGTTTATAAACTAAAACAACATAAGATACAAATGCTGCACAATTTTGGAAGAATGGCAGACTTCTGCCTTCGAGTCCGTCCCCTCTAGGACACCCAAAGAAGAACAACCCTGCCAGGCCAGCCCAATCTAGGCTGTGCCCTGAGTTGTGTCTCCCACCCAAAATACTGTCCTTTGGGAAACACAGGCAGCTGCAGCACGATCATCCAGGCGTCCTCGAGAAAGATAGCTAGAGAGTCAGTCTCTGCCCTCCTTTTATTTTAAATCTTCTAGCCCATAATTCCATGCACTCCAGAGGCATTCAGCTTCTCAGCCAATCCCATCCTAGACTGTTTACCCTTGACTCAGACAACCTCCTGCTACCCGGCTGTCCCGACTCCTCCCCAGTAATCTGAGCAGATTTCTCCAAATCAAAAGGAGCAATTAGGAAAAAGGAAATCTCTGAAGAAATAGAAAAGGTAGTAAATTTTTCTTAAAGGAGTATTCGCTTTTCAAATACAGAGATGGGTAAAGTAGGTTAATAACAATAATAAATAATACAATAACAAATAAATGATGATACAAGAATAAAATAAATTCTGTGTTTCACATGTAACAGTAAACCTACTTTCGCCCACTTCTGTGTATGAAGTTTCCTAAAGGCAGAGATTGTTCCTGAGGAATTAATCTGTTTTTACTCTCAAGCCTCAGTGCAAAGGAAGTGGTTTTGTGTGTAAAAGAGAGATTAAATTTAGATAAATGCCACTCCCAGAGCAGACATTCTCTTCCTGGATAAAGGAATGAGGCACGGGGAAGAAAAGTCATTTGGAATTCAAATTTAAAACCATGGATTGACTGTGGAGTGACTAATCATTTGACCAAGTTCCCAACAACTTTGCCATCTGTCTTCAGAGGTCTCCAAATGCAGCAACTGAAGGACTGAGCAAGCTAAGTTAAGTCCTAAGCAGGCGATCCTACAGTTCGCACGTGGCCCCCTTCAAATCCTTCCTGGGGCAGGCTGATCTCCTCTCTCTGAGCTCCCTTTGAGCAATGAATAGCGCTACCACTGCCCCATTTCCCTACCTCTGTCTAAGGTGTTCAGTATTGCCTTCCTTCCATTCAGATTGAATGACGGGTCGTTAAGGAAGAAAGCAATAACAATGTTTTCCTGTCCCCCAGAGTATTCCTTATAATGTATCCTATAGAAGGGTGTTTAACAGATTTCTTTGAGGAATTTAGATTTTTTTAATGTTCTTCAAAAAAACGATACATTACTGCAAGCCAAATGAAGTGATAGTTCAAGAATTTAATAAGATAACTAAAGTTTTAGCTTTCCAAAATATCAACTTACTAAATATTATCAAATGGGATAAAAATGCAATCTTGCTTTCAAGAACTTGATCTTCTACACTTTCAATTTAATCTCACTAACCATCCTTACTAATAAAGAGCTAGTAACAAGTTGATGATTTGAATTCAGAGACCTAATTTGATTAGATTTTCTGATTAAGTAGACTGACGTTAACTATGCAATATGATGCATAATAATATATCAAACCCAATTTTGGGGTTCTCTCTTAATGGAGGGTTTACTGCATGATTAGAAAATGAAAAATGCAGTTTTTCAGGATTCATTTACTGTAAACTGACTGAAATTGAGTGGAAAAAAAACCCCAAGCCTATTTGCCTTATTGATGCTATTTCCATGCATATAATAATTATTTCTTAACATCGATTTGAGAAACTGTAATTTGCTTTCACATTTAATCAATGGAGAGAAATATTTGACTCCGAATCCTTCTTGAGTCATATCATAATTACCACATCACAGCACCTCTGTTTCCTTTCTCTCGCTAATGATTCTAGGTTCCCATTTCCTCCTAAACTGTTTAGCCTGTTTGGAATTCATGTGACACTTTACATGGAAACAAGTGTGAAATGCCATTTCCCATACTGCTAGCTAATAAATTATTCAACCCTGCTGTTTATCAGGTAGCTTCTGCTTATAGACACGAAGTCACCTCTCTTTGCCACACACATCACAGAGGACCAAACAATCAAAAATGAGGCGTGGGCTGCTAAGAGGGCGAGGGGAAAACCCAGACCAGCGCAGTCTGGCTCCCACACTGAAACCAGCCCCACCCATCTTCCCTGACAAGACATGACGGCCCTGCACTCCCCAAAATGTCACACTGGAGGGAAGATCGGCACTCTGACTAGAGGACCGGCCACGGGGTGTGAACTGCCTCTGTCTTGGTGGGTAGGTTTGCTGAACCAAAACCCAAACGAGAAAACGAGAAAACGTCATCACCCTTACAAGCAAGCCTACAACCTGCCAACACTCTATCGAGAGACTCTCTTTTTCAATTTTTGAAAAATGTGGCAGCATTTCTATCTACCTTCCCTCACTCATTATCCCAACTTTGTCCCCCATTACTTTGTGGTATCCTCCATCATGGCCAGGCTTTGATCTCACCTATATTTTGATCTGGAATATCCATTTTTCACCAATTTAAGACAATGAATCCATTGATAAATTAACATAATGCATCTTAAAGCACTTGAGACTTAGAATTTGTCCATAAGAGGAATGACTCAGTTTATTATGCCTGGAAGTGATTATTCCTGATAAAAGATCATTGAACTACCGGTAAACACACCATTTCCGAGACAGCTTGGTTTTCCCCATTGAGGATCTTTCTTCACTGCACTTGACTGACTTCTACATTTGCATAGAGTATAAGATTTGATTCCTTTTCACCTCACATCATGGTATCAATCAACAAAAAGCACATGTGAAAATTCTACCCAGTGCCTAACAGTGTGCTAAATGAGATGGTGAACTGAAAAGGAACCTAAGAGAGACCATGGAGTACCTTACATTAGGTACCACTTGCTCCGGGCCCCACAGTGTGAGGTTGTCAAGGTGCACACACAGACGAAAACAGATCCCCTAACTAGTTAATGGCAGAGTCAACACCAGAGTTCCCGTGTCCAGTTCTTCAGGGAGCCTGCATTCAGTCTGGACAGTTAAGAATGGCACACACCTAGAGCTCAGACAAAAACAGTATATAGATCGTGATTAAAAGTATGCCAGAGATACTAAGGGCAATGGGAGTTTAGAAAATCGGTAGGAACATTTTAGTATGAAGCTCAAGGAAGACTGTCAGGGGGCAGGGAGAATAAATCTTGACCTAAGCCTTGCAAAACAGGTGAAGATAAATGTGATTCAGCTATGTGGCCAAAAAGAAAAAGAAAAGAAAGAAAGGAAATCTTCCCATTTGCAACAACATGCATAGACCTTGGGGGCATTATGTTAAGTAAAATAAGTCAGCCAGATAAAGACAAATACCATATGATCTCATTTATATGTGGAATCTCTAAAAACAAGTAAATAGACACAGAGAACAGATTGCAGATTGGTCTGGTTGCCAAAGGCAGCTGATGGGAGGTGGGTGAAGTGGGTGAAGGGAGTCAGAATGTACCCACTTCCAGCTATAAGTCCCAGGGATGTGATGTACAGTGTGGGGACTGTAGTTAATAACACTGTGTTGCCTATTTCAAAGTTGCTGAGAGAGTACCTTTTGAAAGTTCTCATCGCAAGAAAAAAATCTGTAACTTCAAGGTGACAGACATTAACTAGGCGTATTGTGGTGATCATTTTGCAATATTACAAATATTGAATCATTATGTGATACACCTGGACCTAATATGATGTTGTAGGTCAATTAGACCTACATAAAAAAGTAAAAAAGAAATAAAAGAGTCAGCTGGGTAGATGTGAATCGGAGGACCGACAGCTATGCATCAGGATTCACGGGTCAGCAGTGAAGAATCTCAGGACAGAGACTTTATTAATTGGGGAAACATAGGAGCCCATCCAAGCAGAAGTCAGTGATGTCCTGTGGTGGACAGAATATCGAAGGCACTCTGCAGCCAGAGTCAGTGTCCCCTGAAAAGCACAGCCCCAGAATTTCCTAGGCCTCCAGTCACTAGCAGCCTGCGCCTCATGGGGTAGATAGCACCCTTTGCCCCGGTTCCTCACACCTCCTGTGTCTGCACCCCTTTTCATACAACTGTGCGGTGTATTCCCACCATGGTCAGGGTGACCTGCCCTGACTCTTGATTTTGGGTTCAGCCATGGACTTGCTTTGGCCAACATGATGTTTGCAGAAGCAACATGAGCAGAAGCTTTAAAGCTACACTTGGGGCTTATTCTCTTGGGCATCCACCAACTGCATGAGAAGACTGGCCTCAGGCTGATGAGAGACATAGGGATCTGAACTGTATCAGCCAGACCCAGCCTCAATCACCCAACCCCAGCCAACCTCGGTTTCGTAAGTGAGCCCAGCCCAAATCAGCAGAGCCCTGGAGGCAAGCCCAGCCTGGGTGGGGCAAACACAGCAGATGCATGAGAAGTGCATGTTTACTGTTATGTGCCACTGAGGGTCTATGGGTGTTTATTGCAGAGTAAAAGTGAATTGATATGACAAGCAAGACACAGTTTGGGCGATGTCATCACTTCCTTCCATTATATGCAATAAAATATCCAAGACTATGGAGGCTAAAGAAAGCAGCTCAGTAACCATCTTCGCATCCATCGTGTCTAGCTTCACACACCGGATGCTATGAGAAGACAGAAGATAGAAAGCAACACCCTTGTGTTGCCATTACATGCCATACACATGGGGCGGGGGGGAGCAAGAAAAGCTACTCAGCTACTTCAAAGCAGAAATTACCTTTCTGAAATCACTATCTCTGTGTGAACTGTTGCTAAACAGGTCAGGAAAAATGGGGAACTAGCTGAAGGGTGAGGCAAGAACTCCCCTAGGGAGACAGGACGTCTGGAGGGAAAGTGTGTACCTTTCCGCTGCTGCCATTAACAACCTGAATGTGAATCCTGGAGCTTGGGTGACTGGCCCCGCCCTAGACTAGCAACCCGTTGAAGATGAGAGAGACCCTCACGCAGGCCTCCTCGGAGTGGGGACTTTCCAGGAACGGGGTCCAGGTCTAAGCAAATGAGCATGTCTTCTGCGGAATGGCATTCCAGGAAGCTTCAGAGCGCCCAATGCAAATCCTAACAAATTAAGATTGTCATCGAGTAAGCATATAATTGTCCCTTTAAAAAAAAAAAAAAAAGGCTACCCTCCAAACATTATGCTGAGAGCCAGAAATTCAGGAGCAGCTCCGGGTCCTGCTCCTCTAGCAGAGAAGTGAAATCATTTGGAGATGAGGGCTTTCTCCAGGCTTCTCCCCCTAAGTACCAACATGAGGTTGAACCCCACTTGGTTCTTGATCAAGGACAAGCCTCACCCGACAGGGATTCTACCCAAAGTGTGTCATCTCTGGTGTGACCCGTCAGTGTTGTCACATGGTGTTTTCCTCTTGGCCATTTGTCTCTAATTTAATAACATGTACAACAGACCTCCAGTTTTAAATGCAAATTGCGTAGGCAAAGACCAGGGGGGTATGAGAATTTAGGAAGAAAGGCTGTCCCTGGAAATCAGAAGTGCCAAGGACACAAATAGAATTATAGGCATGGGGAAACTGGGGTACAAAGGTGAGGTTTTTGAAGAACCGTCCTTAAGTGGTCCAGGAACTCCATTAGTGGGGGCCGAGGGGAAGCCGCTGAGCCAGTGGTGGGAAAAAGCAAGCCTCTCACAGCTCCTGTCTGGGGTGAGGGATGTCTCCCCGCACTGCTTCTCTGGCTACGCATCCTCTAGACCATTTTAGCATTATTTATAGAGGGAGAGAGGAGGAAAGGAAAAAAATAGAAAAGAAAATTAAAGTGGGATGATAAAGGGATGGGAAATAGCTTTAAAAAATGATTTAAGGTAAAATTGAAGGACAAGGAAAGAGAAAATTAAACAGAGTCCAAAGTTTAATACAAACCATGAAAGACCCAATAATATTAAAAGTTAACTCTTAAGAATGGACTCAAACATGACTAAGGAACTTGTAAGTTTTTATATGGAGTTAAAATAGATGGGTTTTTTTTTTCTTCAAATGTGTTAAAAACAAGAGCTGCAAAGCAGAAGTGGAAAGTACACGTAAAGCGGGCAGCGCAGAGCAAGGCAATGGGAAGTTCGGGAACCGCACCGAGAAACTGACAGAACCGAAGAGAGGTATAAACAAGAAAACATGGCCAATGCGGGAAAGAAAGAGGGAACAAAACTGAAGAGGCCAGGGAGGCCCCGGGGGGACCGGAGAATTCACACTGAAGTGACCAGGGGCATGATTCCTTGTCAGGCTTTGCGGAATCAATTTTCTGTCGATGCTACTACGCTACACGTGGAGACAAACTCGCAGAATCTCAGGACCGGGAAATGAAGGCACCTCACCCCCTTTTCTCTCAGCCTGAACTGCGGTCACACTGGCTTTTTTCCAGTTTAGCCAAGAATAGGCTTGTCAAACCGTGCATCCTGTGGGGTCACGGCCTCCCAGAAAGGTACCTTTCTCATTGTGTGTGGACATGCTGTACGGGCCAGCTCTAGCCCCAGATGGCACTCTCCAATGACCACACCATCCACAATCTCATATAATAATTTCTCAGCCTCGGATTCCCAAAGTTTAACTTCCCAAATACTTAAATATTCCAAACCCTGTAATCTGACATGCATGTGATTCACATTGAAAATATTCAGGAATGAAATTCAAACAAGTACGTTAAACAAAAGCCACTTAAGTTTAACAATAACTACTTTTATTGGCAGCCAACAAACCCAAGCAGTTACAAATGCCGTTATCTTTTGAGAATATCTTTTTTCCTTGTGGCTGTGGGCTTATGCAAATAGCTGTCTCCTAAGAGCTCTCAGAGTTTGACATTGCCTGCTGATGCCTGAGGACTTAGCAGTCATGTTGTTAAGCCCCCTTTCATCTTCCTCCAGTCCGCCCAGGAACTCTATAGTTTAATCCTTGCATTAATATTTTACTATAGGTTTGATTTGGGCAGAAATGAGCAAGGAGAGTCCTGATCTATCAGAAGAGATCACTTGTGTGATTTTGTTTTGTTGCATTAGTATTCTGGGAGAGATACATTCAATTAGCAGAGAATATCCACCTCCGAATCAGGTGTCTCGCCACAAGGCAATTTGACAGCTAAGCTTGAGTTTCATAAACAAATAACTATTTGGTTCAGGAAAAATAAAACAACTCTCAACTTTTCTGTTAAACCAAACTTACTTCACTTTTCCACATTGACTATGTTGGATAAACTTCTTTATCCCCATCTTCAATATTTACACATATGCATACAAACACACACACACAAACTTACACACACATACGCTCTGTATCTTGAGATCAATATCTTTCTGTACACAAATATTATTTCATTTGAAAAATAATTAATTATTATGGTAGTAAAAGTTTTAAAATGGGTGTAAATCACTCTACTCCCACCAATAACAAATAATTATTGCTCGTATTTTCATATACATTCCTATAGACAAGTTATATATACACAAATACACATAAAGCCATTTGTATTAAATAGTCTTATACTCTGTATTAATTTGACAATGACTTTCACTTATTATTGTAATGTCTCTGTCAAGGAGAATGTTGTTTAATTTGATGAACCATGAATTACATAATCTAGCTCTAATTAATGGACTTGAAACTATTTTATATTTTCTACTTCATGACTAATTCTGTAATGATCTTTCCTGTATAGATACTTCTGAATGTGCATTCAATTACTTTTAGGCTAATTGCCTACAAGTAGGATTTCTATTTCAAACAGTCTATATATCTAGATTATAGTATGTGTGAGTTTTTAATCATTCGATCAAGATTGTTTGAATCCCCAGGTTTTCTATTGGGATCTTATTAAATTTGTAGAGTAGGTCAGTGAGACTCCATCATTCATTCACTTAACGAATATGAATTAAACTCCCGCCACGGTCAGACACAATTGCAGCCATGGAAAAAGCAGAGAATCTTCCACATGGCACATTTGCTTAAAGAGTCAAAACCAATAAACACACAGACATCACAACACGAAGTCAGGGCGTGAGGAGTGCCAGAGGTTAAAGCTCTGAAGAAAAGATAAAACAAAGTGAGGACGACAGGGGTTACTACTGCATATAAGATGATTAGGAAGGGTTCTCACATCAGTATTGACCAGAGACCTGATTCTGAGATAAACAAAATGGGGAGTAGTTTAACATGAGTCTTCCCTACGCCATCCTCCGTGTAAAACAAACACATTTTTGTTCTAACAATCATCTTTGAACCTTTACAACTTTCTAGGAAGCACTCTGGGTACAACTGAGAAGGTGGCGCAGACAGACCCATAGCTTACTGGGCAGGCGATGCCAGGAAGAGACTCTCTGAAGCGTAAGACCTCCCTATGATGTGGGAAGTGGTTCGGTTTAGTAGAATGAGAACCCACGAAGGTGTCAGGGGGCTAAGCTCAAGTCCTGAGCCACTTAACTTGATAAAACTTCAGTTTACTCGGCTGTAAAGTGGAGAAATAGTATAGTTGTCTTTAATAAAGTTGCTTTAAAAACCAAATATGAAAGTGCACATTCGAGTATTCTATTAAGGGCTGAACACATATAAATGATCACTTCATTAGGTTTCTAGAAGGTCTATATCATTGGGTCTGTTCTCAGGACGCTGCTCCTTCCCCCACGCACCCTGGAGATGGAGCACGCCAGACACTCAAACCTTGGCTGAAGGACACTTCAGAGATGCAGTTCCTCCAGTTAATTTAAAGTCCCAAAGCAGGCTGCTGAAAAGACTGAAATCTATTGGTAATGTAAGAGAGACTCGTTTCTTCACTATTGCACTCCTATAAAAATAACGTGATCAGTAAGAAAAATTCAAATAGACAGCCACCGGGAAATGCCCAGGTGCCTCTCTCATGCTTGGAACATAGGACTCAGAGGATACTTGCAATCTGTGATATGAAGCTACAAGCGTTGTCACACCTGCCAAGGACCACAGAGGAGGTACAGAGAGCAGATAAAACACGAAGCCCTACATTACTGTTTATTCAACGAGTAGTTATCAAGCTGATCACATACTCTGTCCAACATACTGTGTTAAACACTGCAGGGGATATAGGAAAACCTTACCCATCAAAGAGTTCGCAACTGGGAAAACAGAACACCCGTGAACATTTAAGTAGTAAAATGACAGATTAAACAGCAGCAATACCCAAGGATATCAAAATAGAAGCAACAATGAATTTGATTTAATTATCAGAAAGGACGGAAGGATACCATACTGACTTCTTAAAGAGATGACATTTGAGTGTGATGGGGAGTGTGACATTTGAAAAGGATAATTTTTTAAAATAGGGAAAAATCATGACTCTCATAGAGATATAAAATGAAAAGATGTTAAAGATTTATTTGTCTCATTATTTATGAGGGAAACTGTAAGATGTAACAACCAATTTAAAAGAGAAGTCAAAGAAGCACAAATTTATATATAGTAAAAGGAACACTGAAATGAATTCACAAATAGAGAGGAAACTGACTTTTTCCATGGAGGGAGGGAAGTCAATTGAAGCACCAGACAACTTTTCCACGTCCATAGTCATGAATTATTTTCCATTTCTCTCAGTTACCTACAACTTTCCCCACTGTAAAATAGCTAAAGGCCCAGAGCCCCCAGAGACTCAGGTTCAAATAAACCAGAAGTGTGTTGTGCTCAAATAGAGACAGACTCATAAATAGAGAGCAGGGTGAGCGCTTGGGGCGAGGGGGGAAATGGAGCTAAAAAGGAAAAGAACTCATGGACACGGACAACGGCATGGTGCTTGCAGGTGGGGGGAGGGTAGGTGGAGGTAGAAGAGGGTATGGGGGAATAAATGGTTATGGGAAAAAAATACAATAAAAATGAATTATTAAAAGAAAAACATGTTTAGTTTTCCATTGAAGCACAAACGGCTCAATCTAAATCGGAACTATCATTTTCTGTTTGATTTCTAAATGTGTCATTTGTTGTGAGGGTATTAGTAATAGGAAAAGACTTATTATATCTTTGTACCATACAGCATAATTTAAATGATTCTAATTAATAATTCATAAAGTAAATAAAAGCAATATATTTGTACTTCAATATGATAAAGTATGATTTGAATGATATTAACTGAAATTACATGTAACCTCATGAATTAAATGTAAAATAATAATTGAAGTTATTGCGCATAAAAATTTGAGACTCCTGTAAAATAAAGTCCCCATTTGCATGAGGCTCTTAAAAAAATGAGCATAGTGGTTTCAATAAAATGTATCTCAAGATCAATTAAATCATATAATTGATTTATACTATGGTATATAGTTGGTATATACTACGTTCAAATTAATACAAGGGAAAATACATCTTTTCAGAAAATTATCTTTTGGCTGCTTTAAAGAGCTTCCCTTTAAATTTTGTTTTCTGGCAAAATTTATTATACCATTGACCTTATGTTCATTCCCTAAAATAAATATGTCTTGATCCCTAAAGAAACCAGTGTCAGGGACCTTGTATTAATTCAAATCAATTTTTCCTCCCAAAATAACAATGGTGTGACATTCCCGAAGTGGAGTGTGTGTCCTGCTGAGTCATATCTCTAGCTAGTCACCTTGTCTACTGCTTCTCTTTTTGTCATTTAATTACAAGTCTAGGACCTACTAAATATAGCATTTGGCTGCTTTTACCTCCTCTCGGGGCTACAGGTGATTTATGGGATGACAGTGACATGGGCTGGCTGACTCACAGGTATCCAGCCTTCAGATTAATGCATTGGACCCTTCTCTGGGCTCTGAGCCCTAAAACTTGGTAGGATTGATTGCCTTATGTTTAACTGTTATGAGTTTCAAAATAATGTTGCTTCTTAATTTCCCCTAGACTTGAAACCACATTGTAAGGAGGCATTAAATCCCCAATTTAATTACAAATTCATGAAGGTTGCTGAAGTGCTGCCCCTCGGAAGGCTAAGTAGTAGAATAGAGTCTAAAAATAGATCAGCCTTGCCTCCATTCCTTCCTCCCGCACCTTAACCAACTCTATTCCTGTAGAAAAGCTGGACCCGGAAACACAGCGGATGGGCCTTCAAAATAAACACCAGGTACATGTCTCATTTCTACAGGATACCAGGAATATACAACATTAGAAAAGTATTGGTGTCCTCCATATAAATAACAAAAGCATTGAGAAAGCCTGCTTCAGGAGAATGGCATAACCTCTGTTTCATAAAGCAGCTATGTCTGGTTGGTGCTGGAGGAACGTGGAATGCGGTGCGGACAGAGCACAGGTGGGCCCGAGACACAGGCTCACCTGGATGTCAGTCCCAACTCTCCCGCTCACCAGCTCTCCCATCCTTGAGCCTCCATTTGCTCGTCTGTAAAATCAGAAATAAGCATAGCTACTTTATAACACATTGTAATGAAGGATAAAAATACATGGGTTTATTAAGTTTTAATAATTTGTTTCTCCACTTTTCTGCAGTAAAAGGAAATTACAAGCCCAAAATCATATGCAAAGGGTTTTCTAATGGGCTCTCCCATCACCGGTTCTTGATCTGAAGCAGGTTGGGGGTCAGAGAAGACGGAGTCCCATGTGTTCAGCTCAGGAGCTGCCCTGACAAACTCACTGTCTTTCATTAGCTTCTGGCCGACCTGATCCATTCTCATGACTTATGGGGACAGCTGCTACTTCCAGGGAAATACCCACTCCAGCGGGGGAGAAAAACAAGGGCCCAGGTTCACACTTGAAATTAATGTATTACTTTAAAGGCCCTTGTAAAGATTAACATATATGTGCCACTTCTAAATAGAGAAAAAAGTCAACAGGTAAGGCTGTGCCCAATCCTGGGAGCACACAGCTGGCATTCCGATTCGACTATTCGTGGGTGAGCAACTGGCATGACTTTTGTGTAACTAAGTGTCGTGTCTCCTCACTGGTCAGACCCTCCCCTGGCCACCACCAACACGTGAGAGCAGATGAGAACCCAAAGTCTATGGGTATTCCAGACCCAGCAACATAAGTATTCACTTAGACACTTTTAATTTTATGCTTCTTTTTTGAGCATAACAATTCTTCTAATAAAAATGTTTGCAATTAATATCACTTTCTTAAACACAGAATTTTTCAAGTCCATGGGCTCCGTATGCCTTTGACACTGAGTCCAAGGACATGCCTGGTTGAGGCATATTCACAAGGAACACTGTTGACAGAGCACAGGTCCCAGACTAACACAGGTGTTCAGGGTCAACCACTCTACCGAGCTACTCAGTACCAGAGTCCATGTTTCTCACTTATTACATAAAATCTAGTACATTACAAGTATCTCCTGACAGAAAAAGAGACTTAATGAGTGGAAATTTATTAGTGAACATAGACATCTTGGCCAATAAATTATCCATTAAAACAAAAACCATCAGAGAAAAGAGGTAAAGATTTTGGCTTCTGATATCTTTGAGCCCCTTTCACCTTTATTCTTCCTAGAGAGAGAGTAGTCTTCTGGAAGGCCACGGTTTTTTAATGAATGATCATTCATTGATGAACATCTTCTGAATATCTACCTAGGACACCTATGAAATGGTTTAATTCATGACCTGTTCTGCCTTCAAGGAGGAGAGACTAAAAGTTTGCATAACTGCATAAAAATAGCACATAGTTGTCACTGGAGCTCCAAGAAGAGAGAGTCGCTTTTCCATGACAGTCAGGGAAGATGTGTGAGCTGTCACCTGACCTCAAAAGGCTGCGAGCATTTGGGCAGATGAACATGACTCGGGCATTTTTTAAAAGATTTTATTTATATTTATTTTTAGAGAGAGGGGAAGGGAGGGAGCAATAGAAGGAGAGAAACATCAATGTGTGGTTGTCTCTCGCTCACCCCCTACTGGGGACTTGGCCTGCAACCCACACATGTGCCCTGATTGGGAACCAAACCAGTGACCCTTTGGTTCACAGGCTGGCACTCAATCCACTGAGCAACACCAACCAGGGCATGACTCTGGCATTTTAAGGAGATGCATGGTGATGGGGGTGATAAGAGCCTGGTAAGGGAAGGACAAATAAATCAACTTTCCTAAAGAAAATGAACATGAAGTGTAGTAATGGCTAACTGCATAGCAAGGTTGAAGATGTATTTTCAAACAGTGCTGGGCTAGACACGTAAGAATCTCCTGACAAGCTTTTTAAAAAGTATAAAGACTCTGGGATCACACCTCTAGAGATTCTGATTCAGTCAGTTTAGAATCGGGGCTCGAGGAACCCGTAAGTTTTAAAGCACCCTGGGTAATACTGAGGTGCAGCCCAGTTTGGGAACTGGGTCTTAAAATGCCAAGCTAAAGTGAATGCAAAATCTTTTCTAAGTGCCTGTCCCATAGGTCCTTTCTTCTAAGCACTCTGTTGTTTTTATAAACCACTAACAGAGGTTGGTTTTTTTTATTAGAAATTCATTTCTATGCAAGCATGCCATGTTTAGCCATTTGAGATGACCTGATCTTCCAGCTCTTTCAAGCATTGCTTCTCTATTATCTCTCCTTTTAGACATGACGTCTCCTTGATACAAATTTAGTGGCTCTAAGTCAGAGGACAGGGCCACCTACACAACGCAGCAAAGCTGTTAAACTTGGAGTGATCCGTTTCCCACGGCAGTGGGGTCCCACCTGTGGGCTCCCCCAGTATCTCAGTAGCCAATGGTCTCACCTCACCAACAAGTCTCCCAGCGCTGGAAGGCCTGCCCTATGCTTCAAAATTCCATTTACAGCCTAGAGAGAGTCCCGGTTTAAAAAAGAGCTGCGCGAACACTTATGAACCTGAATGTGTATGACTTCAGAAAGTACCGTAAGAATTCATGGATTGGGGGCAGAGGTAAACATTTGGGTCTCTGCCTTCTCTTTAAGACTCCATGAAATCTACAAAGCTCCTCCCACTGGTGTGAGCAGATCTTGGCAAACGTTTTCTGTAAAAGGCCAACTGGTAAATATTTTAGGCTTTATGCGCCACTGGGAGTCTCTGTCACAACCACTAGCCTCTGCCACTGCAGAGTGACAGCAGCTCTAGACAACAGGCAAACGAGTGACTGTGGCCGTGTTCCAATCAAACTTTATCTACAAAAGCAGGTGGCTGCCTGGATTTGGCACTGAGGCCATAGTTCACTGACCATGGTTTAGAAAACTGGGGAAGATAAAAAAGTTGGAGAGAATCAGTGGATTCAACAGAAAAACTTTTAGAATTAATAAGAGATTCTGAAAAGCCTGCCAGATACTAAATAGCACTTATGTACACTAGCGATGACCAATGAGATGATGAGATTAAAAATCAGATACCATCCACGATAGTAACAAAAACTATAGAAAACCTGGGAATTAACCAAAAATACACAACACTCCCATGCAGGAAAATGTTAAACTCTAGTACAGGATACGTGGCTATGTTTATAAAGAGAAAAGCAGGCCTCCTTAAGTTCTCCCCAAATTCATCTGTAATTGCAAGTCTGGGGTACATAGAATAATGTCTCCCCAAAGACGTCTGCACGCTAGTCCCCAGAACCTGAGAATATGACACTTTACAAGGCAAATGTGATTAAGGTTATCAGCCTGGAGAGGGGGAAATTACCCGGAATTCTCCAGGTGGGCTGATATAATCCCAAGTCCTAGAACTAGGAGGATGACTCCCAGCTGTCATCAGAGGGAAAGGTGGGTGGCGATGGAAGCAGGGTCAGGGAGCGGCCCTGCTGTGGCTCTGAGGACGGAGGAGGGGGACCAGGAGTTAAGGAGAGCAGATGTCCTCTAAAAGCTGGAAAGGACAGAGGAAAAGCTTCTCCCCTAAAGCCTCCAGGAGAGAGCGCAGCCCAATGGACACCTGGACTCAAGCAAAGTGAGACCACATTGGGTTTCTGACTTACAGGACGACAAGGTAATATTAATAGCTTTGTGTTGTTCCAAGCTACCGAGTGTGTGGTCATTTGTTATGGCAGCAATAAGAGAGAAATACAGATTTCAATCAGAATTGCCGCTGAAACTTTAAGGAATTTGTAAAATGAGTCTAAAAGCTATAATGCCCATTAAAAAAAACAACAACAACTCAGCTTTGATAAAGGAGAAAAAAGAGAAGGATTCGTTCATTCGCAGTACTGACCTACTACGAAGCCTTAATAATAACAACTGTACAGGATGTAGACAAACAGGCCAAGAGAGCAACTTAGAGAGCTCAGAAACATACTCTTTTATGTATCCTGGTTTACAGCGTCTCATAAAGGTTTCCAGAAGTCAGGAGAAGGTAGAGTTATTTAAAAGAATATACTTGAAACACAAACCTATATTAAGGGGGAAAAAACTGAATCCCTACCTTACAACACATACAAAATGGATTAAAGATCAGTGTGAGAGACAAAAAGGTTTAAAATTAATAGAAATAATGGAGATACATATTTATGAAAAAAGACTCCTTACATTTTCAAAAATATATATACATGGTAAGTTTGGTAGCATGAAAATTAAAGATGTCAATTCAAAGATGTAGACTATGCACAGATGATAAAATGGGAGAGGATACTGGTGTGTTTTCAACAAACGAGGGAGCAATATTCAGGAAATCCCATGTGACCCCTGTTCATTGGCAGGACAATGACAGCAAACACAATGGAAAAATGGGCAACCAGCGTGTAAATGGGAAACCCAAAGGCTAGCAAATATATGAATATGTGAAGAGATTCTCAAGCCTATTAGAATCAGGAATGTGCACTTTAAAACAAAGAGATATAGCTCGTCACTTGTTAGGTGGGCAGAACCGGGGAAGCTGGCTAACAGGCAGAACTGTGGCAACGTGGAGCCCCGCAGTGCCGCTGGTAGATGTGCACCCCACAGCAGCTGCACACAGAGCATCTGCACAGTCAGTTCAAGTTCACATAAGCCCACGGTCCGACCCAGCAGTTCCACTCCTGGATTTATATCCCAGGGAATTCCTCCCACACACCCCTAAGGGAACATGTGGAAGGACATTTCTTGCAGTGTTATTTGAGGAAGGATGGTGTTGGAGCTGAGACCAGAGGAGTCTGTTGCTAGAAGAGTGGGTGAAGATTGATGGATGAGCAGCAGAGAGCAATACAGGGTAGGAGGGAGCGACAGCGTAGTGCACATTTAGCAACTTAGATGTTATAAACACCCTTGTGAGTAACATTATTTTTTAGAAAACCAGAATTTGAAAATGCATGAACACAGGAAAAATAATATACCTTTTTCAAAAGCACCAACAAAAAGACATTTGAATGGTTGACTACGTTGGGACCAGGGAACAAAATGGGATGAGTAAGTCATGACACATAATTATGAATGAAGGGAGGGGCGTTTACTGGGCAAATGATGATACTGAGCCACGAACTCACCTTCTGCATTTCACTGGGGAAAAAAGGGAACAAAAATTTGAATGGAAAACAGGGGACTGAGTGATCGCTAGCTCCCAAATTCAGGTCATGTGGTTGGAGGTATGGGTGAAGAATAGGGGAAGTATTTTTGGAATGCTCTAATTTTTAATTCATAATTTTGAATTATGCTTTTTTAAAATGGCTTATTAAATATAAGATTATATTTTAGCAAGAACAGTAATATCTTCATAACCCTGTAAATCGAATCTACAAAGGCGAAGAAACAAAAAGCAAGATTTTAAGGACTTACAACCAAATGAATTCCTCATCTCATTTTAGCTCCTAAACTAGATTTGCCTTTTGAATGAATATCCCCCTTCTATGGCATAAATTGCTATAGGAGAATATAGAAGGCGCTCACAATACATAAGTAAATAAGAAATTATCCTTAACCTTAGATATTCCCACAGAATTTTGACCAATTTGTTCTATTTCATTTCTATATAAATTCACTTCCTTTGCAAATGTGTGCATTGGAATGTATCATTTTCGATAACAGAAATATTATGGAAATCCTGCAACTTAAGGACACTGATCCTATCTGGTTTACTTTTTTTATTTCTTGAAGCAGTTAACCTAGTGTCTTCTATACTGTAACTACTCAAGCAATATATGCTGAATTAAACTGAATAGATTTTAGTCATGACAAACAATTTGTTTCAACTAAGTCTTCTGGGAACAGAATACTTTATTCAGAAATAATAAAAATCTTTTAATTAAAATATTTGTTTCTCAGACTAGTCATATTTCCTAATTAATTTTGAGGTGTTAATCTATTTTTTATTAATGTTTAAAGCTATTTTTTCATTCTAGTTATTTTCAATTATTCTTATGAAAGGTGAATTGCCAAAGGAATTTCACCAAAATGACAAAGAATAACATCAATCAAGGACAGAGGACAAGCATGTCCATTAAAATGGGAGATATTGATTTTACAAGGGAACATTACTTTATCCCTTAAACAGGATTATTTTTATTACTGAGATGTAGTCCTTAGACCATAAGAAAAAACATTTTGTCAATGAGTTTTCAAACCTTTATAGTTTTGTTTTCTTCTGTAAATATCTTGAAAAAATCCTCTGGGAGCAAAACATCTCAAAGTATAGATTCTGTGAGGGTGACAAATTCTCACAGTTACATATGGAAAGTCTAACAAAATAATCAGAGTCAGAAAAAATACATTTTTCTGCCAGGGTCTGTCCTCAATGATTCTGACTACCACTAAGTGGAGGAGGGGGAGTTCAATCAAGTTTAGTAATGAAACAGTTGTTCTTAGATGAAGTATAAAGAAATGAAACAGTCATTAGAATACAAATTTTGAAAGGCATATCAAATATGCATTGCCTGATTATATAATGAGACATTTTTCATCCCTTCTCCCTCTCTCTCTTCTTTCCAACATTTGCAGAAAGATGTCTACTATAAAAGAATACCACAGATGGGGTGGTGTGAAAACAACGGAAATGTACTTCTCACAGTTCCAGGGCTGGGAAGTCAAGACCAAGATGCCAGCAGAGTTGATGTCTGCTGAGGACCTACTGCCTGGTTCTTAGATGGACATCCCCTTGCTGCGTCCTCACAAGGCAGAAGGAGCCAGGGGGCTTCCTGAGGTATCTTTTCTCAGGGCACAAATCCCTCCCAAAGACCCCTCTCCTAAAATCATCACACGGGGGGGCTAGGTTTCAACATAGGAATTATGAGTTGACCCAAACATGTGGTCAATGGTAAATAAAATGGTGAGAAAAGAGGAAACTTTTACCTTTAGGTGAGTCAATATATTGTAAGTAATACACAGCGCTAACAGTAAAATCATGGGAACTTGAGAAAGAGCCCCTAGAATGAATCCTTGGGGTCCATGAGGGGAAGAAACCTTGAAAATGGGCCTGACTTTATGCAGGTACATGAGATCTAAAAGGCTGTCCAACTTCAGCTTAAGGTGACTTGGCTTATGTGCTCATAGTCAGAAGAAGGGCGGGAGGAATTCAGGTCTCAAATGAAAAACATGAAACCCAAAGGCAGGTCTATAGTAGGTCCTCAATAATAAATGTTTGTTCTCTTTCCCTTGAAAGGCAAGACCTATAAGTGAGACATTCTCGAAACAGACTCTCTTCATTAGCAACCTGGATACAGCACTTTCGTTTACCTTCAAAAGGAATTCTTCATGCAAAGAGTCTGCAATTAGGATACCAGGGAAAATGAGCACCTCACAATGACAGTGTGTCTGCTTATTGTCTTCCCTGCTTCTTACCTCTCTAGGCCTGGCTATCAAAAGCCGGTACAAATTACAGATGCAAAGACCAGACCAGCCTGCAAGTTCCTTCATTTCCCCTTTGAAACACTGGCTGCATTTTTCTTGAAATTGGAACTTGAGAACAGTACATCCAAGTAATTAGTGTGTGATTTTCTTTTCATTTGAGTATTTTCTGTTTCTCTTTCCCTATCTCAGCAACTGGGTATTATGGAGAGAAAAATAATGTCTCAACGTGTGATTCAGTGTTCAAAGCAGGGGGCAGAGTCCAATTCCTTGATGAAAGCTTCAACCTTTTCATTCGGATGAAGTGAAGCTAAATTTATTTTGTTGGAGAAGTTGAACTCGTCTGCGAGGCATGCGGTCAAACAGTTCAGGCTTCCTGTAATTAACTGTCAAATAAGAGGCCAGGACTAAGCAGTAAACTTCAAGTGGGTCAACCTCAGAAGGGTTTAAATTCTGATGAAATTTTAGAACAAGGATGGCCTTTCATGGAAACATTCATCCCAGTCAATAGTTCACTGTATAAACAACAGCAAGTGTAGGTGGTCATGAAAAATGCAGTCTGAACTCCCACTAGGTCCTCACTGCCCTTGCTGGCCATCAGCGATGCTCTTTGCTAGAAGCCTTCTTCTGCTGGGACTTCTAGGCACAAAGAGAGCAGGCCTGTGAGGATGTGAAGGTGGAGGGGCTTACAAAGAGCTCTTCTATTGCCATTGTGCACCGAGCACCAGAGGGACAGTCCCCAGACTCCCCTGCTGCCCAGCACCATGTCCTCACACACGCACACATGAGTCACTGAACTCCACCTCGAAGCACGAAGCTTGCAAAGGGTTCACAAGCAGAGCGGGTGAACAGAGAGATCCATTTCAGGTAGATTTTTGTCCTAATTTGAGTAAAACGGAAGTGCTTGTCCTTTGACTCAGAAATCAAAATATTTCCATGACAACAGAAAGCTTTTCAGCTCTACAATGACCAGGAGCAAATTCTCTGATCTCTCAGAATTGATAATCACAGAGCATAGAACAGTAAGCAGGCAACTCATCTTCCTGGAACATGAATTTCGCTGGAATTATCCAAATTGTGCATTTACGTTAGGGAAATTGCAGATTTTGTTTTCATGCTTTATTTTTGTGGGCTAGTGTAAATAAAATCAGAAACAAATATGAGTTATTGGCATGAACAACAGAAACTAGTTGGTGCCAAATAAATGTAATTCCCATTAAATTTTAAAGGCCTAGAGGAAAAATAGGATTAGCCTCCAAAAGTATTAGCTAAAGCACAGTTTTACCCTTTGGTAGCTGCCATAACTGCCTCATGCCATTGGGTACTGATCAGATTTTATTAATGTAGATGTAATGTAAGGTAGCATGACTACCACCTTATATCTGCCAGCTTTTCTCTCTCACTAGAAGTTCAAATCCCTCCAACAGAGTAGGAATAAAGTGCAATTAATTGCACTGTATTAAAACAGAAGAATTATGTCTTAGTACCATAAATTGCTTTCTTAAAGAAATTTCCAGAAACTTTGGTGATGACCACAGGTCATGGGAAAATACAAACACTAAACCAAGAACTTGTGGAAGAGGAAGTTCGGCCACAGAGGGCAAAGACTGAAGTACACCAACCTAATGTTAAAGAAAATCTTCATGTAAAATATATGCACTTACTATATCTGGTATAAGTTTGCCTTTAAAAAATTAAAAAGGAAACAAATTCTTCCACCTTATCTCCTAACCTATGGTTAAACTGCAGAAGATGCTCTCAAGTTGGGATTTATCATTTCAGTACAGATTTATTGTGACTTTCTTTTTAAAAACAATTTTAACAGCTTTGTTAGAGATTAATAAGCAATGAATTGCACATACATAGAGCATCCTATTTGATAAATCTGGACACACATATACACCATGAAAGGGTCATTACCATCAAGATAATGAATATATAACTCCCCAAAATATCCTCCTATCCCTTTGTGAGCCTCCCATAGCTTCTCCTCCCATCTTCAGACAACCACTGATCCACCATCACTATGGATTAATTTGTACTTCTAGAATTTTGTGGGAATAAACCTTTTTATTTTGTCATGTCTTCTTTTATTGAGCAACATTATTTTGAGATTCATTAGTGTTTTAGCATGTATTAATAATTCATTCTGTTTTTACTTCTGAATATTCCATGCTACAAATGCACCACAATTATTTTCCATTCACTGGCTCAAGGACATCAGTGCTATTTCTAGTTTTTGGCTATTACAAACAAAGAAGCTATGAATAATCATATACTCTTTTTTGTATGAACATGGGCTTTCATCTATCTTGGGTAAATCCTAAGAGTAGAGTAGAATAGATGGATAATACGTTAAATGTATGTTTAACTTCTTAAGAAATGGACAATTGTTTTTTCAGAGTGATTGTACAATGTTACCTTCCAACCAACAAAGAATGAGAGTGCCAGGTCTTCTGTGTTCTTGTCAATACTTGGTATAGGCAGACTTCTTAGTTTTAGCCATGTATGTACTTACGTAACCAAATCCAGGCTGCCTGCTGCTTCAAAAGCCAATATTCGAGAAGCAGGTGCTGTTGTAAAGGAAAGTGGTTTATTCAAGTGCTGTCACCTGGAAGATGGGGAACTCAAGTCCCAAAACCACCTCCACATCTCAGGGGAGGCAGAGGTTTTTATAAGGAGGGAGAGGGGAACAGAATGATGAGATCAAGGGCAGGGGTTGCAAAGTTCTCTACGTGCAGACGAGCACAGTCCATTCCAATAAGACAAGTGACATTCCAATAAGACAAGTGATCCTCACTTCACATCATCCTGGTTCCGAGGTGGAAGGTCAGCAAGTCTCCCAGAGCTGGGGTGCCTGAAGGTCACGGTCTGTATCTTCTGAAGTCAGTTCCTAGGATTCTTATGCAAACATGATGTTTATCTACAAGCTACGTATTAGTCAGGGTCAAATGATGTCAAAAGAATGGTGGGACGGGTTACCCAAGAAGGAAAGAGGGCTGTGCTCACCGGATAAAAACTAGAGGCAGACACTCCAAGTTCTTTAATAAATTAAAATACCATTTTTCAATAAAGAATTACAAACTAAGATAACTTCTCCCCTAATAATTGCTTCGTGGTCAGTAAACAAGGTGTAGACGTTTGATCCTCAGAAAGTAGATACGATATCTAATTAGAGTCCACAGGAGAGGGGGTAGTGAACCTTGAGGTTAGGCAAACTTTAAAAAGGTTCTTTAAACAGATCCTGGAAACATGCATTTCAAAGTGGTCATTATTATTAATCCAGGCAAACATAGCAAAATAAGTACATTTACCTAATATTCCTTTCAGTGATAAATTGGAACTATGTTACTCCCTTTAAATCTTCCCTAAAGGCATACAACCTATGTGACACTGTAGGACTGCGGAACCCAGAACACAAAAAAAGTGATACAGCTTTGGTCTGACTCCACACCCCTCCCCTTGGGTTGCTTGCATTGTAGGAATATTATTTCCATGCAGAGAAGAAGCCTGATACATTCCATGAGGAGAAGCCATGTGGAAAGCCAAGAGGAGGGGAAATAAAATCAGTCAAGATGTGTGTCTGTTATCTTGAGCCTCCAATTATTTCTACAAACAAATTTGCAAATAAAATGTGTAGCTCATCATCAAAGACAAGCAGTCTAATCAAGAAACTTGATGATGTGAAAGAGAACCAGAGAGTATCAAACAAACAAGGATCCCAGATAATTAAGCACTAGCTTTATATAATTATGCTTGCTGCATTCAAGAAGATAAAAGAGACAAGTTTAAATATTTTGGCAGAGAATTGGGACATAATATTCAGCTTTTAAAAGGACAAAGCTGATTTGGTAAAGAACAAAATAGAAAGTGTAAAATAAATAATACTAAGAAAAATAAATGATACTAAGGACTCAATGGATATGTTTGTAAGTGCACATCTTAGAAACAACTAATAAAAAATAAGTTAGTAAGTGGAATAAACACCAGGAAAAATCCAGAATAAAGCCCAAAGAAACAAGATTTTGAAGAAAAAATAGAGAACATAAATTTTAAAACCAGGACAATACACTAGAAAGTTCTAAGATGAATTTAATTAGAATCACAAAGAAAAAGAATTTGAAAAATAATATTTGAAAGGATAATGGCCAAAATTTTTTAAAACGGTGAATGACCACTACACAGATGCAGTAAGCTCAATGGGACAAAGAACCACATACATGAGTGATTATGATATAATTGCCAAAAAAGGAAAGAAGGAAGGAAGGTTGTTTACTTGCTTTTTTTATTGAAGATACAAAACCTTTTCAATTCCACTCCTAGACAGGGATCATAAAGCATGCACACACACTGCAGAATTTGTATACAAGTGTTCATTGTAATATTATTTGTAATAGCCTGTGGGGGAGCTTTGCTGCAGAGCCCCCTCATCCACCACGGATAAGAATAAGTCTACCAAGACATGATCTGCTTGGGAAGGAGAGGTGGCCGATCTCTTAAAGGAGAAGGGCCAAGAGCCTTTTCCTGGATGGGCTTTTATTGGGTCCAATTTGCACAGGAATACAGGTAAAGCTCATCAATCATTGTCAGACAGTAAGGATCAAACAATAGATAACAAACAAAGAACTCTGAGGGCTTATTCTGAGTCAGGGTCAGTTAGCTAAAGGGCTATAAGACTTTGGGAAACAAACTCATTTCAGGCTTGGACCCTTATCATTTAAATTGAGCGTATTAGCAAAGTAGGTTTCACAGGACTTTCTGCATTCTTTCATAGGCCTGATTGCCCCAGGGAATCTGCCGTTTCCAGCACACGACC
Source organism: Desmodus rotundus (assembly GCF_022682495.2). NCBI lineage: Eukaryota > Metazoa > Chordata > Mammalia > Chiroptera > Phyllostomidae > Desmodus > Desmodus rotundus. The sequence continues at coordinate 105,806,506 of NC_071396.1, read as the reverse complement.
TCACCCACCTTCGGCATTGTTTCAGGTTTAAGTCAAGCAGGAGAAAAAAGGCAGCCAAGAGATTAGGAGATTTCTTGGAGACAGAACGAGGACTCAGGCTATGTCAAATCCGAGGGGTGAGGGTCCATCACCCCCTTTTTCTATAGGCCCTCAAGTCCTTCCCTGTGGGCCTCTTTGTGACCATGCCTGTCTTAGGTCGTCCCTCCCCTGAGGAATCTTATCCATCATTGGCTAATTGGTCAAGCTCAGGGCCAAGCAGGGTGAAGTAAAGTGGGCAGAGGTGGTGACCCTGCCAGTGAGATAAGCTTTGTCTCCTTAGTGGCTTATGGTCCCAAGGTCTCTGACTCAGCCTTAGCCATGGGGGTTTACAGCTTCTGAAATCAGGCTGTTCCCAACAATAGCCACAACAAGAAACAGCCCAAAAATCTATCAGTAGTGTGGGTAAATGGTGACATAGTCACTCAGTGGAATACTTCCTAGTAATTAACACATTACAGCCATAGGCAACATTAGGGATGGATCGCACAAACATGATCGTGGACAAGAGAAACCAGTCTGAAATATTGGATTTTTTTTCCAGTTAAATACATTTCAAAGGCCGTAAAAATTTAAGTAATGTTTAGAAATACACACTTAGGTACTAAAAGTATGAAGAAAATGTATAGAGAAAAACAAAGAAGTGATCAGCATAAAAGTCCAAACAATGGTTAAGTTTCATAGAAAAGGGGGATTTGGGTAGGAAAGGGCATGCATGGGCTCGGGACCCTGTCAACATTCTAATTCCTGACCTGAATGGTGACGCATGGGTATGTCCATGAAAACCACACCAGGTGGAGTTAAACAGGCAAGGAAGACTTTACTCAAGACTATCGCAACAGAGGAGAGGGATGGAACTCAAGTCCACCAAAACAAAGGAAGTCTTTTCAACACTAGAGTCAGTTCATGGGTAAGTACTTGAGGGTGTCAGGGGAAGGATGATCTGTGTGATTAGACCATCTGTGTTTGCTAATTGGCAATTATGGAAATTAGGCTGCTACCTTCCCACAAAGACTGAGAGATTGGGGCCCTATCTTTCTTGATGGTTACGTTTCAAGGGATGGCAGCAAGGACTTCTTGGATTGACATTCCTTGGACATGGAAGATTTCCGTCTCAAAGGAGCAGAGAAAGAATTACAAGTTTTCTTTTTTTTATTTTTATTTTATTGTTGTTCAAGTACAGTTGTCTGCATTTTCCTCCCAACACTCTCCCCCGACCCCAGTCATCCCCACCTACTTCCCCTGATTCCACACCCCTTGGTTTTGTCCATGTGTCCTTTAGAGTTGTTCCTGAAAACCCTTCCCCCTTTCCCCCCATTATCTCCTCCCACCTCCCCTCTGGTTACTGTCAGATTGTTCTTAATTTCAATGTTGTGAGAACAATTACAAGTTTTCTAAGAAAAGAGAAAGCAGGGTCCTGTAGTCAGAAAAAAAAAATCCATCTAAAGAAAGTTCTGTCAAGCTGAGGGAAACAGGGAGGCCATCTTGGTTAGATATGAGCTTTATAATAATTTATTTAGCTGTATGCTTATGTTCTGTGCAGTTTTCTATACATACTAAAAATCATTTAGAACAAGTCCATACAATATAATTTCCAATTTGCTTTAAAGGAGAAAATATATTGATAGCTATGAAATATAAAAATTCTGTCAAAAAACAGGTACAAAATAACAGAGATTCTTCATGAATGATAGGATATTAAGTGATTTAAATTAATTTTTGTTTTTGCTTGCTTTTAAATTTTTTAGTCTTGTCTGGTTCAGATTATAGTAAATGATAATTAAGAGAAAAATTTGCCCAAATGAAAGTGCACCTATGTAAATTCTGCTTGTATGGAAGCTACATGGTTTTATAAGTAACCATATTTAAATTTAATCTTTCCCAAAGGATCTTGGGTCTGTTTTGTTTGTTTAGAAACCAAACTGTTTCCCTTCTCTTTCTTTGTTTTCTGCAACCAGTAGGAGGATGCAGTAAGAGACTGATGAAAATCGACTGGGTTTTCCCGGACTGTGGTCCAGTCTCCACAACCAGTTTAGGTCCCATGAGGAAAAACACAGTAACTTGTTGAAAAGGACCATCCTCTGTTCTTTTAAGTGGAAATTTTAGACATTATGTGACTTGAAGAGCATCCTGGAGGCCAAATGTCCTACTGGGGAATAAGTTAAACAGAAGGAGAGACCAGAATTTCTTCTGTGCATTGCATCACTTGAGTTCCTATGCATTCAGAACACACTAAGGTTGATGTGGCTTTGTGGAAAGTACTGGAGCCAACTCACACTGCCTGTGAGAAAATTCAATCTAATAATGCGTGTTGAATATTTACATCTTTATATGGTTCATAATATCTTTGTTTTCCCCAGCCTTTCTTATTACTTATGGATACTTCTCTATTCCATACTTACCAAACCCTGAGGCTACCCAATAACAGTGTAATGTTCCTCACTTAAGTCAATGAACTTTAACAGAAACCAATGCATTTTAACTGAATTTTTGTTTATCTCAAGGAGCACGTTTTAATGAAATCAATACATTCTTGCTGAAAGCCACATGAATCCACTGGAAAGAATATATTGTTACTGAAACCAATATACATTTTATAATGTCTGTATGTTTTAGGGTAAGCATAGCCTTACATTTTAGCTGTAACCAATATATTTCTGCAGCGCTGATACCGAGAAAACCTTATTTCATAGTGAATTCCTTCTTACAGAAACTAATACTGTATCCCATAATCCTGAGCCAGCAATGTCAGGCTAAATGAAGACTATGACTTATAAAATGTAAATACTTCCACAGATGACAATTATTTAAAAAGTAGTCTTGAAAGTGTATAAAATATTTTAATATGTTCATTAAAATTACAAAAGAAGCTGAAGAAAAGTTTTTAAATTAAAAAGTTAAAGGCCTTTGTTTATAATTTGTGTTTAAACACTCAAATATATTTATTATATTTATACCTTAGTCACTGAATTTTTGAAAATGTGTGTTTATTTCATTAAATACCCACAAAAAATGGATATCCTTTGGGTAAAAACATTTAGAAATTTCCATTCCTAACAATAATTACATCTTCTCTATCTTGTCTAAGAATGAAAGAATTCATATGATTCTTCCTCTCAATTCCCTCCCCCAAAATATGAGTGAGA